>NW_027472580.1:45014723-45660348 GCF_030347505.1 Rhynchophorus ferrugineus | reverse complement strand
AGGCTGATACTAGCTGAATGAATACAAACTTTACCATTACCTTCTGGAGTTTGTTCAAATGTCAATGATACTTGCTTCGAACACCCTGGTTGTGGGTCTGGAACGATCAAAATAGGCACTACAAATATAGTAAGACAGTTTAGAAATTAATGGTCACAATTATGAACAGAAATGTGACTGACTTCTTCAATTTACCTTCTATATAATTTTTATTTTGATCCACTTCCCTTTGTACATATTCTGGGCTCGTGGTATTATTTTCACCATCACTAAATTGTTCTTAAGTACTTAAAGGAAAGTTTAAATGTATCACAAAAATGTCACATGGTAACGATCATAAATCTGTTTCATGTTTAACCCAACCAGTTTAGGATTTTTAATGTTTTCTACTCATTTCTTAAAGATAGCTTTTTTTACGGAAAACGATGATGCATTTCTTCAATACCTGTGCATCCGGGCACACAACACTTCCTAGTGTGAATATATAACAAATCCACTTTATTTTAATATGAACAAATTATCTTGTTGTATTTGTATTTGTATGAAGATACAAATTATCTTATTTAAAAGATATTTTCCTGTTTTTAAAGTGGGTATATACGAATAATGCTTGCTCGTTAATTTTAGTACGCTAGTACGCTTTATATCCCCTTAAATTTCGAGATTTTGTCCTAAACTATAAAAATTACGCTCCGGCCATTACATTAAAATATGGCAATAACAGATGCTAACAATATGCAGAATGTTTAACAGGAATACTAATATTCTTGCGGTGTGTTAAAAATTCATGAAACATTACATTTAGAAATACTAAATTGGTCAATAACTTTTGTCTTTAGATATTATGGTTTTAAAAACATTACAATTATTTTTATTATTTCATGTAAACATAGTTTTCATTTTATAATGTATAGACTCCATCAGTGAAATTATAATTCAGAAGGTTGTCGAAAATTGTTCCTATGGCTGAAATGAAACTAATTACAAATGAATGAATATTTTTTAAAAATTGAGAGATTAGATAACCGTTTTAGAAAATTATATTTACTGCTGAAAAAATGGTTCGTAATTCGGCTTTATATATATTTTCTTAATGTATGTTCGCCGATTTCTTCGTCAATTATGGACCGATTTTCGAAAGAGTGTATTTCGGAGGTGATCCCTTTGGAAACAAGTCAAGATCTGATGGAAGGAAGGGGAGAAATTGAGGGAATGTCACAAACCATATTATCCACATATAAACCACATATCCATCCAAATCATATGAGAAGGCGTAGACATATTACAGGCAACTGTTTACTGTTTTTTAATAGGCTTTAAAACAGGGTTAAAAGAGGCACCGACTTCAAAGTGATCAGTCGGTAGAGGTTAAAATAATATCGTAAATGGATAAATTGGTTTTGGTATATATTGCGCGAATAGGTTAAATAAGTTTTTTGTTTTTTTCTTATTTAGTTATTACAACAATTATTATGTACATATTTTATTTTAAAATATTTTTGTATTAAAAATTTAAGTTTGATTATTTTTTACTTTTTAGCGAGTTCCTTATATATTTTTTGAAGTCGGTTAAATTTTTTTGTTAAAAATATTTTATGAATATTTGCTAAGTATGCATCAATAGAATAACAGTTTTTTTAATAGCCACAACAGAGTTATGCGACTTGGGCTGCGACTTTTCTGAATCTCTTTCTGAATATTCACAGACGTATAAGTAAAACGGCGCACAGAGTGGAACAATCCAACAAAATGTTGAGTATATAAAGTATATAAAAAAGGTAAAAAAAAAGACGAACACATAAAATTGTATACATATAAAATTATATGTTATACATTTGATTAATTTCGACGACCTCAGAAGGCCAGAAGTTCAGATCGTCTTATCCTTGATTAAGTTAATAATTACTATTAATAAGTAAAGAAAATAATACTTAGTATTAATTAAGTAAAGAAAGAAGAAAGTAAAGTTTAAGAAAATTAACTAATAACAAATGTGAAATATATTTTCAAAGTCTCTTTCACTATAAACAATCATTACATATTTAACTCCATTCTTGATAAAGGTTTATTCGACCTTCAACTAGACTATATTTTACTGCTATTTCCACGTTATTGAATCTATATACATTTGGAATAAAATATAAATCATGGTAAAGTATGTATGTATGTATATAGAAAAATTATAAAGGGGAATATATCTTTAATTTGTAGTAAGCAAGTAAGAATTCTTTTGATATAACCTCTTTAATCATTTGGTCAGCCATATATCTAGGAATCCAAGAGTTTGAGATCATCTTGTTAAGCCACTAATAGCCACTAATTTAGCGATATAGATAGATGTGACATTACCTAACTTATATGTTATACTAATGAATGGTTTACTAATTGAGGCGGCTAAGTTGTATTTACTATTTTTGAAGCGAATTATTATGGATAAGTGTCCTAAAATTAAAAAAAACGATACAAAAATTGGTCGATGGCTTTGTACAGTTTAGTCCTATTATTTTTTATACCTCTTTCATAAAAAAAATTGTCTTTGATTTCAAAATAATTTTCATTTTCATCAATCAATCCTTTATTTGACTCATTACAGTACATTATCTTCAAAATAATAAAAACCTATTATCCTTAAACTATTATTATTTTTAAAGAAAACAACATTATGTTATGAAATATTGACACAAGAAACTGCACATGCACATTTTTTCTAATCTAGCCTGACAGATTTCATAGCTACGCCTCCTTTTTTACGCGTTGTTGTTTACGAGAGTTGTAGTTAAAAAGTCATTTTAGGTTAATTTTCTATTAACAACATTTTGTTGAGGTAATATAAGTATTTATTATTTCATAAAGAACATTAGCAGCAGATAATACGAAAATAAGTGTACTAAGTATGAATAATTAGTTAAATGTTTTGTAGATTGTTATGGAACAAAGGGTATATTTCTATGTTAAATAATATGAAAACAGAACTTATTTGAAGATTGTATTAAAGGTAGGAATGAAAAATGGTCATACTTGTATACGTTTTTTGTTTATTTGTTATTACACCTATATCTTTCTGATATTATAGATATTTCAAAAGATGAAAAAAGCTAAATGCTTAAATGAAGTGCCATGAATTTTCAGGATTATGTAAATATAAGATGTACGTAATAACAAGTCGTTGGAATAAATTGATAACTTAGGATTTGAAGCTTTGTGATTTATTATTCCTTTCGGTTTATATAACTCCTCGAAGCAGATAAATAATGCAGAAATATTATATCATATAACAAATTTTATTGCAATAAATTAAATAAAATTTATAAAGAAAACCTAATCTAAGCAATACACATGTAGAAGTATACAAACAAACGATATAAATAAAATATTAAAACAAAGATTTGAATAAAAGTAACTTATCTGACATTTTATTTTGAATTGCGCTTTTGTTGAAATCTCTTAATCATGACATGACTCTTCATCAATTTCAATTTGAGATTTTTGATTGACTGAACTGACTTCGAATCTTTAGATGTATTATCTATTTTGTTATTGATGTCATTTTCCTTATTTGGTTCGTCTGCTCCCTCTATGTATTTTTTTTGTACGATTTTTTAATTATTTTCCTCGTATTGTGATTTAATCACCGCCTTCTCTCCTAGAGCACTCGCTCATCAGCCTCTTGTATTTTATAATATAAAGATCCATGAGCTGCATAAATTTAGTTGGATCTAATTCTTTAATCATTTTCCTCATTTCTTCTTTCATTTTCGTTCTGTGTTCGAGATTTTTTATTTTCTTTTTGCTTGAATATTCTTGAATATTCTTGAATATTCCAATTATTTATAACATGCCTTGAACGTAAGAACTTTTGTGGTCTGAATCCCATAATTTTATCCATAAAATAATTGATATGAAGCTCCAGATTCTTTTTCTTTCTAGATTTCTTCTTAAGTTATTCTAAAACAGCTAATCTTCCATATAATGGATTGAAAACATTAAATAGCACTTATTATAGCTTTTGTAAATAACTAAAAATACTTCCTAGGCTTCATGATATAAACATCATATTCATACAACAGCATATCTACCATTTTTAACTAAAATTACGGTTAAGTCCATTTGTATTCTTTCAATGGGTGTCATCCATGCATTATATGGAGCTGAGTGCCTTTTAAATTTTTCTTCCACTATTCATAAATTCATAATTTCCCAAATGGGAAAAATTTTGCATTATTTTAAAAACGCGAAGGTAATATTGACATACATTTGTCTTTTACTATTATACTAAAATGTTGTAAATGTAACATTAACTTAAAAATGATTTTTTAACCACAACCCTCCTAAACAACAATGCCTATGTACAGAGAAAAGGACGCTTAGCTGTGAAATCTGTCAGGCTAGATTAGAATAAATGCGGATTTGCAGTTCTGGCCAATCAACATCTATAGCGAAGTCATTCTACTGTTGCTAAAAAGGATG
Source organism: Rhynchophorus ferrugineus (assembly GCF_030347505.1). Taxonomy (NCBI): domain Eukaryota; kingdom Metazoa; phylum Arthropoda; class Insecta; order Coleoptera; family Curculionidae; genus Rhynchophorus; species Rhynchophorus ferrugineus. The sequence continues at coordinate 45,655,881 of NW_027472580.1, read as the reverse complement.
GACTGGAAGAGGTTAGGCTTAGGAACGTAACAAGATAGCGCCATCTATATATCAGACCAGGAGCTTATTGTTTAATCTGCTATAATAAATGTGATTTTTTTGAAGCCTTTTTAACATTAGTGTTGGCAAAGAATATAGATTGATCAAAAAAACGACTTGTTAATATAACGATTAATAGGCCGCGAGAGGTTTATTACGATGAAAAATTCAAATTCTGGGAAGTTAGTTAAGAGTTTGGTAGCGATGGGGTTCTGAAGGCTGTCTGAACGGTGTAGTGGATTCTTTGTGTACTTCAGAGGCAGAATGGAGGCGAAATATTGTTTACTAATAATGCTGCTTTTAGTTGTATTTAAGAGTAATTTTCTATTATAGCAAATTATGTTTTACAGAGAAACTTTAAAAATATGTATTTTGCAGGTTATATCAAAAGGAGAACAGTTAAACCTCCAACTAATTGTTGATGGTGCCCACAGTGCTCTGAGTTATTTCAAGCACTCAAATCCCTTATTTGAAGCCCACTATGAATTTGTTCACGGGCCACTTTGCGGACCAGCCATCATGTATCCGTCGACTGACGGTGAAATTCACTATCCCTATTATGAAGCTATAGGTTTTGTTGAACCACCAAAATCTATCAGGTAGAGTGATCATTTAAAACTATTCAATATCTATAAAGATATTGTTTTCTTCCTGTTTCAGGTGTATATGGGAGATTAAGATTAATAAGGACAGGGATCTGTATCTGCATTTTGACCGGATTAAGTTCAGTTCAAATTCTTGCGACGATGGTATCGTCGACATATTTTTGAAAGGAAGAATAGATCCTTATTTGTCGCTCTGTGGTGAAAACGTATCTCTTGTAAAAGACTTGCCAGTTCTCACTGCCCCATTGCTTAGTTTAGATGGTAACGATCCCTCTGTTACCATACAATTTATAGGTAATATATATTTATTTTGATTTAGATGTATCTATAAAAGACATAACTACTTGAAATATTTGAAATTGTAGAACTGTTCGTCCTAGGCCGTCGCGGCAATTTTACAATTTTAATTATGTTAAGGATTTTTTGGTTGCATAACTACTATATAAAACCATAGCATTTTATTAGTATTCATATAATTTGTGGTTGTGTTTATTGTTGTGGCTATACTGCAATGTTCATTGGTACATATTTGTATAGGACGTACTTCACCAACCAGGGCGGCGTTTAAAATAACTTGGAATGAGTTGTTCCACCTTCCCAGGAATGTCGATGGCACTTTGATGACCTCTCGCCTGACTGAAGGTGGGCTAGGAGATGTGGATGGCTGTGAATTTACTTGCCCAGGCGATCAAGGACTATGTATACCCAGCCGATTGGTATGCAATGGTGTGGTAAATTGCCCAAACACTTCGGAGCACCGAGGTATGTCGGAATCATTATTTATAAAATTCATTATTTAAGTTAAATCGTTATTATTTATGCTTGAATAGAATTATAGAATCAAAACTTGATATAGCTTATTAAATGTATAGGATCCTTGCGTCGATTCGTCTTTTTTACTTGATTTGGCCCCTTTCGTTGTTTAATATATATAAATTATAAGTTTCTCGGAATGAATATTGATACAAAAGAAAAGCAATGAATTGAAGTTAAAATATAGGAAAATATATTGAAAAATGAAAATCACAATTATCAGTACATAATAAATTGGTATTGTACAAACAACTATTGAAACTTATATGAACATACGGAATTCATTTATGGAGATGTTCCGTGAAAACTAATATAAATTATCAATATAAGTTTTTTATAACAAAGTCCTGAGAAGTAGTGTACATGTACAAAGATATTACAAGATAGATCACTTACACCGAGAGCTTCAAATACCGACTCGATCGATCACTCAGGAAATCAAGAAAATTGTAAGGAGACCTGAGAACAGAATCCTTTCTCATGTCCATAACGAAATAATACAACTTCGGAACTTATATAACACCAGAACGGGATACAGACTCAAAAGAATCAACCATTTGATCTTGATTAATGTAGTGTAGTAAAGTGCTTTTAATATCAAAAATTGAAAATCAAATCAATTAATATATAAGGCAGAATGAGAATGAGAGGAACTGATGAGAGAATTTAATTTTATTGTCAGAGTAAAGCCAGTGATGGAACTCTGTTTTGATAATATCAAGAGAGAAAGATAGGGCAATAGTTAAAACTACACTGTATCGCGTCTTGTTATCTTGCCTCAAAAAAATATAAATTACTATACATTATTAATATTACATTTAACACGACATAATTATATTTTTTACAGGGAATGGTCTACATGATGAAGCACCAGAGCTGTGCATCCAAGAATCTGATCCAAAAATCAATTGGTTCTATGTTGGAGCCGCCACTGTCTCCGTGGTGTTGTTCATGTGCGGGTGCTGTATATTCCTCTGCAGGCGGTGCTGCAAGTATTGCTGCTCGAATGACTAAGATATCAACACTGTTCAATTTAAGAAGCCTTATCACGACACGTAACAAATGGGTAGGAAAAAACAATCGCTATGCGACATTTACTAGATCAAATCATTTCGTTTTCTAAATATATATTGTGATGTTGTATAAAGCTGTAGAGGATAAGTTTGAAATCACACAATATTTTTAGACAATCCTTGCACTATGAGAATGTTTAGCGGCATCACTTTGGTTTCGCAAGCACGTTCGCCTCGTGCGCAAATCATTTCTTTTTCTACTGAAACCTTCTTTAATATAAAATATTAAAAATATATAGGAATATTAAAAACTCAATATCTACTTTTCTATAATTTTTTTTTATTAATTACATCTTACATTAGATATGCTTAGTACAATCTTAATTTAGTTTATTATATAACAAAATATCTATTCAGTTTTTATGATAGAGTGTATATTAGGTTGCAGTATATCCGCCAACATATGTTAAACATTTATTTTAGAATATCTGAATAAAGAATCAAGTCTATCATGTTTATAATATTTCTATATATTTTAAATATGTCTTGTAAACTAGTGTAAATTATAAAAAAGTAAGCGATGCATTAGGAGAAGATAATTTCTTATAAAAACATTAAGAATAACCCGTTAATATGAAACAGTATAAATTAAGACATAAAGTAGCTTATAGAAAAGCACATTTTATAATCAGGAGCAATTCTAAATGACCTGAAGTTCTAAATCTCATCTAGTATTAATTTAAAATAATAAAATGTGCTTTTTTATATTTAAGCTTTTCGTTCCAGATTTCGATTAAAACATCCGAAGGGCATTAAAGCTGATAGCTTCATTTTCTGGTTGAATCTCTTTCTTACCCATTTATTGTCGTAGCCTTATAATGATGTAATCTTTGTTACGATAATCTTTACTGTTGAAGCTGTTTTAGACTCTTTTCCTGGCTGTTTTACATTGAATTTGAATATTTTCATAACAATAAAAACAGTAAGAAAAATATATTGCTGACTAATAACAAATATAATAACTCTCTGTTCTTCTGGTTATATAATATTGCCAAAACACTATATTTTTTAACACAAATAATTAAGGACGTTAATTTTTAATATTTCAAAGTTTTTATTAATTTTGACAGCGATGCTAAGTGAAATTAATGTGATACTAATACGTAACAATATCCCTAAAACAGCTCCAAACAATGGAGTGGGTAGAAAGTCCCACAAATTTGTATGAATCCCCCATTAATTTTAGGATTTGTAGACTACGGATCATTTTTACCATTTTATGAACCGATTTTATCAAAATGAACACGAATTTTGCTAATAGTATACGAGCGTAGTATTTTAACTGGCTGTACCAGAGATACGTTTCTATAAGTATAATGGGTTGCCTGACCCGCAATGACTATGTTGTATACTATTTCGAGCACAATTTAGTATGTTGGAAATAATGGTTCTATTTATAAAAAGCAAACTAGTTAGGAACCATTTTTTAAGAGTAAGACTGTCCTATATTAATATATATACTTCCCAATATTGTTTCTACTAGCTTTTTTCTATCATTTCAAGTATTTTAAGCAATAACTATTACGTTTGATTTAGATAGTTACTAATAAGATAATATTAGTAAGCTTTTAATATAGGATATTATTACTCTAGCATGTTCAAGGTCCAGAAAAGAAAAACACTTAGGATAATGCGCAGGTTTTACAATGTAATACAGAAAACATTAATCACGATTACGTTTGTTCGTCTTTACGTAAAACCTGTCATTTTAACTTGTACATAATATACTGAATTTCACATGATCATGTGATACAAAATAAAGCAAAATGAATTGTTTTAATTATTGTTTTATTCAAAATTCCCGATATATTATTTATTTTATTTAATTCAATTTTATTTATAACTTGATCAAGTATTTACAGTTTAATCTAACTATAAGTACAGTGTCGTACAAAGAAAAATTCATTTTAGAAAATTGAAAAAGTTTTACAAAATAACTTGAATAAAATTTAAAACTAATGTTAATTAAACATAATCATATTTTTTGAAAAACAAATCATCAAAATGACGGCCTTGGTAGTTACAACACTTCCTGTAAGATAATTCTAAAAGTGTGAAAGACGTTTTGTAAGAATTTGTCTTGAAATTTATTTCAATATTCAGCTTCAATTGCTGCTAGGTCCTTAGATTACTGGAGATTTTAAAAAATTTATTGTTGGACTGCAATTGGAAAACATATATAATACCACGGGTATTTCAAATATGAAATATGAATAGTAATAGAAATCATAGAGTAACAGAAAATCTGTTAACATAAACATAGACATAGATCTTTCTAGGTCATTCGGTATAACACTAAATGCATTATGCTATAACATATTTTTCAAGGTTAACTTACTAAAAATGTGTCTTCCCCTAAAATTAAATAACAAATATATAAATAAATAAATGTATATTCGTGCATTATCATTTGAGTACACTGCGATCTTATCAAATCAAGTAATTACCGAAATCGTATTAACATTTGGGTGGATAAACAAGTGAGCGTGAGAGCCTGGCGTTCAGTTGCAATTTGCGTCGAAACCAGTGCGTTTTACCATGGCAAAAGTCAGTGTAGATTTACCGGATATCGAGGTAATTATATTGGTAAATTAAATTATAAATACTTGTTAATAAATGAGAATATTTGTTTTTAAGAATTTGCTAACATTGAATCCCCGAGTTCAAACACACTCTACCGTCGTTCCATCAAGTGAAACGAAACGAAACAAAGCGTTGTGGAAAAGAAACCAAGATAAGCACTGTCAAGTTAGTATTTTTGTATGTGGGAGTATAAATGCATCAAGAGATTTTTAACCTCAATGGGTTAATAATTTATATTTTACGTATTTTTGGTTGTATATCAAACGTATGTATTAACAAAATATTGATTAATTGCTTTATATCGATATAATTTGATGTGTAAAGTAAAAACACTAATGTAATTACACAAATGAAATGCGCCTTTGAGTTGAATTGATTCTATTTAATTTTCTTAACATAAAATTTAAAATAGTACACGGCATATAACAACATCTTTGTTTCCTTGTCATTTTAACAGATTTGAATATTTCAACACTCAGAATATGTCAAAGTTCAAAGACATTTTACATGATTATATTTTAAGATTTTAATTTAATTTGAAGGCTATTTGATAAGTTCTAGATAATATTTTGATAGCATTTATATTTTTCAAAATTAACTTGAATAAATTCAAGTATTCATAATAGGTTTTCTTGAAATGTTCCCAATTTTATTATTTTTTAAAATTTAAAACGTATTAAAATAAATGTAAAGTTTTAAGAACAGCCATTATAACCATTGAAAAGGATCTCACAAGAACTATGTAATAATTCGCAACATATTTAATTTGTGACGGATGTTCCGTATTCTATCTATATAAATATTTTTAATTTTATTTTCTTGTCGATAACAGATTTTAACTTCTTATCTCTTATGATCTTAATAAAGAGACTTATTTTGAAGCAAAGGACAAATCGTACTACAAAAATGGTATCGAAAAATTGGAGGGTCACTATAATCAGTGTATCACCCTTGAAGGAAAATATTTTGAATAAAAAAAACTAATTTTATCAAAAAAATGTGTTTTACTATGGTAAGCCGGGAACTTTGCAATTGATCTGTTATTGTGGCTGTATAGTTAATACAACTTTAAGTCGTTCGATAATATATGCTTTAAATATGATATAATCTTAGAATGAATAATAATGTATTGCGAAATTATATTTAATAACGTATATTTTTGGTTTATTATTTTATTTAGATTAAAATGTTATTATATTGCAAAAAAAATATACTGCCTAATACACTTTGTAAAAAGATAAAATTCGATTTAAACTCAGAGCGAATTTTCCTTCTCATTTTACCCTAGTTAAAAAGAGGCAGGATGCTGTGTGATGCGCCTACCCTGTTGTCATATGTCTATAAAATTCTTCAAAATATTAGTGATAAAAATTAAATGTTACAAATCGGCTAACGTTATAAACCTACAAGTTCATAATTATTGTACATAAAAACATAATATTGTAACATAAAAATTGTACGCACCTAATACTTTAATTACCTGATTTATATTAAATTATTCTGGGATAATTAATTTTTAATTGTATATTTATAGACATGCACGTCTCTAGAAAATAATTTTTCCGACATCAAACCAACCACACTCTCAGAACGAGGAGCACTGAAAGAAGCAGCACGCTGTTTAAAATGTGCAGACGCTCCATGTCAAAAGTCTTGTCCTACACAACTGGACATAAAGGTGATAGTGACATATACAGTTTTTTTAAATTCAACATTGTTTTATTTTGTAGTCATTTATAACATCAATTGCCAATGGAAACTACTATGGTGCAGCTAAAGCTATACTCAGCGATAACCCACTAGGTCTCACTTGTGGGATGGTTTGTCCCACTAGTGACCTATGCGTTGGAGGATGCAATTTAACCGCAGTTGAAGAAGGGCCAATTAATATTGGAGGTTTACAACAATTTGCTGTAGATGTTAGTGTTATTATCACCACAATTGGTAGTATAAATCGTTTTAATATTTTTTTAAAGTTAATACATAAATGATGAATTACTCTAACAGTAAATTTATTTTGATGGATTCACAAATGACCTTGTCATATAGTTAATATTCTGTTACTAATCGTTTATTTATATTTTATCATGATCCACTTTCAGTAAGCTTACATTTTTAAAAATGTATCTCTTAACATATCAAATTAGGAGTATTCAATAATGAAAAAGTCGAGTGTTTTGTTAATGTTGTTCTCTATATTGGAAATTTACAGTAAAAATAAAATACTTGATAAAAAAAAATCTGATCAATCGGATTTAAATGTAATGTTGGGAACTATAGAATGAAAACGGTCGATAATAGAAAAAAATTCTAACCGTTTAATAGTCAAACAAGTAGTCGCATGAAAATAGTTCTTGTTATTTTATTTGATTGTATGTTTACGAATGTTTTTTCCAACTGTATCTCTAAGTAAGATGGAGATGCATGGATAAGGATATCGTACTAAATTTGATAGAAAAAAGGAATGACATAATTGTTGGATACGATAGGTTGTAGAAAAGAGTTCATTTTAAATTATTTTAATTTAGCAAGAAGCAATATCAAATTAATTTTATATTTTACTGTTATATTACATTTTTAAAAATTTATGAAACAAGAATCCCAATTATTTTTTGTCATATTTTAATACTATTTTGATAGTGATGATATTACGAGGGTTAGGTAATGAAATGTAATTTTGAAAAATAAATTTATTGATCAATGCTATACACAAACTAAACATTTAACATTTTTCAATGTAATGTCCTTTGTGCTCTACATACTTTTGCCACCGATTTGGAAGCTTAAATATTCTTTCTTCATAAAAAAAATTGAGGGTGAGTTGTCAGCCAATTGCGTAAATACTGCTCTAGTTCCTCATTGCTTTCAAATACATTGCATCCAAGTAATTCCTTCAAAGCGCAAACAAAATATAATCACACTGACTTGTCAGGGCTATAAGGAGGAGGCTCGCAGGTTTTCCAGCGCATTTCTTCCAATTTATTCCTCGTCAAAACTGCGGTTTGTTTTTTTAAAACCAAGTTACGAAATTTCTTCAGTCCTTAACCGGCGATCACCTTCAATAAGACATTTATGTCATTTGTGAGACTTATTTGTGGGCGTCGATCATGACTTTCATTCTCGACACGTTCTCCCTGAATCCCCGAATTTTTTGACCCACTTATACACTCAATTTTGAGACAGTATAACATCCCCAAACTGTGGCTTCAAATGAGTGATAATTTCCGAGAGTTTAACGCCTTCATTCGTTAAAAACTTTATGATGATGCGATGTGTAACAGACTAAGGTACCTCGTGCTCTGCTATGGCTGTACTGCGGACAAAACCGAGCACATGTTTAATATTTGTGAATTTTCTAGGAAAGAGTGTAAAATAAACTTTAGGCCCAGTCCAGATAAACCCATAGTTGGTAAAAGGAGACTTTAATATATTTACAAAAAACCGAGCACAGCTGCTACCCACACCGGTTTCCCCCCTTCTAATAAACCAAGTAACATTTGAGCATTGAATCCACTAGATTTGATTACGTGCTAACCTAAATAACAAAATTACCGTTTATATTTGATTCCCCCTTGTATAGTATAATAAAACATAGTTAATATAAAAAGGTTAATAAAAATCTAAAAATGTATGATATATTTGCAAATCAAAATTAAAAAGATAAGCCTTTACAATTAAAATAAACTTGTACCAGAAATCGAATAAGAGCATTTATCTAATAGTTGTCAAGATGATATAAAAAGAAAATCTTATATATTTATTCATACAAATTTTCTTAATAAATAATTAAATTAATAAATATAAAAGTTATTTATTTATTTAATTTTACTATATCTACAATTTATGTCGGTCAAAATTACTTTATTCAAACATTCTAACTTTTCTATTGTTACAAATACTAAATTACTAGACATTCGATAATTAATTTTATTTCATATTTCGTAACACAACATAGATGTCACCGTTATATATGTAGTTCCGATCCATAACCTATAATTTTTTTAATTACTCTTGGTGTTTCCACAATATGCCCTATTGGCAATAAGTATTTCTTATGTCTATATTATATATACATGGCATGTAGAAAATCACTTCATGAAGCAATCTTCTGTATAAAATATTATCTTAAATAATTTGTCTTATTCTAAAGCTTTATTCTAAAGTCTACATATGTCCAGTAATCATATCAGGTTGTGTTTTAGTCTACGCACTGCACTACCACGTCGCATATTTATTTACCTGATTAGCGAGTACATTGGGATGCACTGACACTCTTTCACACAAACACGTTGAATTACACTCGTTATAGGTTCTAGAGGAATATCGCGTTGTATCACTTTATTTGAAATATAGTACGGAGCATCAACAATGGCACGCAACACCTTATTTTGGATATATTAGATTTGCTAGCGCTATCCCCTAGTTGGATTCCATATCACCAAATAGGCTTGAGTATAGACTCATACAGCAATAGTACAGCAAAGTGCTTCTTCCAGGTTAGGCGTCAATCTAAGTGCATACCAAGATATTTAACATGCTCTGCTTGGGGGAGTTGACGATGATTGATATTCACTGGTGGACATGTTCTTCTACGCAGGGTAAACGTTACGTGCGTGGATTTTGTTTCATTGGCTTCAATGCGCCATGTCCTCAACCATAATTGTATTTGCTCTAGGTGGGTTTGTAGGTTTATTGATGCAACCTATAATTTAAAAAAACTGTCTCCAACCTTAAATATATTGTCAATTTTTTGAATAAAATGTGAATTTCGCATCGAAAGAACTCCTTGTCCTTACAGGGTAGTACTATAGAGCAACTTCTGGACAATACAGTAGGTGAATCGAATGTTTCCGATATCAGTTTTAAGATATGCGCACACTATGAATTTTTAATTCAATGTAAGGTTCAAGATCATCAGTAATTGTAGGTAACAATCTTCAATTATTGTTTTATCTGATTTTAGCAATCATAATAAATAACAATCTTCTCTTTCCACAGAATATACTTGATTTAGAAGTGATATTGATTAGAGCACATTACAATGTGTCTAGGTTTCAGGTTTATAAGGGAACTAATTTTCTCTTATGATTTCCAAATCACTCTCGATGATTTAAATAATTCTTGAAATCTTCGATATTACTAAAATTTACAATCTAAACAATCCATATTTAATAAATAAAGGTTTCATATTAAAACATCTTAGGTTCTATTAACTTTTTTACACTAATATTAATGTGTACACTAGCAGCTCTGGTTTTGTATTATCACCCTATATCAGCAGAAAAGTGTTAGTACTCTCAAGTCGTTTTATCCGATCTAAGCTGTCGAGCCCGACTGCGAGACCATAACCTGAAGTATCAAGGGACATACATTTGTTCTGAAACCGCTGATTTATGCCCAGATTTCTCTTTCTGGCACTACTCCATGTCCATATGTGTAGACTTTGTGCCAAATAGCCAATAGGGTCTTCTAATTTTATTCTATTCTATTCTATTGGACATATTTATTAATTAACTATAATGTAAATATGACTGTAATAACTGTATAATTAATCCAATTATTAATCGACTATTTATTGATATACGGTTACTTTTATCCCAAATTTTTATGTTGAAAGAATAAAATAAAACCATTTTATTCTACACGAATTATTATTGTTATTTATTTTTTAATCAAATGAAATACAGAAATATCTCAACTTTTTTTCACAACAAGGCCTTGAATTTATTAACAGATCCATCAAAATTAATTGATTGTTCAATTCAAACATATTTATTTATGTTATTTAAAATATCTAAATTGAAACATTATATGATGTATTATTAGATATTCAGCAGAATGAGTATACCACAAAAAAGAGATCCAAGTTTACCAGTACCATGCAAATCTAACTCTAAAATAGCATTGCTTGGAGGTGGTCCTGCTTCTTTATCTTGTGCCACATTCTTAGGTAGACTGGGTTATAAAAACATCACCATTTACGAGAAAGAAAAGAGACTAGGTGGTTTAAGGTATAATGGCTTCGAGTGAAGCTAGATAAAATAACAATTAAACTGTTTTTTATACACAGCACATGGGAGATTCCTCAATACCGACTACCGCAGACAGTTGTTGACTTTGAAATAAACTTGGTCAGAGACCTCGGGGTTCAGTTTGAATATGGAAGATCATTATCTACCAAAGATTTGACGGTCGCTAATTTGGTTAATGAAACTGATGCCGTCTTTATTGCCATTGGTTTACCCCAGTCCAAAGTAACTATTTTTATTTATATGTATATGTTTACTTTTGTTAATAATAACTGGTTTAGATTGATCCAATATTTGCTAACCTAGATGCTTCTAATGGCTTCTATACATCAAAAAGTTTCCTACCTGCTGTCTCAAGAGCATCGAAAAATACTTGTTCGACTGGTGGCTGTTGTCAATTACCAAATTTACATGGAACAGTATTAGTATTAGGAGCTGGTGATACTGCCTTTGATTGTGCCACATCTGCTCTTCGTTGTGGAGCTAAAAAAGTATTTGTAGTTTTTAGGAGGTACATTTTAATTAATTATTAAACTATTAAGGTGTAGCATATAACTAAATAATAATTTGCAGGGGTTTCCAAAATATTAGAGCAGTGCCAGAAGAAGTATCGGTAGCTGTTGAGGAACGTTGTGAATTGATAGGTTTCCTGTCTCCACTGAAAATAAACTTGAAAAATAACAAAATATCATCTGTAACGTTTAGTCGTTCAGAACAGTTAGAAAACGGACAATGGATTCAAGATAAAGAACAAACCACCACCATTAAGGCCGATATTGTGATATCAGCATTTGGATCTAGTTTAAAGGATCAAAAAGGTAAATTATCAAAAAAAATTGTTGAAAGTTCGTATTCGTTTAAAATACCTAAAATGTACACATATTCAATATTTCTCATTTTCAATTAACAAAATATGTATATTAGGTTGTTCAAGAAATTTGCGGAAATGGGCAAATGTTTCGTAACGTAACACATTTTATCCAAAGGTTGTCCAAAATATTAATATATCACTAGTTCTAGTTTGTCGCTCCCTTCTTACTTTTTAACCGACTTACCAAAACTTACGACTTATCTTACTTAACCAAAAAAGGAAAAGGTTCTATGATCGACTGTATATTTTTTTAATGAATGTTCACCGATCTCCCCTTCAATTATGGACCGATTTTTAAAATTCTTCTTTATTCGAAAGAGTGCACCAATTCGAAGAGTGTTCCATTGCACCAGGTCTGGATCTGATGGTAGAATCTGGCGAAATCAATGAAAACCCTCAAATTTCAAAGGCGCGTACAAGGTTTTCACATATTTTTTTATTTAAAATAATCAGATATATGTGTATAATGTTATTGCTGAACTGATGTGACAGAAGAGCGGAAATCATTCAGTGTAACAGCCGTTTAGTATGCTTTTTGATACCCATGTATCTCATATGAGAAGCTATAGAAATTTTGCAGGATATCGCTTTTATGGTGTAGAGATTAAAGCGTTCAGCTTACATGCAGTGGTTACGAGTTCGATTCCCGTCGGCGGCAACACTTTTTCTTTGTTGTTCTAGTTTTGCTAGAACATTTGTCAAATCACTTGGGCTAGGTAGCGGACCCCTTATTTTCAATCACTGTTTCTTTATTCTTATCTTTTCTCATACGGGCTGCACCTTTATTTAGCCTACCCATTGTAATACTTAATAAAAGTAACTGTGTAATTTATTAAGTAAATATCTGACACTAAAAAGATAAAAATAAGATATTTTTATCAAAAATATTGAACCGACTTCAAAAAATAAATAAGGAAGTCACTAAAAAGTCCCAAACAATATAAAAATAATAATATAATTTTGTGACATATATACAAAATTAAAATACAAAAAAACTTATTTGTTAATCGTACCGACTTCAGTGATCAGTTGTTAGTAGTTTAAATAAAATTGTAAAAAGCCGGCTTGGTTGGGTCGTTGTCGTAAATTTATATTTATGATTGTTAAAAATTGGTGATTGTCCTATCGTAGATGGTTAACTAAGGTTTTTGATTATTTTTATTTAGTTATTACATCGAGTATTATGTACATATTTTATTTTAAAACGTCTTTGTGTTAAAAATCCAAGTTTGATTATTTTTTTATTTTTTAGTGAGTTCTTTGTTAAATTTTTGAAGTCGGTTAAATTTTTTTGTTAAAAATATTTAATTCATTTTAACTGATTACTGAAGTAACTCCAACAATCCCTCCACCAAAAATCATTCATAATGAGGCATTTTAATTTTCCACTGGTATATAATGTAGCATCTATTGTGTTTTCTGCTGAACTTTTTGAAACTTAAACCTTGAGTTATAATATTGTTAACTGTGCCTAATGCCATTCTTACAAATATTCTAAGCAATATTCAATAAATAAAATGTATTATTAAATGTTATTATGAACGCTGCTGGAATGGCTACGAATTTTTAATTTTACGTTGTCTAATAGATGGTTTGGTAACAACCGACTTTTTCGGACTTATTAAACAACCTAGTATCCACTACAAGAATTGATAATTATTTATTACTATATAATCACAGCATTTTTTAAGCAAATGATAATGATAATATTTTATTGTTACAGTTGTGGATGCTTTACAGCCCCTTTCTCTAAATGAACGGAATTTACCTGTTGTGAATCAGAAAACGCTTCAAAGTTCCCATCCCAAAGTTTGGGTAGGCGGTGACATGGCGGGAATAGCAGAAACCACAGTTGAATCCGTGAATGATGGCAAAACTGCTGCGTGGTACATTCATTGCGCTTTAGAGGTAATAGAGCATCTTATATATAACTTTATACATTTAATTATGGGATGATTTTAAGGGTCTTCCAGAAAATACTGAACCAAAACTACCTCTGTTCCATACCGCCATTGACGAAGTAGATATATCAACGGAGATATGCGGAATACCGTTTGAAAATCCATTTGGTTTAGCTTCAGCGCCACCAGTAACTTCACCGGCCATGATAAGGCGCTGTTTCGAACAAGGATGGGGTTTTGTAGTTACAAAAACATTTTGTCTTGATAAGGTAAATTTCTGCAATTAGTTTGGAGTTTAACACCTTCATTTTCCAATATTAGGACATGGTAACCAATGTTTCTCCAAGAATAGTAAGGGGTACAACATCCGGACAATTGTATGGCCCTCAGCAAGGATCGTTTTTAAATATAGAATTGATATCCGAAAAGTATTGTGAATTTTGGTTGCAGGGTATCAGAGAGTTGAAAAAAGATTTTCCGACAAAAGTGAGTACCGCTTTATTAATTGAGTTGAGTAACTTCTTATCACAGAAAATTCCCGCGCCTAATACACAGATATTGCTAGTTTTATATGCATTCGCCGCTTCTTCAGTTAGCACTAATCTTCAACGGAGGGCTGTTAAAATTTCATGATATTTTACTCGTGAGATTGTGAGTTATTGTGCTAAGAGTGACACTACTTCCGTTATTTTCAAAACAATGGATCAAAAATAATTTCGTGTTTTAATTCTACACTGCTTCTTGGTGTTAAAAATTATTGTTCAAGCGAAGCAATGGCTCGAAAAGTGTTATAAGGACTCCCCTCTATCAGAAACAACAATAAAACGTTGGTTTGCTGACTTCAAACGTAATGGTAACGCCAGAAAACATCAAAACCACTCACAAAATCGTTTTGAATTATTGAAAAGTGAAGTTGCGTGAGTTAACGAACCTCGTAAAGGTATCAAAAGAACGTGTTGGTTTTATATTTCATGAACATTTAACTATGAGAAAGCTCTGTTTAAAGTGGGTGCCGCGTTTACTCACTGCTGACCAAAACCAATAACGTGTTGATGATTCTAAGCAGTGTCTGGCCATGTTTAAACGTAACAAACCGGAATTATTACATCGATATGTGACAATGGATGAAACATGGATCCATCACTTCACTCCGAAATCAAAACTCCGGAATAATTTCTTTCCCTAAATTTTTAAATAAAATACCATAATTCCTTGCTTATTTATTTATTACTCGTTTATCTCGCCCTTGCAGGTAGCTCATTTGTAGTACTCCCACCACTTCATATTACTATTCACCACTACTGGTTTTTTTTATTTAAAAAATAATTCAACGAAAATAAAATTTATAAAAGTATTATTAAATTGTATTTGTCCATCACTAACTTTTACTTTTTTGCTGCTTTCTGTCAAGACCCGACGTTTGGAAGAACTTCTCGTTATTTTATGTAATTAATAAATTTCAATTTCGTTGCAATCTTTATAATCCCGACAGGACATGTGCTATTGATTGAAACAAATGGTAGTCTAACTATTAAACGTTCAACACCGATGACTTTTTACGCTTGGGATTGTGTAATAGATCATCATAGGAGGTAAGCTGATTCCGCAAAATTCCTTCCTTCTATGTTGCTGATGTAGTAAGTTCAAGATGGTGTAAGTTGATGTAAACTGATAAAGTATGTTCAATTTGTAACGAGTTAATTTATTCTTCTTTGATTGTTTAGTATTTTCAAGGTCTTTAGACATTTTTTACTGTTGATAATTTCTCTTTCAGTAATTTTGATAATTCTTGAAGCATTTGATACGAGTTCTCATCGAACAATTGCTCTAATTCTTCATTTTTATTTTTTATGGATAGTCATAGGAGTAAAATACCTACAAGGGCACTTTATTCGAAATAAATACTGAGCTACTGAACCTAACAAAATGTATTACAATAAGTACTTAACTACTTTCCGGCGAACAATGTTGTACTGTATTATCTACACTACATTTTGTGCAACTTAAAAAGTTGTTATTTATTAAGTCTTTTACTCTTGTTAACTTTATTCGTAACATATTTTATTGTAAATTTATTATTATAAATCTAACCAAAAAATATTTTTACTCCTTCGAAGGGGAACATTGATTTATTCGAGATATTTGTATTATCAAAAAGGCTAAGCTCTTCTCGTCTTCTTCACAGTTTTTTAGACTTTTGGAACTGCCGCCAATAAAATTGTTTTCTGGATTTTGTGTTAACATTAACATGATTTTACATAAACATATCTAGTTTAGCAATATTCATTCGACGGTTTCTTATGAATTAACGCTATTCTTGATTATATTATTATAAGGGGATCATTAACTTATTCCATATATTTAGAAGCATCAAAGGGATTAATTTAGTATGATATTGATCAGCTGTTCGTTGCCCTGTATCTTAAGGTTAAAACAACGTAAAATATTTGTAATCAAAAATGATTTTATAGATTAATTTTATATCTATCTATATTTAATTATAAATTTATATTTGATTTGAATTAAATTAGTCGCACTAATATTACGACAGATAATTAATTATTTTTTATCACTGTCAATAAACAGACGTAATTTTAATATCTTAAATCATAATCATTAAGACATATTCTTATGTCTTCCATGAGACATATTGTCCACACTTCTTGAAATTTCATTATAATATGCCAGGTTATTATTATAATACGAGGGTCACTATTTATATTTCGGGAATAGGAAAAAAACAAATAGTTAAGCTGCGAATATATTTTTATTGTTTTTCAAAGTACTCGGCACGATGATCGATACACTTTTGCATACACTTAAACCAATTTTCAAAGCATTAATCATTAAGACATATTCTTATGTCTTCCACGAGAAATATTGTCCACACTTCTTGAAATTTCATTATAATATGCCAGGTTATTATTATAATACGAGGGTCACTATTTATATTTCGGGAATAGAAAAAAAAACAAATGGTTAAGCTGCGAATATATTTTTATTGTTTTTCAAAGTACTCGCCACGATGATCGATACACTTTTGCATACACTTAAACCAATTTCAAAGCATTTATTCCATTCCAAATGAGGTAGCGTCAAACTTTACGATGGAACCGTCAGATGGACTCACATGACAACGGTGTTGCCAATTCCCGAAATATAAATAGTGACCCTCGTATGTCAAAATAAAAACAGTTGAAAACATTGGAGACAACAAAATGCTAGCGTCACAGCAACACCACTTAATAATTTCATTGTCATTAATGAAATAATAACCAATAACATAAGTAAAGCCATCCTCTTGTATAACAATTATCGAGCCCTTGTAGTTAAAGATGTGAAATATACGCTATTTCATCTTCAATGAGAATGAAAAGTCTTGCAAACCCAAGGTACTAATCAAAGTAGGCATTATCTAATTATTTTTTGATCAGATAGTTACAATATGATTTATTACGTATTGATTCTTGAACTAATTAATGCTTTTGTAGGTGGTAATAGCTTCAATTATGTGTGCTTATATTGAAGAAGACTGGAGAGAACTGGCAACCAAAACCGAAGCTAGCGGCGCAGACATGCTGGAACTTAATTTGAGTTGTCCTCACGGTATGGGTGAATCAGGAATGGGTTTAGCATGTGGTCAGGTAAACTTAGATTAAAGTATGAGATGATAGCGTCTAATATAATTTAATATATTTAGAAAGAAGAACTGGTCCATGATATATGCCAATGGGTGCGTTCCGCCGTAAAGATACCATTCTTTATTAAATTAACACCAAATATAACAGATATAGTAACAATAGCTACTGCAGCTCACAAAGGTGGTGCATCCGGAGTTTCCGCTATCAATACAGTTTCCGGCTTAATGGGAGTTAACGCAGAAGGAACAGCTTGGCCAAGAGTGGGAATTAATCGACGAACGACGTATGGTGGTGTATCAGGTCAGTTCAACCGGCAAATTAATTGCTGTTACTCATTGAAGTATTTATTTACAGGAAATGCCACTAGACCAATGGGATTAAGAGCAGTGTCAGCTATAGCTCAATGTTTACCTGATTTTCCAATACTAGGAATTGGTGGCATTGAATCAGCATTTACTGCTTTTGAATATTTACAAGTCGGTGCTCAGGCAATTCAGGTAAGAACGTTGTTTTCTTTTTTGGTCATGCTCAATGCCAATATGTTCAAAAGAAAGGCCAAAACCTTTATTTTGGTATTTTTGATACATATTGGAGGTTTTGGCCTTTTCAATATATTTTTTCAATAAATCCTTCATTTTTTTTTTCAATAATATTATTACGAAATATGTGGTATGCAGCTGCAATGTATTTATAAAATATCTTGAAATTTAAAAATTATTATTTTCATGAAATGTGAACGTTCGGCGAAGAACGGTCAAACGGAGTAACATCTCGAGAATTGTAGCTTATGTGTTTTGGTACTAATATTATAAGGTCATCACATTAATTTCAATAATAAATATCTGTATATTAAAACATATTAAAATATATATAAACCACCTCAAGAACTAACACTTAATAACATTTTTTAAATTGAATTTAATTAAATATAATTTCCATTAACTTTCAATAATCAAGTATTAATAAGTGTAAATTACATTAAAAGTATCATAAGTAAGAATATTTGCAGAACTGTAATAACTTCAGAGCATGAAATTTTTGTGTACATGATCTTTCTTTACTTTTATGTTATAAACATAAGTATGGAATATATGAACAAAACAACATATTTTAGCATGCATATTAAAGCAATAACGAACACTATTAGGTAATTTATCTAATTTCCATTAACTTTCAATAATCAACAAAATATTAATTAATTTCTTCTATTTATCCTATGTGTTCCATCTATGCAAATTATGTAGTTATTTTCCTTTTAAATCCTGCTTGTTTTTATTACTTCATTTACGTATTCATATAGTCTTTATATTTTATACATATTTCTCATCTAAAATATATGTTACAAAAAGTACTTATAAAAAGAAGAGTTGCTTTACCTAAATTTTTAAATAAAATAGCATTATAGGAAGGGTGAATTATTTATGACTCGTTGATCTCGCCCTTGAAGGTAGCTCATCTTTAGTTTGTCTTTTTTTTATAACATCTTTATTAGATACGCTTAGTACAATCTTAATTTATAATTAATTTATTACTACTTTTCCTATGTACTTGGATTAATTAACAAGCAAGACGAGTGCGAGAAAATACATCAGTATGTATTCTTCAATTATAAAATTATAATAACTTATAGCTATAGTTTACACTAATAGTACACACTAAATGTTCACAGAAGTTCGTCTGGTTTTGTTCGTTTCAATCTCCTGACATCCTGCGCGCTGTCCAGCAGTTGTATTGTTTCCACGTTAGTATGATTTAGTCATCTTCTTTCGTTTTTCAAGGCGAAATCCTGCACAACTTCGCAAATCCATTTGATTTCCAGGTCATCGTGCAGTTCTTCATTGGTTACATAGCGATAGGCCTTGAATCGAAGAACCTTGTTTTGACAGCGCTGTATAACTAATTGATTTGAATTTTTAGTGCAACCCCATATTTGCACCCCATAGGTCCAAATTGGCTTTATAATTGTATTATAGCTCAACCTCTTTGATTTTAGATCAAGTTGAGAGTATCTTCCGACTAACCAGTATAGTTGTTTTATTTTGGTTCTAATGTGTTTTGCTTTTTGTCTAACGTGATGCTTCCAATTTAATCTACCGTCAAGATGGATTCCAAGGTATTTTGCTGATTCTGCTTGAGGAATCGGGTATTCATTGAGTGATATAATTAAGTTTTTATTATTTCGCCTTAATGCAAAATTAACGTGGACAATCTTTCGTCCATTTGTAGATTTTGTTGACTGCCACTTGCACTTTTTCTATTGCCCTAGGCAGAGATATATCTTTTGCCATAATAACTGTGTCGCCAGCAAAGGTTCCAAGAAGTGTTTCTTTTGTTGTTAGAATGTCAGCAGTGTAGAGCAGATACAGGAGACGTCCTAAGACGCTACCTTGTGGATCTCCAGCCGAGATATTTTTAAATGTCGAGAATGCCATTTCGTGCGATACTCTAAATTTTCTTCCGAGTTTGTCTTCTATGCATTTTATTTATCTGTTGCTTTCTACTTTGTCTTATATCCCATGTGTCCCAAAATTCTATGAAACTATTTTATAACCGTTAATATTCTATGCAATATTCATTTTAGCTCTTGATGCATAAATAAACGTTTTTATTACCTTCAATATTCGGTTAGTGCTTTGTTAAGAAATGCACTAATGCATTTCTACTAATGAAACCTGAAATGAATTATCAATACCACAAAAATTGACAGAAAAATCTTAACAACCTTTAGAATTACCTTTAGTACAATGATATACTATGTCTCCAGAACCATGTCAATTAATAACAATCCTTAACCAAGAAACATTCTTCCTTTTTTATTTGTCTTCATCAAACATCAAATTAAATCAATATTGTGATTTCAAATATCCAAATTGTAAGCAGAGAAAAAAGACGATTACTGTTATTCTCGAAGAATTATTATATATTATTATAAATGTTGAGATGAAATTTTTATATATGTCGAGTTTTTCTTTCATTACTCTATATATATCTTTCGATAAAGCGGGCACATTAATTTGTTTTCTCTGTAAAAAATGTAAAATCTTTAATAATTCCAACAATACGGGAATAACTGAAAATAAGACTAAACACTGCTTAAAATTAAATAACTTCATTTAATAACTTTAAAACCTTCACTTAAATTTAACGAACAGTATCCTTTATTTTATTTTATAAACTTAAAAAAAAAACTTAATCCCCAGGGTTATTCGATCCTAGTACGTTACTGTCAGCGAGCTAAACTCTTAGTCTGCACGGCTATTCGCTGGGTTTGTTTATATATTTTATCACTGATCGGACAGCTATTCCAGGTTACTTGATTTGGGCATTTTTCGTTTTATTGTAATATATTTATTTGTAGCACATATTTCACTTATACATACACATTTCGCTTATACATACGCATATATTTGATATAAGCTTTAACCGTGGCAAATGTCACGCCCCCAGGTGCCCACGTTTTCTTTAAAAACGCAGTCAAAATTTTCGATATGCTGATTAATATATAGATTTGAATTGAGTATGTTATAAGTTTCAATTCGTTACGCAGCTAATTTCTTTCTTTAATTTATTGTTATTTACTCTTGAACCTAACAAAATATACTGCAACAACAGCTTATGAACTACTTTGCGAAGAACAAATAAGATTTGTATTTGCTACGCCGCCTTTTATGAAACGCTACAAATTCCAACATTTATATTCTAATATATTTACAATATACAAATTATTTCTTTAATTATTTGCGCCCTTTCCTCTTTAAACTCAAAAAAAAAGTTTTCTCTTCTCTCAAAAGAAAATGCTTGGCATTGGCAAAATATTTTGTTCAATAAGTAATTTTTTCAGCAAATATTATTACGATGCATGCATATATATTACATTATTCGTGTAATATAAACGTTCAATGAACAACGATGCGGTGGTACAAAGGTGCGGCAAAAGTGCCGCTACCATTTTGATTACACGCAATCTTAGTTATGTGATGTTTAGCTCAGTTTCGCTTTAACCACTGTGTTGTGTAGACGTCCACATTTTATTATGGATACGCCACAAGAACGAGCAGAAATAGTAAAAATATTTATTGAAAATAATCGTTCCATTATTGCCACTCAACGGAAATTGCGTCAAAAGTATCCTAATCGTCCAGTGCCTCACAAAACTACAATTTCGTTTACATGCTAATTTTCGACAGTACGGTACGACCGCAAACAGACCTCATTGTGGAAGACAACGGACGTCTCGTAACGCTGAAAATGAGTCACCAGAAACATCAATTCGGAGACGTGGTTCCCAGTTACAAATTTATGCACGCAGTTCAAGGCGAATTTTGAAAACTGATTTGAAAATGTTTCCGTACAAAATTCAATTAGTCCAAAAATTGTTACCGAGAAATCTTAATCAACGAGTTGAATAATGCAATCCTATGACTGTCTGGTGAAATTGAAGATTTTTCGTCTAAACTGATAATGAGCGATGAAGCCCATTTTCTTCCTCAATGACCACTCAACATCTTAAACACAATTTTCGTCACGAAACTGAAAAAATTCAGCCTCTGATGTTGTAGGATGTCATGAAAAATGCCTTAAAAATAGCCGAAAATAGCATAGCGAATCGCGGTCACCATTTAGCCGATATAATTTTTCAATTACAGCGAAAAAAAATGTAAAGACCAAATATACTTATGAAAACCAACTTTACTTATCTTTTCTTTGAGCAAAGTTATAGATAAACAAGATAGTAGCGGGACTTTCGTCTCACGTTATACTATAAAAAATCGACCAGATTAAAAAATTGCATAGAAATCTCATAGTGTCTCAGAAAAAGTCTATGTTTGCTAAGTTTACTGCATGAACCTAACGAATTGGAAAGGCACTGTTGGTATATCAATTGGTACCGTAATTCTTAACAATTAAATCGCTGTGAAATATTTTCCGGGACCGGTGATGATACACCAAGCGTTTTCCTCATTTATCCTTCAAAATACGGAAAACGATGATTATCGAAAAAGGTGGTGTCAATCAATAAAAATCAAATTCATTTGATGCAGTAATTAAATTACCAGAATACCAACATGTGGCTTGATGTCATAAATCAAACAATTGTACAACTGGTGTTCCGCTGAATCTCATTTTAATTTTAATGCATGCGTAAATTAGCAAAATCACCACATTAGTGTCACTTTAAAAGCGTTTTGTTCCAAATTAGCACTATCGATCTTTACATTGACAGATAGGCTAGTGTTATTGAACAACATTGAGGAATATTGTTAAAATTTAAAATTTCAGTTTTGGCCATTACATACCGAGTGAGATTTTAGTACAGTTATAAAAATACTTACACTAAATATTGTGAAAGTATTATGATCAGTAGAGTGCATAAAAAAGTATTATATGCTAATTTATTAGAAGCCTCCATGTATATTGTTGTAATGCCATTCACTTTGTTGAATTGACATCGGTACATCATCATCATAACAATACTTGCTTATCCCCGCTACTCCATGCACAGTAGGACTTTATGGACATGAATATTATTCTTCAGTTTGGCTACTAAACTCTACTTTTTTGACTGACAAATAAATTATGAAACCGCTATGATGAAACGGTTTGAAATAACATTCTTTCCGATCTTTTCCATTGCATGTAAACAATATCTAAAAACAGTTGGTTCACCAACTATCATACAATCATACAATTTTTAATCCAAATTAAATGATCATATAAAATAAATTGATTCATTCATTTATAAGAGTGATATATTTTTTATAGATTTGTAGCGCTGTCCAAAACCAGGATTATACCCTCATTAATGATTATGTTACTGGATTGAAAGCCTTGCTATATTTAGATGGTCGTTTAGCAGGATGGAACGGGCAGAGCCCCCCAACGCCAAAACATCAAAAAGGCAAACCAGTACGACCAATTTACGATGCCAATGGTCAAGTACGTATTCTACATATTTTTTATTTAAAGAATTAATGTGGGCTCTAGAAAAGCAGTAGTTAATTTCTTTTTATACTCGTCCATATAGAAGTTGGCTCACTTCGGATTATATCAAAAACAAGCTGACGAGATAACATCAAAATTATACAAAGATGGAAAATATCCAGATGATGTGATCCTTCATCATGATGGTAAGCTGACAGGATATGATGTTTTGTGTGGCCCAACAAATTGTACAGTGCCAAAAGTGAAAGATATAGTTGGTAGAGCGTTAAAATATATCGGGCCCTATAAGAAGTTGGATAATACTAAACAAGTAGTAGCTCTTATAGATGATGTAAGTATTAGTTAAGTTTGTTTTTAAAAATGATTTTGTATGAAAATGTATATATACTAGAGCTATATATATAGCTAATATTAATATTGTGTGAAAAAACCATCTTGATATTATACATCTTAATTATATTACAGGATATGTGCATAAATTGTGGAAAATGTTATATGGCATGTAATGATTCAGGATATCAAGCAATACAATTCGATCCCAATACTCACATTCCGCTTGTTAACGATGACTGTACTGGATGTACTCTTTGTATGTCAGTTTGTCCAATTTTAGATTGTATTACGTAGGTATCCGCAACATATGTTGATATATTATTATTAATTATTATTTTTTCAACATTTAGCATGGTTCCTAAAACTATACCACATGTAATCAAGAGGGGCAATGTTGGTTTAATACAGGGAGTTCACGCTCTTAATTAATATTTTTCCATTATAAAATTTTATATGTTTTTTTTTAAACTTTGATTCAAATTAATAATGATTGTATTATGAATAAATTGATTTTTTATAAAGATTTAAATAAGATTGTTATATAAAACCACTACAACACCTTAATAAAATCGATTGTCAATATATTTTGTTTAATTTTTCCAGCAACACGTAATCCGTAGCATAATATGTTTGCTTGAACTTGTTATCAACTTCAGTATATATGGTCTTAACTAAAGCCTATAACTGAACATGGCTTTCTAGTCACGAACTCTAAAGAGTTATCATATTATCATGTTTTACATTTTAACCTATACCCCCTTTTAAGCTCCCCGTAACCTTACATAATTTTCTAACCTTTCTAGATTATAGGTTTTTACCTTGAAAGCAATGAAACCACTATTTTGAAACACTTCAATATAACACTATAACTCTTGAAATATATTTTCATGGTATGCTGAACGTCTAGACACATCAACTACTAAGATGTTTAAAAGTTCTTTGGGAGATTGAGCTGGGTTTTCGCACATTAAGTAAAAAGTCATTGTCTTCGAATTGTTCGGTTGGTTTTGATATTTGGTATTGGCTGCTCGGATCTTTGTCGTTGATAAAAAAATAATTCAAATAGTTAAAAGTAAAACCGACAATTGATATATGACGAAAAAGGATCATGGTACGGATCACCATAAGTTTCTAAAAGTGTTTGATGGACTTTAAATTTCTTCAAATCGGCCAACTAAAGTAATGAGTGTCAAAAATACCATTTTGAGCACTCCATGATACCACTCCACGTCTATATACCTTGAGTAACTCAATGAAACTAAATAGAGTACATTTCAGAGCATTATACGCTTTGTTTTGCGACGGTTAAAACAAGCAATCTGTAAAATGTGTGATGTTATTTATTGTTTCACGAGCGACGGTATCCACGGTAATTGCAGCAAAAAACATGGTAAACATAGGATACCGACGAACATTAAAAAGAGTGTCGGTAGAAAATATAAAAGTAAAGCGGCAAAAGTAACAACATAACTCGACACTTTTTAATAAAACTAGTTTTCTTATCGATATTAGAGAACTCGTCGAAAGCTCCTATAGTAAACTGCCTTTGGAGCCCTTGTTTCTATTATTAGTTCCAGCCATTCACAGACTGACACTAACCTCAATACGACTTGATTTCTCACAACTAACGTTTTCAACTAATCTTGGATGTAAATAATAAAGCACTTACTGTACTTGCTACTAATTTATGGTTTTGGATATTGTTAAGACGATGATTTTTCTAGGTCTTCTCAACTCGACCTCTAGAACGTTAATATGAATTGTCGTGAATGGTTCATATTATGCTATCTAGCTATGCATCGTAACGTGGTGGGCTCCCCATCTTGAGAGAATATTATATTTTCCAAGAACCTCACACCATCAACGGATTTTCCTGGGAAACATTTTCCGTGAAATAACTAAGATTTGGAGTAAAACGGCGGTGATAAAAAATGTACCAAAAGAGTACTCTATGTGCTCAATATAAATCTATAATCTATCCAGAGTTGGTGTGGATATACGTAATCTAAATTTATGACGTCAAAACGTCGCCATGTTGCCGTATCAACTCTGAGTTTTAGTTCAGTTTGGCTTTCATAACAAAATTCTAGTTTAAATAAAATAATGAATTATAATACATCTAATGCACATATTATGGAATAATTTAAACTGTAGTTAATTGTACAACCACAATAATTTATAGGTTAGAGTTATTTTATTATATTTCCATTGAACTCTTTTCCACACTACCCATGACGTAGAGTTCTAGGCGCGTTTTTTTTATATAGTGGTATCCCCTAGTGGCCTAATCTACTCAATTAACATTTGAATATCCAGGTAATATATTTTACTTTCATTAGAGAGCATATTTACCTTTTTACATTTAGTTTTTGTTTCTTTCGATGATGTGTTTCCTTGTCAAGTAATTTTGATATCATTGTATTTTTTTGTTTCCTCTGTTACTACCTGTGTACACCTTTCTTGGAAAAATTCATCACTGAATTCTCCCTAATACATTTGCTAATACAAATACTTGGTATTTTTTGTCTCCTCATACATTTAAATCAAATACCCATGTATATTCTGAACAATTACACACATACCTAATGGACATAAAACTTTTATACTCTAGAATACGATTTCCTAGAATTATCGTATATTAATTATATACACGTCGTTAAATGTTTCGAATCTCACCACCCTGTTCTTGTAAATAATCAGCAATGAATCATAATCCCATATTCAGAAAGTTTCACTCAATTCACTCACACAATTCCATCATTTGTCAATTTCTTCCTCAATGTGTCTAATCGAGTTCATCCAAACCGGAGGTGCTATTAACCTTTCCTGTTTTCAGCATGAGGCACAATATATCTACAATACATTTTCTATCAACTTTAGTTGTTTTAACACTATTTTTATTATTATCTTGACATGAGTGACCGTTGGATATATTGGTCTCATTCTGAAATATCTATGTGTCATTTAAATACACTAATTGAAATAATAAGTTATCATCAAGCTTCGTATGAGGACGGTTTCTTTGCGGTAAATTCAAGATTATGTTTTTCATTTTTTGAGATATTTCAGTGACGTGTCCATACTAATATTCAGTGCAGCTGTAACATGCTAAAATATTTTCAATAAAAACCGTAGCAAATTAATATTTAACAGTAAAAATACTTATCTCTCTAACGAATTTTATGGGAAGATGGGGCTTCCATTATGTCGTTCTTGTTCGAAGTAACTGATTAGAGAGGCAATCTGTTCTATCTGGCATCGGCATTTCTAATCATAGTAATAATAAGGGGCAATTTGATATTTATCAAAAGAAGCAAAGTGTTAAGAAAACGCCTGCCGGCTTATAATCTTTTATCACTATTGTTTTGAAGAATTTTGCATACGTTTGACAACCAGACGACTTTGTCTCTCTTTTTAACTAGAATAAAATAAGAAGGAAAATATTGTCTGATTCGAATTCGTCGTATTGTCGAAAACGAATTTACAAATTACGACAGGCAATACATTAAACATATTGATGACGTATGTTCGCAGCAGGTTTGGATAGACTATACAAACGTGGCCAACAATGGCAGTTGGTGAATTAGAAACTCTCTCACAACATTCTTTTGAGTAATACTTGAGTTTCGACAATAGTACGACAAACAGTACGGGGGGGCTCAACAAAGCTAATATTCATGAATGGAATTGTGGAATCCTTTATAACAGCTAACGCCAAGCTGCAATAATATAGAATTACGATCATATAACATGAATACTTATGATTGAAATAATATGACATAGTCCGATGGATCATCGTTTACATTATTTCATACAAACAGCCGTGTTTGTGTATGGAGAACGCAAAAAAAAGAAGAACTCCCACTGATAGTTTAACAGTCGTAGTATTCAGCTGATTTTTTCATTCACATAACTGACTGGATTACTGCCAATGAATATCTCGCCATCCTCAACGATAAACTTCTTACTGTGACTAGCATATTGCTGCCAAACACTGCCATATTCCAAGATATCAAAGCACCTATGCACACAGCCAGAAAGGCTAAGTCTTAGTATGAAGAACATCAGAATATCGTCGAATATCTTCTTTGGCCAGCCCAGTAGCAAGACCTCAACATAATTGAACTGTTATGGGAAGCTTTAGAGCAAAGAGTGAGGAGGATATTTCTATTTCCAAGATTCCGAATCAATCAATCTAAATTCAGCTAATCCAAATCAAATGGTGGCTCATCATCTTATTAATAAATCAATACGTCAAGTCATATTATTTTGTCCATCCCCTGTACATTAATATCGAAATGAATACATTTATATAGAAACATGTACAATGTTTTGAAACAAAACTTTTAAAAATGTTTTACAAATAATGCACGGTCCTAATATATTCGAGAAGTTCAGATTTTCTTTTTTTTAATTGCAAAAATAACAATGGTTCTCAGGTATGTTCCAATATTTAGTCTTATTCAGATTGCAGACATTGCCAATTTCCAATTAAAATATATGTTTTCTAAATATTTACCTTCGCGCAAGATCGGTCAGGTTTATGTCGTTGTCGAAGTTAGGGAAGTTCAGATTTATTTTCCTTAGTAAGCGTGAGATCGTGCCATAGCTCGAACTTATTTTTACAGGTGTTAATAGGTGACCATAAAGACGTTTAATAGCTGCACCGTTAGGCAAGAAACAATATACACGTGGTCAGTATGGGTAAGTTTAACACTGTTAGATATAATAGATAATGTGCAAAATACTCTGTTCACTATGAAAACAAAGAAAAATTAAAATATTTTAGTAAAACCTTTGAAATAAAATTCGGGTAACTTATTTTCCAAATCTAGCTCACCCACTTCAAAGTTGATAGTTTACTTAACAGGGAATCAATCACAACATCAATACACATTGTTTATATATTATATTAATTTTTAAATTTCATATTTATTTATGGTTTAGTTCGTTGTAACATCTATCTGTAATGTATCTAAAATGTTTTTTTACAGATTTTTTTTGTATAAAATATAAAGTTTTAGGTGAATTACTGAAGGGATACAAATCATTAAGAGAAACAAAAACGCGCCAACTTCTAGAGCAACTCGTTTATAGAATTTATGGCTGTTATATAATTTATCGCGTTTTCAAGATAAACATATTCGAACCCATTTATGTACATATTGATCAAGGCGGAAATCCGCAATTGGCCCAATAAACAATAAAGATATCGAAAAAATCTGCCGCTGTTAATTATCTGAATCTCCGAGGGTCTGCAAGTAATGTTTTCTATCAAAGAATATCATGTTCATGTTATGATATGATGTTCTTCAGTTAAAAGACCAGTGTTAGATCAAACCGGTAGTCTTCTTCTCATCAAATGGAATATACAGGTGGTTGAAACATAGCAGTCATATACAGATCAGACCCGAAACAAAAAGACTCCCGTCATAACATTAGCTCTCAACGATTCATTCAGGTCAGGATTACAAGGAACTATACGGTCTGTACCAAAATCCCAAGCACCAATCATTGGGATTAAGACGACAAGTAAGAAATCTCGTATCAAACTTGGAACAATAGATTCTCATAAAAATTATCTTACTATTTCTTATCAAATCTATCGTAAGTTAAACTATTATTTATAATCATACCATTTCACAATTTTTTACCTATTTGTATCTATATTTTTATAAATTAAACTTTATTGAAATGACATGTATTTGGCAAAATTGATACAATATATATTAATCAACCAAACCTAACTGTTTTTCATCTAGAATTATTGAGTTATTCATTTTAGATAAATGCTAATAATAGAAAGCACAAAATTACCTTTTCGACATTCGTTACTTTTCTTGTTTGATTTGCTCTGTATGATGTTGCTGTCAGTTTTTTGTGGCGTATTCTGATTGGCGGTGAAAAGTAAATCTAGTACAATAATATTAAACTTAATTTATTTATATTATAGGTAACCATCCACGTCCATACCTAAGGTCCGTTTACCTAAGGAATATTAATTAATATTAATTTCTATATTTTGAGCTATTAAAATCGAATTAAACAACAATTAAATAACAGATGCAAAGGCATTCTCTTGTATAACAACGCTAAGCCACATGTTGCAAAACTTATGAACAATAAGCTTTTGCAGCTCGAATGGAATGGAAATTGCCACACACAACATACACACCGTACATAGCGCCTTCTGATTACCATTTATTCAAGGTAACACAGCTTGGCTTGACTGGCAAACAGTTTAGAAATGATGAAGAAGTGCGAAAATAGATTGATGATAGGATCGCTGCCAAACCAACATCGTTCTTTTGACATGATATCGTCATGTTGCTCAAAAGATGACGAATGGTTGTACAAAAGGATGAAAAATATTTTGATTAATATATTCTACCAATTTGTGTCAACAAATGCTTTTTTAATGTTTCTTAAAGTAATTTTTTCACCTAATATTTTCTGTAATATATAAAGTCTAAAATGGTTTATAATCTACAACATATTATAAATTAAAATTGAAATTATATTTCAAAATAATATATATGTAGTGTTGGCTCTTATGTCCCAGAATGGTCAAGTGCTAAATCAACACAGAACATACGAATTATAATGATGTGTTTGTTTTCCGCGTGGTATATTGACATGTCTGTCAATAATTTGGTATTTGTATTTATTTAATTATATAGAGCAGCCAATATGTTGAATTGCGTGCTATTACAATTTTCAACGTTATTTTATTAAGAATATAAAGTAAATAATGAAAATCCACAACAAAAGTATAAGAGATTTCAAGCAATTACAAACACATTTTAAATTATTATAGATAAGATATATCATTAAATATATGAAGTCATATTATTTTATGTTGAAATTAATTCGCAACTTCTTACAAAAGATGGTATAAATATTTCTATATACTATAACATATGTTTTAAGTGTTTGATAAAACATGGAAAAAAAGTCTGGGTATCGTTATTGATTATAACTAGGATTATAACTAATTTTGAAAAGCCTATGTATACTATTCTAATATATCCATAGATTATAAATCTATTATTTTTGGAAGAAATAAAGGTTTTCTAAAAAAAAACGTTTACCGGCAATGGTCATTGAGCGGGACAATAATTTTTACATTTATAATAATTTGTTGGTGATTTAGACTGGACGTGTTGGCATGTAGGCAACAATGCTTTCGTGTAAAAAAAGTCTTGTAGATTGTATTTCAATGTATCAAACGCTTTGTTATGCAATGGTTAAAACAAGCGATCGGTGAAAGGTGTGATCATTCAGGTGTTATTTAACGTTTCACGAGCGACGGTATCCACGGTAATGATAGCATACACAAAATATGGTAAAAAATCATGTGCGAAAAGGAATAATGGTCGAAACCCAAACTTAACTGACAGAGATCGACGAGCATTAAAAATTATTGTGGCCAGAAAACTAGCGCGGCAAAACTAAAACCAGACAACAGAACTCAACACTCACTTGCTATAATATTGTTACGACAAAGACAGTACGTTTCGAGGTCCAGAACTGATATTCATGAGTTTGCGAAGTGGATCTTGACCCCTTGTAACGAAAGTCAACGCAAGCCTGCGAAAGAAGAGGTGCAGCGACCATTACTTGGACACTAAACTAGTGATTAGAAATATATATAGTGGTATATAGTGATAAGTGGTATAGTTAGATAAATTAACCGAACAACCCGACGTATTTTTCGGGTAAAATACTTTTTTGTGGTCAACATTGAAAATCTTTAATATATTTTTTAAAGAACGATTCATAGATATTTGTTGTCACTGAACAATGGCGTAATTCGCATTGATTGGTGTTTACTGAACTTATCACGGCGAATAAGCTATTGAATGGCTAAATTATTAATCTCGGCCTGAATATGATATTAAATAGATTTTTATAAAGATATGAATTCGTTTTCAATAGATAAACACAATATTTTATTCAGTTATATTGCTGTGATAATCTCAAATGATGAGATTGAACCGTATATTGACTGGCAGACTCTGGTAGAATATGTGTAAATGTTCAAATAGGAATATCTACCCAGTCCACTGTACTTCTTCGATATCGCTTGTCAAGACTTGTATAGATTTTAAGACGCAAAATTCCCTTTTCCCGTGTGCGAAACATATAAAACAAAATAGTGGTTAGCTATAAATCATTCCATATATTTTTAACATTATTTCCTAATTTAATTTACCCAAATTTAAAAACACAAAAGTTATTAAATACTAGATGACCCTGTAAACTTCGTATCACTTGTATTACCACTGATTTTAATGAATTATAATGACAATGAATGAAATATTGACAATTGTTTATCATCGCCCTAATTGTAACTGATTTATTGGCACCATAATGTATTTCCAGATCGTAGTGTAAAGTTATTCTTTTCTGGATCACAGAAGCAGTGGGTCTGCGGAATCGTTCAATTTCATCGTGTAGGGGTCGCTGTTGTATTTGATGCTTGTACGAACTCATTGCATTATAATCCTATTCATTTAGATTCCAGTCACTCGCGAACGCAATGATGACATACCAATACGACTATTATCATTGGTCATCAGTTCGGTTAACACGTGAGTTAGTTCATCGCCCATATGATTGGTCCTCTCCCTAGTATTACTAATAAAAATTAAGGAAAGTTCTCGCACTCTAAATTTGTCACTAAATAAAAATAAATGTGAAATACATTTACAAATAATAATTTGACAGAATTAGTCACTAATTCAACAATATTCTTGAAATATTTGCTCATATCTCAATTATAATATGATTCGAAATTACCATTATCACCTGATTATACTGTATTTGATATATATTTCATTGTATTTCACTTGGTTTGGACGTTATCGAATCGATGTACTTATCAAAAATTACCTATATTTGTGAAATATAATTTTTGGCAGCCTTAAAGGGTTCATGGCAAGAAATTATCTTAAATGTTATTGTTAAATCCGTTATATATTCTAATAGCGGTTTATATTCAAAAATACACACACTACAAAACAAATTTCCATAAATATTTGGGAAATAACAAAAATGCTGATTCTTTATGACCTTGATTCTTTTGTCTTGTTTTCTTTGATAACAGTGATAAGAAAAGAAAATTGTTATAGGACGTCAACAATCTGCCGGTGGGCAATAAGTATTATTATATGATTTCAGTTATATAATATAACTATCCTGACATGTAGTAGATCACTTCAGTAAGTGATCTACTGTTATTATTAAATTAATATTATTAATAGTTTCACATATTTTTATTAAAATAACACAAATTATTTCCAGATGGCGATATTGTGAAGACTATCAACAAATCACTATTGACAGCAGAAAGCGAATATACCCCTTATGACAAACGTCCAGAAACTTATGTTGTTCCTTTAATATTTCTAATAATATTTGTGGTAGGTGTTCTTGGTAATGGAACTTTGGTCATCATATTTCTACGACATAAAGCAATGAGGAATGTACCCAACATGTAAGTATAACAATAAAAAAACTGTATGATATAATTTACTGAGTTTGAATTGAAAAATCTGAATCTTAAACTTATAATATTTAGCAGAAATATACAAAACTTCCTATCATTGTTTCAGCTACATATTTTCATTGGCACTGGCTGATTTATTGGTTATTATAACTTGTGTCCCATTCACCTCAATTTTATATACAGTAGAATCATGGCCCTGGGGCGTGGTGGTATGTAAAGTTTCTGAAACAGCAAAAAATATCAGCATAGGCGTATCTGTGTTCACTCTCACTGCTCTGTCAGCAGAACGGTACTGCGCGATCGTTAACCCACTAAGAAGATTACAGGTAAGTGCGATTTAAAACTATTTTGACAAATTAACAATACCCAATAAACAATAACAATTTAATACACTATTAACCTATAGTCCGTTTAATAAATCAGTGATCTCATGTCATATGAATTGATGATGTCAAAATGTCGCAATGTTGCCGCATCAACTCTGAGTTTTGGTTCACTTTGGCTTTGACATACAACAAAATTCTAATATAATAAAATAATTAAACTGTTAAAAACAAAAAACTATATTATTAAATTAAAAAATACTGTTATAAAACATAATTTATTTTAACCTTACAGTACATCTAATGCATGTATTATCAAAGGACTTAAAACCACAATAAATTATACAGTAGGTTAGGGTTGTGTTTTATTATATTTACATTGATTTTTTCCATACCAGCTATAAGTTCTGGCGCATATTTTTATGTAGTGGTATCCCCTGGATACCTAATACACCTAATTTCACTCTCATTAGAGAGCATATTTACCTCTTAAGCTTAATTCTTCACACATTTCCTTCACTGTATTTGTGCTTAGTTTGTGCTGCTACCACCTGTATATATTTTCCTTGATAAAACTAGATTTAATCACTGCATTCTCCCTCATGTATTCACCATATCTGCAAAACAGTTAGATTTTTTTCTCTCCTCACACATTTTAATTAAATGGTCATGTATATTCTGAACAATTACACACATATCAGTGCACATAAAACTTTCACACTCTACAATAATATTTCCTACGGTTTCGTATATTAATTATATCCAATCTTTAGTTGTTTCCACTGTCATCAGCCTGTTTTGGAATTTTTTGGCATTGAATTATAATACCATATTCAGAAAGTTTCATTCAAGTGAATTGAAGTGAACTAAGCTGTTATTTCGAATCTATCTAACATTTGTACATAATTCCATCATTTGTCAATTTCGTCTTTAGTTTCCCTGATCGATTCAAATCATCCAAACCGAAGGAGTTATTATCCATTTCTGTTTCCAGCGCAAAGTACAATATATTTGCAATGAACTTTTAAAAAATCTGGAAGTTCCATTCGACCTCTTCGAAGGTTATAAACGGTCTATGAAGGGAAGTTCTACATCCCTCAAAGAGCTGCACATCTCTAAGCTTTCTATGGATACTTTTCAGATTAAGAGTTTTTTTTGAAATAATTCTATTAAAGATCATAATTTTCATTATTTGAGATATTTCAGTGACTCTGTCCAGACTAATGTTTAATGCAACTGCAACACTTAAAAATATGTTCAATAAAAACCGCAGGAATTTAATAATTAACAGTAAAAATGCTCTTTAAATAATTTTCCTTTAATTAATTTTTACTCCATTATCTCGTTCCTATTCGAAGTAACTGATTAGAAACGCAACCTGTCCTGTCTGGCTTCAGCATTTTAAATCAGAGTTCTGGTAACGTTTGCCTGCGTATAACCTGTAGTTATTGTAATTAATATTTTAAAGAATTTTATAGACGTTCGACAACTCGGACGACTTTGGCAGGCTGTTATTCGGTTAGATGTTTGAACTTATCAGACATCATTCTATCTGTCTTTAAATAGAATAAAATGAGAAGGAAAATATTGTCTGACTTTAAAACGAATTTACAATTTGCGACTGACACATATTGATGACATGAGTTCACTGTTATGTTGAATAGACTAAATATAATAATCTCTGACGAAACTGTCAAATAGCTTAAGCAGTCAAGCAATTGAGCAAATCACAAAAAAACTAGAGACAGAACAAACGTATTTATATCCCTGAATTGTATCAAAGTATAAACGACCTCCTTGAACTTGAACAGTAGCAAATCTTG
Source organism: Rhynchophorus ferrugineus (assembly GCF_030347505.1). NCBI lineage: Eukaryota > Metazoa > Arthropoda > Insecta > Coleoptera > Curculionidae > Rhynchophorus > Rhynchophorus ferrugineus. The sequence goes on along the minus strand of NW_027472580.1, from coordinate 45,620,393 downwards.
GATCGTAGATCAGAGAAGGATTGATGATGATGAATTGACAATAATAAATGAAAACAACATAAATATAAATAAATTCTCAGACGTATATAATATTTATTTTTTAGACAAAGCCTTTAACAGCATTCAGTGCCATTATGATCTGGATTCTAGCTACTGGATTTGCCCTTCCTGATGCTATTTTTTCTAGACTAGCCTACGCCACAATTCAAAAGTAAGAAAACTCATGTTATTTTGTATCTCTATTGTACCCGTAAGACAATTTAACAACATATTAGAAGTGAATTAATTCGTGACGTTTTGAAATTAAATTGAACAGGGTGTCCCAAAAAACTGCATGAGGCATTTTAAGTGATAATTTAATTAAATCTGAACAATTTTGCAAAACAAACAAAAACATGGACTTTTAGTAATAATATACTCGGTTTCGAAGACAGTTTTGAAATGGCCTCTTCTCGCGGTGATATACACGTTTAAACTTAACAATTCCGGCAATGGTCCGCAGGTCTTCTGGCGACAATCGGTCCCATTTTCGACGCCTCGCCTGCCTTGACGAAGTCCTGGCGCTTCATCTCATTCAGCGCATTCATCGGGTTAAAATCCGGTGAGTAAGGAGGCCATTCAGCCGACGTAATGAATCAGGAAAATGGACTCGGCACCAATCTTACGTCACTTTTGCCTTATAGGCAGGTGCGGAGTCCTTTTGGAACATCCAATTCGCATATCTGAAGTACTTCTGTGCCCACGGAGAATGGGAATGAATAGCCATGAGAATATCGATAACGGCGACGATACACGTCTTTATTGATTTTTACCCTTTGATAAATAAAAACGAGAGGGTTTTAGCTGCTGACAAAATTCCTTTCCATACCATAACGGATTGCGGATTTTTGCGGTGCTCGACGATGGCCGACGTGTCGAAAGCCTCAGCGGACCAGCTCCTGCCATTTTGGTGATTGTGCGCTTACTCAATGGTAATCAATCCTTAAGCAGCGGCCCGACGCTTGAGTTGGCGACATGTTTCGACCAATACCCTAGCTTTTTCTCATCTGAGAGAAGCTGAACTTCTTGGAACTTGTACACCTTGAGGTTTTTTTGGCTGTTCGATAAACAGATAACTTGCTTATACCAGTCTCACGAGTGCCTTTTCTCATGGAGATTGTCGAATTTCGCTGCACTCACTTCTTGATCTTGTGGTTGGCAAAAATGTTGGCGGTGCACTTTCTTCAACTTTCTGTACGCCGCCCATCATGACCAAGCTATTTAAAATGATTGATGGCGCGATAAATATTCGACTGCGTAATATTGAGCAAACGAACAATTTTACATTGGCGTTTTCCTTAGTGCAACAGCGCCAAAATGGCACTACGTTTCTTTGACATCTTAAAAACACGACAAAATGAGTTACTATAGAGTGGAAATTTAACACAATGGTATATAAAGACATGGAGAATCCGATAATAAAGTTTATAAACATATATAACATATAAAATTATTATATATTTATAAAACAAAAGTTTATTACGGCACAATGTTTTGGTGGTAGAATAAATACAATTTTTATGCAGTTTTTGGACCCTCTGTATATATAAATTGTATTAAACTTGAGCCTTGGGAAGTCGCTTCCAGATTGGGGCCGTTCATTAACTAAAACTGACATTGCGCAATCGGAGCTTTGATACTGATGCTTCCTTTCGGTATTATCAAATGGCTCTATTTACAACTGCGTTTTCAAAGACCCTATACTTTCTAGATCGGTTCAATAAATAAAAACTGGGAGTACGCCAGATAGGATCGGTCTTATATTGTCTTTGTTGAGATTATTTGCTGCCTATAAATCTCAAACTCCTCTCGATGATAACCTTTTGAAGTGGCTAAAACCTCGCCTTTGTTGAATTGAATAATCTGACCACTATTCATCTAGTTTCCCTATGTACACTTTTCCACACTTACATGTGACTTTGTAACTATCTGTCGCCTCTAGCAGATCTATTTTAGCTTTGATATTAGGAAGCACTTGAAAAATCTTCCTGTGTGGTTCGAATATATGTTGTATGTGACGTGGTATTTCTTTAGTGCTCTTTAAATGCGGTCTGTTTTATCTACAAAAAATAAAAGAAACATCTATGGAAATCCCTCGACCTTATCATCTTCTGTTTTCTTTCTAGCATATTTGTTTTTATTTATTAATATTTTATTATTATTGCCGACAGAACTTACAATCTGTCTCTACAGTGAAATTAAGTACTTATCTAGGAAGACTGATCCTTACTTAGTATCTAATAAAATAATATAACTGTTAATAGGACAAATCAGTGTTTTTACTATTTAGTATACTTCACTACGTAACTAAACAAGATTACACTATTTGGATCTCTTTAATCTGCGATCTGGACTGGAACCAGTATTATCCAAGAGTTAAAAATAACAATATCTTGTTGCGAATCTCTTAATTTCCTTTATAACAGTTGCAATCCAAAGATCCCGATGTAAGTTACTGTTCCAATATTATCTGAATGCATCCCCAATACTTATCAGGACTTTATTCTGAAATACTTTCATTATGTTGATATTACTGCTTACAGAACATCCCCGTTACTCAATTCCGTACATCCATATAGGTACGGTACATGTACAGCAGCAACTTATTATGTACGGATAAATTTGATTTTCTTCTCAAGAACCAATATATTTTCTTGTATTTACAGAAGATGAACATTGGATTTTATTGCTAATCTGAAGGATGTCTTTATTTATATCCCTCAAGCTGTATCCACTATGAGGAAGAACGCTTTTGAGGTGATTAAGTTCATTCTCTGGTTCCGTGTGATGAGGATCCTATAGATTAAGGGAATTATGGTCGACATTATTACAAGTTAAACATCTTGTTTCCGGCTTGAGCAGAGAAAAATATCTAGCACTCCGCAGCCTTAAGAAATATGAGGTCGATCTACTACCCAAGTAGAACATCTGGAGGCATCTGGAGCAAGATATAATCTGTGACAATTTCGAAATGTGGGCTCCAAATTACGGTTTGTACTAAGCCAGAAATCATTCAATATTACCCAATCTGGTTACTGACGTGTTCTTACCTACGAAATGCTACGAATTAATTATTCTATAATAAAGGCTACAACAATATATTTATTTACTTGTTAGCAAAATATATTTGTTCATAAACAAAATTATTTTTAATTACAATTATTTTGAAAAATAAATGTGTGATATACATATATCAATTTTAGATATATATATATATATATATATATATATATATATATATATATATATATATATATATATATATATATATATATATCATACATGAAATGTTGGAGCGATTATAAAGAAATAAATAAATGTTATATGATCATTCATGAGGCCTCGCAGTAAAATAGATTAAATCCGAATAGCTTAAATCTGACGCAACGGCTATTTTTGCATCTTGGATTCTAGGAGCTTTTTTTCATGAGGAAATTCGCAATTTTGACGTTGCAGACCAGAAAATGAATTTTTAATTGGCAATTTTCCACCACGACCTTGTTTTATCCCTTAATAGACTGCAACGTTAAGATAGTAACTAGATAAATTTAGATAAAATTGTCTCTTTAAAAAATATGGAAATGTAATAGAGGGTAATATACAAGGGGCGTAAAAAATCGTAGTCCAAGATTTCTATATTTTATAGTTACTTTATTCTACTATTTTTAGTAATGTCACACATGTATAAAAAAATGTTATTCGCCAATTGTTTTATTATATTTACTGAAACAAAACATAACTTCATCAACGAGAAGAAAACAAAACAATGCGCCTTACTATTATAAATTATTTGATTTTTAAGCATAACATTTTAATAAAAAAAAACATTTAATTGATCAATTTAATACATACATTCAAATGGATGGAGCTTAGTAATCTTGGTCAGAATCAGAGATTCTAGAGGTATATTATAAAAACATTATTATAATCTCGCAAATATCATTATCAATTAATTATGATATTATACTTAGATGTTAAAAACGTGAATTATTATTTTAAATACCTAATATTTGTCATTAAATAATTAACGATTTTTTTTATGATGCTAAATAAACTCGTCACACTTTGCTGTAGTTCAGACTTATATTAATTATTAAGAGAGTAAATAATAGTATTCTGGTGAATATAAATTTACCGAGAAAAAGCATTGTTCAATTAATGTTCAAATATGATAAAAATTACCAGGATAACTTAGCTGTGACAAATTTTGTTATGCAAAATCATTTAGAATATTCGTTTTCGGCAGAATTTTGATATAAAAACTATATAAAAATTTTACCGTTATAATGCAATGTAGTGAATATGTTTTTCCCATTATTACTTTTTATCTATAATGTTAAATTAAAATTTATTGAATTTCACACTACTACTTAAAATTCGTTTTATTAAAAAATTTTAATTAAATGCTAACTACACTTTTATATTTTATAGTGATTATATTTTGCATATTTTTTTAGCAATGAAACCATTACCTACTGTTATCCATTTCCCAATATTACTAACGCCCAAACGTACGCTCAATACAACGTAGTATTCAAGTCCTTGGTATACTACTTGATCCCTTTGACAATCATTGCATTTTTCTACGTGTTAATGGCCATTCGACTTCATAATAGTGCCAATGATATACCTGATGAAGGGAGGTGTAGGCAAGGAAGCGCTCAAGCTAAGTCGAGGAAGCACGTAGCAAGAATGGTCCTTATTTTTGTATTTTGTGAGTACTTTATACTATTGTGATAAAAAAAATAGTGAGCGCAAAAGTGCTTTGGATTATTATTTATTTATCCAAATATATTTCACCTTTTTCAATGCATGCCAATCCCTTCCCTTTCCCTCCGTTTCTCGAAACAATTATTCTCCCATACTATTTTAAACAATCTAGTGAACATGATATGCTCGAAGTATTATTTTTGGAAATTAAGTAACAATCACAATCCGAGCGGGTTAGATCAAGCAAATAAGTTGAATGTTAATGAGAAATTTGCTGAAAAAACCAATGCTTTGCGAGAATCGCGTTATTGTAATGCAAAACTAAGTTGAGAATTTGACCCGGTGAAAGAAACTCTTAATTATAATAAACCCGCGATTCGTACATCTTACAATATTTTGATCAAAATAGTATATTGATGAAATCGATTCACTATTTTAATTTAGCAATAGTTTTTGGAAATCAATTTTTTAATAATTTAATTTTTTGAATAATTTTGATATCAATTAATTTGCAGTATTTTTTATCTGTTTCCTACCCCATCATGTTTTTATGTTATGGGTTCATTTAACACCGACTGCGCAAGACGACTATAACGATTGGTGGCACGCAATACGAATTATTGGATTTTGCTTAAGGTACGTTTTGCCGTAAGGCTTGTTTAGATTATCGTCATGTATCACTGAAATGTTAATACAATTAATGAGAAATGTTAAAGTAATCTCATATAAATTACAAAATATATTTGTTCAATATTAATATTTACATTAATATTATTTATTTACTAATTTTATTATTAATGATATATAAATATTGCAGTTTCCTGAATTCGTGTGTAAATCCAGTGGCTTTATATTGTGTAAGTGGTGTGTTCAGAGCTTACTATAATCGATATCTGTGCTGCAGAACTACAGCATGGTCAAGAAACACACTTTCAGGAACTAGAGAATCTACATTCAATTCGATGAATCAAAAACATACAAAGGTAATTCTACAGCAACCATATTGTCTCAGTCTAGTTACAATATTACTATTTAATTGAAAAGTAAAGGAAAATGCGACATACAGTTTTATGTTTGTTTTTAAAAAATCACAAAACCATTGAATATATATAAGTAGGATAATATATATCCTGTATTAATGTCATTGTTTGAATTTAAAGCGATTTATATATTCTCGTTATATTAAGATTTTTGTTAGTTTTCAGAGATTAGCGATACAGCAGAAAGTAAACTACACTTAGATCAAACCAATTTCAAAGAATCTTCATCAACATATAACAAGCATCCATCAAGTTTAGTTTAAATATCTCAAATAGGTTTTTAATGTATCTTTTTTTATAAACGTGTTTGTACTGTGAATGTGTGCCTTGACACTATTTTACATTCCACGCAAGAGAAATACTTTCCTTGAAATTAATTATTGAGTCAATGTCAATATTAAAATAGTATGTAATATCTATATATTTATCACGTCATGTATTGTAAATGTTATATGTACAAATAAAACGCCGTCTATCAAACAGTTTTTATTTTAATTAATAAAATATTTCCAAATGGCTTAGGTAGATTTATTGAAAGTACTTCTACTCATTGTCATTAATAAAATAAATTAAAAATTATTGTACATCGAGGACCTTTTTGTCTTATATATATCTTTAAGAACTTTTTTGTTCCTGGGACTCTTTCTCTATAGCTGCACTTTCTGAATAAGCTTCGTAAACACTTTGACATACAAACCTATATTGACTCTAAAATACACAACATATATTAAAATGCTTAAAATTGGTTTTCGAAATACTTACAGCATTTTGAACCATCATAGCCCGTTGCTCTCGCATAATTTTCACTATCTCTAAGGGATAAACGGGCTCCCCCACGTCGATAAGATTCAAGGCCGTCTCCATTAATACTAGAACACCGGTGCGGCCGATTCCTGCACTGCAATGCACAATTACCGGAATATCTGGTACACGATGCTCTCGTACAATACGGGTAAAACGCAAGAATTGTTGGGGTGAGTCTGGCACACCGTGATCGGGCCATGCGATGTATTGCATATGAGTTACTTTCCAGGACTCTTGATTGTTCTGAAATGATTATTAAACATTTTAATAAGAAATTATAAAAATATCTTTCAATTATTATTAGGTAAGTTTCTTTGTAAAAATCATTATGAAAAATTATGTATATACATTATTTTTTGTTCAAAGTGTTGTGCATCTTTAGCCATTATATTTTCCCAAATAGTACATAATAAGCCTCTTATTCGCGGGGTATCTGTTCTGAAATATATCGCGAATACAGAAACCATGAAAATAGAATGATTAAATTTTTTTCTTCAAGAAATTTCAAAAGATTTCCTCAAAAGCAGCTCCCCATAACTGTTAGTAACACTGCCTTGAATTTAACAGAAAACGTGAAAAACGTCATCTTGCTGATATCTTTGATGAGAATAAGCACATAAAATGCCTGATACAAATACGCATATATTAATATTCATTAACATGATACATATTATTGTTACTATTTATAAAAAAATTTCTTACCTTTACATCAAGAACAGTAAAATCGCGAAAGACGAAACTACCTGATTCATCAGTTTCCTCTTTAATACATTTAACAATGGCATTTTGCATTGTTAAAATTTCGCCCAGGCCGGGCCAATATTTATGGCACTTTGCTCTTCCTTTCTCTATTATTGTTGTCAGCATTATTATCAAACTGCACCTTTGTTCAAGCACCACTTGCCAAAAATCTTCAGTTGTAGATTGTAAGGGACCTAAAAATTAAAATTATTAACAAGTGTTATGTAGAGTTCCTTAATTAGGACGGCCCGACGTTGTTAGCCTGTAACAATCATGTCTAGGGGTATATGTTTAATTTGTTTTCTATAATCCAATGACTGAAGTTAAATCATCCTGGTAAGTTACATGATGGAGCTGAACATCTAAATGATAAAACTATACTGTCAACAGATGTGTTTCTAGTAGTATGTTATGTGTTACACAGTGGAAAGCACGATGGGCATTTTATATGAACAATTTGTGGAAATGGTTAACTGTTGTAAAGGTGATATCAACAGGTCACAAGTCGTAGCGCTATGCTAATAAGTCGTGGTTAATTGGAGGACTTAAAACCATATATACCCCAGACCATCGCTCAAATTCAGCCATATATATGCATATGAGCATGAGTCATTAAAAATTGAATTGCCTATCATAAAAAACATATACAATGGCATACAAGTGTCATTTAAAAGAAAAGTTTCTTTAATATCTCACACAACTGGTACCGTTCCATTTCAACATCGATCCGCCCTTATTGAATTGAAAACATCCTATGTATAATTGTGGATAATGATCTTACCCTGTGTGGCAATATACCTATTCCTGATTTCAGTATTGGGTATCAGCATATCGACAAAATTTGCGTTGATATAATCGCCGTTAGGCCCGTTATTCAGAATAACTCTCGTTTCGTCATCTAAAATAATAAAAGTAAACAAATTCCATTATCTTAATGTACCATTACTAGTATTATAAGGAAATGCAAATTTTGTTAATTCAACATCAACAAACATACTCACATGGCAATATATCCCTATATCTATTTTTATTTATGTTGCATGGTTTTAAAGCTTCATTGCATGTTAAATCAGGGTGTTTTCTGTATAATGTTTCATATCTAGCAATTAGTGCACCACTGGCTAATCCATCTGCCAAAAAGTACATACTCTGTTCTAGCAAATTGCCTGTAAAAATGTATCTTAATATTGAACATTTCAATCACTTTTATATTTACCTATTGAAGGTTCAACATCATTAACAGGCACATATTGATATGGGGGTTCTTCATATTCTTCCATACCTTGAAATGCAACATTTGGCCTAACAGTTAGAACCAGTTTGCCTATAAATTAAGTAAATAATATTTAATACCACTTTTATAACTGACAATTTTTTAAAAGTAACATAGTATGTAACATTATTGTCTAAATATACACAAGTACCTGATTCTGTTGCTCTTGATTCTTGAACTAATTCAATAACAGTGCTCTGAAGGACTTCTGTAACGTCATGTCCATTTATCTGTAGAATTTGATCTCCTTCTGATAGTTTTGGAATACATTTATCAGCAGGGGTGTTGAGCGCTACTCGCGATACTAATATGGGAACACTAACTTCTTTACCACCTGAAATTTTACATCTTGAGTAATTAATGTCAATATAAATGCATTAAAAATACCTTTAACATTGAAACCATATTTGCCATCTTCATCAGGATACAGTGTTATAGTTACTACATTTTCTTCAATGCTATGAGATGTTGGTGAATGACTTATGCTATATGGAGGCGTTTCATAAACATCGTTGGATAATGGTGTTAAAACTTCTTCATCTGCATAACTCATGACCTTTCCCGCGATACTTGGAGAAAAAGGTGCTTCCAACACCCTCTCTATAAATCCGCCATCACTAAATTTTAAAGAGAACAATTGGAATATATTCTGGTACTAAATTTAATCTAAACTACGTACTCATCTGATATTTTGGAATCTTCTGTCCAAGCTTGCTTTGGTTCTTTTACCGTTGAAGTGACTTTGTGTGTGTCATAGGGACGGGATGGTTTTAAAGGCACTGATGTAGGTTCAACTGAAGGAGATGTAGCCTTTTCTTTCACCTATAAATGAAATTTTACTCATATGTATAATAAAGAAATAATAAACTAACCAGTGTTTTGCTTGGGGACCTAACAAATTTTCTTTCTAAAATGCCCCTTCTCTTTGCTTCTTGAACTGTTTGATACTCAGTCTTTCCAGAATAAGTAAATTTAGATCCCAGAGATAAATATTTTCGTTTAACTTTTGGAGAATCAAGTCGGAAAAAGGTATGATGTTCAACACATGTCTTCCATAAAGTTTTTGACGACCGATAGTCATCCATATTAAAGCCAAGCAAAGTATCATAGTCTTCTGACTAAAATAGCCACATAAAATTATATATAAAAAAAAAATATAATGTAGTATATAAAACATACAGGCTCTCTTCTTAGTTGTATAAAAAATTGTTTCCTTTTGAATGATATTTTCATTATTTTGGACCACGAAAATGTATTAATTTTGATATTGTTATGAAAAACCACTAAACCTATATGAGTTACACCTAACTGTATAGCTTTGTTCAGATTATCCTAAAAAATAAATTTAAAAAAATTATAAAATAAGACTAATAGTAATACGTTTAAAAAATGCTTTATATATACACATACTTTTGCATTATGAAGTTCAATTCCATACATATCCAAACGTCTGGCATGTTCTAAAAAATTACTCTCTGCCATTGCTGGTGTTTGACCCCTAAAATATTTTAAACATACACAAATCTACTAAAAATTAAATAAAATTATAGCATACTTATGAAGTTTATGTAATTCTGAAATTTTGCTTTCAATTTCTTCATTTTGATTGGGAACTAACTGTAAATGGGATAAATAGCCTGGTTTATGTTCTTCAGGAATAAAATCACCTAATTCAGCTAATGAGTAAATAAAAGCATAATATAAGTAACAATTTCAATTCAATCAAAAATACTTATTACATTGGACGGTATAACTAGCTAATAAAATTGCTGTGGGAGGTGGGAGATATAATTTTTCTTCAAATATGTCACTTCTTAATTGTAAATAAAGTTGATATCTAGTATATTCTTCTTGTAATTTACTGGGATCGGATACATAAAACTTAACTCTAAAATGTAATTCTTGGCAGTTTCCTAGCTGTTTTTTAATTGATTTGGACGGATCCAGCCATCTCTAAAATGTATGACACATATATTATGATGAAAGGAGTAACTATTAAAAAACTTAACTTACCAAAAAAGAAGGTTTTTCTTTACATATTTCAGTTGGGTACTGTAAGCCGAAATAGTCCTTTTCAACCAATTCTAAGTATTGATATACTTGTTCCAATAATTCAATACCTTTAGCTCTCTTTTCCACATAAAATTCATGTTCTGTATCATCTAGAAACCTGATAAAATAATTATAACCTATACAAATGCATCATATCTTTAACATTATTAAAATTATTCAAAATACTAAAAATCAAATTTTGGTTTGCGATTTACAATAAGAAAAATGAAAATATAACATACCTAACGGTCACATTAAGACCCTTAAGTTTTCTATCTCTTACTGTAGCCAGTTCTAAAGCATGTACATTATATGTACCACTAGAACTTCCTCCAAATGATTTTTTGGTAACACCCTCTATCATGCTCTATTTTATATGTTATATTAACCAAACACATTCTAAGCTACAACAAATTAGGAATAAAATTGCATATGTTATAGATTAGTCATTTCATAAAACAATATCGTTTTCATAAAGATACATCTAATCTATATAATAAATCAAATAAGATTGTAATTTAAAATACTGATTAGAAAAGGAAGATTGCGTTTTACCTGAAATAGTTCCACGTTTTAACCCACTATATCACTCTTTTAAAAATAGTTTGTACTTATCATTTTATTATTTATATAAAACTTCGATAGAAAATATAACCATATAAAAAATGGGTACTGTTTATATGTAAACAGACTATGTGCTAACGCAATTACATCTATGACATCATTTTAAGGTCATCGTACTGTCGTTGAAGCTGAAGAAGCTGTTTGTTACAGAACACTTTTTTCAATCTTGAGAAATGTATAGGTACATTAAAAAAGTACGTAAAATCAATCAAATTTGAACACCCAGTGTCTTGTTACCGCACGAGAGCAAGTTAAATAATTGACTAAATGGCTCATTAAAGTTAATAATTGATTTCATTTTAGTTTACTCAAGTTATCTACATAAATATTAAATCAGAGCCATCTATTGGGAGTGAATAAACTAACAATTTATTTATATTTTAATTGCTTTTATTCTGTTTTACTTCTTTATATAACATTATACACTGTAATTTAAATTATTCTAAATTTAATATTATTTATGGCATAAATAATAATTCAGATGTGACAATTCGATCAGCTGATCGTTAAATAACTCGAATCAAGTAACGACAAACTTAATATACATTTTTATCGACAAAACCGCTCACTTCCGTCTGAACTTGAATCATGTTTACATTGGAAACAGTAGTATCACTTTTGCCACGATGGCTTCTTTGCCTCAAACAAAGTTGTATTCACAGAACAATTTAGAGAATGTTTCTAATATGGATGGTAAAAATGATAAAAGGGCTCCATCTCCAGAAAGGATAATGGTGAGTTTATAGTTTTCTAAGTAAATGGGATGATGTCATATTTTATAACAATAATAATTGTCACTTGTTTCTATTGATGTGGCCAATCCTTTTAGCCTAATCTAGGAGAAATTGCAATTGAAGCTTCCGAAATAGTGAGTCGCTTAGAGCAGGCTGTTGAAGCTCCAGTTGATATAGAAAATTTGAGGAAACCAACAACTGTATTTTTGGGTTTGGAAAAAAAACACACTGATGAAATTATACAAATTATTCAAGGATTGATAAGCACCGATGATGACGGCGAACCAGTCGCTGCACTTCACTTAGACACATTAACCAAATTGGTTATGGTATCACATAGTTTAGCAGCTTATTGTGGAGGTTTAGAAAGGCCTATACTACAAAAATTGAGTACAAGATTTACTACTGATACAACACGATGGATCAGTCAGTTATTTGGGTAACATTAATAAAAGGTTGTAATGAAAATATATTGTCTGGTAGTTTTTTAGATAGTTCAGCATTTTATCATGAAGATCAGTTTGAAGGATTAGTAAGGATTACAAGAATGATTTTACACTATAAATATCCTAGATATTTAGAAGATGGGGTCTTAGCTTTTGCTTCATCTCTACCTACTATTTATAGCAGTATATCAAGTCCTTTGGGAATTATACAACATTTGTGCAGACAATTGGGATTGCCTCTAGCTTGTATAAGACCAGTGCCTGTGAATACCCATTTTGGTAAATTATTTTTTTATACAAGAACATATGAAATTATAATATGTTTTTAGGGTCACAGTACACAATGGATGTTGCTGCCCTCCAAAAAATGTTGGCAGATGATAGTGTAACTGGTAGAACTCCAGTGATAATTATTGCTGATGTGGGTACTCCAGTAACAGGTCATGTTGATAATGTTACCAGGATAAAAGAGTTAAGTAAGACCCATGGTTGTTGGTTACATCTTAGGGGTCATAATTTAGCTGCTCTAACCCTACCAAGTCATCAACGTAATGGACATGTATGTAGAACAGCTACTTTTTAAAATATAATTTATTATTGTATCTTCTAGGTATCCCCAGTAGCAGACAGTTTTACATTAACTTTAGGGAGTTGGTTGGGTATATCTGGACTTCCAAATGTCGTATCCTTTTTAGAAAATTTTATTTACATTAATATCTTACAAAGAACTAATATCATTTGATTTAATATTAGGATTTATTACTAATTAATGCAAATGCTTATCACAAATACCATTTGTCCCTTTTAAAAATTAATATTGTGTATTATTTTCTTATTCTAAGAATAAAATGTGTTTAACTTAAAATAAACTGGTAGACATTATACAGATTATGGGATACAACCAGTACAAATCGAAGTAGACAGGTGGGTGTATCCAGAGAGAGTACACTCCCGCTCTTAGCAGGATTAAATACTGACCATCAAAGTAGACGAATTATATCATTGCCTCTTTGGGCAGCTTTGCAAAGTTTAGGTAAAGAAGGCCTTTTATCAAGAATTAGGGAAAACTTCTTAGCAAGTGAGCGGTTATATTCGGCTCTGGATGTTTTCAGGCATGTTCGAGTGTTGGTATGTTGTGATAATATATTACTTAATTTGTTATATATCTTATTATTTTCAGAGTCCAAAACCAGGTGGACAAAGTGGTGCCTATACTATAACTGAATTGATATCGAAACCTGCTAGTCTAGCTGTAAGTGTATTTTTAGGCAAATTTTAATGCTCATTAGTATGATAATAATTTATTTTAGATGTTGTTTGAATCAACAGCATGTTGTGTTGTTTTTCAATTTACACCAGAAGTAAAAGAAGATGAAGTTTTAACTAAAGTCCCTCCATATTATGATAAACTCAATTCCTGGTTAGGACAAATTTTACAAATTGATGTTCCTCAGGTAAGTATTCATTTAGAGTAATTGAAATATTTTTGTAAAAAAATAATTGTTCTTAAGGATTTGAAATAGTTACACTTAATTAATTTCAGATACCAATTGACATATGTGAATTGGAAAATGTAGGTGTAGTATTGAGATTTTGTCCTTTTGAAAACATTAGTGGTACCCAGCCTTCACTTGAAGAGTTCAAAACTTTCATACAATGTTTGGAACAACAGTTAGTTATTTTAAGAGCTACAATACATCATAAAGAGACTTTTAAACAATTAGTTGAAGCATCTCCTGTTTTAAAAATTGTGGAGTTACCTGATTGGGCAGGTAATTTTCTTTAATTATTGACTATTTCTTAATGTAGATTAATTAGACTAGACTATTTGGGTAAATTTAATTTAAGAAACAACTATTTATTTTAAGGAATGGGAGGGGTAAGATACTGTCCGGAGGGTTGGGAAGAATTGTTAACTGTTCAAGCAAAAGAAGAATTAAATAACTTGAACATTGCATTAGTAGACGCCTTGAGATCAACAGATTCTGCATTTTCATTGGGAGAAGGTCAGGATGGACTAATGTGTGTGCGCTTTGGTATGCTCACCCCTCAGTCAGACGTTGAAGAGTTATTGAACCTAGTAATAAGAATAGGACAGTCAGTTGAAGAAAATTCGAGGGTTTTAGATTCTATGAGTGAAATAGTGAAGAAAGGTATACATATTTTTTGAACGAGAACGAATTGTAACATTTAACCTACAGGTATTGAAACTGCGACAAAGGATCTTCAAAAAGAAAATGAGGAAAGACTGTGGCAAGAAGGTATAATCAGACATGTTCCGATTGTTGGAAATATTGTCAATTGGTGGTCTCCTAAAACCAAAGAGACCGGAGTCAGAGGGCGCAGTTTGAACCTGACTCAAGGCATTGTAGAATCTACAGAGAATATTTATAAATATCACATGCAAATGCAATCAGGTACTTACTATTTTAACTCAAAGAACATTAACAATTATTTTGGGAATAAATAATAAATTATTTTTAGGTATGACCTCAACAGGTGGATCAAAAAGTCCCCCGACGCCTCAAATTCAAACGCCAGTAAGTGCTAGCCATTCAAGGTCTAGCAGTCATGCTTCTGCATCTAGTCAAAGTATAAAAGAAACAGAGAAGAAGGACTCGTTGACGGAAAAGATCGTCAATACAAAACTTGAAGCGGCTCAGTGAATAATATGACAAAAAGACCATAGAATTGTTTTAAACAACAATGTCGAGTATTTTGTCTTAACATTACCACACAAATAAAATTTATGCTTGAATAGTCGCTGGGACTTCAGAGAGATTCTTCAGAGATTTTCCAAGTATGTGCAATAAAATTCAGATTTCATTCAAGCCTCCACAGTTTATATTGTAGAAAACTGGTACATAAACCCAAAAAAAATCAATAATTTCTTTATTTCTCCATAACTGAATTTGTCAATTTTTTTTTCATTGTCCCAGTTTTAAATTAATTATTATCAGTATTTA
This sequence comes from Rhynchophorus ferrugineus, assembly GCF_030347505.1. NCBI lineage: Eukaryota > Metazoa > Arthropoda > Insecta > Coleoptera > Curculionidae > Rhynchophorus > Rhynchophorus ferrugineus. The sequence goes on along the minus strand of NW_027472580.1, from coordinate 45,604,964 downwards.
ATTTTTTTGTGAAGATTTTCCAAATATTCCAAATCATATTTAAAAATGCATTTTTGAAATTTATTTTTATTGTCTTGTTACAAAGACATTTGCTGTTATATTTCTTGTTGTTTATGATGTATAAGCTCTTAGTTTTAGCCCTAACTACATTAAAGGTAGTACTTTTAAATTATGATAAACTGTGAAATGTAATATTATGGTTTTTTAAAGAAACTGTCAAATTATATGTAAGTAAACCAAAAGATATTTTTCATTTAAACCCAAAAAAATAGGATAATTGTTGAAAAATTGCCTCATTTCTTTTTAATGTTTTGATGGCTGATTTTGAAAAATTAATTACTTGGGCACAAAATTTTATTGGCTGTAGTAATGAATTAATATACAGAAAACTTCATTTAAAAATATTCTATATTATTCTACATTTAAGTGACCTATGGGCCATTTGTGATAATGTGTTTAGTAAAACCGGTCCTTCTTTAAAAATAGTAAACAATGCTAAAGCTTTCTTTTTGGTTGCTTTATTGGAATATAACTGAACATTAACGCAGTAACAAAGCTATAATCTATACAAAGTAGCAGGGAACTCGTTATCTCAATTTAAGACGTCAAAATGTCGCAATGTTACCGCATTTAACTTTGAATTTTAATTTATTGTAACTTTTATTTATTCCAACATTCTAATGCAAATAAAATAATGAAACAAAAATGTTATAAAATATCTTTTATTTTAATATTGTTCACTGCTACTTTCCATAGACTATATTTCCTTTTGCTTTTAATAAAAATAGCTATTGAGTATAGATATTATAAATTGTCTTGATGTGATAAATTATCTTTTAAAGCTGTTGGAAGTGAATGTGTAAGTGTTGGAAGGAAAGAAAAAATGCGACTTAAAATAAATGTTCAAAAGTCAAGCAATAATGTATTACATTACTAAAATCATTATACATATTTATATATTAAACTACATTCAACAGTTATTGCACTGATAAATATATTGAAATCGCTGTACTACAGATTGAGAATCATAATTGTATGCACCCATACTATAATAGTAAGAGACAAGATGCAGCAATGAAAGGAAATGTTGGTTTAATGAGAATCAATTATATAAACCAGAGACTAAGCTGATATTTCGTAATAGTGCAAACTGACAATAAAAAATTGAGAAATTATAAAAACAGAAAAGTGTAAGTTGAAGTTAAGAAGATTACAGCTGCGATAGTGCCGATTTCACTGCAAATGAAGGCCGCTAATGCCTCTGTTGGCACAAAAGCGTAAAATCCGAACATGAATAAATAGACCGGTTACCATAGTTACCAAGCTGGGTAAGACCAACTAAGTAAAATATGACAAGAAATGAAATGTCTATTTCACAAGAATAAAAGTGTTAATGTTACTAATTCAGTTCCTAATGGCAAAACTTTTTAAAAAAAAATATTAACTCGTCAATTAATCAGTTATTTACTGCACTAAATCGTCAAAAAAAGAAAACATAATATATTTAAATATCATTGTTTATTATTACAGGGCATGTTCTGGATTGTATAATAATAATGAAATATACTGAATTGAATGTATTAAATTAGATTGGATGTATAATTGCATAAATATTTTATAGGTAAAATTTCTAAGGAATATTAATTATTAGATAATTTGTAATATATAATAGATCTGGAATTCATCTCTTGTCACCTGTTGTAGCAGTGTTAGACTGAAATAACAATGGTTGCTATTAAAAAAAAGTCTACAGATATTTTATAGCTTTGTAAGCATGTGGTTTCGTTTTACGATAAGCGGTTTAAGTAAAATTACCTTTTTCCTATACTCTCTGGAACTGATTTTTTTTAAAGTACATGAAATTTTCTCATATCAAGTCATCATATATATTTAGTTTTTAATGGTGTGTATACATTAATTATAAATAATTGTTTTATCGTTATTGTTAAATAAAGTTTTTTAATCATATATTGGTCGGTGCTTTCTACTTTTCACTCGAAAGTAGTAATCGATAAGTTCCATAATACTACCGTTTGTCCATCCAAAGCCTGATTGGATGTGATACTCTCCACCACCACCAAATTGACCACTTATTAATGAATTGTATTTTTCAAACATAACCTGTCAAAGAAAATGCACTAGTTTTTTACAGCCGTTTTACAATATACGTACTTTATTTTCATCGAAGGCTCTCATATTAGATTGGACCCATTTATGCGCCAATGCTTTGGCTATACTTTGAGCTTCTTGATCACCAGATCGTTCCAGTCCGAATATCACTATATTTTGATAAGGGGACCAGGCGTTTGGAAAGTCCCACTGGAGACCTGTTGAATTATTTGGTATTTAATTTTAAAGGAATAAGGTTAAACCTTTATTGGTATCACACCTAATACCTTTAAATCTGACAAATTTATTTATAGTTAGTAAATGTCATAAATGAAAATCTTACCTGAAGTAAATAACGTTGAAGGTATACCGTGAAACTCTAATATACCGTATTTTTTCAAGTAACGTGCAGCATTTTGACCACGTTCTTTCTTTAAGTCCTCGTCAATAGCGTTGGCCCACAAGGGTGCAAAATTACTGGCTGCAAAATGCCTCCTGGGTTTGTTGAGCTTTAAATCGTAGTCATACCTTTAATTAATTTTGAACATTTTAGTTTCAATTTTTAAAGTGACACAATTTTTTTTTGGGTTTTGTGATTTTTTTAATTTTTAGATTTTAACTAATATTTTTTAAAATTAAAATAATCTTATTTTAAAAAATCTTCATTAATCTTTATCTTCAGTCAAAATTCTTTAAAAAAGTGTGCTAGAAACTTAAATCTGCCCTCTTTCAAACGCAAATTTCTAGCCAGGTTATAAAAAGAGTTGACCGTTTTCCAAATGGAACAAAAACATAACGCTGTAACTATTTATCGAAGGATAAGCATGATAAATAGAGACTAATAATATTTATGAAATTATCACACTTAATACAATGAAAACAACCATATTTATGGTGAAAGTCATTCATAGGTCTTTAGAGTTCATTGGTATAACAAAATATAAGAGATTTGGTTTAGGAAAAGTTAAAAACGATGGTTTGAATGGATGCACTTTTTGTTTATGATTGTAAATATCTTTAAGGACAATAGTGTAAAATCCGATAAGGACTAACCCTCCTAGTCATGCCATAAATTAGGCTGATAATACCGGATGTTTTCTATAATGATTATTGGTCAGTTGGTAGGCTTAATGCCGATGTTCGTGGTTCGGCCCACGTTAAGCACTAGTTTGTAAATGGAAAGCTCGAACATATTATTTGAAAAAGTCGATGGATTTTAGTCACGTTAACCTCTTGGATTTTTTATGACAATGCTTAGTGCTTAAGGCTTTCTCCGAAATACGGTAAAGTAATGCGTGATTATTCTAGCTGTAAGAAAATGGTCTTATTGGCCGCAATATGCTTGTAATAGAAGAACTTCAATGAGGATGTTGAGATATTGATTCGTAGTAATCCTATTAGTTATGTGAATAAGGGGACCAGCTGAACACCACGATATTGTTTTTGATGTTTTCCATACATCCGGCCGTTTATAGAAAATAATATAAACGATGATTCATCAGACCACATCATATTCCAATAACCAAGTCTCCAGATTTTTTTCGCAACTTAGCGTTGACTTCTGTTATAAAAGGTTTGTTTAACTTGTGGAGCTTCCACAGTGCTGTTTTGCCGAAAGAGTATTACTTTAGTGTTGAACAATGCTGTCGCTTTTGCCGTGGTAGTTTTATATTATCTGGTTACGAAAAATATCTATATATAAATATTTTTTAGTATTAAAAAAAAATTCTTAAACATTATAAAAAATTTTAAATTATTTTTAGTAAACCTTTAAAATTGGTACTTAATTTTAACGATTTAATGCATTTTGGTATTTAATTTTGAAGCTGTGGCAGGCAATACATTAAACATCTTGATGACGCATGTACAAAAAAACTTGAATAGACTATATATTATATTGCATGGTGTTCATATTATGTAAATATCCTCTGTATATTCATTAATAATCTTATTTTAAACTATCTTTTGTATTAAGAAACGGTATGAGTTAACTTTAATACTCATTAATTCTTGATAAAAATAAATATCTGTTCCTAATACCTATATTTCTTTACTAGCTATATGTTAAATTTTATTTAATTTAATTTTGAACTTTTATTTTATTTTAGTATTCATCTGTATCTTGAATTAATAAAGCTAGCAACACAAATAATAGTTTCCAACTTACCATATTCCATCCTCTGTATTATAGAGAACTTTCTCTATGTTAATTTTCCATTCTTCAGCTTTGTCCTGCCAGTATTTTGCTTCGTCATGTCTCCGTAGTATCAGATAAAAATATTGCATTTGTCTGAACGATTTATATAGGAAAGCATTGAGATCGACAGGAATATTTCGACGTGTGGATATTTTCGTCAGGTCGGTGTCAGGTTCACCTTCGTAGTCGAAAATCCATCTTGAGGTGAAGTCCCATCCGCTTTCAGCGCCACTTTTCAAGTCAGTGTAACATTCATGCTGGAAATATCAGTGATAGGGAGCGTTAATTAATTAATATGTTATATAAGCTATAACCTGCTATTTTATTTGAAATAAAGGACTTTTAGATTGATTACAATTATATGCTATAGAAATATATAACTATTATTTTATTTATATTCTTATATATTTTTAGATCTCCATCTAACATTAAGCTCAATAGAAATCAATATTCATTACTAAAGTTAGTAAAACATATATATCTATTTTAATTTAAAACGATTAATCACAAATTACATGTTTTTTACACATTTTGTGTTTTTAAAATTATTTGGTAGTATATTCGATGCCATCTATTACGTGCATTAACTGTTTTATTGGAAGGATTTATAAACGTAAATCAGAGTGTGCAATAATCCTGTTTTTGATTTACCCAACTTTTGATAGACAATAACACTTTAATGTAATTGAATGCTGAATACTCAATTAAAAATAAGATTATCTTTACTGAAGCTGATAGATCATAAAAACTAGACATAAGCCGTTTTCATCATCATGAAAATTACATTTTAAGATAAGCCTCAAAATATTTACTAGTCGTGGCGGTTAAAAAATATTAAGCTGTAATAAATGTGAAATGTTGTCTTTTTCATTATTGCATGTCCTAAATTCTGTCCATTCTTTAATACATGCATTGTTGTAGCGAATTGTATCGATTAATACACCTAATTTAAGAAGTTCCCTTGGTATTCGAATATCCGCAGTGCTCTATACTTGCCAAAAACATTTCTGTACATATTTCAGACCTTTGGTAAAGTGTGGCGTACAAGATTGCACGTTATATTAATGAGACATCTCTCTTAGCCTCACTTTCAGGTACTACAATCTTATCTCAGATTCATAAAACAAGACACGACGAATTACATCCAAAATATTCAGGAGTTCCACAAGGCAGTGTACTGGGTCCAATATTATATCTCTTATGTTTAGCTGATCTATCGACTACAAAAGCCACTTCTCTGACAATATATGCAAAGGGCATGGTAGTCTTAATTTCACTCAAAGATCCAGTATCAAAGAATCTTCAAATGTACGTAAATAAAATATAACTGTGGTTAAAACATGGGGGATCAAAGAAACGAAACAAACTCTGCACATGTACATGTACACATGTGCAAACTGTGCACATCTCAGTGAATGTGAATCAACTTCCTCAGGCAGAGAATGCCAAGTATCTTGGCATGCATCTAAATCAACGCCTAACTTAGAAGAAGCATACAATTGCAAAACGAAAATAACTTGGACAGGAAATATATCATCAAGCAAGCTATTGGTGTACGAATCAATACTTAAACCTATTTGGTCATATGGAAGTTATTATTTCACGGTTCCAAAATAAAATTTTGCGTGTCATTGTTGATGCTTTGTACTATATATCTAATGAGCAATACAGCGCGATAGTCCACTAGAACCTAATAAGGAGTGTTTGTGTTAAGTACTTCGAAAAAGTATTAGTACATCCTAATTTGCTTGTTAATCAGCTAAAAGTGCGACATAGTAGTGAAGTGTGTAAATGTTCAATATCATCCTATCTGATTGATAGACGTTTATAGACTTTAGAGTAAGATTTAGAATAAAATATTTTATTCAGGAAATCATTTAGTGAAGTTATTTCTATATAACATGTATATATTAGTTATTATAAGAAATAGTTATTACACACTGGGAAAATTGTTGATAAAAATAAACTTTCCAAAGCAATTTGGTCTTGAAGTCGATGTTAATGGTTACCCTGTAAATAACTTATGATTTCTTATATTTTAAGTCTTTAAAATATCAAGATCCTAAGCAACTCTATCGAATTTTATCGAAATTTTATGCGGAAAAATTTCATACACTGGGTTCAGGAAGTGCGGCTATTATAAACTGGCTATTTTATGTCAATTGAAAATTTAGCTCAATCATTGATATGATAAGAAAATTATATCAAAGAAGTTATACCAAAGTTTTCAATTTAGCATTATTGATATATTTGGTGTATAGAGAGGCTAATCGTGGAATGCGCAAAATGACACCTGTCGGTTCATTACTCTTGTTATTTGATATGCTGCTGGAACCCATCACATTTAGAAACCTATAATGATGTTTTGATTTCAGTGATTTCAATGTTGCTTTAATGACTTGTCATTGATATAAAAATAATGGTCTGAAGGTTCACAAAAGTTTGAAAACAATGAATTTCAACTTATTAAATGTTTCCAGACGTTTAGACGCGATAGAAAAGATTCAATAGAAAGTCAAAGGGCTACTATACATATTTGTTGAAAATATTATTTCGAACCGTTTGAATTTTTCGACTTCATTGCTTTCCAGACGAAAACGAAGAATTTCTTGTGGCGTATAGCAACTGGCGTTGAAAAGTTTATTTATTACGGTAATCACAAGCAAAAACAAAATTATATTATGATAAATATTAAATTAAGTTTATAGCCTTATCTCCTTGTCGTTCCTTGTTTACAGAAATTAAATTGCCAACAACATCAGGTACTTAGTACGGCTAGTAAAACAAATAATTTAAATTGCCGGCTTGGTGGCGCAGTGGTAAAGTCGATGGCACGGTCCTCCTCCTGTTGCGATAGCCGCGGGTTCGAATACTGCCGGGGCATGGATGTAAATTTATGTTTGTGATTGTTTAAAATTTGTGAATATTCTAGGCAAGTGTAAAATCTGACAAGGAAAATGATCCCAGTCACGCCAGTAACCAGGCTGGGTAAGACCGGATGTCTTCTAGGATGAATTCTAAAGTTGGTCACTCGCCAGTTGGCAGGCTTAATGCTGAAGACCGTGGTTTGGAGCCCACGTTAAAAACTTTAGGCCCAGTCCAGATAAACCCATAGTTGGTAAAAGGAGACTTTAATATATATATATATATATATATATATATATATATATATATATATATACCATGCTCTTTTAGTTCGTGTTATCGTGGAGTATATCGTGGAGTGTTATATCAAGTAATAATCAAATTTAGATTTTTAATACGAAAATAAACGTTTTAAAATTAAATATGTAAATAACAATTGTTGTAATAACTAAATAAAAATAAACAAAAAACTTATTTAACCCATCTACTGTACGTATTCTTATTTTGCTATATACACACAATTTAGCTTACTACCTAAACAAACCTATTTAACTATTAACAAAATTATTTTAACTACTACAAACTGATCACCTTGAAGTCAGTAAGGAGCAACAAATTAGATTTGTTTTGTTTGTAATTTAATTTTGTGTATATGTCACAAAATTATATTATTATTTTTGTATTGTTTGGGCTTGTAATATGATTATTTTATATAAAAACTATGTGAAAACATGGTATGTGACTTTACAATTTGAAGTTTTCCCTTGATTTCCCCCCCTTTGCAAATTTGCAACCGCCTGCGAAGTGCACTCTTTGGAATAAAAAAATAATTTTGAAAATCTGTCCATAACTGATGGAGAAATCGGTGAACATACATTTCATTCGGTGTATATACATTTTAATATATATATATATATATATATATATATATATATATATAGCCGAACATAGAACCTTCTCCTTTTTGGAAGTCAGTTAAAGAACTCGAACTAAAATTAAAAAAAAAAATTATTGGTTATTTGGAAGAGAATCGAAACTACCCGTAAATAATAATTTGTTACAATACAAGCAGGTACAAGAACCCATAGGCACCTATGGAATTCAGCTTGGGGGATGATCTGCGAGAAGTAATATTAAGAGTATATATAAATATTTTAGAATATAGTGCCGAGAAGTATTGTGGATACAACCGATATTATAAGAACAGTTATTCACATCGATACCTGCGTTATGGAGAAAATTAAGAGGTTCGCGACAAGACATGGGGAAATACTCCACTCCCTTGTAAAAACCGAAGTGCTGCAACTCTTTTGTTGCTGCTCTTTTTATCTAATTTCTTTTTTATCTAGATATTAAATATAACAGTTAATGTTTATCCACTTACTTGTTGTTCGGTCGTGTTATATACTGAACATGTTTCTAAATCTTCTAAGTACGATTCAGGTCTTGGCGTATCACTTTCCGAGTCGAAATGGGCCAAGTGATAGGACTCTCCGTCCTTCACTACTTTGGTAACACGTTTTTTCAACCAAAACTGCAGCTCTTTTTCCAGCACGTCAATACGTTTTGCCAAGAAGACGAAATCATTGGTGTATTGAACGTAATCTTTCATCATAAGTGTTAATACCGGCGGTTGTGACCTAAAAATAAATTGTAATTATAAAAATTTGTAATTTTGATATAATTACTCTTTCAATCTCAATACATCGCATAATACCCTTCTGTGTCAGATTCCTCTTTTGTGAAAATATTTTTTTTGAGGTGTCAGAAGTACTCAAACTGGTAAATGACCTTAATATTTAAACAATTTATGTTTTAATTCACAGATTTTAGGACTGTGTTTTGGAGTTGTGTGAAATGTTCTGTGGTGTATTGATGATTTTTTTCTGCAGCTCGTTTTTTTTCTTTTTTGTTCTAGTCTAAAACCATGCGGTGGAATGCATGACGCATACCTGGTCGCGAGGACTTGCCATGGAGTGACAAGTTGGACCGGGTTATGTGGGACTACTTCTGGGTTTACTAATACATTAAATCGAAACCGCCCCACAGTTGACTCCTGTGGGTCGCTACTGCTACTGAAATAAATTAGGGATATGGCACCCGCAAATTAGGCAGCCGTTATTGGACTCGGCGAAATAACAGATGGTGAAACTAACTATAGATTAGCGAACTTGAGTTAACACACGACTGGATACTGGGGGCAAAGGTTATGAGTGCAACGACGGATGAGGTTGTTTCAGCCTGGAAAAGGGGGAGGTTAGCGGTGACGCGGTGCTAGGCTCCCAGCATGTCGACCAGCTCGCGAACAAGAGCGTTTTCAGAAGAATTTGAGCTGAGTTGTTGTTTGTGGAATGATTGAGATATAAAGTGCTTGATTTTTGAAGTGTCAGGTTTTCTATGAATTTGATAATTTCTGAAAAACCATGGAGCGTTTAAGATTCTCCCGAGGAGCTTATTTTGGAAAACTTGGAGCCGTTTCACCTGGTTGGTTGTAACAAATTTGAAGTAGACATTACATCGGTAGACGAGTACGGACCGAATTAACATCTTGTAAAATAAGTATTTGATAGAGATGGGAAGTCTACTAGAAAGGCAGATCAGAGAAGATAGCAGGTTTTCTATCCCCGAACCTTTCTGGATTGCTTTCTGGATTTGAGAATGCCACCCGAATCGTCGGTCGAAGCCATGGAATTGTTGCGGCGTCGATGATTTCTTGACTAATTTCTAAATATTAAATTCGAATTGTCGATTTCAGATCACTCGTTGGCCATTTTTTTTTGGTTCAGGATCAAGACGGCAGCCCCACGTCTTATGATGTAATAATTATTACTGATGTAATAATGTACAAAATATGTTGGATAAGATGTATCATTTGAGTAATAAGTGTCATTTCAACGTATTTGTGTTTCATTCAGTTATTTAAAAAAATTCTGTTTCAAGTTATTTAAAATCTTTTTGGGTCAATCGAACATTTTCTAAAACCATGTTATGTTTTTTTAAAGCCCTTGACTTAGAAACCAACCTTTAGATGTTTCTTCTTAAGATTTATTACACGATGTTAATTAAAAAAACATTAACTCTATGTATGGCCAATAGACAACAAATGGACTTTTTTTTTATATACTTGTGAAAAAGGAAATATTAAAATGTATAAATTGATTTTTAATTATCCTATAACCAATTCTCTACTTTATTTATCGGATATTATTTTCTATTCATTATTCTTTGTTTTAACTGAAGTCGCATAATTTGCTTGATCGGAACTTTGTTCTTTATTATAATTCGAACGGAGCCAGAAAAATGAAATAAAGTAGGCGGCATAAAGATGGAGAGAAATTACAAGTGGCAGTTAACAATATCTATAAATGGCCTAGAGACCGAAAAAACAGCATATCTATCCATGTTAATTTTGCATTGCGGAAAAATGACAAAAAAAAATTAAATCACTTAGATAGATGCACGGTTCCTCAAGTAGAATCAACTAAATACCTCAGTATCGATCTTGATGGGATATTAAATTGGAAATATTATGTTAGAGAAAGAGCAAAACAGATCAGATTCAAAATCAAGCAGCTGTACTGGTTAGTCGGAAGATACTTTCAACTTACCCTAAAATCAAAGAGATTAGTTTATCAGTTAATCACAAAACCAATTTGATCCTATGGGGTGCAAATGTGACGTTACACTAAAAAATCAAATCAACTTGTAATCCAATGCTGCCGAAATATAATTCTACGGTTAATTATAAATGCTTATTGCTAAGAAACCAAATTAAAATATTAAATAACTTTACTCAATCATAGCAACTTGGAAGCAATAGATACTAGACAACACTGGTTGTATGATATAATGTAAAGTGTTATTCTTAATTCTAATCGTTACTTTAATTAGTTTAATATTATTTTAATACTGATAATGAACGACATATTGATGTATTTCCGTACTCGCCTTGCTTGTGTATTTATGGAAGTACAACAAAACAGTAATAGTAAATTAATTTGTAAATTGAGATTGTACTAAGCATATCTAATATAAGATGTAATTAATTAATAAAATCTTACAATAGATGCGTTTAGTGCAATCTTAAATAGTATATTTATTTATTAGCATTTTTCAGTTGCACTTGCATCAACTCATAAGTACGTCAAGTGCGAGAAATACATTAGATCTTTTGGTCTACGGTATACGAGTCCAAATAGGCTTCCTTATTATTGATTAATAATAACTTTAATTGTCATTTCTCGGTTTTTAACATTAGACTAAGTTGGGAGTATTTTACTACTAACAAGTACAGTTGTTTATTTTTTAGTTTGATCTGCCCAGTTTTTTTAACGTGATGTTACCTACCATCGAGATATATGCTGGGTTGTTTCTCTAATTCTGCTTGAAAAGTTGGGCACACCTGAAGTGATGTAATCAAGTTTGGTTCTTACGCTGCAATGCGTTTAAAAATTGACATGGACAGATATCGATCTATCAATTTGTCTTTTCTAATTTCTATTTTCTAATGTTTAGTCTATTTGTGGATCTTGTTTATTACCCCTTGTAGTTTTTCTATAGATCTAGACAGATATATGTCTAGCCATAATGGCTGTGTAGCTAGCAAATGTTTCAGCCAATGTTTCTTTTATTGTTGAGATATTAGCAGTGTATATCAATTACAGAAGTGGTCTTAAAGCACTACCCGGTGGAACTCCAGCTAAAATAAGTTTCAATGTTAAAAATGTGCAATGCTTTTAATGTGAAATCTGTATGTTTTTACTCGAAAAGAAAATACTTCAGCAATTTATAATAGTTCCGTTGTAACAATTTTCTCATTTTGTAAATTAGTCCCATGTTATGTTAATTTATGTTATGCCATGTCAATATCTTAAACATTTGGCCCTCTCCTATAACCACTGTTAATTTACGAAATATCTTAAAATTAATTTATAACATTTTTATAACCTACTATAACGAGCCTTAATTATTTTTTTTACTCAAACCATTTTGGTAAATATTTTTATTACACTATATAAAATTAGATGTTTATGTTTTGTAAAAACGTTTCTATTCACCATGAAGAAAATCCTTCAAATCTTTTGTACACGAAGATTAAATAGAAATTTAAACGTTTTCTTTTATACAGGATTATATTTACTTTAATGGGCTGAGAAGCAAACATCTTTGTGGGGTTTTAATTAGTATGCTTTATATATAAAGATGTATATTTTTTTCATGCTTAATGTTTTAGCGTTTATCACATGGGTGTATTTTGTTTTTGTCAAAATATAATATAATATAATGTTAAACCACAGTAACCTTTCATACATTACAAGTAAAATATAGAGTGTTGTATTTAGAGTAAGTATTGATGTTGGAACTCAAAATACAGAAATATATGTATTTGAATATCACAAATTAAACAACTTTATGCTTTTTAAAAATACACGAATATTTTTGCAAACCATTGACGTTCCAGATAATTTATAAAGGCTTTCGGTACAGTTTAGTTACGCTTATATATTTTTCGATAATTTATTGAGCATGTTGATTTAAATGCATATATTTGATTTATTGAGAGGCATATTTAAATTATGTTGGTATAGGTTCAGAGGTGTAGAGATACAGGGAGTGGAAAAAATAACATGAACATATACACATTATTTATTTTTGAGATAATCAAGAGCCAACTTTTAAAACAGCTGAAATTCTTGATGGAGTAGATTCGTAGAGTATCTGAATAGTTTACAACGGAATGTTGTCCCTTTCTTATGCCAAAACATATGCCAATTGCTTCAATCAATGTTGGTGATGCAAATATATTCATCACTTTCTGCTCTAAAACTTCTAATTACGATTAAATTATGTTGACGTCTGACAATTGTGCTAGCCAGAATATGTTTAATGATATTCTGATGCTCATCAAATCAAGACTGAATCTTTCTTGCTGTGTGTAAGGGCGCATTATTAATCTGGAATATGGTAGTGTTTGGTAGCAATATGCTAGTCATAGTAAGACTTCATCATTGAGGATAACGAAATATTTATTCACAGTAATCTGGCTAGTAAGAGTATCAACAGAATACCACAATATTGCCGCCCAAATCTTAAGGGAACATTTCCCATGTTTTACATCGTAAGCATATTTTGAGGTTTTCCGCTCGTAATCCTGGTTATTTGTAGGAAACGATATCAGACAAACAATGAAACATTGAAACATCATTCCTATCATCAAGTGTACAGGTTATATGATTGTAACTCCACTTTTTTCGCAGCTTAGCGTTATAAAGGATTCCGCAATCGCAGTCCATCCATGAATGTTAGCTTTGTGGACCTTCTTGTATTGTTTGTTGTTGTTGCTAAAACTGTTGTTTTGTTGAGTTATGGTGTCACTTTTGGCACTGGTAGTTTTTTTGCTGTCTGATCACAATTATTTTTAATGTTCATCGGTTTCTGCCACTTAACTTTGGGTTTCGCCCACTATTCCTCACCGCCGATTATATTTTACAATGTATTGTGTATGTTGTTATTATCGTTGATACTTTCGCTAGTTAAGCATTAAAAAATTAAGCTGATTTCGTCACAGAGGCCCCCGTTATCGGAACATCACTGATTAACTCCGTATCGAAGTCTGAGTTATCACACATTTCAACGATCGCTTATTTTAACCATCTCAAGATAAAACGTATAATACATTGTAATATAACCTATCAAACTTCGAATGTAAAGTGAGCAATATATATATATATATATATATATATATATATATATATATATATATATATATATATATATATATGCGTCGCATTATTTACACGGAAACAATTATGTAACAAGATGTGGCATATATTTCATGGAGTACATATTATTTTGTTTTCTCCTCTATATGATCCTTATATAAATCACTATTGTATCAATAGACAGTAATTTTCTCTATGGTATGATTTTAACAGGTAATTTGAGTTTTACGTTGGACAAGGAATATATCAATAATAGAAACAATGAAAGTTTATATCTGTTGGAAAACTATTAATCCGAAATGGCAACGTCTGTTAAATATAACGGGCTGAGTAAATTTGTTTTTGAATTGAAATAATTTTCTTCAAAACTGGTCATATTTAACAGGGTAAAATATTATTAAACATTTAAACAATGTATAGTAATCATGTTGCCATTAAATTGGAGGGAATTTTTTTGCTATTTAACTTTATTCTTGTATGTTTCTATGTATTGAAACATATCTCTATGTATGTATGTTAAACATTCTAGGCTATCTGTTAAATTCAATGGGTTTGACATTACCACCAATTTGACATCAATCATCGATCATTAGAAATTGCTCAATCACTACATTTTGTTTGATTTGTAAAAATCTGTCTACCGATTGCTTCACTGTATTTTGTCGAAGTTCATCACTTTTAGGAAACGATTTTCAAGGCGATACTGTTTTGTTATATCCCAATTGTCGCTTTTAGTTTCAGCTATTTTACAGTGGTGTTTTTGATATCAATGTCAGGAAACGACTTGGAGAACTAAAAATTAGAAGATAATTGCAAGACTTATTGGACAAAAACCAACAAAGTTGTTAACCATCAAAATTGAATGTCAACAAAGTTGATAAAACCAAATGGGACGAACTTGGTTATCACAGAACTTGACTAAGAATGCCGTTTCGAACCGTTTCAACATCGCAGCTTTGCAAAAAGAGTTTTCTGTGACGTATTGGGACTGTCAATAAAGATTGAACGACATAGTATTGCAAAAATAATAGCGCAAACATTGCGAAAGATACACTGCTGTAGTTCGAACATCACACCCAACGTGCTTAACAGACATAGCGCATAGATCTATGGGACATTGACCAAAAAATATTTTATAAAATTTTATTTAAGTAAATGTAGTTTTGGGTGGTCAAGTTGTATTTGATATCAGTTTTTTATTATGTATAATCTTTTCACAATATAACATCGATTATGTATCTCAAAAATAGGAAATACTTTATATATAAAAAATAAAATTCCTAGTTTATTTTTTGTATATACTTTTTTGAAATTTCTTGCATATATGATTTCTCCCTGTCCCTGATCTGTTATGCATTTTGTTGATCTTTATGAAGTAACTAAGAGTAATCACCCTGATATTTCATCATTTTTGGTAGTGTTTCTCTATCTCCTCTGTCCTGATGAAGCTGTTTCTCTTGCTCTTTATTTGCATCATCTATGTTCCCAGGAATAAAACGAAATGGTTGTGCAAAAAGTGGATTATTTGTCATACTAGCTATGATAATTTTATAATCAGTGGCTTTCGTATTGTCTAAATCTTTCTTTAAATGTTATTCAAGTCTCTCTTTGTTTACATTGTTGCTGTAAGGTTGGATACAATATTTCGAGAATATTTCGCAACATGCTTCAGTCTCAAACAGACATTTAATATATATGTCAATATAATTATTGCTTTTCGTGGCAGCTCTTAATAACCTTAATAATCCAGGTAAAATGTTATCAATTCATATAGCCTTTTTAGGAATATTGTTGTTGTCAATTTCTGTGACAACTTCCATTCGAGAAATCAGACTCAGAACTACATCGGGCTGATAAACAAAACTGTCTATTATAGATTCTATATCATTAGGTTGGAATATATTAGCTAAACACTATGCGAATAATTAAGCTGAATTATTCGCATAATATTTTATCGTTGCGTCGAACCCATCCATTTTTATCATTTTCAATAAGCGGGAGTCTACTAATGGGTCTTTAAATATCCGAGTTGCTTTCCATAACGAGTAATCTTTGTTTGCTTCCGGGGTTAATTCACTTACATATTTTTAGAAGCAACTCGATTATTATTCTATTAAATATGGTTTTGTCTACAGTATTTCTGGTTCTGTACCATACTCTTCTAGCATTTCTCAGTTCAATTTTTATCAATTCTCTAATTTCAATAAATTACCTCATATTCTAGTTTTCTCCCTTGATAGCGGGGTACGTTCTTTTGCAGTTGACCGAATTTGTTCAATTATATTTCGGTTAACAAGAAACCTCCAACTTTATCTTAACAAAATCGTATTGTGGTTCAAAACGTGGCGTATCAAAGCAAATGAGACAAAATCTACCCATGTGACTTTCATCCTTTGTAGAAGAACTTGCCCCTCAGTAAAATTGAATAATTATGAACTGATCGACGTTTGATGTGGAAGAAACATATAGTGACAAAATGCAAACAGCTTAGGCTTAAACTAAACCAAATGTATTGGCTGATAGGGCGTAAATCTAAATTATTCTAAGGACCTATGATATTTAACTGTGGGATACTACTAGCAAATCTAACATAGCTACCCTCCAGAAATTCCAGAATAATGTGTTGCGAGTCATCGTCGATGCCCCATATTATGTCTCCAACAAAGTGATTCAGCCCGATATCCCCTTAGAACCCATAACCAGTGTGATTCGAAGTGCTAGTGCGAAGTACTATTAGTATTAGAAGAAGAAAGAGTATTAGTGCATTCGAACGCAAGCGCCAAATAGTTAAATGTGCACGATGATAGTGTAGTGTGTGGGCTTAAACGCAAACTACCATACGAACTGATTAACAGACACATAGACCACATTCAATAATCTGTAGAATAAGTTAGAATAGTCTTTAGAATAAGTTAGGATATACTTTAGAATAAGTTAGAATTTTATCTAGAATAATTTTTAGATTATAAGTTGTACAGCAGATCATTTACTGAAGCGATCTTCTACATGTCAGGACAGTTATATTATATAATGGAAATCACATAATATTACTTATTGCCCACGGCCAGATTGTTGAAGTTCTAAAAGATTAATAAAAAAATCTCTGTTTGTAGCTCAAGATCGTCAATAGGTTTCTATATTACTTAAGTGATTATTCTTATTAAAGATTATTCTTATTCTTATTAAAGTGATTTGTTGCTGCATTGTGTTTTCAAATGTGTCTAACAATACATACGGCTTGTTAAAGAAGTCTAGTAAAATCTAAATTATTAAGTTACTTTGGGAACTTATTTGAATAATATCTTACCTATTTAAGTAATATATTCTGCCGCCATTTGGTACAAACCCGTAAGTGCTGACCATATAAATGAAATTGTCGATAATACCTTTGGCGGTTTCCTTCATGTCGCTCAGAAGCAAACCCTTCAAAATCCAGTACGAGTCCCAATAGTAGAATTCCTGCGAAAACGTAATTAAAATCTGAGCAGGCCCTGTTGTTCTTTAATTATATTGTTTTAGTAACTTTGTTACGTTTCGGAAGACCGTCCCGCCACCGTTGCCCCCGTACCACGAACGCGCAACCCCCTTTACCCCTCCCATAATAAAATTAAAACGTGTTTTATTTCAATTTACAAGCGGCCAACTTTCTTTTACCATATTTTCGAATAAAATCAGACCGAGAATCGGGAGCGGGTGGTTCGCAATTATAAATTTACTTTTTCGTATTTATGGCGCAAACGAAATAAAGTTTGAATAAATATAATATAATGGAAGAGGAGTCGGGGTTGTTCCCATTTTCGATTTAACGGTTGTTCGTAACGTGGATCCGAATAATGGTCTGACTGTATGGGTAATATTAAGTTTCGGAAATAAAAAGGGGCCATTATTATTTTTTTGCATCTGTTATTATTTTTTGGTGAATTTAATTTGTATAATATTCTTCGAAATAAGGAAATGTTGATATATTACCAATAACTATTATGTCTGGTACTTAATCATGTGTGGGTAAAATATATTTTTTTGCTAGGAATATTACTGATTACATGTAATTCTGTTGTTCATGTATATTTGCACACAAATAGGGATATAAAGTGTGTATAGTCTATTTAAAGCTTTTTGTAAATGTCACAAGATGTTTAAAATATTGCCTACTCCAATTTGAAAATTCGTTTTAGAATCAGATAATATTTTCCTTCTCATTTTATTCTAATTAAAAAGAGATATAAAGCTGTCTGAGAAGTTCGAACGTGTAACCGAATTAGCGTGACAAAGTGGTTCGGTTGTTAAACGTATGCAGAATTCTTCAAAACAACAGTGATAAGAAAACGTTATTTTAATGCTGTGCTTGTTTTGATAAATTTCAAATCGCTGCTTATTATTAGTCTGATCGAAACTTCCGAAGCCATACAGAACAGATTGCGTCTCTAATCAGTTACTTTGAACAGGAACGAGATTGTGGAGGTTTTTAGCGTGTGGTAGCTGCACTCAATATTGGTTTGAACGCAATCAATACATAATAATCTTGACTTCACCGAAAAAAAACCGTCTTCATTAGAAGCGGGTGACGAACCAAGATCAGCTTGATGTTAGCTCTATCAGAGATTAAATATATGAAATGCATAAAAACAGTGAGCAGTTTTTCAATATGAACATAATTTGATATACATATTTCAAAGCAAACTGTTAGTTTGAAAAATATCTAAGAGGTCTAACGGAACTTCCGGATATTGCTTTTAAAAGAATAAAATTTTTAAAAACATATAATAATTATTAAGGAAGACTTATTATTTCAATTTATGTATTTAGATGATACATGGATATTTCAGAATGGGACCAATATATAATGGTCCACTCATGGCAAGATGATAATAAAAATAATGTTATGACAGCAAAAGTTGATGAATTGGAAAAATGTAAACGTTGGAATAACAATTAATTAGGTTCTGTTAGTTATAACATTTATTAATAATTCATTGTAGATATATTGTACTGGAAAAAGGAATGGTTAATAACACCTTCGGTTTGGATGAACTCAATCAGACACATTGAAGAACAAATTGATAAATGATGGAATTTTGAACAAATGTTAGATAGATTGGAAATTAACAGCTTAGTTATTCACTTGAGTGAACGTTTCTGAATATGGGATTATGATTCAATGTTGAAAATACCAAGACAGAGCGATGGGAGTATAAACTACTAATGGTGAGTATATAATTAATACATGATAACTGCAGGAAATGTGATCGTATCGTGTAAAACGTTTATGTGCACATGTATGTGTGTAATTATTCAGAATTATATATGAGCGTTTGGTTAAAATGTATCAGGAGAGAAAGAATGGTAACTGTTTTGCAGATATGGCAAATGCATTAAAGATAATGCAGTAATTAAATCTAGTTTTATCAAGGAAGATTTATACAGGTATTAACAGAACAAACGAAGGAGCAATACAGTGATATCAAAATGTTTTTACATGGAAATACTGTACCGAAGGATACAAGAACTAATCTTAAAAGGTATATATGCTCTCTAATGAATGTAAAATAATTACTTGGTTATACAATTGTTAATTAGGTGAACTAGGCCTCCAGTGGATACAACTACATAAAAAAGCGCGCCTACTTGATACGTTCTACTCTATTTGATAAATGGTATGGAAGAGAGTTCAATGTAAATTTAATCAAATACAACCCTAACTTACAAACTGTTATAACTGTATACTTAATTGTAGTTTCTTTCGATAATATATGCATTAAATATACTTAAAATAAATTATATATGATAACGGTATTTTTTTTTAATTATTTTATTTAGATTAGAATTTTGTTTTATGTTAAAGCCAAACTGAACTAAAACTCAGGGTTGACACGGTAACATAGCGAAATTTTGACTTCACAAATTTAGGTGACCTATGTACAAAATAACTTTGGATAGACTATACCTGTTACATTGTGCGACGTTTGTCTACGGAGTACAGACGAGAGTAAAATGACATTGACGTGCGTGCGGATTGGGTAGAACTTTACAGACACGCGTTGTCGTTATTATTATTTAGAAGAGTTGTGATTAGGAAGTAATTTTTAGATTAATTTTATGTTTCAAAAGTTTGTTGAGGTAATATAACTATTTATTATTAAATAGAGAAAATAACCAAAAGACGAAAATACGTGCATAGGGCATGAATTATTAATAAAGTTTTATAAATTTCTAACTCTAATTTTTTAGATTGCTATGCGACAATGTTATATTGTTTTAAATAATATGAAGACAGAACTTCTTTGAGGATTATAGTATAGATTATAGAAATATACGCATATGCATTTTCACCAAAACATATCATTGATCGACATACATGCCAAAATTTATTATAGGTTATTTCCACAAAATAACAAACAATTAAATATAAAGTTTGACATTACTCTAGCAAAACAAAGTTTCAAAAGCGATGCATTAACTCATGCAATACATCACCTATCAAACATTTTTTAAAATCAAATAAACTAGTTTTTAATTTTTTTTCGATATATAGTCGATATATATTATTATATTTGAAGTAATACAAATGCGTTGTTTGATATACATTAATATACAATATTAATTTGTATTACAAAACCGCATATTGCTGGCATCCATTATGTACGATTCCCAAGAAACATTACAAGACGCAAACTAGCGGGTACGGTAAAATATAAATAAGATTTATCAAGTTACCTTGAATCGGCCTCCTGGAATAATGAAAGCGTTCTTCACTGGTATGAGGGAGAAAGTGTCTGGTTGATCGAACACGTGTTGGGATATTTTTCTGGACAGTTGAGGCCATATCGCTATTAGCTTTTTTAAAAAGTTCCTGAAAAAGTATACAAACCGTCAGATTATACAGATTCAATAGTACCATTGCAGTATTTTGTCAAATGCTGTTTTATAAGACAGAAAGTAATATTGGTATATTTTATTGAATTTTTTATTCGAATTATTTTATATCGTTATTATCGTCTGGGATATACAGATGATATGTAAATATTATTTATTATAGAAAAACAATGCTGCTATAATAAGGATTGCCGTAAATAAGTCCATTTAACTATATATCAGAACCATATTATCCGTCAGTATAATTAAATTTAATATACTTTTAAGAGTATTAAATTGTGGCTTTTGATAAAGCTTGGAAGAATTATTTAAAATACAATAAGTGTAAACATCGCCGGCTTGGTTGGCGCAGTGGTAAAGGCTGTCCACCTACTGTTACGATAGTCGCGGGTTCGAATCCTGCTGGGGCATGGTCTTAAATTTGTGTTTGTGATTGTTTAATATTTGTGATTGTCCTAGATAAGAGTGCAAAATTCGACAAGGAAGATGCTCCTTGTATAGACAGAAAAATATAGACATAAGAAGTATCAGACCGTATTTTCATTTTATTCTCAACCAATACAGTGCTGTTGGTGCGAAAGAACTTCAAATACTGTCCACTAAAGGTTGTCACAATTGGCGATCGGTTCAGTGTTCTGGTCTCAGACAATGTTAGTCTGGGCAATATTAGACTTCTCTCTTCACCTATAAGAGACTTACGTCAAAATGGGGCACGCTGCAATCAACAAAAAGCGGAAGTATTGGCTAAACATCTAGAAAAAATAGAAGTAACCAAGTTATCAAAGTCTATCACTTAAAGGCTATGACTTAATAACAGGACTTAATAACTACTGCAAAAAAAGCTGCTACTGAAAAGGAATTATATAACTCACCAAATTGTTCAGTTCAAGTACAGAAATTATCATGATACCAGAATCTAGAAAATCACTAAAATAATTAAAAGTCTACAGACCTATAGACATAGACATAATACATTACAGCCACTATGTTTAGAGTCAGCCAAGAGGAAGCGTATGTTACAATAGAAGAAGCTAAAATAGGTGTAGCACAAGGATGTGTACTGGGACCAATGCTTTATCTACTCTACACGTGTGGTTTGCATTTGTTATTGACACTGTGAAAGATAACGATAACAAACAAACCTAGAAAATAAAAATTAAAGTGGACATACTGAATTCAGTTATGAGGATGTGTCGTGAAAAGCAATATCATTTCATATAAGGTTTCCAGAACAAAGTACTGAGAAGCGCTGTATGTGCACCCAGATACTACAGGGCTGATTATTTATACTAAGACTTTCAAATACCCACAGTCACTCGGGAAATCAAAAAAAAATCGCAAGGATACATGAGGAGGGACTGCATTCCCATGTTAAAATCGAAGTAATACAACTTCTGGATAACACCAGAACCGGACATAGACACAAAATAATCAAACTATTTGATCTTGTGTACTGTAATTTAGTGAGGTACTTTTAATAGAAAACTAGCAGTGTTATTACATAAGTATAAGACTAAAATAGAGACGATGGGTCGTTAGATTTAAGTTATTGTAAACATAAATTGTACGTTCGTCTTCATTATTCATCTTTCTATTATTTTTTTTATTTTTAATTTTACAAAAAAAATTGACATATAGGAATATATTAGATTTTTCTATAAGTTCTATAATAGTGGATACCACCTATTCTTTTACAATGGAACTAAAAATTCAACGACATGTTACCTTTCATAATAAGATAATTTAATCATAATAATTTATCAACTGGATACTTTCGACAAATTGATCTAGTGTATAGGAGAAAAAATATTTGTTAAAATAACGTATCCCTCCTGATATAAGTCAACAATCATTGTAAAAATAAGTACGTTAAATTAGGAGTTGGTTCAACCTTTAACTTATTACCCCATAGATACTACAATCTTTCGAATTCGAAACCCATGTTAAGCGGTAGGTCCAGTTGAAATAAACCCAAATAGTTGATAAATAGGAGACTAACACATTTTAAACAAAGAGCAATAGCGGTCGGGCTCTTTATGCCTTATTGAATAATCTAGTATATCATACCATGAAGTAATATCGTCTTAAATTTAAAAAAGGAAGGACCTTATTTGAAACCAATAAAATATATTGGGTACTTAAATCTATCTTAGTCTTGAATGATATCGATTATATTACTTTTAAAGCAGTATTAATATAAATAACAAGTGGTTTTTGCCTTATTTGAGGATCGTTAACTTCCTTGACAAACTTTGGTTCTGGTTTCCAATCTCTGGGGAAGAAGTCTTCCATTTCACCAACCATTTGAAAATTTTGGTATACGAATTCTTCAATTTGCTTCGTGGTGGGTTTGTGGTCGGATTTCCTCATAAATACATCGAAGTTTTGAAGAGTTTTGTTCATAGGGTACTTCATTGCCATGTCTACGAAGGTTTTTGAATCATTAAATATCTTGGCTGTTTGTACTAAGTGGAGAAGCTCCCCTTCGCAATATATTGGACTAGAACAGGACCTTCTTGTGGCTTGTACAACAAACGGACAAATATAGAAGAAACAAAGTAGTAAAAAATATTGTTTGTAGTTCTGAATGTGAAACATACTGAAAATTTTTAATATGTCATTGTAATATATATAAGTGTTATATGTCATTCATTCAACGTACATTTTTGGCAGAATGTCGGTAATAAAGCAAACTACAATATAAAACAAGCTCTTTAAATGTAAACATATTAATTAAATTTATAAATAATAATCATAGAGTAATAGTCAATTCAATAGGGATCTCTGGCGAAAACTTTTGCTTTGTCCAACATCCAGATGGGGCTATATCGGCTATTCAAATATTTTGATTAGCCAATTTAAATCTATATTATAGGCACCTGTAAAAAACATTTCGCTGTCAAAACATTTGATTGGTTCTTTAATAAAGTTTGCCACGCAGGTGCGGCACGTGACAGCCCTGACGTCACGTTTAATTGACCAATAAAATTTAAATAAAAAACAATTTAATTTATGTAATGAATTTATTAATTTGAAGAATGAAATAAATATAATTTGAAAAAATAAATATATCTATAAAATATAAATATTGTATATATATTAAATCATAAACAAAGAGCTTTGGAATTAATCAAAATTACTTCTTCAGTCTTTCCCCTAGTTCAGTTCCAACCTTCGTAGGGTGAAGACGTATTTTCAATACGGTCCAAGCTATAAAAAGATACCTTTCTTTAAAAAAACCCAGTATTTTATTACGGTTATTTAATTGAGTGTTAAAAACGCATAACAGATGCGGCTATCCGTCTCTCAGTGGACCTAAAGTGTAGTGAATACGTGTTTACGTGACCAGACAAAAGGTCTGCATCTCATTTTTATTAGTGTTTAAAATAATTTCATCTTATTTTACAACAGTCCTTTTGAAATTCATTTATAGTATTTATAGTAAAAAACTAGTGCTAAAATAACGTAAGTGAAAAATGAAGTGCGTGAAATAAACAATGTATTTATTTTATTTTTTTTATCCTCTGGAAGTAAATTAAATAAAATATTAAAAATTAAAAAATGGCAAACAATAGCGATTCAACCAAATCACCTGCACACTTTGATATAAGATTAGAACAAACAGCAATAACGCAAACTCCACCATCAGAATGGACTACAGTCGTTAACAAAAAACGATTGAGAAGTCCAGAAGAAGAAATCGCGAGGAAACAAACAAGAATCAGTGACTATTGGTTGCAGAAACCGATAGAGACAAAAAACAGTTTTAGCAACCTGTCGGAAGAAATTGAAGAGAACATACAACCAAGCCCTGAAAAAGTTGTTCCCAAACCACCACCAATAACAGTCTATAAGGTAGGAATAATAAAAAACATCCATGATTTATTAAAAACCATTACTACGAACTACACAATTAAAACAGTGAGCTATGAAACAATTAAAATCCAATTGTTCGAAGCGGATCACTTTAAAGTTCTTATAAAAGAATTAGATGAAAGAAACACCCAATACCATACATTCAGGCCAAAATCCGAGAGAACATTTAAATTCGTATTAAAAGGATTACATCACGGGACGGACTTTAACACCATCAAGGTAGCACTAGCTGAAAAAGGCCACGAGGTCGTAAATATTCACAATATACGACATCACACGACAAAAAAACCTCTGCCTATGTTTTATATAGACATAAAACCTAATGGAAACAATAAGGCGGTGTATGAAATCACCAAATTGGAAAATAATATTATTAAATGCGAACCACCACATATAAAGAGAATTATACCACAATGCACAAGGTGTCAAGCGCACGGGCACACAAAGACTTACTGTCGCAAATCATATAGATGCGTAAAATGTGCAGGAGAACATAAGACAGGAGATTGTACTCGTAAAGTTCGCGATGAAAAAGTGAAATGTGTTAACTGTAACGGAAATCATCCAGCGAACTACAAGGGTTGCGCAGTTCACAAGCAACTACAGCAGAAACTCTATCCTGCCTTAAGGGAAAAAAGGCATCAACAAAAACAATCCACTACTACCAATCTACCACTACCCAACAGAACAAGTCAACCAGACATAACTTATGCCCAAATAGTTGAAAATTGTTCAGCACAAAAACGAGAGACAATATCTCAACCTACTGAAACTAGCAACATCTCAAGATTAGAAAATATGATGGCCAAACTAATGGATCAAATGAGTACGATGCTTGGTCTACTCACAACCGTCGTAAGCAAACTTGCCTAATGCCTGAAACCAATAGCTACAAAATCGCCGTCTGGAATGCCAATGGGCTCCAACAACATGCCAGGGAACTAAAAATGTTCGTAATTGAACAAAATATTGACGTTATGATGGTTTCCGAAACACACTTTACGGACAAAAATTATTTGAAAGTTCCTAAATATAAGCTTTATCATACAAATCACCCTGATAATAAAGCACATGGAGGTACAGCCATAATAATTCGAGATGATATAAAGCATTTCGAAAAAGAAAAATTCCGCAAAGACTACCTGCAAGCCACCAGTATAACCATAGAGGAAGCCCATGGACCATTAACAATTTCTGCGATTTATTGCCCACCCAAACATAACAACAAGGCAGAACAATTTCAAGAATTCTTCCGTACGCTAGGTAATAGATTTATAGCAGGAGGAGATTATAATGCAAAACATTTAATGTGGGGTTCAAGAATAATAACCTCAAAAGGTAGAGAACTGCTCAAAGCCATAAGGATAGATAACTTACAACATATCTCTACTGGTGAACCAACATATTGGCCTTCAGACAGAAATAAAAAACCAGATACAATAGATTTCTGTATTACAAAAAATATTGATCCAAAAAAGTGTCAAGCAGAATCATGTTTCGACCTGTCTTCTGATCATTCACCAATAATAGTAACAATTTCTTCAAAAATTACCATCAAAGATAAACCCCCTTCTCTGTGCAATAATAGAACTAACTGGCCCTCATTTAGAGAAAACTTAGACCAAAATATCTCTCTAAACTTACCGTTACAAACTGAAATGGATATAGAAATAGCAGCAATAAATCTTACAAAAAATATACAGGAGGCAGCATATTCCGCGACTCCCAACATTGAAACATTTCCAAGAAAAAATACACATATATCATGTACAATACAGAAAAAGATAGCAGAAAAAAGAAAGTTACGACGAAATTGGCAACAGCAAAGGACTGAAGAGAATAAAAGAAAATTTAATAGGGCCATAAAAGAGCTGAGAGATCTAATCCAAATCGAACAGAACCAAGGCATTCAAGAATACCTAGAAAACTTAACATCAACTGAGGCTACAGACTATTCGTTGTGGAAAGCAACAAAAAAGCTTAGGAGATCCCAGCAGCATAACCCACCTATTAAAACAAGCGAAAATAATTGGGCGAGAAGCAATAAAGAGAAGGCCGACATTTTCTCAAAACACTTAAAAAATGTTTTTAAACCTTTCCAGTCTCAGCTACATAAAGATGACGAAAATAAAATTACTAGCTTTCTAGATTCGCCATTTCAAATGGATTTACCGCACGAGAAATTAACGGTCAAAAAAGTTAAACATACAATAATGAGAGAGATTAATATTAATAAAGCTCCTGGTTATGACTTAATTACTGGCAAAATTTTAAAAGAACTATCAGAAAAGGCTATAAAACTATTAACATATATATTTAATGCTATGCTACGAATTAATTACTTCCCTAGTATCTGGAAAGTAGCTAAAATATTAATGATACTTAAACCAGGAAAAATACCAGAAGATGTGACCTCCTACCGACCTATAAGTTTATTACCAATAATCTCGAAAGTTTTCGAGAAGTTATACATAAAAAAACTAAACTATATAATAGAAAAAAGAAAAATTATTCCAGAACATCAGTTTGGCTTTCGCAATAAGCATGGGACTATAGAACAAGTGCATAGACTTGTAAACCAAATAAACGCTGACCTAAATGCCAAAAGATATTGTTCGGCTGCTTTCCTAGACATATCTCAGGCTTTTGACAAAGTATGGCATACGGGCTTGCAGGTTAAACTAAAGAAACTTCTCCCTCATCCGGACTATCAGCTACTAAAATCGTATCTCACTGACAGACATTTTATTGTAAATCAAGGCGATGAACATACCGAATTAAATCCCATATATTCAGGAGTTCCGCAAGGTAGTGTACTGGGTCCAGTACTGTATCTTCTGTATACGGCTGATCTGCCCACCACAAAAATAACTACTGTGGCAACATATGCAGACGATACAGCAATATTAGCATCCCATGAAGATCCAGTCACAGCATCAATAAACCTACAAACCCACCTGGAGCAAATACAATTATGGTTGAAGACATGGCGCATTAAAGCCAATGAATCAAAATCCACGCATATAACGTTTACCCTGCGTAGAAGAACATGTCCACCAGTAAATATCAATCATCGCCAACTCCCCCAAGCAGACCATGTTAAATATCTTGGTATGCATTTAGATCGACGCCTAACCTGGAAGAAGCACATACTCTCTAAACGGAAACAACTAGGACTAAAATTATATCACATGTATTGGCTCATTGGGCGCAAATCCAAGTTATCATTAGATAACAAGGTATTGCTGTATGAGTCTATACTCAAGCCCATTTGGACATATGGAATTCAACTATGGGGTACCGCTAGCAAATCCAATATATCCATCATTCAACGGTTCCAAAATAAGGTGTTGCGTGCCATTGTTGATGCTCCGTACTATATTTCAAATAAAGTGATACAACGCGATATTCCTCTAGAACCTATAACGAGTGTAATCCAACGTGTTTGTGTGAAGTACTTCGAAAGAGTGTCAGTGCATCCCAATGTACTCGCTAATCAGCTAAATATGTGACGTGATAGTGAAGTGCGTAGACTAAAACGTTTAACACCATCTGATCTGATTACTGGACATATGTAGAGTTTAGAATAAGCATTAGAATAAGACTAATTAATTAAGATAATATTTTATACAGAAGATTGCTTAATGAAGTGATTTTCTACATGCCATGTATATATAATATAAACAGAAGAAATACTTATTGCCAATAGGGCAGATTGTGGACTCACGAAGAGTAATAATAAAAAAAAAAAAAAAAAAAGTCTTTCCCCTTTTCTATATTTGTTTCGTGCCATTAAGTCATCCCCCGTTGGTATATAATGTAAATTATTTAAAGAGCCTTCATGCCCACCCTCTTCACAATTTCCTAAAGGCCAATGATGAAAAAAATTAAGTTATTTTGAGCGCTTGAAATAATCTTTAAAACATACTAGCCGAGGATGTATGTTCCTGAAGCCATGAGGTAGAACCAAATAAATATATTTATTTGGATAATTACACTTCTTTTTTATTTAATGAAATGGGCACATCGATGTAGTTATTAAATTGATGACACTCTAACAAATTTGTTCTTACTTGGGCAATAAATTTTACACCAAAATTCCTCGTGTATTGAATATCGGTTAATCCTCTCTTAATAGATTTGCATTCAGTAGCTATTCTTTTATTGGAGCTGCAATATTAATCCAAGGGAAAAGTATATAGCCGTTTGCATAGCTTCTTTCGCAAGGGGATTAATTTCTAAAATTAAAAAAAAAATATTTGATAGTTATATATATGAATAAACTTACCCCAACTTCTTTTAACGACAGCCAAATACAATACAAATACAAAAACTATTCTGCATTTCTTTACTATCTGTGCATCCGGGTACACAATACTTCCTAGATCAATAATTCACTTTACATTCTTTACTACCGACTTATATATACTAATGAACTTATTTAAAATTTGGATATTAAAAATAATAAAACACTGTTGGTAACGCGATTTTTGTTTGACTGATGTAATGACGTGGAAACTGATGCATTTTATCTCGCGTGCCGAAACTAATACAAAAGAAACGCGACATTAAACTCCTCCAACTATGTATTCTGTGCTCCAACGCACACACGCACAATGTTTTGATAGATATGATCTTTGACATTAGGAACACACCTACATTGCTTAGACAACAGTGAGTGCTTGTAATTTAATATGAACTTTATACCATAGCAATAAAGCTCAAATTGACTACGTTTTAGTTACAAATCATTTGTATGGGAAAAAGAAAAGAGCTATTTTTAGGGTTTTTCCAGCAATAATTCTAATTTTTCTCGCCGTAAAAACCATCCTTGAACTTCAACGAACATTTTAAAAAAAGATTTGGCCAAATTGGTCCAGGCGTTGTTGAGTTATGCGCTTACCAACACATTTTGCGATTCATTTTTATATATAAGATTAGATGACTTGATCCAATACTAAATCGAACATTTTGACTAAATCGTTGTTCTGATGAAGAAACGTTTGTAGTTCCTGAAAAATAACTCGCTTCACTAATGAATTTTATCTGCAATTGTTTTGTGAGGATATGATCAATTATAGTTTAATATTCAGGTCAGTTTACTTTCTTGCTAGTTCAATATTTATTTATACATGGATATAAGAGAAGTTACTACTTAAATGAATCGTGGTACACTTGAATAACGTTGGATAATATTGACACGTTATTTCCAAAATTAATTTTTTGGATAAAAATCATTTTGGATGGATCATCATTTGGAATTCCACGATGGATATTTTCCGTGAACGGTTTGAGGATACATTATTCCAAAACATCTCCAAATTTAGCGTATGCGCACCTCCTGCATAGAATAAACCATAGAAAGAATAAACTCTATTGTCTTCCTTTTCTAATCGGTCCAATCTTTTCGAATTGATCGGTATGGTCCATCAGATCAAATCAGTTGTGTTATTTTTTATCAGTTAGGCCTTATCTGGACTGGACCTGGTGCTTAACGTATGTTCCAGAACTACGTTCGTTTGCATTAAGCTTACTAACTGACGAGTGACCAACTTGGGGAGATCATTCCAGAAGACATTTGGTCTGGCAGCTTGGTTATTGACGTGACTGGGATCATTTTCCTTGTCGGATTTTGCCCTGTTTATAATCACAATCATAAACAAATCCTAACATCTAAGGTAAATAAGTCACAAACATAAATGTACAACCAAGTTCCAGCGACACGACGAAGCAGGAAATCCAATATATTGAGCAAGCGAAAATACAATATTAAGTAGTAATTTTATTGGTGCGTAACTGTTTTAGACTTTTCCCTAAAATTCAAAACTTTATTGGCTCAAGTAATATCAATCGCTTACTATTTTCTTCTATATTTCAAAAGGAGTAATACCTTCGTAATCGGTTAAGGCACTTCGAAAAAAAAGCAATCAATAAATAGGGACTTTTTCTAATTCATTTAATGATCACTTATAATTAGCGTTGGGAACTATCGCCTGAAAACGACTATCGACTATTTAGTATTTGACTACTTTTTACTATCGACTCTTTCAGTCGCTATTGTGGGTCCTATTAGTTTCACTCGACTGGTTTTTAACATTCTAGATCTACCGTCTTAGCCGTGACCTTGAAAATAATGTGCCGAATTTATGCTTACCCAGATTCAGTTGTAATGTATATGGTTTTATGTTTTGTTTGTGGTATGATGGTAAATAACAATATACTGTACATTCATATGGCAATTTTGAACTATATTGAAGATTAATGTAATAAGGTAAAAAATTTTTTTGATTAATAAATAGTAAAATAACTTTGATTGCATTTGTGTTATCTTAGCAAGTAATAAGTCAATTGAAAAGACTCCGGATTATCATAGTAAAACAAATCTTTTTGGCAAAATTAGTTCTTTTTATTCAACATAATTCTCTTCGAGAGTGGGGCCAGATCTGGAGAATACAGTGGATGAGGAAGCAATTCGAAGGCCAATTCATAGATTTTTGCCATCGTCTTGGTAAAACAGCACCTTCTTTTTCTTCAAATGCGGCCGTTCTTCGGCGATTTCGTCCTTCAAACGGTCCAATAACGCTATGTAATAGTCGCTGTTGATGGTCCTTCCTTTTCAAGGTCGTTAATGAAAATTATTCCATGAGCATCACAAAATACAGACGCCATAACCATGCCAGCCGACTGTTGCGTTTTGCTACGCTTTGGAGCGGGTCCATCGTGTGCAGTCCACTCGGATGACTATCGATTGGAATTCGGAGTGAAATAATGGAGCCAGTTTCATCCATTGTCACATATCGACGCAAAAACTCGGGTTTATTACGCTTGATCATCTTCAAACACTGCTCCGAATCCTCAACTCGTCTTTGTTTTTGTTCAAAAGTGAACTCGCGCGGCACCCACTTTGCACAGAGCTTTCTCATACCCGAATATTCGTGATATGATGTACACGTTCAGTTTATATCTTTAAAGTGTCTGCTATTTCATTCAATTTCAATTTACGGTCATTCAAAATCATTTTGTGGATTTTTTTTTTTTTTTTAATGTTTTCGTCGGTAACAACTTCTTTTGGACGTTCACTGCGTTCACCGTCTTCGGTGATCATTTCACTACGTCTAAACTTAGCATACCAATCCTTGATGGTTGATTCTCCTAGGGTAGTATCCGAAAACGCGACATCAAGCCAAGTTTTTGCTTGAACTGTATTTTTCCCTTCAAAAAACAACATTTTATCAACACGCGAAATTCCTTTTTATCCATTTCTTTCACAATAACAAAAGTTGCTTCACTCAAAACGCTATAGTTCACAAACTAATGATTCGACAGTTATCAAATTTATACACGCATCTTTTCAGGGTTAGGGCGAACTAAAAAACATATGGATTTAATTCTAGTA
The DNA here is from genome assembly GCF_030347505.1 of Rhynchophorus ferrugineus. Taxonomy (NCBI): domain Eukaryota; kingdom Metazoa; phylum Arthropoda; class Insecta; order Coleoptera; family Curculionidae; genus Rhynchophorus; species Rhynchophorus ferrugineus. Next base: position 45,572,926 of record NW_027472580.1, on the reverse strand, counting down.
GCGACATCTATGTGTCACTCTGGGGACTTTTCAATTGACCTGTTGTTAAGTCTTTACTAGATTAACTTTTTCGATTTTCTCGATGTTTGTTTGAGCTTTTTGAATGTTAAACCTTCTTTCATTGAAGTTTCAACGAATAATAATATTAAAATATTCCTGATTAACGATCAATTAAATTATTATTTTATTAATAGTATTTTCAGTTCAGTTCCAACCTTCGTAGGGTGAAGACGTATTTTCAATACGGTCCAAGCTATAAAAAGATACCTTTCTTTAAAAAAACCCAGTATTTTATTACGGTTATTTAATTGAGTGTTAAAAACGCATAACAGACGCGGCTATCCGTCTCTCAGTGGACCTAAAGTGTAGTGAATACGTGTTTACGTGACCAGACAAAAGGACTGCATCTCATTTTTATTAGTGTTTAAAATTATTTCATCTTATTTTACAACAGTCCTTTTGAAATTCATTTATAGTATTTATAGTAAAAAACTAGTGCTAAAATAACGTAAGTGGAAAATGAAGTGCGTGAAATAAACAATGTATTTATTTTATTTTTTTTATCCTCTGGAAGTAAATTAAATAAAATATTAAAAATTAAAAAATGGCAAACCATAGTGATTCAACCAAATCACCAGCACACATTGATATAAGATTAGAACAAACAGCAATAACGCAAACTCCACCATCAGAATGGACTACAGTCATTAACAAAAAACGATTGAGAAGTCCAGAAGAAGAAATCGCGAGGAAACAAACAAGAATCAGTGACTATTGGTTGCAGAAACCGATAGAGACAAAAAACAGTTTTAGCAACCTGTCGGAAGAAATTGAAGAGAACATACAACCAAGCCCTGAAAAAATTGTTCCCAAACCACCACCAATAACAGTCTATAAGGTAGGAATAATAAAAAACATCCATGACTTATTGAAAACCATTACTACGAACTACACAATTAAAACAGTGAGCTATGAAACAATTAAAATCCAATTGTTCGAAGCGGATCACTTTAAAGTTCTTATAAAAGAATTAGATGAAAGAAACACCCAATACCATACATTCAGGCCAAAATCCGAGAGAACATTTAAATTCGTATTAAAAGGATTACATCACGGGACGGACTTTAACACCATCAAGGTAGCACTAGCAGAAAAAGGCCACGAGGTCGTAAATATTCACAATATACGACATCACACGACAAAAAAACCTCTGCCTATGTTTTATATAGACATAAAACCTAATGGAAATAATAAGGCGGTGTATGAAATCACCAAATTGGAAAATAATATTATTAAATGCGAACCACCACATATAAAGAGAATTATACCACAATGCACAAGGTGTCAAGCGCACGGGCACACAAAGACTTACTGTCGCAAATCATATAGATGCGTAAAATGTGCAGGAGAACATAAGACAGGAGATTGTACTCGTAAAGTTCGCGATGAAAAAGTGAAATGTGTTAACTGTAATGGAAATCATCCAGCGAACTACAAGGGTTGCGCAGTTCACAAGCAACTACAGCAGAAACTCTATCCTGCCTTAAGGGAAAAAAGGCATCAACAAAAACAATCCACTACTACCAATCTACCACTACCCACCAGAACAAGTCAACCAGACATAACTTATGCCCAAATAGTTGAAAATGGTTCAGCACAAAAACGAGAGACAATATCTCAACCTACTGAAACTAGCAACATCTCAAGATTAGAAAATATGATGGCCAAACTAATGGATCAAATGAGTACGATGCTTGGTCTACTCACAACCGTCGTAAGCAAACTTGCCTAATGCCTGAAACCAATTGCTACAAAATCGCCGTCTGGAATGCCAATGGGCTCCAACAACACGCCAGGGAACTAAAAATGTTCGTAAATGAACAAAATATTGACGTTATGATGGTTTCCGAAACACACTTTACGGACAAGAATTATCTGAAAGTTCCTAAATATAAGCTTTATCATACAAATCACCCTGATGATAAAGCACATGGAGGTACAGCCATAATAATTCGAGATGATATAAAGCATTTCGAAAAAGAAAAATTCCGCAAAGACTACCTGCAAGCCACCAGTATAACCATAGAGGAAGCCCATGGACCATTAACAATTTCTGCGATTTATTGCCCACCCAAACATAACAACAATGCAGAACAATTTCAAGAATTCTTCAGTACGCTAGGTAATAGATTTATAGCAGGAGGAGATTATAATGCAAAACATTTAATGTGGGGTTCAAGAATAATAACCTCAAAAGGTAGAGAACTGCTTAAAGCCATAAGGAAAGATAACTTACAACATATCTCTACTGGTGAACCAACATATTGGCCTTCAGACAGAAATAAAAAACCAGATACAATAGATTTCTGTATTACAAAAAATATTGATCCAAAAAAGTGTCAGGCAGAATCATGCTTCGACCTGTCTTCTGATCATTCACCAATAATAGTAACAATTTCTTCAAAAATTACCATCAAAGATAAACCCCCTTCTCTGTGCAATAATAGAACTAACTGGCCCTCATTTAGACAAAACTTAGACCAAAATATCTCTCTAAATTTACCGTTACAAACTGAAATGGATATAGAAATAGCAGCAATAAATCTTACAAAAAATATACAGGAGGCAGCATATTCCGCGACTCCCAACAGTGAAACATTTCCAAGAAAAAATACACAGATATCATGTACAATACAGAAAAAGATAGCAGAAAAAAGAAAGTTACGACGAAATTGGCAACAGCAAAGGACTGAAGAGAATAAAAGAAAATTTAATAGGGCCATAAAAGAGCTGAGAGATCTAATCCAAATTGAACAGAACCAAGGCATTCAAGAATACCTAGAAAACTTGACATCAACTGAGGCTACAGACTATTCGTTGTGGAAAGCAACAAAAAAGCTTAGGAGATCCCAGCAGCATAACCCACCTATTAAAACAAGCGAAAATAATTGGGCGAGAAGCAATAAAGAGAAGGCCGACATTTTCTCAAAACACTTAAAAAATGTTTTTAAACCTTTCCAGTCTCAGCTACATAAAGATGACGAAAATAAAATTACTAGCTTTCTAGATTCGCCATTTCAAATGGATTTACCGCACGAGAAATTAACGGTCAAAAAAGTTAAACATACAATAATGAGAGAGATTAATATTAAAAAAGCTCCTGGTTATGACTTAATTACTGGCAAAATTTTAAAAGAACTATCAGAAAAGGCTATAAAACTATTAACATATATATTTAATGCTATGCTACGAATTAATTACTTCCCTAGTATCTGGAAAGTAGCTAAAATATTAATGATACTTAAACCAGGAAAAATACCAGAAGATGTGACCTCCTACCGACCTATAAGTTTATTACCAATAATCTCGAAAGTTTTCGAGAAGTTATACATAAAAAAACTAAACTATATAATAGAAAAAAGAAAAATTATTCCAGAACATCAGTTTGGCTTTCGCAATAAGCATGGGACCATAGAACAAGTGTATAGACTTGTAAACCAAATAAACGCTGACCTAAATGCCAAAAGATATTGTTCGGCTGCTTTCCTAGACATATCTCAGGCTTTTGACAAAGTATGGCATACGGGCTTGCAGGTTAAACTAAAGAAACTTCTCCCTCATCCGGACTATCAGCTACTAAAATCTTATCTCACTGACAGACATTTTATTGTAAATCAAGGCGATGAATATACCGAACTAAATCCCATTTATTCAGGAGTTCCGCAAGGTAGTGTACTGGGTCTAGTACTGTATCTTCTGTATACGGCTGATCTGCCCACCACAAAAATAACTACTGTGGCAACATATGCAGATGATACAGCAATCTTAGCATCCCATGAAGACCCAGTCACAGCATCAATAAACCTACAAACCCACCTGGAGCAAATACAATTATGGTCGAAGACATGGCGCATTAAAGCCAATGAATCAAAATCCACGCATATAACGTTTACCCTGCGTAGAAGAACATGTCCACCAGTAAATATCAATCATCGTCAACTCCCCCAAGCAGAGCATGTTAAATATCTTGGTATGCATTTAGATCGACGCCTAACCTGGAAGAAGCACATACTCTCTAAACGGAAACAACTAGGACTAAAATTATATCAAATGTATTGGCTCATTGGGCGCAAATCCAAGTTATCATTAGATAACAAGGTATTGCTGTATGAGTCTATACTCAAGCCCATTTGGACATATGGAATTCAACTATGGGGTACCGCTAGCAAATCTAATATATCCATCATTCAACGGTTCCAAAATAAGGTGTTGCGTGCCATTGTTGATGCTCCGTACTATATTTCAAATAAAGTGATACAACGCGATATTCCTCTAGAACCTATAACGAGTGTAATCCAACGTGTTTGTGTGAAGTACTTCGAAAGAGTGTCAGTGCATCCCAATGTACTCGCTAATCAGCTAAATATGCGACGTGATAGTGAAGTGCGTAGACTAAAACGTTTAACACCACCTGATCTGATTACTGGACATATGTAGAGTTTAGAATAAGCATTAGAATAAGACTAATTAATTAAGATAATATTTTATAGAGAAGATTGCTTAATGAAGTGATTTTCTACATGCCATGTATATATAATATAAACAGAAGAAATACTTATTGCCAATAGGGCAGATTGTGGACTCACGAAGAGTAATAAAAAAAAAATAGTATTTTGATAGTTAAATAGTTGGTAAAAATTGATTGAGAAAATACGATCCAAATAGTTAGTTAATTAGTTAGTCTTTACCCTATTCCTCATTATAATAAACTCAAATATATAAAATGTAAAAATGATTTTTCATCATTCGAAATTGGATTGAACTTATTAACGTAATAGAATCTAGATATCATATCTTTCCTTTTCTTTCCCAAAGAAGGTTGAAGAAGGGATATGCATGTTCTTCGTCTCACCTATGGCACGGCTGAAAACAATAAATTCATAAGCACATATTGGAATGAAATAGAAATAACTACTTTACAAACTTAACAACTACTTTAATAATATTATGTCATGGTTACTTTCCAAATATTAAAATACGATGAAACATGTTTGGGATCATTATTCCGTTTCTTTTCTATTTCCGTCACTTCCTCTAGCAAAATTAATACAGGTAAGAATTCGTACATCTCAGTCTGTTACTAGGAATAGAAAATAGTCGAAGCGTGCATTGGATTGAAATAGTAATTACTATTTTCAGTCACTAGTATTTTGATTATCAACTATCAACTAAACATCGACATATCGTTTTCGATATTTTAAAAATATATTGGAAAGAAAAATATGGAACAACTAGGAAAAATATTAAAATTTTACAAAATACATATCGATATTTTTAAGAAAAAATAAATATATTGATATATTGACCCAAATTATGTCGATATTCTGTAAATACTGTAAAGTATCGATATTTTTAATAAATTTTTAAAATAAAGTTTCAATTTGAAAGATCTATTAAAAATAACTAAAAGGCTTTTTCATAATGTTTAAGAAATATTTTTAACTTTTTTTGAAAAAATACCGACTTATCGATATATCGGCCAAAAAACTCAAAATACTTGAAAAAAATAACGATGTATCCTACTACCGTCTGTTTCGAATGATTTACGACTATCGACTGTTCCTAGGGTTCTCAGTCGATAGTTCCTAACGATAATGTTATGGCTAAAAACATGAACTAAAAGGAGTTAAAAGAACATGACCTTTAGTCTGACCGATTACAGAACACGCCGAAAACAGAAACATTTAACGCATTAATCTCATAATCTCGCGTAAAACGTAACATAATCAAGACATTAATCACCATTTCTTTCGTCGAAACTAACCTGCCCCAACTGGGACGTCGCGGCGCGGCTAACTGACCATCGGGGCTGTCGCGCGAGAAAAAAAAACAGACACACACACACACACATACCGCGCTTTTCGTTCGGCAAAGCTGGAAAAATTGCGGGGGCGAGGAGACCGAAAAGGCGCGCGCCTGCCAAACAGAACAGTATTAAATTTCCCGCGATTCTCTTATCAAGTGGGCCGCGTACAGACTCAAACAGTTGAATATTCAGTCATGTGCCGACCGTTTTAGCATCGTGTCGCGTCGCTTCCTCCAACGAAACATCGACACCGAAATTGACGACGACGAGACTGCGAGGACGATTCTTGGTCCGATTTTTTTTCTGTCGATAATAGTAGCCGCGGCTAATTCAACAGTTTCGATCTGCGATTGATAACGGTGGTCATAGTTCCTGTTTGTTTTTGGTGCAGTTTTTTTTTCTGTGTATTTCCGTTCCTGGATGTTATTTTTGGTCCATGGTCATGATTTGGATAAAGGTGAGTGCACGGAACGTGTTCGATGTGTTGTTATCATCGTTTAGCTTTCGAAAATGAAACGGAATGTTTCGCTCGGGTTTGTTTCCTCTTTATGATTTTGCGATCTTTATGAGTTTAATTAATAATTTATCTCGTCGTATCGTGTCGTCACCGAACTCAATTAATAACAAAACAATGAAATGTTACGGACGCCAAAAGGTTCGACTCAATTATTATGAAAGCTGTATCGATGTAAACAAATCGTTTAGTACGATACCAATGTCAATTAACACATTTTTTTCATAATCAGGTACTATTTTTAAATGTATTTAACATTATAAATATTAAATAAAATACTGTTTTTATATTGTTTAGTAACAAACATAATTTACTAAGACCTATACAGAATAGAAAAATATGAAACAAATTAATAACATTATAATCATAATAACATAATAATTATTAATTTTTTTGTTTCCATTTATTATTTATAATAAATAAAAGATAAATATAATATCATAAGAAAAGTAAATGATAAGAAATAAAAGTTTAATTTCTAAGGAGGTTAGATAATGTGAAATTACATTTTAATAAAATCAAACCATGCAAAGTATCAACAATTAATATGTAAATTACAGAAAAATGTGTTTTTTACATTAATTGTACAGAAAGTGGCTGTAGTTGATGAAATTATGGTTAACAACATTTAATTTAATTGCTTTAATAGGAAAATCTAAAGTAATTTTAAAAAAGTTCAAAACAATAATATGAAAATATAATACACAGAGAGATAAAATCTATTATTTTTAAAAATATTTTACAACTTAAAAATATCAACAATTAATATGTATTTGTTAAAATAGTTTTAATTGCAGAAAATATTTGTTTACATTAATTGTATTAATAGAAAGAACTAAAATAATTTAAGAGGAATTTACTAACAATATTAAAAGATCTACAAAAATATCTTTTTCTTCTATATATGATTTCATCATAAACATTAATTATCTGTAAAAAGTAAATTTGATTATAACAGTAGCTCACGTTTTATTTATTCTATTTATTTATTTGTTTACCCTATACTATAAAATGTGCTATAGAAATACACGGTTTTATATCGGAAATATTAATTTCTAATTTCTATATTCAAATATATTATATTTGCTAAATTACTTTCTATATGGTTTTCGAGAATTATTACATAATTCGATGCACTTGTATCATTAAGTTACATCATAACATTTGTTTTACATAAATTCATTTTATATTATATAAGAATATTTTTCAACCTTATAATATCTAGCTATTTTGGAGTAATAAATATGCATTAAAATTTTAACAATATTTTTGAAAGTATTTCTAATTTTGCCAGAACCTGTCATCGATACTCCGAGTATACACGACTTTCATTACTAATGGAAATAACCAAAACTTAGAGGGAACTAAATCTGTCGAATAGTGTGGATGTCATGCAATAAAATTCGACATGGATCATAACTTCATATATCTATTAGTCAATTTGTTACCATATCATAAGGAATCATTATTTGTAAAATGTGTTAGTTTTCTTCTTATAATGAAGACATTTGTAACCAAGGCTGATTGAATGTTTTTGAAGCAGAATGGTGTAGACTCAAATGGGAATTTTCACCTCACTCACTTCTACCTTACCTGCTATATTGGCCATAAATTGGTCCTTTTGACCATTTGTTTTCATCATTGGATATTGGATTGAGTTATAACTCTGCTTGAAATATGGAAGAAAATAATGGTCTTTCATAACACTGGAATCAATAACGTTCGAAATTTACTACCTAAGATGCAATTTTCGTTACCTGATATAAAATATTTGTTACTTATTTTGTATTTATCGCTCTTAAATAGATAGGTTTGTTATTATAATCAGTGTTTTGCGTATACAGTAAAATCATTTTTAGTGCACATGCAAATAGTGGTACACATGTATAATATAAAATAATATTCTTAACTAAACGAAATATTTAACGTGAAAGAATTGTGGTACCGCTTTATCTTAAACTTAAACCAGTTTATCACGTATTGTTTACAAAAGCAGTCATATAACGTTTGGTTTTCGTTAGATATTCGAACCAATTAGCAGTTCCTTATAGGAGGGGGGCATTAAAAATGCGTTGTTTAGATAGTTTAGGCATTTTTAAACTATTTGTTTTACGTACTTATCAGTTAAGCTAAATGTAGTTATTTTGAACAGGGCTGTAAATGAGATTAAGTGAATTACAGTTATCGGATACCGTTTCTCCTCCCTCAACACCTCCGTTGGATATTTGTTCTTCATTGAGAACTCACCAGAAGGCAGTAGGCTATCCTTAGTGTGGTATATTTTTTCATGTAAACAAATACATAATTAAAGCCAGCCGAATATCAACAAGAACCATCTTAGTAGCGTGGAATATAATCTAACAATGTATTTAGTGACAGAGGTATTCTAGTTTAAGAGTTTATCGAGAGAGTTTCACGACATCGACATCATGTAAATACAGATTAATTTAATATGTATTTAAAATGTACTCCTAAAGTTAATTTTGAAATATTGAAATGTCGAAGAAATTCATTTTAAGCTACTTTTGTAGTTTTTAGACTATTTAATTGTTTTAAGTAACATATAACAGACATAATATATAAGTGATTTTACTTTCCTTAGAGCAATTATAAAAATATTAAATAAAAGTATGCTAATATAAATGAAAACTTTAAATGAAGGTGAAGACATAAATTTCAAGTGATGAAGTTAGTTTTAAGTTTAGAAAAACAAGTATTGTATAACAGTAGTATGACTAAAATGTGAATATTATCACAAACTTATTTTTGCTGTTTGTACGAATTAATTCAGATTACAAATAAAGAAATATTTTTTTATAAAATATTTTTAAGATGAATTTAAAACTTTTTAACACAGCATTCCAGTAGTCAATATTAAATTAGCAAATAAAAACTGAATTATTTAGGTAAATGATTTGGTGATGATTTTTGTTTTGTTATAAAAACATTCCAGCCAGGAAAATACATAATTATCTAATAAAATTTTAGAATTGTTGTTGTTTAGAACAATAAATCATTTAAATGATAACAGGAAAAACATAATTGTATCTAAATCCAGTGTACTGACAATTAGCTTGAAATATCAAAAAAAGTTGTAATAAATGTTCTTAAACTTTTGATAAACCCTGAATGATAAAATTAATAATAACGATAAACTAAAATATTTTAGGGTAAATAATGTTGTTCGGTGAATGGAGGTAAAACTAAATGAAACAGTGGTGTTTACATTATGTGACCGTTATTTATTGGCTATTTAAAAAAATGTGAAAAATACAATTAGATAAAACGGATGGCAGCGGTGTTACCTGGAGAGGAGGCTTGGGCAGTCGATGGTGGCACGTCTAAACCAAACGATGGTTGAGCACTGAATGAATCGAAATACCCTTCAATAATATCCCAGATAAACGTCTCGGGGTTGCCGCCAGCTATTCGTTGTCGGGTTCTAGTTGGCGCTGCTGACACCCCGCCCGTCTTCAACATCTGGGATTATATTTCTGGGTATTTTGTAGACCGTTATTCCACGATGTAAAATTCGACATGCCCCAAGGTCGCTACAATACTCCCCTGCCAGAATTTTACATACAATTACACCAAGCAACAAAAATACAAAAATGTATGAAAAAAAATATCAAATACAAAAAAGAAGATATACCAAACAAAATGTGTTGCATGAAAAAGGCTTTGAAAAATATGATAAATCAAAACGGTTGTGGTTGGTCCGGTTGCGATCTGGTACGGCTGTTGATATCTTCCGGTCCTACAGATACCGTTACTTCATCGTTGCTTTGGCACTTGAATGTGGTCTATCGACGACGTTGAGAACAAGCTATTTTTCGGACAGGGCTCCCGTAATCGACGCTATGGGAAGATCGATTGTTCGACGACGTGGTAGCTTATTTTCTTCGACGACGAGACGTTGGCAATTCTGGTGCCTCGGCGAAGACATGACGAGTCTACGGTGACTGCAATCGGTACCTAGCTTCTGGAGCTGCTCTGTGACTAATCCGTAGTCACATACGTTACGGTAATTCCGAAAAAACAAATAATGACGGTATCCGACCGAAGCTGCCCGAAGCCTTTCATATCAAAATGTCTGCCATTATGACGGAGACGGCGAGCGAAGGGAGACATTATGATTTGAACATAACACCGAAAGAAATGTTTAGCCGAGACGCTGATGATTAAGCAGTAATGTAAAAATATCTATGAATTCAAAAGATTGTGCAAGAAAATTTTTACAAAAAATTAAAAAAAAATGAATTGGAAATAATGAAATTAAATTTAAGCTTCATTGTTCCAACATTAAAATAAATTTTATGATAAATTACTAATTTAATGAGGAACAATTGTTTGAATGAATGTAATATTGAAGGAATAGGAATAAAATGAAAAGGAATATTGAAGGTAAAATCGAAAATTAATCGAATTAAAAATATTGAAAATTTTGAAACAAAAAATATAACGGCCACGTAAAATACACCATGTTGCACGTACCCTCCATTCAGGAGTTCAAACCCAATTTTGCGAAAGATCACGTCGGGGTCACCACTTTAGGGTAAATGATGTGGCTCGGTGAATGGAGGTAAAACGAAATGAAACAGTGGTGTTTACATTATGTGACCGTTATTTATTGGCTATATAAAATATGTGAAAAATACAATTAGATAAAATGGATGGCAGCGGTGTTACCTGGAGAGGAGTCTTGGGCAGTCGATGGTGGCACTTGTAAACCAAACGAGGGTTGAGCACTGAATGAATCGAAATACCCTTCAATAACATCCCAGATAAACGTCTCGGGGTTGCCGCCAGCTATTCGTCGTCAGGTTCTAGTTGGCGCTGCTGACACCCCGCCCGTCTTCAACATCTGAGATTATATTTCTGGGTATTTTGTAGACCGTTATTCCACGATGTAAAATTCGACATGCCTCAAGGTCGCTACAATATATAAACTAACGATAAATTAAATAATATTAACAATAATTAATAATGTATGTATTCAAATGTATTTTATTTTACTCAATTGCTGAGAATCATCATCATATCGAGATTAAACTATTAGCAAGATTTTTTTTATTAGCAATTTTGACATTTTGAGGATTAGAAATTACACCGCCTAGAAAAAAGTATTTTTAGGAATAACTCGTTTAAAGTTTCGTGTTGCTGATATAATGAAAGAAACATATTCCACTAATGTTGTATGAATCGTAATAATTTATGTTTATTTATTTGTTGAAGTTGTTGATAATTTATAAATAAATAATGATTTGCTTTTAAAAATATATTTAATTCGTTAGAGAATAACGGAAAAAAATCTATACAGAAAATATTCTAGTATTGTACGTTTATATGAAAAAAAAAATCGGAAGAAGTTTAGTTTGTGTCGTGCGTGACTCACTAGCATACTTGATTTAGGAATACATACATTGTAATAGGAATATTTGTACTGAAAATGTTAATTGCCGGTTTTGTAGCAGGGAACAAAACGATGGGAGGACCGTCTTGCTTTAACGACAATCGCAAATAGGAGCTTTAGCCGATCATGCTTATACATTTATACTTAATTCTAATGGTAATTTTTTTAAAAGTTGTTAAAACTGTAAATATTTGATAGGAACAAATACCTTTGCTACATCAGTTAGCAGCCTAGGTAAAACTAGATGTCTTCGGGAATGGTCACTAAGGTAGTAAGTAAAAAAAATATCTAATTATTTCTAGCAATTTTTATATACGCAAACGTGAGATAAAATCAGTGGCAGTATTCCTCTGAAGCGTTGTTTTTCTGTTAGAATAGTTTGCTGTATTTAAAAGATTAAACCTGGTTTCAGTTTCTTTTCCCGTAGTAAAAGAAAATTGTAATGTTTGCCGGTAATAAACAGAAAAAGTTAGGAGCAAATATCGTTCATAGCTTGAGTAAATATCGGAAATAATGGAATTGGTCGGGTTTTGTTCCGTTTTTCTTCTTTCACATTACCAATATAAACGAAATGTTATTGTGGACCATATGTAATCATGTATAAAATATTCTAATGTATGTTTTTGCTTTTATGTTTCAATGATCAGTCAAAAATTAATAAATAATAAAGTAGTTTTTTCTATTAGCTTAATTTTTCTTCTTTTCATATGGTGTATAAGCAAATGATGCTTAGTAAAATATTCATGAATGTTAAAGTGTAGACTACATAATTATGACTCTGTGTCTATATATGTAGAGGCAAAGAACAAGCGGCAAGTTATTTCAAGTATAATTGATATGTATAGCCATATTTTGTTATAAAATTATAAATAATAAATAATATATAGACTTGAAATTGACAGAAATGGAATATATATGAAATATGAAATATCAAGAGGCTTCATTTTATTTCACCTCCCTATTCAATGTATACATTTTGACAGCTGAAGAAGGCCGTTGTAAATTTTTGATTTTTAGGCAATCCTTCTGTCTCTTAAAAATAAATATGGATAATATGAAAATTGCCATTATTGTATTAGGTGCTTGCATATATTTTGACGGACGGTATATATTGGTTAAAAGGCGAAGTATCAACGTTAACAATTATTAAATTCGATAGTTTTGACATTTCTCTACACAAAATTACTATTCAGTTATTCAGTTTTTACAGACGCTAACCGTTGAACGTTCAAAATTGCATCATTTATATTCATTACTTTTGACGCTTGAATGAAGAATCTGCTGCCGAAGATCGATACTTTTAGAAACTTATGGTGGTGATATTTCGCCATATCGTCGATTTTTGGTTGAAACCATTTAAAAATGATGATTTTGATGTCAATGATAAATAATTGCTTGGAGGACCAAACATGTTCGAAGACAATGAATTGCAAAACTTGTTGGGCGAAAATCCTGATAAAATTCTCGAAGAACATTCAGTCAGCGTAATAGTTGATAAATTAACTATTTTCAGACGTTTACATGGGATAGAATAAATAGTTGTTATATAAATTTACTGAAAATTACTTTTTTAACTGTTTTAATTGCCAGGTATAAAAAGAAGAACTTTTATAACGTAATGTGACTGGCGATGAAAATTTGATTTACTGCGATAATTTCAAATGTAAAAATCATGAAATTTTAATAGCTTTCTTTTGAAGTTTAGTATTAACTGAAAAAGCGGTGAATACAATAAAACCATGTCAATAAGCCCATGTTATAATTCCTATAAAAGTATATGAATATCTGGCACCGCAATGGGTTACCCCGCATTTATTATCAACATTTTATTGAAATATATTTTAAAAAAGGCACTAGCCAACACTCCATTAAAGAGACTGATACCTATAAGCTTCATTACACCTCCACCCTTCTCAGAAATTATCCGTCCTGAATTATTTAATTTTTAGAGCCTTCTATAAAATGAGATTTTGTATCCTTAGACGTGAAAAAGTTGCGCTAGCAGTCCCCGTTTGTTCAAGGAACAATAAAGCGCATAGAAGAGTACTGAAAAAACACAACATCAAAGTTATCAAACTACATAGGGAGATATGTCTCTGACACTCTTAAACTCCAAAGCTAAAAATGATCTACTAAAGGTAAAACGTATTACAACGACCTCTGTGAGTGTGGGAAAGCGTACATGGATAGGTACTATATAAGGCCACAGCATTATGTTCAAGAAACTCGAGAATTTAATACCTCTACAACTTATTTTAAAAAGCAATATCGAAAGCCATTTAAGATATACAAACATAAAAATTATACGAACAAAGGCAATGGCGATCCGGATTATTAAAATTTTCAACGAATAATGGAAAAATACTGACATTATCTCTTCCACTTGCTTAAATAAGCTTAAATAACACAATAGAAGAAGAAAATAAATTATTAGTAGATCTAGACTAGTTTTAGTCAATAAATGTGCTTCCAATGAGGAAGTCATTAATTTATATGCGAATCAATATATTCCAAATCTCTGATAACGCATCTAACAGTCACAGAAATTATTTAGAAAGTTTTTGTAGTATGTTCCGTTTGATGTAACGCCATTATCATTTTTAAAACTGCCATTCCAAAAACCATAACAAATCATCACCCTTTCAGAGTTTTAGTCACACTAGTTTTGCCGCCGAACTCCAAATCCATTTATAAACAAAATTGCCCGAAAAGATTATTTTAGCACCAAAAACCATGTAATAGTTTTATAATAATTAATGTATGTTGTTTGGGCAAATTTAACAATTTTTGATGAAAATTTCTCTAATCATAAACTACAGTAAAGTCCTAGATCGTTTATTTCTCGTCAGAAAGTTAAATAAATATGAACACGCTTTTTGGCGAATTCCACTAAAAATGCGCGAGTATTTGAGACAAACTGCTGTTGGAAATTGCTTATTTTTCAAGTTGTTTTTCACAGTGCACAATAATTTATTTTGAACTTTCAACGACGCGAAAACAAGTAATATTAATAGTACACTTAATTAATTATTATTATATGTAATTAATAGAGTTTATCTGTTACACAACTATTAGGTTTTACTTAAAAAATTTAGTGTTAATATTGGGTCAAGGAAAATTAACTATATTTTGTATTCAAGCCTATTTCGATCGATGATTATTGAAGATATCAAAAGGACATGGTTTTATAATGCATGAGCATTTAACTATGATAAAGCTCTGTTCAAAGTGGGTGCCGCGTTTGCTCACTGTTGACCAAAATCAAGAATGTGTTGATGATCCTGAGGAGTCTTTGGAGGGACATGTTTAAACGTAACAAACACTAATTTTTGCGAATATGGAATCCTATATGAATATGAAATATGGATCAATCACTTCACTCTGGAATCAAACGGTCATCTGAGTGGACTGGAACTGGTGAAAGGACGAGACAAAAGATAAATCGTTCTACAAAAATCGTATTGAAATGTTTTAGCGGCACTGGAATGATTGTGTTGCTCTTGATGGAGATTACGTTGATGAATGAATCCAAATTTGAACAAAAAAAACTCGTTTTCTTTATTATGCCTGGTACTTTTTAGCCCATATATTATATGAAGACAATTTTCTATATGGCAAATTTACTATAAGATACAGTTGCTTGGAAGATTTCTGATTTTTAGACTATTTCTAATGTCTCATCGATAGGGGTTTTTATAAAAATGGGATCTACGTCAGAAATATCAAGGACCTCATGAATTGGTTCGGACTATATCTGACTTGTAAAATCAGAATTTTTTTTTAAACTTAACAGGGGTACCCATTCTTAGTTTGGCTCCATGCTGGAAGCCAATTATTCGACTATCAACAGCTGTGAAGTACTACTCGTCCAAAAATGTGTTTATTTAAAATTTCGGTATTTGGTTAGGAAATGATCTATAACGCCGTAGAAGTATTTAATGTTTCATAAATAACAGCAATGAACTACATAAAATATGGTGAATCATTACCGGAGAACAATCGGTGATCTGTGATCGGAATAAGTAAGCTGGTAGAGTACCCGGATTTATAGCCAAATCAGAGCATTTTGCAAATATTAGCTTTTTAACAATATTTTATCGAAAGCAATGATTGTTATGAATTTATCAGGGGCTAAGACATTAATCATCTCATTAATGAGTTAAAAGGCTTGGATGGATTCTTGAACTCAATACTCTTACTGAAACTTTTATACTTTTTGAACATAAGGACGAAGTTTTTTAATTATATTTTTAACATTTTGGTCATCTGTTAGATCTCAAAAGCTTCATCTGCTTCAATATCTAATTCCTATTCCGTATCACTATCATCATTATCATTATTTGATTAAGTAATAAGCTCATTTACCACAATGTTAGATATTTTTTATGTAAAAATGGGAAACAGCTAAATGAAATGAATAGAGTGTACAAAACAAATTTGATGGTAAGGATAATTTCCAATTTTTAGCATAACACTTGAATCATCATTCACTAATGCTGTTTTATAAGTATCTAATGAGATGTTGAACTCAGAAAAGCCGACTTTTTCTGCACACTAGACCCGAATAGAAATCACCCTCTGAATAACCATCATTGGGGATAAGTCTTAAATTCCAATATATTATATTAATATAACTTTTATCCGAATTGGTTGATGGTTCATGAAAGCTCAAAGTGAGTCGCTGACCTTCGTTTCTTTAGTACAGATTATTGAGTTTATTGTTAGTTATTTATTTTATTTGTTATAACATCAAGTTATTCGTGTTCAAAGCCAATAATGTGTGAACGATAGCTATTATGTTATTATTATCAATTATAGGCTGTTATATTATTAGTAATGTTGAACTCAGAAAAGCCCACTTTTCTGCACACAAGACTCGAATAGAAATCTCCCTCTGAATAACCATCAGTGGGAATAAGTCTTAAATTCCAATGTATTATACTAATATATCTTTCATACGAATTGGTTGATCGTTCATGAAAGCTCAAAGTGAGTCGCTGACCTTGGTTTCTTTAGTAGAGATTATTCAGCTTATTGTTAGTTATTTAGTCTATTTGTTATAACAAACACAAGTTGACAAGTTGTTCAAAGCCAATAATGTATGGACGTTAGCTGTTATGTTATTATTGTGTATTATATATTGTCATATTATTATTAACTCATATTATATTTGACTAATGGTATTCAAAAAGTCCCGGTTTACATAAAACTCAATTAATCATTTAATAAATTTAATGTAATGTCTCACACGGCTCTAGGCACTATCACTAAAGTCAATAAATTAATTTCAGAATCATTGCAGTAATTGTATTGGAGCTGCGGAAATAGTTATATTATTAAATTATATTAAATAGAAAGTTAAGGAACCTATAGTTTAAAATAAGAAAAAAATTACTTGAAAGCAAATTATTTAACACAAAGAAGGGGCAATTGATTGAATCTACGGCATAGGAATACTGTCTATCCAATCCTGGTTAATGCGAAACCCTTAATTCTGAACATTTCACACATCATCTTTTATAATCAGATTAAATACCTTATTTTTCTTTTCGAACAACCGATGCCGTGTCAGTCCCGCACATACATATATACATTGCAACTGTAAAACTATTTTTACCAAAGAGACCTTTATAACATTTAAATCTTTCCTATAAATAATGGTAATTATTTGTTTCTAACGGTTCCATCTAAAAATCTGCGGTTTAACGTGTTAAGTGGAAAGGCCACATGATCATCGTGGTTTTCAAGTTCAGTCGTTCTCGGTCGGTTTCGAGAGTAATAAGGAACATTAAACCATAATAATGACACTTTCTATAGTTTTATAATTCAGAATCAACGACAAAGGCCTGCTGATATCCATAATATGACGGGTTTTCAGACTAAATTGAAATTAATTTTTAATTTTTTATAATTATTTACAGTGTATTTACAGTATTTAAACATTTTAGAATTATTGCATATATATACTGTACTATAATGTGCATATTCAACGTTTCTTCATTCTGTGCGATCCGCCCATTTACATTTTAGATGCTTCATTCTTTTGGTGGCATTCACATTTTTGTTTACTTTATAATACATGTGATAATCTTTCAGTATATCGTTAGCTCTTACATAATATTTGCCTAATATATTTAGTAGGTGTTTTAACTTTTGTTAAAGTATGAAGGACATATTGGTAAAATCCAATAATATTCATACACAATTGGTATTTTTTAAATTATTAGTCTCTTGGCATTCCATTATCTGCCCAATTGGCAATACGTATAGGCTGATATTTATGTTATGCAATGACATAGAAGATCGTTTCAATAAGTGATCTTGTGTATACACTTATAAACTAGTGTTATACTTAACTTTATTACTATTTTATGTTATTCTAAAAATTATTCTATTTGTCTATTAATTATGTTGTATGGGTAGTAAATGTTTTAACTATATAATTTATTGCCATTGCGCCCGTTTAATTGTTTGGTGAGTGCATTCGGGTGTACTGACACTTTTTCAGAATACTGAGAGCACTAATTGAATTTACTCCCTATACATCTGGTTCAGTTTAAGCCTAAGATGTTTATGCTTTATTAGTACATGTTTCTCCCAAGTTAGCGTCGATCCAGATGTATTCCCAGATATTTAACATTATCTCCTTGCGGGAGTTTCAATATTTTATTTTCAATCGCAAATGCATTTTGTTTATATGAAGCAGTAAGTTTCTTGTGAAGGATATTGGGTCCTCGTGAGATGATAAAATCTCGTTGTTATCAATATATATTGCCACAGTAATGGTCTTTGCGGGCGGCCAAGGATACTGCTCTGTGGAACACCTGAATATATTTGATGTAGTTCATTGTATCGTCATACTGTTTCACAATAAAAGGCATATATGTCAGATATGACCTTATTAGTTGAAAGCGCGGATGGGGCAAAATATTTAATTTCAGGTCCAGTGTACCACATATTATCTAAATATTATATTTTTTATCGATTAATTTTTTATATATGTGATAGGCCAATCTGTGAACTTGCTCTATTATTCCATGTTTGTTACGGAAACCAAATTGATGCTCCGGAATAATATTTCTTCCTTTTGTGATTACATTGATCCTCTTAAAGTATAGTTTCTTGAGAACCTTGAATATCACACTTAAGAGGCTTTTAGAACACTAGGAAAAAACGTCTTTTGATTTTTTCCTGATTTGTGAAACATAATGATTTGGGACCCTTTTGAAGTGCTAAGAAAGTAGTTTAGACGTAATTTGGCCTTAAATATAAATTTTATTAACTTTTATAAGACTTCTTATTAGATTTTTCCGGTTGCTTGATAAAATTTTGGAAATTATTTGGCATTAGTTGATATATAATGTTAATAAATTTTCATACTTTTTTTCGTGTGACTTGGTCTTGAACTAAAATAAAAATTAGTTATACGTATTTTAGATATCACGAATAAGCTTTTTATTGATGAAAAAGGTTAAAATATCCAGTTTAAAAGTAGTTTATATAATTTGGAGTTTTGGAGGCCTTTGCATTAGTTCAGGATAAATGTTATTTTATTTTTATTCTTAATTCACCTCTTTACAGATCAGTAAGTAATCTAATTCTGAATGAGACAAAGTTTTTTTACTGATTTACTGATTTTGAAGCATTACTAAATGTTTTTTGTATAGTAACAAAACCAACTTCTAATTGCTAGACATTAAATATTCATTTTAGACACTTCAAGTATATTACTATTGGGTAGATAAAATTATTAAAATTCATTTGGATATTAGACGTTTCCGGAGTTTTTGCTGTATTCTGCTTCATATATTAAACATTCGAGGAATTGTTCAAACTATTATCAGATAAGCTAAAATTTATGTTAATACAATCAAAAATTAACCTCAGGAACTGAACGCAAAAAAGTTTCGACATCTTGAAAAAAAACAACAAAAAATAAATAACCACCAGCATACTTTCTTCCTGAGCGTTAACATCAGTTCGGTATTCGGTGACAGAAGTTGATTATAAAGCGACGTGGTGATAATGTTTCGGCAGTAAAGAAATAAAAGAAAAAGTTTTTCGATATCAAAATTACCAGGCGGTCCAAGGTGAGCTATTTCGGAACCTCTTGAGTAAGTCTTACGGTTAGGAAATGGTATGCATAATGACCAACCACAGTTGCTTCTGAATATTAATGAAGAGTGATGCGTTATTAGTATGTGAGAATATACCGGGGTAATATAATAAATAAATAATATAAAAATATAATAAGATTAGGAACATAACATACTGATCTTGAAACACTAATTGATTTTCATAATCCAACCAACAATTTTTTATAACATATATATTATTCTCAATATATTACTACAATAAAATTTATTCTAAAATGTAAATATCAGTAAAAAATGTAATAAAATTACCATGAATGTAAAAAATGACCTAGCACTGTTTGGTTTAGTTGGTTTTTATATTAATATTAGTCTCATTCTTCCTAGAGGTTCTGATCTGTAAGAATGTACATCTGGTAAGAATATATAAGGATATTTATACACGTCAATTGAAAAGTCCCCGGTCTACCATAGCAAAACACATTTTTTTGGGAAATTTTTTTTTTATTTAATATAATTCCCTTCAACGGTGATGCACTGATTATAGCGACCAGTCCCCTTTTCGATACCACTTTTGTAATACGATTTGTCCTTTGCTTTAAAATACGATTACCTCTTCATTCGATGACAATTTCTTCCCAGCGAGCATTCTTTTGAGATCTGAGAACGGGAAATAGTCGCTGCGGGCCAGATCTGGAGAATACGGTGGATGAGGAGGCAATTCGAAGCCCAATTTATGGATTTTTGCCATCGTTTTCACTTACTTGTGACATGGTGCATTGTCTTGGTGAAGCAGCACTTTCTTTTTCTTCAAATGCGTTTTTCGGCGATTTCGTCTTTCAAACGGCCCAATAACGCAATGTAATAGTCACTGTTGATGGTCCTTCTTTTTTCAAGGTATTCAATAAAACTTATTCTATGCGCATCTTAAAATACAGACGCCATAACCTTGCCAGCCGACTTTGTTGCGTTTTTCCACGCTTTAGAGCGGGTTCATGGTGTTCATTCCACTCGGATGACTGTCGATTGGACTTCGGAGTGAAATACTGGAACCATGTTTAATCTATTGTCACATATCCTCGCAAAAACTCGGGTTTATTACGCTTGATCATCTTCAAACACTGGTCCGAATCATCAACTCGTCGTTGTTTTTGGTGAAAAGTGAGCTCGCGCGGTACCCACTTTGCACAGAGCTTTGTCATACCCAAATATTCGTGAATTATAATGTACATGTTCAGTTGATATGTTTAGAGTCTCTGCTTTTCATTCAATTTCAATTTACGGTCATTCAAAATCATTTTGTGGATTTTTAAAATGTTGTCGTCAGCCTCTTTTGGGCATCTACTGCGTTCACCGCCTTCGGTGCTCATTTCACCACGTCTAGACTTAGCATACCCTTAATGGCATCAAACCAAATTTTTCAAAAATCAATATTTTATCAACATTTCGAAATTGCTTTGTATCCATTTTTTTCACAATAGCAAAAGTTGCTTCACTCAAAATTCTATAATTCACAAGCTAATGATCCGACAGCTGTCAAATTTATACACGCATATTTTTAGAGTTAAGTCTAAAAAGCATATGGATTTAATTCTAGTAGCGCCATCTATGTGTCAGGCCGGGGATTTTCTAATTGACCTATGTATGAATACTGTTACAATTTCGGACATTAATGTGTTTGGAGTACATAGATGATTCTAGATGAAAAATATAAAAACACATGAAAAGAGTCTAGCCAAACAAGTTACATTTAGAGCTCATAGGTGGCGTGATAATAAAACTAATTAAATATATCGATGCTGTTACTTCAATATCGATTTTAACATCAATGTTCTTTACTGCTTTCAGTTTCATTATTGTTTTATTAAAAATTTAATTGAGGCATTAGCCTCAATTAAAATTTTTTATTTATTTTATTTCAAGTTGTTTAGTGACGAATAAACATAATAAGTCCCTATTGATACAAATTTGATTTTATTTTGGTGTAAGTTCTTCAACCTTCAATTCCATTAATTGTCCTAGAATATTAATAATTGTAATAGCATTGGGAGTATATTTTCAAAGAAAACAGCTTAAATAATAATGTAAACAACGCTCTTAGCCAAATTTACTTCTCAACGAAATAAGAGCTCTTAGGTTATGTTTAACCAAACTAAATTTATTTACGAAATATTACTCATTTTAACTGCTTATTTGCTTAAATAACCAATCTTGTTGGTTTCTCTATAGTCTCCAAAGAATTGACGTCGATATTTTCTGGTTGATTTCTAAACGAACACGTTTTGGAAACAAAGAGTTGGGTTAACACAATTTAAGTTAACAATTCTTTGCCTCTTTTTTTAATGAATGACCACATTGGTACATTCTATCCATAGTAGCAGTAATATTTGATATTTTCTAGCATATTTGTTTCATTATTTCATTTTCATCAGAATTTTGTAATATATAAAAGCTAAAATAAACTAAAAGTCAAAGTTAAATGTGGCAATATTGCGATGTTTTACGTCTTAAAATGAGATGACTTGAGTTAACTGCTACTTTGGATAGGCTATAGATCCAAGCCTTATCGTTTGATTAAACGATGCCCAATCGATAAACGATATACCTATTTTTGCAGCTATTTCTGGTTATGATGCAATTTTTGTTTTTTTACGTGGATTATTTTCAAAGCTTGTACCACCACTTTTCAACACACTCGTTCACTTACAAACTACTCTTTTTAATATAGTAGGTGGTTCTAACACATTTACCATTTTAACATGAATGTCGTTTTTTTACAAATAATTCATTACTTGTTAGATGCTCAATTTATTTCATTGATAAAAATGGAATAATATGCAGTTTTTGAATACTTGTAAATAAAAATGAATTGGAAAATATTTTTAGTAATAGCTGCTATTTTAAAGAATAAATTGAAAAATCGAAAAGAAAGTGTAGTAATTTCTCGTAAGATATATAGTGCGTTGAATTTTTGGTTCTATTGTTAACGAGTTTTTGTATTACAAAACATTATGTAGCATCATTTAATGATGTTTTACTGATTATATGGGCTTTAATGAATGAGTAACTATTGATTATCTCTGATTAAAAGTGTATTTAATGTACTAGTCCTAAAGCCAGCAGTCTATTCGTCATCACTAGCACTTCTGGCCATTAAGTAAAAGCATCTTATTTTCTTACCTATTCTGTAAATAGATTGAAACTATTTTTTGGCTCGTCACTCAATTCAGTTTGTGTTATTTAATTGTGATATTTCATTGCAACTCTCTTTTTTTATTATTCAATTAATATATTGTTACTAGTCGTTTCCGTCTAACCTACAATTTGTCTTTATAATAACTTAAATCTAGATATATAACTAGGAGGACCCATCGGCCCTATCTCAGTCTCTGGTGAAATAATGTTTATACATGTCATTGCTGAATTTTTTAATATATGCACCTCACTACACAACACTACACAAGATTAGATGGTTTAATTCTTTTGAGTCTGTGTCCTGTTCTGGTGGTATCCAATAGTTGCAATATTTCAATATTCAATTGCAACTCTCTTAATAAAAAATAATATATGTACTAGATACTTTTAAAATCTATCTACCATTAGACTTTCGGAATATACTGTATCTATTTAAAATCAGTAAAAACCTAAACATTTTTAATTTAATAAAATGTTTGTGCAACAGTGTTTTTACTTGGTATTTCTATACAATGATGTACACTGTAATATAAACCGGCGATAAAATGGTATTATGATCTAGAAAACAGATCACGAAATAAATCTGATAAATTGAATGACAAATTAATTAATTAAATCTATCAGAAGTTCGGTCCCGACCTTCATAGAGTCAAGACGTGTTTTTTCTTTCCCGAAAACGAGTCTCCGTAAATATCAAATAAAAATATATCTATATATTTTTTTTACGGTCAATTTCGGTTAACGGTTTCAAAGAACTCCCAGGTACGGGATACGGTGAAACGGCCAACCCAAAGTGAAGGAAATACGTGCTCTCAAACAAAAGACGTTCTACGTTTTCCAAAAAAGGGAAAAAGTGAAAGTTAGTGAAAAAAACATTTAATTATAACATCATGGACAACAACATGGATTTGAATATATTATTGAAAGAAAACAAGGAATTAAGAATAAATAATGAGCGTCTGAACCAACAACTGTTGCAATTATCTAAGGATATGGCTGCTATCCGTTTGCAACTGCATGGTCACACGCAAGATACACCAAAAAGGCATACTAATTATGCAGAAGGCTACTACACGGATGAAGACGAACTAGCATTAGAGGTAGGGGAACAGTCTGACTGGACCGAAGTAACAAACAAGAAGGATAAAAAGAGGAAGAAGTCTCAGATGACGCCTTCGCCAATCGCAAAAAGTGGTATAAATATTAAAAAAAAGAAGCAAGAAAACAAAATTCCTCTGCCCCCTCCGATCAAGGTAAGCAATGTTGGCAATTTTAATTTATTTAGATCAGAAATAAAGGGAGTAGCCTCTGACCGAGTGCAGTTTAAAGCTTTGTCTAACAATGATATTAACGTGACCCTTAGCAATGAAACAGACTATAGGAATGTAAAAAAGCATCTCATTGAGATGAAGAAAAACAATTCATTCAATAAACTCGAATATCACACTTATCAGTTAAAAAGTGATAAGTGGTATAGAGTAGTCATTAGAGGATTACCGTCCACAACAGATCAGGACGATATTAAATCGGAATTACGGGCTTGCGGGCACGAAGTAGTGACCGTCACGCCTATAGCGAAAAAGACAACAAATGTAAATGGCGAAAAACAAATTAAAACTTTTCCGTTATTCTATATAGACATGACACAAAAGGAAAATAATAAAAATATATACGACATAAATTATTTACTAGACTGTAGGATAAAAATGGAACCTCCGAAAAAAAATAATAATATACCACAATGCACAAACTGTCAAAATCTTGGACACACTAAAAATTTTTGCAGTAGGGAACCAAGATGTGTGAAATGTGCCGGTAAACATCACACAACTCAGTGCAGAAAACAACGCAATAGTGTAGCGACATGCGTGTTGTGCAATGAAAAAGGTCACCCTGCCAATTATAAAGGATGTGCAGTATATCAAAAAAAAATAAAAGATCTCCAGCCAAAGAAAATTACAGCAGAACAACGCTTAAGACAAATTGACAAAGTCAAAAACTCTGAAACAACATCTACCGTTGAAAATAAAAAAACCCATGAAACCGTAAGACCATCGGTCAAAAATATAAACGTCAAAATAT
Organism: Rhynchophorus ferrugineus; assembly: GCF_030347505.1. NCBI lineage: Eukaryota > Metazoa > Arthropoda > Insecta > Coleoptera > Curculionidae > Rhynchophorus > Rhynchophorus ferrugineus. The sequence continues at coordinate 45,547,763 of NW_027472580.1, read as the reverse complement.
CAAATGATAAACCAATTGATACGAAACCGCAGAAAGCTGCGGCCAACGAGCCAACTATCGTCGACATGATGAAATTGCTCAAAGAATTCCAGACCGAAATGAGACAGAAATCCAGTCAGTTAGCAGACAGGGTGGAAAAATTGGAGAAATCCGGATTGGGGAAATCTACCCAAAACAAGCTAAAGAGAAATCAAAATGAGTAATTCGTTTCTAAGAATTATAACTTGGAACGCAAACGGACTAAATCAAAGAGTCCGGGAACTAGAATTATTCTTAAAAACAAATAACATAGATATAGCTCTCACATCGGAAACACATTTTTCTAAAAAAAACTACATTAAAATACGGGGTTATGATGCTTACTGGACACTACACCCCAGTGAACGGGCTCGAGGCGGAACAGCTTTAATAATTAAACAAAATATACAACATTTCGAACAAGAAGAGATAAAAAATGAAGAAATACAAGCTACGATAATTAGTATCGAAAAAAACGGGGCTGAAATAAATATTGGCGCTATATATTGTCCACCGAGACATAAAATGACACAACAACAATATAAAGATATCTTTTCAAAATTAGGCCCACGGTTTATTATTGGTGGAGACTTTAATGTTAAACATACAGCTTGGGGTTCACGAATAATAACACCTGGAAAAGGAAACGAATTACTCAAAGCCATTAACCTTACAAATTGTAATTATCATTCAGGGCGCGAACCCACTTACTGGCCAACAGACAGTAATAAAGTCCCAGACCTGCTGGATTTCTACATTACAAAAGGCATCTCATTAAATCAAATTACTACAGAAAGCTTGTGCGATCTAACATCTGATCACACTCCAGTATTGTTAACACTGGGCGCGACAATCCTAAGAAAAACAAAAAAGCCTAATCTTACCAACAAATATACTGACTGGGACAAATTCAGATTAATACTGCAGGAACAAATCAGTTTAAAAGTAAGACTTAAAACTATAGATGATCTTGAGCAACAAACCAAACATATAACTGAACAAATTCGGTCAGCTGCAAAAGATGCTACCCCAATTGCAAGACAGAAATCAGAATATGAAGTACTTTACCCCCTCGAAATTAGAGAAATGATAAAAGAAAGACGAAAAGCTAGAAGAGTATGGCACAGAACCAGAAATGCTGCTGACAAAACCACGTTTAATAGAATTAGTAATCAGACAAATCAAAAGATCAAAGAATATAAACAGAATTGCTTTCAAAAGTATTTAAGTGAATTAAGCCCACAAGCAGACAAAGACTATTCACTATGGAAAGCAACTCGAAGATTTAAAAGACCAATTATTCGAGTACCGCCTATTAAAAATGATCGAAATGAATGGGTTCGACGCGACAATGAAAAGGCTGAATTGTTCGCAGAATATTTAGCTAACATTTTTCGGCCTAATGATATAGAATCTACCATGGATACATCTCCTAGTTATCAACCCGATGTAGAACTAAATCTAATTTCTCCACTGGAAGTTGCCATTGAAATTGATAACCTCAATCCTAAAAAGGCACCTGGTATAGATGGCATTTCACCTGGATTATTGAAAGAACTGCCACGAAAAGCAATCATCATGTTGACATATATATTTAATGCCTGTTTAAGGCTGAAGCATGTCCCGGAATGCTTTAAAGTTGCACAAATAATTATGCTCAAAAAACCTGACAAACCTGCAGAACAAGTCGAGTCTTACAGGCCTATTTCGCTACTACCTGCAATATCAAAGCTATTTGAGAAGCTGATATATAAACGTGTTAAACATTTGGTAACAATACCAGATTTCCAGTTTGGTTTTCGAAATCACCATTCAACTATCGATCAAGTGCACAGAGTAACTGCGGCTATTGAAAGAGCGTTTGAAGAAAAGAAATACTGCCCTGCAATATTCCTGGATGTCTCACAAGCTTTTGATCGGGTTTGGCATTTGGGATTAATCTATAAGATGAGCAAATTGTTACCGCGTAACTATTGTCAATTGCTGGAGTCATATTTATTCGGAAGAAAATTTAGAGTATCGCACGAAAAGGCGTTCTCGACATTTAAAAATATCTCGGCTGGAGTTCCACAAGGTAGCGTCTTAGGACCTCTCCTGTATCTGCTCTACACTGCTGACATTCCAACAACAAAAGAAACACTTCTTGGAACCTTTGCTGATGACACAGTTATTATGGCAAAAGATATATCTCTGCCTAGGGCAATAGAAAAAGTGCAAGTGGCAGTCAACAAAATCTACAAATGGACAAAAGATTGGAAAATTCAACTTAATAGCTCCAAATCTGTCCACGTTAATTTTGCATTAAGGCGAAATAATAAAAACTTAATTATATCACTCAATGGATGCCCGATTCCTCAAGCAGAATCAGCAAAATACCTTGGAATCCATCTTGACGGTAGATTAAATTGGAAGCATCACGTTAGACAAAAAGCAAAACACATCAGAACCAAAATAAAACAACTATACTGGTTAGTCGGAAGATACTCCCAACTTGATCTAAAATCAAAGAGGTTGATCTACAATACAATTATAAAGCCAATTTGGACCTATGGGGTGCAAATATGGGGTTGCACTAAATATTCAAATCAGTTAGTCATACAGCGCTGTCAAAACAAGATTCTTCGATTGATTACCAATGCCTATCGCTATGTAACCAATGAAGAACTGCACGATGACCTGGAAATCAAATGGATTTGCGAAGTTGTGCAGGATTTCGCCTTGAAACATGAAAGAAGATTACTAAATCATTCTAACGTGGAAGCAATACAACTGCTGGACAGCGCACAGGATGTCAGGAGACTGAAACGAACAAAACCATACGAACTTGTGTGAACATTTAGTGTGTATTATTAGTGTAAATTATAGCTATAAGTTAATAATTAATAAATAATTATAATTTTATAAATGAGGAATACATACTGATGTATTTTCTCGTACTCGTCTTGCTTGCTAATTAATCCAAGCACATAGGAAAAGTAGTAATAAATTAATTGTAATAATAATAATAATTAAGATTGTACTAAGCGTATCTAATAAAGATGTTATAAAAAAAAAAAAAAATCTATCAGACGTTATGCATAATTCTCTTTAGTAAAAAAAGTAAATATAAACAGAATATATATTTAGATTTAATCATTGGGCTGGTTAAAATAATAATTGCAGAATTCAATCAAAATTATTTCTCTGTAACTAATAATCTATTAAAATTAGAGATAGTGTAAATAATTAGTATTAAACATGTGTTTTCTAGCGTTGAAGTAAACATGAGCAGCTGATAATAACTGCGATGTTTATGTCTATTAATTCATTACAAAAATGCTCTGATATATTGACCGCTTCATGTGGGTTACGGTTGTATTAGGTTCAATGTGTCACCAACACATTTTACAATTGATACAGTTAACAAAAGTATAAATAGAGCTATGACAATGTGTAAAATTAGAGCCAAGCTAACGACGGCATCTATTTAACAAAAATGAAAACTAAACTCCCCTGGATAATGGTAAAACATTTTTCATATGTATGTTTTCAATATAATGGCTATCCCTACTATAACTTGGTTATTTCATTTACTATAATCTTCTAATATTTCTAATGATCACATTTTATTCATATAACAGGAACAGATTATCATTAGATGGTTCCTCAGTTGGTCTATTCTCTTTATCGTCGATTTTGTTCTTTTTTTGTGATAGCTATGTAGCGACCTTGAGGCATGTCGAATTTTACATCGTGGAATAACGGTCTACAAAATACCTAGAAATATAATTTCAGATGTTGAACACGGGCGGGGTGCCAGCAGCGCCAACTAGAACCCGATACCGAATAGCTGGCAACTCCGAGACGTTTATCTTGGATGTTATTGAAGGGTATTTCGATTGATTCAGTACTCGACTATCGTTTGGTTTAGACGTGCCACCATCGACTGCCCAAGCCTCGTCAACAGGTAACTCAGCTGCCATCCGTTTTATCATTTGTATTTTTCACATTTTTTTATATAGCCAATAAATAACGGTCACATAATATAAACACTACTGTTTCATTTCGTTTTACCTCCATTCACCGAGCCATATCAGTTACCCTAAAGTGGTGACCCCGACGTGATCAAAATGCCTAACAGGTAAATCAACTCAACATAAGCCACTCGACAGGTGCTTGACACGTACATGGAAGGATATCACGAGGAACGGAATCCATCAACATCACATGGTCGACGACATCCCACGAGACTAGCCTGATGGACGAAAACCACAGAAGCCCATCATGTATACCATCAACACATGAACACCTTCGCATCACGAAACGGGACACGTAACACACTTATAGGTACCCTCAAACAAAGCTAAACGCCCCAAGAGACGAACGACGTCCTGCTACAACTTCGATGGCAGCTGATCCCGTAAAACTCCTCGCTCAGGTTGGGATCCCCATCTCATCAGCAGTCCTTGGACGTTTGTTTGCGTGATTGCGGGTGTACTCCGGAAACTGCACCACATAGAGGTACGTTCAACGGCAGTTTCACTAGGAGGGGAGTTATGTGGCGACCGCTACGACCCTTTAGGCTACCGTACTTCCTCTACCTAACCTAATATCCTGTCAATTCTCCCGTCGACCACATGTATAATTTAATATTAAAATAAACAGTATTTCTTCAACCAATGTTTTCAGTTCTCGTGCAAATTCCTTCCAAAAATAGTAGTGAGTGTTCTGACAAATAATCGCAGCGGCAGCCACACATTTCGACTGACTGACTGACCCGATGAACATTCCTACAGTTGGTTGGTGTTATGGTGTGGAGGGGTAGTGGACATTTGCATGTTTAGATACTGTGCTAATTTTACTGTATACACTATAATGCATATTGCTGTAGTGCCGCTTGTTTCCTAATGTTTCACCTATCTTTGTTGTTGTTTTTGTTAACTGACTTCGACGATGGAAGAGACTTTATGTTCGGTTGTACAATTTTATACATTAAAAATTCGCCGATTTCTCCGTCAATTGTGGACCAATTTTCAAAATTCTCTTTTTATTCAAAAGAGCGCACCTCCGTGGTGGTTTCATTGGAATCAAGTTTAGCATCTGATGGGACAAGGGGGAAAATCGTTGGGAACACTCAAATTTCAAATACAAGTACAAAGTTTTCACATATTTTTTTATCTAAAATAATCAGATATTTGGGTATAATACGGGTACAATAACTTTTTGTTGTTCTAGTTTAGTCAGTTTTCATTAACATTTGTTATCACCTGGGTTACGTAGCGGACCCCGGGGCCTGAAGCGTTCCTTTTTTTCAATCATTGTCTCCTTATTCCTATTTTTTCTCATATGTGCTGAACTTTTACTTGACTTACCTATGTAATACTTTATAAAATAACTGCGTAATTTATTGAGTAAATATTTAAGACTAAAAAGAGAAAAATAACATATTTTTAACGAAAAAATTGAACCGACGTCAAAGAATAAATAAGGAACTTTTTTAACACAAAAAAAAACATTTTAAAATAAAATATGTACATAATAATCGTTGTAATAAGTAAATAAAATTCATTGAGGAATACATATTGATGTATTTTCTCGCACCCGTCTTGCTTGTGAATTAATTCAAGTACAAATGAAATGTAGTAATAAATTAATTTATAATTAAGATTGTACTAAGCGTATCAAATTAAGATGTTATAAAAATATACAAAAATTAAATTATTAATAGTAAAAATAAAAACAAATCCAATATTTTTATATTTTTGTTCTATAACTTAATGCCATTTCTCTCATAGAAATCCTTCTCCAGTTCTTCTCCAAAAGCTGGGACAACCGTTTTTCAAAAGCTTCACTCGAGAAAGAATTTTTGAATTGAATTTTTCGCTATCAAATTAATTCGCCATGGACAAGATGATGGTGATTTGGGATGCCAGGCATGGACTATAAGGTGGATACATAAAAGCCTCATAATCAAGTTTTCATAGCTTCTGGAAAATCCCATCAATATGTATGATCTGGCATTGTCTTGATGAAACTACTGTAATAATGGTAAACGTTGGTTGGTTCTGGGCTACTCATTTACTCAGGTGGTTCCAGCAAACGCTGAGAAAAGCCTTTTGGCCGTCAATCCTTGCTTTGCTAACAATTTCGCCAGCTCACCTTGCTTGAATCTCTACAATTTTTCGCTTCGTTGCCGTAACTATCCACTATTTTCGCTAGTCATGATTCACTTCACAAGTAGGTCTATTTTGTTGTGATTCACAGATGATAATTCAGTTTATGACATCACATTTTATTGATAAACAAAATTAAAATAAACTAAATTTAATTTCTCAAAACAGATTTATTAAATATAATTCAATAAAAACTTGAATAGTGTATATAGGTATATACACAAATATATATACATATATTTTTTACATAAATATATAAAATATACGTATTATACAACGAAAAGATCCATACAAAAATCCAAACGGCCAAAAAATCGAAAAGTAGTGTTAAGTCACAGCATATTGAATTGGATACTTTGCCAAAATATATTTTTTATTAAATTAACCCCTTAAAATTTTAATTTTACTTTAAGAGCATTTTATTATTTATATACTAATATTATTAATATTAATCTTGTTATTTATATTTTTACTTTTATAACATATTTTTAAAATGCATTGCGATGAGAGCAATGATGTAATTGCGATAGAAATCTTTTGTGGTGTATTCATATTTAGCTTCATATTTTTGACATTGTTTAATTTGAATACATTTATGCTTTAGGTTTATATTTTGGCCAATACTTCCGTAACTATTATGAACGTATAGAAAATTCTATGTATATAATTTATGCAGGTATATTATTAGTATATATAATTATATCAGATAAAAATAATGAGTCATTATGAGATAATTTTGGATTTTTTATATGACATATCTAATCTATTTTTTAAATAAGAGTTGGAGAGTTCTTAAAAAGGAAAACGATGTCTCATTATTTTGCCCTCTGTACACCTGGTTATCCTTCTTACAACGAATATGCATTATAACGTATCAATTTTTTAAACGAAAAAACATGGACAGTCCGGATAAACCGAAGTTGGTAAAGAGGAGACTATAAAATAGTGCAAGTTACAATATACTAAATCCATCTGTTGGGAAAACAAGAGATTTTTTTTACCAAACCAAATAACTCCGCGACAATTAGCAGATTTTTAATTTCTACTCTAAATAAAAATACATTTTTAGCTTTTAGATTCTACAATTCATGTAAACATTACTAAGACACACTGTCTTTAACTTACTCTTTACTTATAGACTCTTTACGTAAAACTTGTACGTAACAATAGGTTTGCCGCTCGAACGCCGCGACAAAGCTATAGTACAGTTATAGGTACATCCTCCACTATTTTTCCCAACATCAGCAATCTCTTCGAAATTATTTCATTTTAATCTTTAACATAACCTAGATTTAACTTTTTTTGTTCACCATGCATAACATTTTTTAATTATTCAACTTTGTTAAATGAATTATAAGTTGAGTACATATCACGTGCTAGCCTACTCCAACAATTTTTGAATAATATGAGCAGTATAAACAGCAGCAATGTCTTGGTGAAAAATAAAATCCTAATAATTCGGCAATATATGTTCTATATTTATGCTAACTACTCACAGAAGTCAATTTATTATAATTTATACCATTAACTTTCTCAAAAATATCTGTCCTTTCATCAAACTCTGTAGCACCCCAACAACAGATAATTTAAACATAATACTTCCTCCATCCAACTATCTGGACTTGAAATCATCTGATCTTTCCTTAAATACTCGGTGATTGTGATAAAAATCTTGATTAAAATAGTAAATATATCTAACAAAACAGCTAACTATAATCGATTAAAATAGAATTAATAACAAAAAAAAAGACATCATCGGATGGTTTTCCTACAAATATTTTTCTAGACACTGGTTCGATATAACTTTCTGGCTTACGTATACTTTATGGTGTTATTACTGTAAACATAATTGAAAAGGTCCAGAGGATTAGGCCTTGTTTAAACACTTTAGCCCTTAAGGAAATAACCCTTAATAAGTCTTAATTAATCTTTGTATCTAAATTCAGTTTCAAAATCTTAATAAAACCGTGTCGATAATCTCATCGGACTTTACGAATAAATTAATATAAACTCGTAAATGAATTTATTTTAATTGTTGGTACGTTTATAAAAGAAAAAGATAAATAAAGTCACAGCCAGCATTAAATTTGATATCGTTAAATTGCGTGTAAACATTCGAAAGGTTATCGTTAACGTACCAACTATTTTATTTGCTTTGTTTGATATCTATGATGTCCCAACAGAAAAATTATCGTTTAAATTACGTAGTATTTAATAATATGTTTAATTGCGCTATATTTTGAATAAAATAATTGATATATCATTTATTTTTAATGTATTGAAAATGTTTGAGAAACAGGAAAAATTTACAAAATAATTCTTTGAGCAAGTTAAGTAGGCATTTTAGTATATAAATTGTAAGAAATGCTTTATTGGTAAATAAAATGGAAATATTCAACAAGGCATTATAATAGTCACTATTTTAATAATATAGAAGGTATAATAACATTCGTCTAACAACAACGTCAACAAGTTACTCTTCGAAAGACTTTAAGAAACTATTTGATGTCAGGATATATTAAAAATCATCGTGCTGTCTTGGTTAGCGCGGTGGTAAAGGCGATAGGACGGTCCAGCTACTGTCACGACAGGCGCGTGTTCGAATCCTGCTGGAGCATGGTCGTCAAAGGAAACTGATGCCAGTCACGCCAGTAACCAGGCTGGGTAAGACCGGATGTCTTCTGGGAAATAATCTAGATAGGTCACTCGCCAGTTTTGACTGAAAATAGTAATTACTATTTTCAGTCGCTAGTTTTTTGACTATCGACTGTTTCGACTATTTTGCGACTATCGACTGTTTTCAGTCGATAGTTCCCAACGCTAATTATTACTATACAATACATACGTCAAACTTAGAGATGTGATGAGTGAAATATAAGGTTTCGTTTACATTAGAATATTATTGATTCGGCAGTAGCGCTTTTCGCGGAAGTCCAATAAGTTGCCAGTTTCGTCAAATTAAATACTAAGTAAAATAATAGTTTAAATACTAATTGTCTGATTATTTGGGTTAATTAATATAGTACTATTGTTTGTAAACACCAGAATAAAGATAAGTTTACAGTAGTGGTCACCATTACCAAAATATATTGCAATATCTGCATAAAAATGCATCGATATCTGTACTGGAGAGAAGAATCCTATACAAAGTTTGTTATGTTTGTGTTTTCTTAGTTTATGACGCATGGTATGCTACGTACGTCGTTTGGCGATTACATTTGATTTAATTACTGAACTAGTACAACTATATGTTATCTATCTTTATATGTCTACTTGCAGGCCTGAAAAATATTGCTTCGGTTAATGAAAATATGCAAGATTAATCGAGGTAGGCATTTTCTCGTGATGTCCAAGAACTAGATTACTAAAGACACTAACTTGGCTTGGTTCGGCATACATATAAAATTCAAGTTCGAGTTGATTGTTCTCTGGAGAAGTTGGAATTTAAGAAGACCTGTGGTAGAAAGCCGGTGCAAAATTAAACAGTATGCAAATAGATATGTACAAATATATTTTTTGAAGTATAAGTGATTTATTGTTGTATTTATTTTAATATATATGTAGTCCCCGAAAGTCTGTAATAATAGTTATTGATATATAAAAAATGTGTTTTATTCATATTATTAACAAAGGTGGAAATAGTTCCATAATATTAGATTCTAACTAATTTATAGGACAAAACATAATAATAGAACATAAATCTTTTTCCAGGAATTGTTAATAACAGTTTCCCAGAGATGGAATCTGAATTGAATAGAATCGTTAACGGATAGATCTGGTTATTTCATCTCAAATACGATGGTACTTTAAATAGACTAGGCGAGAGAGTAAATCAGAAAAATATTGAAAATAAGTAAAAATATTTATAGGGACGTACTATTATCCAGATAGAAAAAATAAACATGGCAATATTTCTTAATAATTCCTTTACAGTGTTCTGTGGAACTTTAGATCTGATTAACTTCATTTATTTTCACGAAATAATAAATTATTATTTCCAAATAATTTATTGGAATAAAAACTCGATATAATAAAGATAATTTAGTTACTTTTGTTTTATTACGAAAATATTGTATTATACCCATATTTTTGTAAAAATACTATATTAATTGAAAAAGTTTATTACGCACAGGGAAAGACGATTATTTCTGAATTTATTTTTATTTATTTATTCGTATGTGGCCAAGAATTTATCCAATGATTTTATCAAAAGTTATATATTTCATCAAAGATGCGGTTACAATAATTTCTAGCAGATTTATATAACATTTAGATTGAAGCTGAGTTACTCTAAGCAAAATGTACTATGATATAAAACGGTTTCATCGCAACTACTTAGAAGGAATTTTTTGTTAATTGATCGAAAAAAAATGAATTTATTGAAATGTTTTTATGTTAAAAAGACCATATATATTTCATCAAAGCAAAATCTTCAAGCTAAAAGTATTTCTCTAGACAATAGTCAATAGATACATATTTTTAGAAGTCAGCTCTTGCTTTAGTTAAGGCGCTTAGACCAAAAATAGAAGTAATTCTTACATCTAATTATACATTGCCTCCATATTTCAATGTATTCCGTATTAAAAAATCCTCGTCTTCTTTTAAGGTGAATGTGGTATAAGGTGGGGTAGGATTGGTTTATATGTAAGCATTTTCGATTTCAATTTTGACGGATTTTTTATAATGCAATGTCGTTTGTAAAAACAAAGTAACATCGTATTTAACGCATAAGTCAAACGGGTCGATTTTAATTCAAAACAATTCTCATGATGATTCGGTTTGGCTTGTCTCATGTCATCATACGTTTTTGGTATTCCACAATTTCGGTTTTTTGCTTCCTTAAATTTTTTAAGCCCATAATGACAATTTGTTACAGAATTAAATAACTCTATATTATTTGTAAGTGACGGTTACTCGACTTAAAACTCGAATAGAAGGAAAGAATAGAAGGAATAGAAAGAACGAAAATGTATGTGATATTAATTTCATTAATAAAATGTGAGATATATTATACTGATGGCTAATCTTACAATAGGATGTTTTAGGTTTAAACAATTTTACATTAGATGTTTAATTGAATTCCAGTAGATTATTAGTTTTTAAAACATATCTAAGTATATTTTTTTATTAATCTCTTGGAACGTCAACAATCTGCCCGTGGGCAATAAGTATTACTGTTTGATTTTTGTTATATAATATAACCATCCTAACATGTAGAAGATCACTTCAGTAAGTGATTCAGTTCAGTAACTTATTCTAATGACTATTCTAACTTATTCTAGAAATTATTAAATTTCACTCTATGTGTCTATTACCAGTTCGTATGGTAGCTTGCGTTTGAGCCTACGCACTTCACTGTCATCGCGCACATTTAACTGTTTAGCGAGTGCATTAGGATGCACTAAGAGTCTTTCAGAGTACTTCGCACTAGCACTTCGAATCACACTCGTTATGGGTTCTATGGGGATATCGCGTTGAATTAGTTTGTTGGACACGTAATATGGGGCATCGACGATGACTTGCAACACTTTATTCTGGAACCTCTGGAGGATATCTATGTTAGATTTGCTAGTAGTACCCCACAGTTCAATACCATAGGTCCCGATGGGCCTAAGTATTGACTTATACAGCAAAACCTTGTTATCTAATGATAATTTAGATTTACACCCTATTAGCCAATACATTTGGTTTAGTTTAAGCCCAAGCAGTTTGCGTTTTGTCACTATATGTTTTTTGCAAGTCAGACGTCGATCAAAATGCAATCTAAATATATTAAGGTCAATTATTATACACAACGAATAATTGTATTCAATCAATTATTTAGGCAAAAAGCCGAAAATGGTTTGTTTTTTCTTCGCTTCTTACATGTGTTCTGATAGATTTCATAGATTATCGCTGTCTGGTGCAGCAAAACTTTATATTCGATCTGCAAAAATGGATCTTTCATAGCCCTTCTGATGATTTTACATCTTTTATTTGCAATTAATAAAGATATTCGAATAGAAATTTGGAATGCTAATGGAATCCAGCAACATCACGCTACCCTACAAGTATTCCTAGATATGCAAGAAATAGATATTTGCCTAATACCAGAAACGCATTTGACAAAAGAATCCTTTTAGAGGATATACATTTTATCATACGATACATCCTGCTAATATAGCAAGAGGGGAAAGTGCAATAATAATAAAAAAGAACATTTGCCACCACCAAGAACGTGGGCTCAGTACAGCAGAACATCAGGTAACAGCAGTAACTGTTAAATCAAGCAGATACAGGGTTACCATAGCCACAATTTATTGTCCTCCAAGATACAATAAAAAAATAGAAAATTATTTGAATGTCCTAAGCCACTTGGGAGAAAAATTTATAATTGGAGGTGATTTCAATGCAAAAAACAAGATGGGGATCCGGAATGACAACAATTAAAGCCTATGAACTGCATAAAGCAGCTGCTGAACTAAGATGTAGTTACATGTCAACTGGAAAACCAACTTATTGGCCGACTGATCAAGAGAAAACCCTGAACCTGTTAGATTTCTTCATAGCAAGAAATATAACATCCAACCATATAAAAGTCGAAGAAAATTTTGAGCTAAGTTCAGATCATACACGAGTGATTCTGACGTTGAGCGAAAATATAATAAGAAAAGAAAGAAACCCAACGTTAACAAACAAGACAACAGACTTTGCTGAAGAATTGAACAAACGAATTCCACTAACTGTACCCCTCAAATCAACTGAATAATTAAATTTTGAAGCAGAAAAATTCGTAGTAGATATTCAACAAGCTGCTTGGAATAATACTCCAGAAATTAAGAGTACAATTAAAGGAATTAATTATCCAAAAGAAGTGAAGGTAATCGTAGCTGAAAAACGAAAATTACGAAAAAAATGGCAACAAAACAGAACACCTGAAAATAAAAATACTTTAAACAATATAACCCAAAGACTGAAAAGGGAAAGACTGCAAATTAAAAACAAAATCATAAATGACTATCTGAGAAATTTAACAAATGATAAAGAAACTGACTATTCACTCTGGAAAGCCACGAAATATCTAAAGCGCTCATGTCTACACAGTCTACCTATAAGAGATCTATGTGGGAATTGAGCACGCGACAATCACCAAAATGCAGAAGCATTTGCTGAATATCTAGAACAAACTTTTAAACCAAACGAAACTAATACTGAATATAATTTGCCGGACATAGAAGATGAAAATTCGATGATTGAATTAGTCACCCTGAAAGAGCTAACCAATGTTATTAATACTGACATTAAACCCAGGAAATTACCACGCAACGATTTAATAACAGGAGAATTGCTGCAAAAACTACCAAGAAAGGGAATCATAAAACATAAAAAACATAATAAAAACATAAAATCATAAATCATAAAACTCACCAACTTGATCAATATAGCATATAGATTAAAACATGCCCCAGACATTTGGAAGATGGCGGAAATTATAATGATCCCAAAACCTGGGAAGTAACCAAACGAAATAAAAGCCTATAGACATATGTCACTGCTGCCAGTAATATCTAAGGTTTTTGAAAAACTCCTGTTGAAAAGAATTAAACCGATCACACAAAGAAAAAACCTAATACTTACACACCACATTGAGTTTATTAGCAAGCATTCAACAATTGATCAGGTCCACAGAATAACAGATGTTATTGAAAAAGCCTACGAAAGTAAAAAAGTGTGCTCAGCTATATTCTTGGATGTAGCACAAGCCGTCGATAAGGTTCGGCATGAAAGCCTTGTTCATAAATTACAGAAAACCTTACCAAAACTACACACTGAACTATTAAAATTGTACCTTAACTATAACTAGAATGTTTAGAGTCAAACAAGAAGAAGCTTACTCTACAATAAAAGAAGCTAAAGCAGGTGTACCACAAGGAAGTGTATAGAAGGATCAATGCTTTATCTACTCTACACTTGTAATATACCACAAATGGAGAATATTACGATTACTACATTTGCTGATGATACTGCGATTATAGCTGTAGGAGACAATAGTGAGGGAGCGTCATGAAAATTACAGGCAAGTGACAATATAAATAATTGGATACAAGCTTGGAAAATAAAAATTAATGAAAGTAAATCTGTGCATGTGCAGTACCTACAATCAGACCCTACAAGCACTAATAACATTAAATAATATTTACATACTAATAATACATCATTCCATTTAGCAACAATGGTAAATATCTCGGAATTAATCTTGATGCAAAACTTTATTGGAAGGAATATATAAGGAAGAAAAGAAAATCACTGGAATTGAAATATAGGAAAATGTACTGGCTAATTGGAAGAAAATCACAATTATTTTACACAAAATTTCTATTATATAAGCAAATACTGAAACCTATATGGACATACGGAGTTCAATTATGGGGATGTTCTGCAAAGAGTAACATAAACAAAATATAATTTTTTCAGAACAAAGTCCTAATAGGTATTGTGGGCGCATTCAAATACTATAGCACTGATTACCTACATCGAGACTTTCAGATACCCACAGTCAGTCAAAAAATCAAGAGAATTGCAAGGAGGCATGAGGAAGGACTCCATTCTCATGAGAATATTGAAGTATTGCAGTTTTTGGATACCACCAGAATAGGACAGAGACTCAAAAGTATCAAACCATCTGATCTTGTGTACTATTGGGTAGTGAGGTGCATATAATAAAAAATACAGCAGTGACATGTATGAACATTATTTCACCAGAGACTGAGATAGGGCCGATGGATCCTCCTAGTTATATATCTAGATTTAAGTTATCATAAAGACAAATTGTAGATTAGTCGGAAACGACTAGTAACAATGTAATAATTAAATAATAAAACAAAAAAATGCTATTGCTGGTCGTTTTTGCAACATACGTTATTACATTTGTTCAATTGACATGGGTAGATATCCGCAGTATCACTTTCTCCCAGTTTTAGTAGTTCATAATAGACAACACTTTCCTTAATATATTCATGCCATTACTTGAATGCCATGACTATTCCGCCTTGTTGGCGATGTGGATGAATGTCCTTGAATAACCGACTTTTTTGCTTATAATTGACGTAATCATTTTTCATCCACTTTGCATCGCCATTCACAATAAGGGACAGAAATCTTTTTTTGTCTGATGAGCAAATGAAATCTCGATGTTGGAACTTTTTCTCTCATTTCATGTAAACATCTATAAACAGTTCATTTATTAACTAGTACCTGCCTGAAAGTTATTTGAGAGTTTGACGTTTTCGACCAATAAATCTTGTAATTCTTCGTCTTGCCAAAACTATCGAATTTTATAGTTACGTTAGGTTCTTTAAAAATTGTTGTTTACCAATGTTTTCACCAATGATGATGAAAATATATGCAATCACCTATTATAAAGATGGCATGAAATTCCACTTTATGAAATTAGTCTTATCACAAATATATTTAGTTTTCACTACGTTTACGCAAATAAAAAAAAGTTTTTGCAGTAATACTATCTTTATTTTTTATAGCTAATATAGAGGCCAATGCATATTGTTATCACTGTTGTTAATCGAGTCACCTATGCGGGAAGAATTTCACGTATTTATTATGCTGGTTATGTAAAAAGATATGATTCACGAACCGTTTTAATTGTTATTTTGTGTTAACCTATAATTTTTTACGGTCTTAGGTTTGTTACGTAACAGTTGCGATTAGAGAACAGAAAAAAAACCATAAAGCCTACAGATAATTATACAGTCATATCATTACGACTTGCAGTAAATAACTGCAGGATGTGCATTATCGTCAAATTACGCTCTTCCGCTGTAGGAATTTTTAGTCCATATGAGTTATGCAACTATTGATATGGAGACACTGTTTTTTGATAGCTGCATATAGTTTATCTCTGAATAGAACAGTGTGAGGTTGTAGGTTGGTTTAAAATATATCTATCATATTGGTACATACGCATTTTTGTATAAAACTTTATTAGTTTATTAGGAATAAAGATTTAACTTGCTATATTCGTGACTACTAGTTTAAACCAAACATAAGACTACAAATGGTTAATGCATATGTTTCCAATATATATCCTTTTTCTCAATAATCCTATTAAATTTTAGTTGGGTTTGTAATGATGGATAAATATGATAGTAATGATATATATGATGATAGTATGATGGTAATGGTGATAAATAGAGGAGCATAATTGGGGACCATAAATGTTTATAGGGAATCTCCAGTTTCATAAATAAATTCTATAATAATGGACTAAATTAAATCGTGTCTTATAAAGGAATTCTGATTAAAATGAATCAGATTAAAGGAAGTGTTCAAGCAGTGAACCCTTAAGAACATTTGAGAAGCGAAAAAGGATGATATAGAATTTATTTGTTGGAAAGGTGTTTAACCCTATCATTGTCTCCTTTGTATTTCACTTGTTCTAATCTCTGCAGGATTCCCTTAATGGAAATAGGTTTCTCACAAAGGAACTTGTTTTTTTAGTTTTCATTGACGGGTGCGAAATATTGTCTACAACAATGCAGTAGATTTGGTTTAAATTTATTTACGCTATAACAAAATCAGTTGAATTTTATATAAAAAACAGCATGATTTTGTCTTACCAGCTTAGAATCTAATAGTGATCAATACAAACTTCAGATATGTCTTATTTTTGGAAAATTTATAGTCAGGGTGAGGAGGTTAGATCAAGAAACAATTATATAGAAATCTTTATGTTAAAGTATCTATGTTTTATATTGGTATTTAAGAAAATCTCAGACTAGGCAATCAGTATGTTGATATGTTTCAAATAATCTTATACAAATCTATAGACAAACATTATTATAGACTCAACGAATCTGAATCTAACGAAAGTTGTTTTTCATAATGATAACGCTAGATAGTATACATCTCCGAGATAAAATCTGTTTAGTTTAAGTATTATGTGCAGTACAGTTACTTTACAAAAGAAAATGATCTTTTTATGAGCAAATTATTATGAGAGACTTGTTTAATATGAAAATATTCTTATTTTGTATTAATTTTGTATTTGTTTTATATTGCTGGATATTGTTACATATTTAAAGTTGAGGTATTTCAATATTATTTAGGATTCTTTTTATGATGGTCATTATCATCAAATAATAGCCGACGCTTGGGGAGAGTGTATATATCTTAACCAATACCCTGCTCTTAGTGTCGCAGGAATTCGTTTACTTTTCATTTGACAGACTGGCCATTGCAATCTGCGCCTCCGAGTTTGTTCCTTAACTGTGCAGTGGTGGTAATGATCTCTTTCCTTAAGTATTAATAAGTATGCTCTTAGTGAGAAATTTTTGTTAAGCTCTGAAGCTGAATGACACGGAATTCTTGATGAGATTTATTGCTATAGGTAGGATTAATTAAGAGCAGCTAATTAAATGAATTAGTTGGATATGGAAACAAAATATACATTAATTCACAGATTTTTGGAGTAGTTGTCTGAGCTATACGAGCATAATAATTTATTAGTATTTTGTAAATTAGGTATTTTCACGAACTTGTGCATAATACTTTTCAAAAAGGTTATAACATTAATCTAAGCTTATTATTTATTGTTATATTTTGGATGTAATCTACAAATAAAATTCCTTTTACATCATTAAAAGCTAACACTAACACTCTGGCTCGATTTTTAATAAACCAATTCATTTCGAGTCGAGCGAGTATTACTGCGATTATAGCTGTCGGAGACATTAGTGAAGAAGCCTCACGAAAATTACTACAGGCAAGTGACAATATAAATAATTGGACACAAGCTTGGAAAATAAGAATTAATGAAAGTAAATCTGTACATGTGCAGTTCACCTATAAACAGACCGTACAAGCACCATTAACATTAAATAACACTATCATTCCATATAGCAACAACGCTAAATATCTTGGAATGAATCTCGATGCAAAACTTCGCTGGAAGGAACATATAAAGAAAAAAATAAAAGAACTGGAACTGAAATATAGGAAAATGTACTGGCTAATTCGAAGAAAATCACAATTAACAGTACATAATAAATTGCTATTATATAAGCAAATACTAAAACCTATATGGACATACCGAGTTCAATTATGGGGATGTTCTGCAAAGATTAACATAAATCAAATACAAATTTTTCAGAACAGAGTCCTGAGAGGTAATGTGGGCGCACCCAAATACTACAGGACTGATTACTTTCATCGAGACCTTCAGATACCCACAGTCAGCCAAGAAATCATAAGAATTGCAAGGGGGCGTGACGAAAGACTTCATTCTCATACGAATATTGAAATATTGCAACTATTGGATACCACCAGAACAGGACACAGACCCAAAATAATCAAACCATCTGATCGTGTGTAATGTTGTGTAGTGAGGTACATATATTTAAAAATTCAGCAGTGACACGTATAAACATTATTTCACCAGAGACTGAGATAGGGCCGATGGGTCCTCCTTGTTATATACCTAGATTTAAGTTATTATAAAGACAAATTGTTGGTTAAACGGAAACGACTAGTTGAAAACGAAAACAATGTATTAATTAAATTTAAAAAAAAATCGAGTCGATGAGGTAGCTACAACACCCCATTGCTTAGTTTTTTGTCCTGAATCAGAATCAAAATGGTATCTAACTTTCAACTGTAGCAATGAAACAATACACAAGATAATTTTAAAGTAGTACTAATTTTGTTTTCATTCTGCTGTTAAGGAATGCAGCATAAAATTGAATTTTTTTAAATTTAATCATAGTTATACTCTTATGAAAGTTTAAATATTAAAATATTAGAAATTATCGTATAGCCTAACACTGTACATAAATAGACAGAAAATATTATGTTACATGATAATATTCGGTTTTATATTGCAAACCCCTTAAAAACCTATTTGAAAAGTCCATAATAAATCTGATTAAGCTGTTACATAAAGGAATGTGTTCACGTCTCTTTAATTATCTTTATAGTCTTTGTAAGTGAAGCGAACAATATTTTGGCGGATGTTTGCAGCATGTTTATTGTCTTCGGTTCGCACAACATTTTGGCGGCAGCGCTCCAACAATTTCTGGTGTTAGATAATTAAAAGTAAATTAACCCACTCCGAATCGAAAACATGGCGCGGTGAAATATCGGAAACGTGTCGGAATCACCAGCCAAGGTTTCTGCGGATTTGCTAATAGACCTAATAAATGAGTGACTGTTCCGAGATGAAGCCTACAGGTCGACAACAAACGTCGTATATTTAGATTCGCCAGGCCGAACGATGACGACTGCCGATGTCGAACGATTTTTTATTTTTAAGTTATATTTTCAAGTATACGCGTGTTTTCTATGCTTCGTTTCTACGTGACGTGCTGATGGTTAGGCTATAATTAACTCGTATGAGTTTGTCGTCTAGAGGATTAAGTCTTATTGTTTTAGGATAAATAGTTGAAACTCGCGGCATTTCTTGTTATTTTCTTTGTAAAATGAGAGTTAATGATATGCCGGAAATTTTGTACAATCCATAAATTAATTAATTTAATTTTCTTTTATAGGGCTGTAAAATTAATTAAAGTAAACACAACAAAATGCGATACAGAGTGGAAAATAAATGAAATTTATGGATATAGCTCTGTCTTGTACTTATGTTTGTCTTCTATCATTTTTACAATAATATTTCAGCTGGCTTGGTTGGCGCAGTGATAAAGGCGACAGGACGGTCCACCTACTGTTGTGATAGTCGCGGGTTCGAATCCTGTTGGGGCATGGTCGTAAAGTTATGTTTGTGTTTGTTTAATATTTGTGATTTTCCTAGGCAAGAGTATAAAATCCGATAAGGAAAATGATCCCAGTTACTCCAGTAACCAGGCTGGGTAAGACCAGATGCTTTCTAAGTTGGTCACTCGCCAGTCGGTAGGCTTAATACCGAGGACCGTGGCTCGAAGCCCACGTTAAACAGTAGGTCCACTCCAGAAAATCCTTATTGGTGTTTCAGTTTTTAATTTTCAATAATAATAACAAATAATATCAATATTTCTCTTGATTTTTATTTAATTATTGTATCGCCCTATTATTTATTGTCTTAGTTAATATATGTGTTAAATCTGATCGAGAAATATTCTCTTCAATTTCTTCAATTTATTCCATTATTACACCGCTTTCTTATATATCCATAATATTATATAACAATATTTTATTTTCAAATATATTATTTTATTTTTTGTATTTGGAATTTTTACTAGGGAAGCAACTACTATTATATCTTTTCCATTGCATTTGAAGGCCTGGGAACGGTTGATTTTTGATTGATGATATATCAACTACTAAGCTTTTGTAGTTTGAGCTTCGTTTTCGTCCGATTAGTCTTGTAGTTCATTGTCCTGGGATTTTCTGATCCTCCCGGATGTTCTTATATTTTTAAATTGTTGAAACTAAAACCGCCAATTTCGATATGAAGGAGCTGAATCACCATTTGTTTTTAAAAGTATTTTATGGGATTTGGTAGCAGATTTTCTCAAATTAAACCACAAAAGGAATGAATGTCGAAAATATAATTATGAGTGTTTCGAAGTTGGCGTCTGTATACACAAATTAGCTCAATAATGCTAAAATATGAACTATTATTTTATACAGAGCAATATAAAGTTGTATTTAATAGAATATAAATGAACTTATATCTCAATAACTCAGAAATGTCACACTGATATAAAACTTCTATTTTCTTCCTTTTTTATTATTTGATCCACTCATTGTATGTCAGTCTTAAGATACTGCAGAATTTATAATTGATGTCTTTTCCAAATTTTCATTTTCAAACGAAACATTCGTTCTCATTTCATTCGACAATCATGTCTAAATTGTTGCTAATTAGCGTCTGGCGAGTGGACAACTTAGAGGCATTATCTGTCCTGGTTACTGGACAGACTAGAATGGTTCTCTGTTGGATTTTACATTTATAGAGGAAGCATAAATAAGAATTAGGTATTTGAGCCAATGACTATTGCAACTGTTATATTTTTTGTTCTTATTGTTTATAATATTGCCACAATTAGTTAATCATATTTTATACCCTATTTCTACTCTAACCGTATATTTTTTGTCAATATTATAATATTATTGCCTTATTAAAGTAGTATAATAAATAAACGCGATGTCATATTTAATTTCACAATTATTTTGATTACTGTATTAAAACATGACATTAAACATAAAGGGATCTGTTGTTCAAATATTTCCAATGGATGAATATAACAATAACACTGGGTATTTTTTTTTTTTGAGAAAATCCCTGAATTATATAGACGCGTTGCACAAATTATCTGTTATAAAAGAGTCCGAGGTCATTTGCTTAATTAAAATCAGTCATGCATATTTCTACGATTATAACAAAATTTCGCAAAAAATTACATTGAATATATGAAGCGTTTTGTCAATATTATTGAAAATTGTTATGAAACAAAATCAAACGTATTTCGAATTTATGTAATAATGAAAGTTAATAAAGTATTTAAATAATTTAATTAAAGGTTCGTTAAAAATTATAGCCAATATTTGAAACGACATTTAATTTATTTTATTTTGTAGCTCTTAGTACTATTAGTACTTAGTAGTATATATTAAATAGTAGTATTCAGTACGCAAAATAATGTCTTTGTAGAAATTTAAAGGGATTGCTTACAGCTATGGTCGAAGTGAAATTTTATAGTCCATTTAATAAAACAGTGAATTTATGTCATCTAGATTTATGAGGTCAAAACGTCTCAACGTTGCCGCGTCAATTTTGAATTTAGTTAATTTTAGTTTTGATATATAACAAAATTCTAATCTAAATAAATTAATGAAACAACAATAATATTATCAAATATAATTTATTTTGACATTATAGTAGATACAATTCCTATACTATCAAAAGGTTTAAACTAACTGTGTGTAACTATTATATAATCATAATAGTTTTTAAGTTAGAACTGTTTTACCATATTTAAATTGTACTGTCTTCCACACCATATATGCGGTAGAGTTTTAGGCGCGTTTTTTTGATACAGTGGTATCCCCTGGAAGCCTAAACTATCTAATTAAGAATAATGTACGTACAAATAATGTATTTTACATTCATTAAATAGCATATTTGCCTTCTTACGTTTAATTCCGGTGTCTTGGTTCCTTCGTTGCAGTTTCCTTGTCAGATCATTTTAATATCATCTTAGTATCTTTTTTTCTTGATCAAGTTAGATTTAATCACTGCGTTCTCCGTAATACGTTTGTCATATCTGCTAAACAGTTAGTATTTTTTATCTCCTCGTATATTCTAATCAAATGTTCATGTATATCCTGAACAATGACACATATTTTTATGCACATAAATGAATATATTCATAGAAAACATAAAAATATATTCTCACCTTTAGATATTTCCACTATCATCACTGTGTTTGTTAGCATTGAATCATAATTCCACATACGAAAAGTTTCATTCAGCCACTGTCAATTTGTGAGTAACTTTGTTCAAATCAATAACTAAACTGTTAATTGTTAGTCTATCTAACGCTTGTTCACAATTTCACCATTTGTCAACTTCGTCAGTGTATGCTTGTTTCGATATATCCAGACAGTTCTTGCTTGTGCCTATATCCCTCACGATCTGCATGTTCATTGTAATAATTGGTTGCCATTACACCCCATATAATTTCGAGTGGACTGAATATACACTTATTGGGAGGAAGACATTCTCTGTTATGAATAATCTGACTCTGTGGCCTTATTATTCAGCCATCTGGTCTACTATGTACTATGTACACAAAGCCAATTTTGCGAAAGATCACGTCGAGGTAGCCACTTTAGGGTAAATGATGTGGCTCGGTGAATGGAGGTAAAACGAAATGAAACAGTGGTGTTTACATTATGTGACCGTTATTTATTGGCTATATAAAAAAATGTGAAAAATACAATTAGATAAAATGGATCGCAGCGGTGTTACCTGGAGACGGGGCTTGGGCAGTCGATGGTGGCACGTCTAAACCAAACGATGGTTGAGCACTGAATGAATGGAAATACCCTTCAATAACATCCCAGATAAACGTCTCGGGGTTGCTAGCTATTCGTTATCGGGTTCTAGTTGGCGCTGCTGGCGGCACCCTGCCCGTGTTCAACATCTGGGATTATATTTCTGGGTATTTTGTAGACCGTTATTCCACGATGTAAAATTTGACATGCCTCAAGGTCGCTACAATACTCCCCTGCCAGAATTTTACATACAATTATTTTAAGCAACAAAAATACAAAAATGTATGAAAGAAAAATCAAATACAAAAAAAATTATATACCAAACAAAATGTGCTGCATGAAAAGGACTTTGAAAAATATGATAAATCAAAACGGTTGTGGTTGGTACGGTTGCGATCTGGTAGGGCTGTTGATATCTTCTCTGGTCCTACAGATACCGTTGCTTCATCGTCGCTTTGGCACTTGAATGTGGTTCATCGACAACGTTGAGAACAAGCTATTTTTCGAACAGGGCTGCCGTAATCGACGCTGTGGGAGGATCGATTGTTCGACGACGTGGTAGCTTATTTTCTTCGACGACAAGGCGTTAGCAATTCTGGTACCTCGGCGAAGACATGACGAGTCTACGGTGACTGCAATCGCTACCTAACTTCTGGAGCTGCTCTGTGACTAATCCGTAGTCACATACGTTACGGTAATTCAGAAAAATCAAATAACGACGGTATCCGGCCGAAGCTGCTCAAAGCCTTTCAAATCAAAATGTCTGCCACTATGACGGAGACGGCGAGTGAAGGAAGACATTATGATTTAAACATAGCGCCGAAAGAAATGTTTAGCAGAGACGCTGATGATTAAGCAGTGATATAAAAATATTTATGAGTTCAAAAGATTCTGAAAGAAAATTTTGACAAAAAATTTTAAAAAAATTAATTGGAAATAATGAAATTAAATTTAAGCCTCATTGTTCCAGCACTAAAATAAAATTTAATGAGGAACAAATGTTTGAATGAATGTAATATAGAAGGAATTTGAAAAGGAATAGGAATAAAATGAAAAGGAATATTGAAGGTAAAATCGAAAACGAATCAAATTAAAAATATTGAAAATTTTGAAACAAAAAATATAACGGCCACGTAAAATACACCATGTTGCACGTACCCTCCATTTACGAGTCCAAACCCAATTTTGCGAAAGATCACGCCGGGGTTACCACTTTAGGGTAAATGATGTGGCTCGGTGAATGGAGGTAAAACGAAATGAAACAGTGGTGTTTACATTATGTGACTGAGAAAAAAAATGTGAAAAATTAGATAAAACGGATGGCAGCGGTGTTACCTGGAGACGAGGCTTGGGCAGTCGATGGTGGCACGTCTAAACCAAACGATGGTTGAGCACTGAATGAATGGAAATACCCTTGAATAACATCCCAGATAAACGTCCCGGGGTTGCTAGCTATTCGTTATCGGGTTCTAGTTGGCGCTGCTGGCACCCCGCCCGTGTTCAACATCTGGAGTTATATTTCTGGGTATTTTGTAGACCGTTATTCCCCGTTGTAAAATTCGACATGCCTCAAGGTCGCTACATATATACATATTATATGCTTTTATGTTATTTTCTGACAGTATAATTTAATATTTATAATGTTCTCTGAAGAATATTAGCTGCAAGCATATAACATACTTAAATTTATCAAATGG
The DNA here is from genome assembly GCF_030347505.1 of Rhynchophorus ferrugineus. Classification (NCBI taxonomy): domain Eukaryota; kingdom Metazoa; phylum Arthropoda; class Insecta; order Coleoptera; family Curculionidae; genus Rhynchophorus; species Rhynchophorus ferrugineus. Next base: position 45,522,910 of record NW_027472580.1, on the reverse strand, counting down.
AGTGGAAATGTTTAAAATAGAATTTTTCATAAGATGGAAAAATCGAGAAGGGAAATTTGGTATTATTGGTAATGATGAAACATAGTAATGAATTGTAAATAATCTAAAAGGGGATTTTGGATTCTTTTTCATATATTTCGGCATATAATAAATGTTTTTATTACCTGATGCATGGAAGTAATACAAACATAATTAACCATTAACTGTACTTTAAGAGCTATAAATTGTTAAAACACAATCTCTCGTATTGTTTATTGTTGATGTTTAGTTTAATAAACACTTCTGTCTAGTAATTTCGTAGCGGGAGCAGTATTTTCCCACATTCCACTTCTCGAACAAAACACGAAACGGTTGATATCCCATCAGATACGAAACGGTTTAGATACGAAAATAATTGAAAAAAAAATCACAGACCAAAATCAGAAAGAGGATTTGTTTTATTGTATTCGACTAATATCCATATCACAGAAACGAGATCATTTAGAGGTTTTTCTATCTTTTAATGATTTAATGTATTGTTTAATTGATTGATTATAATAATATTATTAAATATTATGCCATTACTATTGGAATTTTCTAATTCGAATACACCTGTTGTTCTAAATTATAAAATGAAATGCAAATGAAATATTTTATAATTGTTTTGAGTTGTATTCTTTTTTAATTGATGATTACATGAATTTTAAAAAATAATAATGAGTTAAAATAATGTTTTAACTCTAAACCTTTGATACTGTCACTTTAAAACTATTAGCAAAATTTTGTTCTTTATATAGTGATTACATTGTTGAATAAAAATTATTTTGGTTTTATCTTTAATGTCTCTGTTATCTTTTAATATCTTTAATATTTTTATTATCTTTTTTATCTTTAATACCTTTAGTACCTTTAATATCTTTGATATCTCTAATATATTTAACATCTTTAATATTTTTAATTATATTATATTTTTAATATATATATATATATATATATATATATATATATATATATATATATATATATTACTATAATATACATTTTTTGCGTTTTTTGCGTAAGCATAAGTTTGTATAAATTTTACTTCTGGAGTACCTCCAAAATAACATGCCCATATTGCTACTGTACATTTTTAAATCAATTTTATGTAACAATTTCTGTTTGAAAATCATGAAACTAAAGTTCAAATTGTTTCAACTTCCAACTTATTCGGTATATTTAACTCCTTCTGACTTTTGTAACTTTTCATATTTTAAATGAATCTCTTGTTGAAAATAATTGTCATGGCAAGAAGGGGTAATACGGAGGTATTCAACGGATCCCCAGAAATCCACTACACTAATATAAGGATACATTAATGGAAATAAATATATTATTGGAGATAAATTGAAGGACTGTTGGAATAAGTGTATTGAAGCCGAGGGAAATTATTCTGAAAATAACTTTTACAACAGCAATTTTTTTTTCATTTATAGAAATTTTCGTTTCATTTCCTTCGGTTATAATTTTACAAACAAACGTAAATATTTAATTAATTATGCTTGTTTTCATTTTAACTAATCATATTTGATTAAATTTTCTTCGTTATATTATACTATATTTCTTTATTTGTGTAGGATTTCTAATTGTTGTATCGTAGAATCTTGGAACACGAAAGGTAATTTACCAGTTTGATGTGACAACAGCTGACTTATAATTTATAACAATACTAACTTGTGTTGCTTCAGTTGATTAGATTCATGTGTTTTTTAAACTAACTTATTTATATGCATTTTTGCTTTATTATGGTTTTATTTTCTTCTTTCAGAATATTTTATAATTAAACAAAGGTAAATAAATGGAAATTGCCAACGAATTATTCTTTTACGTATCTGTTTACTAAAGACTAATAAGAATGGAACAAAAGAAAGAAATATTCGGTCGATGATTACAGAATTTATGATTCTCATCTAGGGACTTGATAGTGCTGCTGAATTTTTCATCCCTATCGGAAACAGGCCAGATAGGACTACGAATTATTATAGTTCATTTTTTAGACGCCTTTTGTTTGTCTAAAGTTATTATATTTTCGCATAAAAGCAATATTTCTTCACAGAATTAATACATACAATCTGTTACAAAAAAGTAACATAGAATATCGGTCATAAACTTTCAAACAATATGAATTTGTATTTGAATTTGCTTATGCTTAAGTTTATTCGATGATAATATAACTGTGTAGAATAAATTATGATTGTTTTACATAACACATATTATTTAGAAGTAATGTTTATTTTATCCAAAAACAACTAATTTCTTAACTATTAATTAAAACTAAGATTTAAAAATAATTTAATATTCTAAACCTCGATTACAAAACTTTTATTTACTTTGTTGTTTTTAATCATAATTGCAGTTAGAGTGTTCCTTGAAAACCTGAAAATTTCAACTAGTTAGTATTTCGTCCTAAATGTCTTTTAATAAATGAGAACTAGATAAATTAAAGTGGATATATTTAAATTTTCATGTTCACAGCAGACAATAATTATCGTTTTATTTATTTGTTTTATAGTTTTCTAGAATTATTGTTAACTAGATTTCGGTATTGCAGCTAAAGATTGTCGATGCTCAAGCAACTGCAATCGTTGGAAATTTTTATTTATTAAGTGTTAGCATATATTCGGATAACGTGTGCCAGGCAAGCTCTGCCCCATCGATTTGAACAAGCAGTAATTAGAAGATACTATATTTGGTAAATACTCAGGGTGCGGCAGAACTTTTAACTTTTTTGAACTGCACCAATGTTTCCTTCACAACTCTAATAATATTGTCTTAAATATTATAAATACTATAAATTAAAAAATAATTTGTCCAAAATATATTTAATATACAATATTTGAATTTACTGAATAGAGTAACTACATGTTACAATTTTGACGAAACCCCTTTTTTTATAATTTTTTAGCTGCTTAATTGGATACTATGCATTCTATATGCAGTCATGCAAAATTTTGCTCTGTGCATTTTTGCTCTCTGTAATGATATTTATTTTTTTATCTATGAGAACGAGCATCACCTAATTATTATTTTTCTTAATAGATTGCCTTTGCTGATGATATCGAACACAATTACTTGTTTTTAAAATGATGCACTTGCTGATATAATATTTGAGTGAGAATTTTGTTTTTGTAAATTCTTTTGCCAATAAATAGAAACACTCTAGAGATAACTTCGCACAAAAAGATATGTTAAATAACATTTATATATTATAACATAATAGCCGAATCATAAAAATATATATAACAATTCTTCCTTTCAATGTTACTACATATAAGTTCTTAGTCATTTTGGCTATTATACTATCTAGTTGTTATCAGCATGAAGTTGAAAGCATAGATTCGTCTGTTTCAAAATATCTGTGAAGAAAAATGTGTCATAATTTTCAGTTTCCAAATCTCCCAGTTTATTTTCCTCGAAAAATATAGTATTGGTATTTACTTCTAAGTCTATTTGAAGATTCTAATTTGTGCTGAGCAACTGCTGATTCCAATAGTTAACTTGCAGTCATGTTACCCTTTCCGATAGGTTAAGGGATGTGATCTATGAATTGTCAATTCAATTATCTATGTAGATTTTAATTAAAGACTGATTATCAAAGTTATAATTAGGTATTGCTGTCTGAGTGATCTTCTACATTTGGGTCTAGCTTTGGGAGCTATTGACTGAGCACGACTACCGAATGTTTTATTGACTATCTACTGTTTCAGTCGCTGCTCTGATACTTTCTGGAATTGGTTTTATCTTGGCAACTATTAGGTCTTTTTTTGAGTAATTTTTTCGAAGTCTGTCAATTCCTTGTCAAGCCTTTTGAACATTGAAACTTCAATGAAAGAATTTTAAGTTTAAAGGAATAATAATCTTCAAATGTTGCTGATTAAGGGTTTTCTGAAGTTTATCATTTTTTACCATTAAAAATTGTTCTGCACTAGAATAGAATCCTGTGTAAAACAATTAATTTTATTTGAACCTTCACATTCTGAAAAACAATATTTTTATTATATCTTTGCTTTTAAACAAATAATATTGATCTTAAATGCTGCAAAAGTAACAATTTAAGTTCAAATTCTATATTTCTATGTTTGGATTATTTATAACAGTTTTAGTGGTAGCATCTAGTAGAAAAAATCACAGCACCATCTATGTGTGTCTTGAAGTAATTCACCTTTAAACGGCTTCGCATATCCGCTGTTTTCTATTCCTGTAAAACGCCCAATATAAATCGTTTCACGCGACCGTATTAGCTATTAATTTTCCCACAATTTTTGTCGACAGAATAGAACTATTAAACTAATTTTCAGCGTCGTGGTATTGATTTCGTTGCCTGTTACGTAGAACGACAACAATAGGCGACCTGATAAAAAAGACCTGCATGGGAGATCGAAAAAAGCCTATTCTATTATTGAATGTCTTGAGTAGCATCGTGTTTGGATAATGTGTTTTATACTGTTAAATGTAGAACATAGACTGACGGGAATTATAGGAAAAGGGCAGGAATAATGAGTTTATTCACCATTGTGGTCGGTCGAGAACACGAACATTAAAAAATTATTTATTCGGAATCTTCTTTTGTGCCAAGCAAATTGCTAACGATTACATTTGAAAACTTTTTGTCTCGATCGATTGCTTCTGAACATACTTAGAAACCTTTTCCTGTTATATATATCGTAAAATCGACTTTAACTATTGTTGATAATGTCCTAAAATCTATGCTATTATTACTAAAGTAAATAAAATATTGTTTAATATCGTTTTATTTTTAACCAAACCCTTCAATAATAAATGGTATATTTTCGAATATCTATAGATATGGAATTTAAATTTAATGATTTGTTGTTACTATTATTAGAATTTTATTGTTATATCTTAACACTCCCTTTTACCAGTTAATGATTTTTCTAGAATGGATCTGTTGCTTAACGTGGGCTCCGAACGACACCGCTAGGCATTAAATCTACCGACTCTGAAATGGCCATCAGAAGATCAATGATCATGCCAGAAAATATCTGCTCTTACCCAGCCTGGTACTGGTGAGACTGGTTTGTCTTGCCGGATTTTATTTTCTATAGTCAATCATAAATATAAATTTGCAACTCGCACCTAATACAGTTGTGGGGACTGTCATCTTAACCATTATAACGGCTTGCTGGCTAACCAACCTCAGTCGTTAACGTTCCTCAGTTCAAAAATTCTTTATTCTTCAGTGAAAAAAGGAACTCATTTTTTCAGGCATTTTTCAGCATTTTTACAAAGAGCCTTTCGCAGATTTAGCTACTAGGTTACGGGTTGCACGTGGATGTTAACACACTAAAAACTGGAAACTACCAAATTAGTAGCGAATGAAAATTCGCGGACTCGATGTCATTCGATGATTGCCAGCACTAATAAAAAGTGTTGATACAAACAAGACCTTATCTTATAAAGCAAATTTCGATTCAGACAGATCACATGGCTTTCATTAAAACGCGCGCATATCTTGAGAATCCTTGATAACCACTTAACTATTCCAATATTCATTTAATACTTGTATCAATGCCTGGTTGAAAGAAATCTACTGTTTTCTATTTACTTTGTGTTTTGTATTTTGTTACTTCATATTTCTGTATTCCTTATAGTGTTATATTATATACTTTTATAATAATGTCTATTTTTGTATTTAGTATATATAACATATACTTTATCTAGTTATTATATATTACTGTGATAAAAATAATAGTAAAACTTAGCATTTTGATGCAATTTATCATTTGAATAAATTCGATTGATTTTAAAAGGCAGTGTCAGCTTCAAATATGTCCTTCATTTGCTTAGGATATATATATATATATATATATATATATATATATATATATATATATAATTACAAAAGTATTAATGTTTTAATAACGTAATAATAAACTATAAAGTATTTGTTATTAATTTGTAAACTAATATGTAAGACATATATACTTTATCTTGTTATTTTTTATATCCTGTATTTGCAATATATATGCTACTGTTATAAAAAAAATAGTAAACATTTTTAGAAATAAAAAAAATATTTGGTAATGTTGCTTTATCCAGGTAAAGGTATTAATTGTTGGTATATTATTATAAAAAGCAAATAATGTGTGTTATATATATAATAAATGTGTTCATACCAATATATACTTCATATAAGTTCTATTTGTTTTAAAAAACAGTTTGAGATTCAAATGCATCTTCTTTCGTTTGGCTTTAAAAACAAATAAGCAAATTAAGATCTTATAATTTTTGACCATCAAATTTATAGGTTATATAAAATTGAAATAGAAATATCAATCCATCTCATATTTATCTAGTATCAGTCTTCATATTAATCTGTAGTTTGTATATGTAGACATCATGTCAATTATTTTGGATGTTGAAAAATAGTCTTAAGGGGTTTGAATACAACATAGAATGTCATAAATGTGTGTTAAAAATGAGCTTCTAAAAATGTTTGGGAAGCCATATAAAATCTGCAATAAATGTGGAATTATTGACTTATAAATAATTGTGTAAATAGACTATTACGAACTAAAATAGGTTTGTATAGGTTATGTAGCGTTAATATTACGGCACATAGAATTATAAGAAATCGGTGTGATGTTTGGTGATACTATATGACAAGTGATTTATACTATAAGGGTTTAGTTTGTATTAGAATAGGATTGGATGGGCAGAATTGTCTCTACACTTAATTAATAGTTAATAGTTATTAGTAGTGTTGGGAACCGTCGACTGAAATTGATTATCAACTTTTTAGTAATTGACTGCTTTTTGCTTCCGACTGTTTCAGTCGTTATTTTTGGTTCGACTGATTTTACTACTTTTTACTAGTGACTGTTTCAGTCGACTTTTTCAGTCGCTATTTTAGGTCCGGCTGATTTTGTTACTATTTACTATCAACTGTTTCAGTCGTGTACTTTTAGTTACTATTTTTGGTTCTACTAGTTTCATTCGACTGATTTTTAACGTTCTGGCTTTGTCGTCCTAGCCGCAACCTTGACAATAATGTACCCAATTTATGCTTACATAGATTTGTATGTAAAATATATTATATATATTATACAAGATTGTTAATGTAATAGGTTAAAAATATTAAAATTGAGAATGATGAGTAGTAAAATACTTTTGACTGTTTTTATGGTAATAATAGATAATATTTCGATTACTCTCTCGACTTTTGTTAAAATTATTTCCGTTCAATAATAAATAAAGCATTGACTTTATTTAAACAAAGTTAGAGTAGCTATTGTGTGATAATTTTTAATTATGTCATGGATTAGTTTTTTTCTATGATTATATATGATTCATAGGTATATGTATAATTTTTATTTAGTATTTATGGTTATTGCACATCTTTAGTTTTTGAGTTTTTTTTAAAAATTCTATTGTATTGTTTATATTTATTATAGTATATTATTTAAAAATGGAAATTAACATATTAAAATACGATAAAATATTTGTAGGGTATTATTCCATTCCATAGAAAAATTCTATTCGTTTTTACAGATCCACAGAACATTCAAACGTAAAAGTAATTCTATTTCTTTTAAAATGAAATTATTAATTGGATGTCAATAGTATTTAGTAATTATTTATTTCCTTTTCTTTTTTAAAGTTAGTACGTAAAGGAATATATACATCTCCGTCTCGCTTATACTGCCCTTAAAAAATATAAGCACATATAAAATTAACTGCTCCAAGCAATTATCTCCGTCCTTTCTTCTTTCGCAATTTATACAGGAAAGGATTTGTATATCTTCGTCTGATATCACGAATTGAAAAATGAAAACAGCCGAACCGTGCATTTGACTGAAAATAATAATTACTATTTGCGACTGTTTTGCGACTATCTACTGTTTTGGCTGTTTTCAGTCGATTGTTCCCAACACTGGTTATTAATAAATAAAGGTTTAATTTTAACTATGTACTTTTCGTAACATATATATTGTATTTGGTTATGATATTAAGCGTAAATATAAATAAGTCGGTTAAATGCATTAAATGTAGGTCACTGAGTGTAATTCTTGCCATGTATTAGTTGCTAAACCCAAAACGCATTATGTGCAAATCATGTTTAAATATTTATTGGTAGCTCGAAAAAAACAGTCAGCTAGAAAATATTGCATATGCAGTAAAATATATACAGCTGAATGCACAGTTCGAATAGCAAAAAATATATAAATCATGTCACGGAACGCAGTATTTAAACTTGACCTTTGATGACCTTTCGTCTATTGAATTTATGTAATAATAAAGCTCATTCATTTGTATTCTGTCGTCTCGCTCAGCTACCGTTTAGATGGACGTACCGTCATTCCCCTGGTCCCTCACTTCCGTCCTGTACTCTGTTGTGCCTATGATTGTTGCATACTTTTTGGCCTTGTGTAGATTAATTTATTTCGTATTGATACTAATCATAATCAATGTACGCTTCCTGTCATGCATGTTTTGATGTTTGTGAGATAGAAATAAAGTTTTTACTTTAAAAAGTACACTTTTGAGTTTTACAAGTAGTAGGTGGGGTTTTAGAACCTTTACGTAATTCTAATTCTTGAAAAAATTCAAAATTGTTTTATTGATACAAGGACTATGATTTAATTTGTGGTACTTTAGAAAAAAAAATGTTCATTATTATTTTCCAATTTATATATTCATGAGATAGAGTTATCCAGTAAGATCAAATAGCAGTGATTCCTACAATCGGTTTCCATGGATTTTATAATTTTAATGGTCGTTCTCATGATATAAAATATCTCTGTCTTGTTTTTACTTATGTAATAAAAGGAGCCTATTTCTTTTAATGCTTTCGGTAAACGGTCACTTAAAATAAATCATTGTACGAAACCTCCATTCACTAGTTCCTATATTGCGAAAAAATTACGTCGGGGTCACCACTTTGAGGGTATAAGGCGCGGTGTATGGAGGTACACGAAAATAAAACGGTGATGGTGACGTGATGTATTATTTATTAACTTTATATAAATACAGAAGATATATAATAAATAGAGATGGCAGCGCAGTGTTACCTGAAGAAACGCTCGGGCAGCACACTGATTACCTTTCAATAATATCCGAGATCAACTTCTCGGGGTTACCAGATCTTCGTTATCGTCTACTGGCCGTCGCTGCTAGTACCCTGCACTTGTTCAACATCTGAGATAATTTTTCTGTGTATTTTGTAGGCCGTTTTTGAGTGATCTCAAATTCGACAAGCCTCAATTTTTTTCATTATTCATTTTTGAGCACTAACAGACAACTCAATAAGTTTTGCAATGTAATTAAGAAAACATTTATACATTCGATCTTACTTTTAAAAGGCAATCTCTTTCAAAAGAACGATTTGTTTTTAATAGCCTTGGTTGTCTTTAAGAGGTAGTTCCCATTCAGCTGGCAATTTTTATCAGCCGATGTACAAACTTTTTATTTCGCTTGTAGAGCTCCATTCTCTGAAGTTTTAAAGTATGTTGTTATTGGTCCAGTGTAGAACAATCGTTGTTACACTTCGAAAACAACGTAAGAATGATCAAAAGTTTGTGAGGAGTTGTGAGATGTCTGTGTCAGATAAATGTGTTTGGTACCTCATGAAACCTGGGTCTTGAAGGTTTGCGAGAATTATTTTTGGGGATCTCTTTATGTTGTAATAACTGCCCATTTTATATGACCATCATCTATCATCGATGTTTGTATAACTGAGTTTAAATTTAACATAACATTTATCAAAATACTGTTTAGTTTTGCCAGTGGTTTTTCATCAAAAAATAATATTTAATTAAATCACAAAACCCTTTTTACAACAACAAAATAACACAACAACAACAACTAACAACTAACTAACAAATATAACAACTAACAAATATAATAACGTTGAATTATAATATGAATTTTTATTTATAAGTCATGAGAGTTTTTAACTAATGGATATCTTTTGAGGCGTATAGAAAATTTGTAACGACACTTGTGTGGCCAGTGTGCACGGTGGCCCTCTGGTAGTGGTAGAATTCTTCTTTGATTTTTTTAATTAATGTTGAAAAGAAAACTATAATATTATTTAAAAATTATTAAAAAGTTAGTTGATAATTCGACTCATTCGTGGTTAATATATGCTGTTTATATTTTGATAGAATAGTATAATTAAACCTAAATATTATTTGGTATTAATATACTTTACTTATTAATATACCGTACTTTGGTATTAATATATTTATAAAAGGTTGATATATGTGTACTTCAGGACCTCCTTAAAATGAATGTACTCTTGTAATATGTTAATAAATACCTCTATATATTGAACTAATATGTACAATACACGTGTCTGCAGCATAATATAGAAATTACATAGCTCCAAAGAATTATATGTTGGAGTATTGCTATTATCGACTTAGTTTTTTTTGCATCTTGGATACGTTTTATACAATTTTAATTTACAAATAAATTTATTACCATCGTTTGCTTTTACTTACATCAGTTTGTAAGACGAGAGCGGGATGAATAAATTAATATTAAATAAGACTGCTTAATCTGAAGTTAAGAGTGGCACTTATACTTGTATACTATACAAGTTCGTATCGTTGGGTTCGCTTCAATATTCTGATTTCCTGAGCGTTTTCTAGTAGTACGAGAGTTAGCGACGTAGAGGAAACAAGAATTCCAGGTAAGCTAATCTTTTGACATTTGATCTCTTTCACTGTCTCGGTCAGGTCAGAGGGTTGCGTTTACCAGTGCTCACCGTATATGTACAGGTAAAAATACTCAATTTTTAAATTAATTAACAATGGATAATTTTTTTAATGGCTTTTGACAAGCTTAACAAAAATATTTAATTCATTGCCAGACATTTTTATGATTGTATATAATGTGCCAGACTTTACTGTTTATTTATCAAAAAAATGTCATATTATTTCAGTATCGCTGTAATTTTTATATGATATTATTTAAGTGTCAAAATATGTAAAATTAATATGCCAGACAATAGTTCTATTGTTAAATAATAAGGAACACTGATTAAGTCCGGAATATAAAAATGGTATGTTAAAAAGAGTAATCCTACTGGCAAGTGTCGGCCGCCGAGAAAAATATCGATATTTTGATATATCGATATTTTAAAAAATATCTATATATCGATTTCGATATTTAAAAAAAAATCGATATATTGATATTGATATGATATATCGGAGAATAAAAATTATTGATATTTTTTTTCAAAATATATATGGATATTTTTATTATACCCTTACAATTAAGTACCAGAATTACACCAGACCTTAATTAAGTATTACCAATTTAAAAAGTGTATTAAAGTAGTTTTTGTTTATTTTAAAGAAATATAGTTAATTTTTTTAGGAAAATATTGAAAAATATTGCGATATATGTTAAGCCTATCAAAACTTATTAAAATAAATTATCCATTCTTAATTAATTTAAAAATTGGGTATTTTACCTAGTAGTTAGTTTACAGGTACGATGGTAAACGCAATCCCTACCGTCAGCCAAAGGGGCCGGGTACTGACCGAGAGAGTGAAAGAGGTGATATGCCAAAAGATCAGTTTACCTGAAATTCTCTCTCAAAAACGTGGCTAGCTCTTGGACTATAGTAGCAGTATTACTTACACGATGCTGCGATTTAACATCTAAAGATCATCTAAATCTAAAGGAAGAATTTTCTATAACTTTATATATCCATTTGATTTTGAGGTGAAATTTTACGCGGATTACTTAATTAATCGAAGTATTATCCTTTAATAAATCGATCCCTTTAATCTTAGCCATTCAATAATAAATGAAGCATTTACTTCATTTAAAAAAACTCAGTAGTTAATTTAGTAGTTATTGTGCGATCATTTTTAATTATATCATGGATTAGTTTTTTTCTATGAGTAGATATATGTTTAATTTTTATTTAGTACTAGCTGACCCGACAGACTTCGTCCTGTCAAAAAGATTTGTAATGTGGCAGTTTTTGTGCCTACGTATTTTAAAAAATTCTAAACCATCACCCTGGTGATAGGGCGTTGTGAATAAAAAATAATTAAATAAAACATATATAAGGATTGAAAAGTAAGTAATCGCTTTATTGTTAATCATGTGAATCATAATTATTATTATTATTATCATTGTAGTGCTTTGTGGTATACGATGTTTTTTGTTTGATTACCTGGCGCATAGATAAACAAATCTGATGGTTTTCCAACATGGGAACAGGCAACATACAATTGACCATGTGAGAAACATGGGTTTTCTAGATTAATACCACAAACACTTAATGATTGCCCCTGGGACTTGTTTATAGTCATAGCAAAAGCAAGCCGCACTGGAAACTGTAGTCGTTTAAACTCAAATGGCACATCAGTCGGAATCATTGGGATGCGCGGTATGAGAACATCTTCTCCTTTATACTTTCCTTTGAGTATAGTTGCTTCTATCACATTGTTTAGTAATTTTTTTATCGCTAACCGTGTACCGTTGCAAAGACGCGGTTGGTTGATATTTCGCAACATTATAACCACCGATCCAACCTTTAATTGAAGATTGTGAGGTGGCAATCCTGGCAAATCCAGCGAGTTTAAAAATTCCGGTGGATAGTTGACTACATCATCTTGATTAGTAGCCGAATCAACTGATTTATATATCCTCAATTCGCCTGTAATTTGTTCTTGAATTTTGAAATTTAATTCATTTACATCTATGTTTTTTGCAGCCATAGCTCGTTCGCTCAACCAATCATGGTTTCTGTAATTTTGAGAAACATCTGGAAACACCTTCTGAATAAGTTCATCTTTTGATCGAGTTAACTGACAAAAACTTTGAGGAAAGTTAATGCAGCCAGTCAACATGTCTATAGGAAATTTGCCATTACCAATGTCAATGAGTTGTTTAGAGAATATGTTTCCAGATTGGTCATTTTGCAACTCGACACGCATATTCTTGCTTAAATGAAGTACTTTGACATGTTTCCACAAATTGGAGGACTTTAGACATGCATTGAGTTCATCAGCTGGCGTTGATCGTGGAATCACTGGCAATGTTTGACGAAAATCTCCTGCTAATAAAATCATTGCACCACCAAATCGGTTATTATTGCTACGTAGATCTTTTAAGGTTCTGTCTAAAGCCTCCAAAGATTTTTTATGTGCCATCGTGCATTCATACCAAACAATCAATTTACATTGCTGCAAAACCTTTGCCATTGCAGAGTTCTTCGAAACGTTGCAGGTTGGAGTTTCATTGCTTTGCATATTTAATGGCAATTTTGCTGTGCTGAATGGGCTGTTCGACCACCTTCAAGTAAAGTTGCTGCGATTCCCGACGAAGCGAGTGCAAGTGCAATTTTATTTTGTGAGCGATTTGTTGCTAATATTAATGAAATCAAAAAAGTTTTTCCTGTACCACCAGGTGCATCTAAGAAGTAAATCCCTCCATTTTCATCATTTGTTACTTTCATAAGAGTTTCAAATACATACTTCTGTTGTTCATTTAACAGTGGAAGATTTGTTTGAATTAATTCTTTCAAAGCGTTGAGATCATACAGTCTTTCTCGATGCAACTCTTGGTTAAAAGCGTCATGCATTGGACGATTGGGCGCGGTCAGGCCTAATTGAATTAATAGTTTGTTTGACATTATCAAGCACATGTCCTCAATTGAAATCAATGCTTCATTGTAAATTTCTTCACTGATTTGTATATTTGGATTTCCCATTCTATTCCGTATTTGATACAAAATATCATCACACATATAATCTTTGTACTTCATCCACAAATCAATTGGGTTTGATGGGAAGCATGTAGATATGATTATAGAAAACAATGTTCGTATTTGATGAGCGTGTGATGATATTACAGCATCATTGAGAGTTTGATCCCAATGAGCGTCATTTTCAAGCAATTGCAAACGTTGACAGGCTTCTCTGTAGGATCCACACAATTCACCATCAACAGTTCGTAACTGTTGGAATGATGTTGGGCCACGTACATTGACTAATAGCAGTCGTAAATAAAAACATTCATCATTGCTTGGATGTACTGAATAAATCCGGCCAATCGCATCGGTGGAATATACATCTGTATATCCTGGAACTGGTTTTCCTTGTTTCCGTCGTATAAATCTCCTTGAGGATTGATTCCAGGTATAATGCCAAAATACATTTCAGAATATAGCAATGTTTGTGCGAAATCATCGTTTTGGCATGTCTCAAAAAAACTGGTTAATGTAGTAGATGGTGGCTGAGCAGCTCTTTGTACTGCGTTCTGTGCTGTAAAATACACTCTTTGTCCATTTTCTAAATGCACAGCTAAGTGAACAACAGAAGGGTGTCTCTCATGAATAGGAAAAGAAAATATTCGCCAAACTGCTTCATTACTACTGACATAGCGGCCCATTTGGTATTGGGTAACTTCATCATTAGAATTCTCTGCACCAATTCCAATCACAGCCATATCACTCCCTTTGGTTACATATTTGCAAATGTATTTAATCGATTTCACTGAATGGCAAGATTCAACGTTGATGTGTGCCTTGAATGTCTTTGATAAAATGGGTGAATATGGAACAATCCAACGATTATCTATTTCAATATCTTGTTGATTTAATTTGACAATTGTTGATTTTCCATTGTTTGCTGTCGATCTGCGACGATACAATGGATAACCGTCATTACCAGTAATTGTTTCCGATATTAATGTCCGTGGATATCGTTTTGAACATTTACCATCCATCATACACGGTGAATTTTGATTAAGAGTTCCACAGGGACCATGTATCATGTTTTTGATAACTACCTCATGCAATCCAGGATCTACTTGTACATTAGGGATTTCAGCTGATATCACTGCATCAACTTCATTTGGCCTTATCTTTTCAATCAACCAAATCAAAATGTGTGCATGTGGCAATCCTCGTTTCTGCCACTCCACAGAATACATCCAGCAGCGTGTCTCACCAAACACATTATGTTTTACGATGAAATTCATTAAAGATTTCAACTTTTGTCTAAAGACTCTGGCTGTAATATCATGACGATCAGTGGGTGATTGCCCAGGGAATAACTCCTGCTTAATTTCTATCCATTGCGGATTGCATGTAAATGTGATGAACAAATCTGCTGTACCATAATGACGAACATACGACATGGCATCTTGAGCATATTCGTGCATATGCCGAGGCCTTCCGATGTATGTTGCTGGAAGAATAGTCATCCGACCGACATTCTGTGCATTTCCATCAGTATTAATCGCATCTCGAAGGTGAATATACTCTTCAGATCGGAGTTTGGTTTGATTCAACCTGATGAATGTTAATCTCTCCGTTTCAATTTTAACATACATGCCAACAACATATTTGTGATATAATCGCCGACATTTCAATATGTGATTATCTTCATTTTCCCGAATCATTAGGCGGTATGAATAATAGTTCATTGAACTGACTTTTTTGTTGGTTTCAGAACCTGTAAACAGATTTTGTTTTAATAACATTCAAATACATAATATAGTGACTGAGATATTATCGCCATAGCTAAACTAATATTTTAGTTACCTGTAATGGGATTTATCATTTTTATTGATAAATCGTAGCCATCTTCACCTTGCCAAAATATAATGGGATATTGCAGTGCATCATATGAGCGGTGTGTTTCCTTTATACGTTGTAATTGATCATTCCGACGATGTAAAACAATATCACGGGATTCCAAATTTTCTCCAACTACAACGATAGCAACTTCATCAATAGTTGGTGCATTAAAACGTCTTGTATGTTGACCTGCAGGTGTTTTATCAGCTCTGATTACAATTTTGTGATTATCGGATGGCATCAGATCCAGGGCAGTTTTAAACAATATAATCAATTGATTGTGTTGATGAAATAAAGTTTGTAATTGTTCTACAATAGACCTCTTTACTAAATTGTTATGTGCACAACGCAGATCAATTTCTTGTGGTGAATTGCCCATAAAATAAATTTGCAGGAATTTGTTGTCGCTATCTGACACTGGTAACAGTGAACCTGCTCTGTGATATATTTGCCCTTGTATCTGTAAATAAAAAAAATATTATGGTGTGGTATAAATTAATGGATTGTCAGTGATCAAACTTAAATAATATTTGATCTTAAAAAGTATATATTTAGTTTTAACTAATATCTATCAAATATAAAATATAATAAAAGTGTCACTGAAACTGAATCACCATATAATATGATGACTAAGTGATATATTTCGTAATGATTAAGAAATTGAAGATTAGTAACACATCTTAACTTTGGTGACAGAAAATTTTGCTCGCTAAAATAATTATGAGTAACTGCTATAAGACATACCTTGAAAGTTGGCATAAAATTTTCCCGAACTGCATTTGTTGCCCCAAATGAAGTCATTTGAAAGCAATTGTTATATTGTTGGATATGTGTCAAAAAGTGTTTAGAATCTGTTCCTATTCCTGAAACCAATGAGTACAATGGTTCTGGTGGTGGATCCAATGGTATCAATTTCACTTTACCATTTGCGCAACACAATCCATTGGCTTCGTTTTTGTATTTTAATGCCTTACAGTGTGAGCAAACCAAGTTGATAGAACCAATAACAACACATTGGTAGTTACTGTAGTCAATTGACACATCGTAACTGAAAGCAGCTCGACTCAAACTTGCGCGATTATTAGTTGAATGTCGCGCTCGCGCTTCACGCGTTTTGATATCCGAATTCTTTCACGTTCATTTCCGTCGTCACGTTCTTGTGCAGTACGATTAGATCGGTAATTAGCTTGATTTATAGCATTTCTGGTTCTTCTACCTAAATTGCTTCGTCTTATAGGAGGCATATCAAATATAAATTATTTTTTCACTAATCACGAACTAAACAAACACTAACTAACTAAACACTCTGCACAAAACACGATATATGAATTTGTTTCGTGTATCAGTTGACAATTCATCTGTCATCTGTCAAAAGTCATCTGTAACAGACAACTTTTTTTTTAAATGTGATATGACTTGAACTCAAATCCTTTTAAGCCGTACGAATTGTTTTATTTATTTAAAATTTGGATATTAAAATTAATAAAACACTGTTGTAACGCGATTTTTGTTTGACTGATGTAATGACGTGGAAACTGATGCATTTTATCTCTCGTGCCGAAACTAATACAAAAGAAACACGAGTTTCGGAACGCGACATTAAACTCCTCCAACTATGTATTCTGTGCTCCAACGCACACACGCACATTGTTTTGATATATATGATCTTTGACGTTAGGAACACACCTACATTGCTTAGACAACAGTGAGTGCTTGTAATTTAATATAAACTTTATACCATAGCAATAAAGCTCAAATTGACTACGTTTTAGTTACAAATCATTTGTATGGGAAAAAGAAAAGGGCTATTTTTAGGGTTTTCCAGCAATAATTCTAATTTTTCTCGCCGTAAAAACCATCCTTGAACTTCAGCGAACATTTTAAAAAAAGATTTGGCCAAATTGGTCCAGGCGTTGTTGAGTTATGCGCTTACCAACACATTTTGCGATTCATTTTTATATATAAGATTTATAGTTATTGTACATCTTTAGTTTTTAGGTTTTGTTTGTGTTCTATTGTATTGTCTTTATTAATTATAGTATATTATTTAAAAATATCAATTTATATATTAAAATACGCTAAAACATTTGTGGGGTATTATTTCATTCCGTAGAAAAAATCCATTCCTTTTTACAGATCCACAGAACATTCAAATATGTGAAATTCAAATGAAATTATTAATTGCATGTTAATTCAGTAATTATTTTTTCCTTTTCTTTTTTAAAGTTAGTACGTGAAGGAATATACATCTCCGTCTTACTTATACTACCATTGGAAAATATAAACAAATATAAAATTAACTGCTCCGTGCAATTATCTTTCCTCTCTCACAATTTGTATAAGAAAGGTTTCGTACATCTTACGTCTGACATCACGATTGGAAAAAGCGGTCGAACCGTGCATTTGACTGAAAATAGTAATTACCATTTTCTGTCGTTAGTTTTTTGACTATCGATTATTTTGTGATTATCGATTGTTTAACTGTTTTCAGTCGACAGTTCCCATCGCTAATATATACTAGGAACATTTTTTTTGTGATATATCCTTCTTTATGTCAATCAATACCGATATACAATCGATTAGAAGAAACATTATTGGGATGTTTTATATTACATTTGCTGGTTACGTTCAAACGGCATTTTCTTTAAGGAAATCAAATTGGTTACCGTATTATGCGCATTTTCCAGTCCGCTTAAATTCGATTTTAACGATGATTTCTTATTTTCCGACAGGAATCATCGTACCGGAAAAATATAAAAATATTTTTGAGTACCCCTCGACATCTTGATACGACTTAAATGGATCAAGATCTATTTTCCAACAAGCCAGGGATCAGCGGAAAAGCTAAATTGTGTTGTTGACAGTCCTCTTTAAATGTCCCGTATCATTTTTAAGAATCAATCAATCGTGTGAGCGAATTATTGATTATAAACTACATAATAGTTGGAAGTAGGAAATACTTTTTGTAATGTAGTTTGTTTTTTTTACCAATTGTTTATCCATAATTAATACGCTAACTTTTATATCTCTTTTATAGTTTTCAATTATTTTAATATTATTATTTATATTTTTACTATAATATTATTGTATCGGATTGACCTGTATCAAATTTATTAGAATTTATAGTGTATTGTTAATAAATTCTAAGTGTTCGAATTTTGATAAATATACGGTTTTCCTCATACTGTTGCGATAGTCGCATGTTCGAATCCTCTTGGGGCATGATCGTAAATGTATGTTTGTGAATTATGAATTCTGTCTAAATGACCATAGCGTAAAATTCGACAAGGAATATGATTCCAATAATGTCATTAAGCAGGTGGGTAAAACCGGATGTCTTCTGGGATGATTCTTCAAGTTGGTCACTCGGCAGTCGGTAGTCTTAATGAGCAATCGTTTTTCTACAATCCCTATGCCCTCGGATATAATCAGAATTATCTTTTGGCTATGATCGTGTATTCCGCCAATTACTTTTTATGCCAAATGGCCAGCATTTAGACGCTTATTCGAAAGGTGTAGATCGTTGAGGGTATATTTCTAATAATAAAAGTTGTCTACTGTTGTTTCATTATTTTTTCTATGTTCATTATTATTTGTTGCGTGCATGCTAGTAGGTATTAGATTAGTGACTGAATATTAATCATGTTTGAAGAAGGAAAGACGAGTATTTTTAAATTAACCACTTGGTTAGTTGAAATTTAATTAAAAAATATGAAAATTTTATTGAAGAATGTTGATGAACAATTTTTTAGAGTATTTGGGGCTAACCTTGTCTTTTATATCAGTTATGAAAGTTGTAAAAATAATTTATTGGTAGAATTAGGTAGTAAATGGAGGTTTTATATAGTAAAAAATCAAGACAATGAATTTGAAGGTTGTTGCAAAGGTAATATATCAATCTGATTTTTTAAAAATATGTTTGATAGTCTTTGATTTATAGGCATTGATATAGTTCAACAATTAGAGTAGTATATAAACATTCCATTTTTGTGGTAATAACATAAATAAATTGATCATAAAAGACATGAAGACCCATAAATTTGTCAAATCGTAAACATAGATGGAATTGGATTAAAGTGATATGTTTGTAGACTTGGAATATGGGTATATTTTGTAGTAACCTACTCAAGATTATCATAATACTTATTCCGTTCACTGAAATCAAGCCTAGCACTAATGCTGGAGATACCATTTTTTATCTGTAAGACGCATAATGTAAATATTTAAGAACTTTTGCTTACATACCTTATTACTTTTCCTGCCTTTTTCTTCTTCAGATTCATGAATGTTAGCCTTGCATAAATAGTGACATTAAATAAATTATAATATGTAATTACTAACACCTAAGTTGTTTCCAATTTGGTTGTTAGAATTACTATACAAGAATATTTTTAGTTCTATCTAATCTATAAAAGTAACTGAATTATTAGTCAATATATTCACTGTATCAAACATCAACTCATTACCTTTTTTTTAAATAAGGCATGATTTCTTCTGCCTTTCTTCCACTTTTCTGCCTTGAGAGTAGTAGCCGTTAGATCATTAGGGTGTCTTTGATAATATTATATGTTTTTTCTGATACGATTTAAATCGACTCTTGTCAAAACATTTATCTTTTTAAGATTATTATTCTCCACTACTCTCTGACAAAACCACATTCTGCAAAATTCAAAAAAAGTTTTATACTTGCAGCCAATCGATCCTTGATTTTATTCTCTTCGACTTTTGTCACTCTTTTGTAACCATTTTCATCTTTATGCTCCACATGTGTCTCAATATATTCAACGGATACTTCACCTAAAATAGGTGTTATTACTAAAAGATACATTAAATTTAGTTCTAATTGTTACCAGTGATTGCAATTTTTGCTATTATTCTTGATCGACAAACTCCATTAATGAATTGACTACCTCGAGCTGGTTGCTGACGTACTGCGAATGTTTTTTCATAACCTTAGTTGAAATAATGGATAATTCCGACGAATATGTTTTCTTGCGGAACTAACACAGTAAATTCTCTCTATAAAGCTAATATTTAAATGTAATATTTATTTCAATAAATGTATTCAAAATAATTAAAATAAAATCAATAAAAAATCAAAAGGTACTTATTTTAGGACTTCCTGTTTTAAACCAATTGTTATAGCTTTTATTATTAAAAATATGCCCTCAGAGATCTACACCACTAGGATGCAGGGAGTACAACAGGATCATTTCCGAATGCTGATTCCGTTTTTTCCGAACGAATAGGGTCAGCAGAACAACGAATCCTATCTTAATGTCGAGGACCGTGGTTCGGAGCCAACTTTAACCAGTAAGTCCAGTCCAGATAAACCTTATATGGTAAAAAAACATTTCTTGGAAATAAACATATGTGATAACTTTGTCTGACATGATGAAGTTGGTGTTGGTGGAGTTTCGTCTCATTTGCATTAGATCTAATATTGTTATAATGTAGGCTATAAACTATAGTCCATATTAACTGTTGCTGCAGTTAGTTCTAAAATACAATATTACAAACAAAAACACTTTATGATTGTGTAGTTGTTCACCTATCTTTCGAAAACTCTTTATAAAACTTCGTTGATATTTTAAATCTCTTTTTCTGACTGTTATTACGAATATAATCATTTGAAAAATTATTTTAAGACTTATTTTCATACCTTTTTGTTTTCAACTGTAACAGAAAAAAATCGCGACTCCTAAAAAGTTCTCACAATGGTCTGTTATGTACGTGAGAACATTGCGCAAATTTAAACTAATTGTTTCGGAATCTGTTTTCAGAACGAAAAAAAAAGGTTTTAACATAGATAACGAGCGTACATGACGAGAGTTTGTAGCTAAAACACAGCATAATTTGAAATAGAAAATCGTTTTGCGTACGTATATTTTTAGTAGAATATTTGAAATATTCATGTTTTTAATTTTTTTTCATATTACATTGATTTAATTTGTAGAATAGTTTTAAGCAATTCGGAATATATAGACATGTTTTTTCTAATATTGTTAATAATTATTAACCGAACATAATTATTATTTGTTTAAGTTTGGCTAAGAGTTTGGCTCGCCGACAATAACGCACTGGGATTGACTCTCCCTGAGGCTAAAAGTATTTTTTTAAGTTCATAAAATAAAACAAAAGATAATGTTCGTTAATCCTTAAATTTTATGTTTGAAACAGTATTAAAACGGATGAATTGAGTGATTAAAAAATTATTAAACAAAGTTATTTAATTTTAAACAGTTTTATTTAAGAATTTGTGTTACTTTCGGTTTTCCTATATTGTTACAATAATAAAAGAGTTATGGCAAGTTTGGATAAAAAACGATTAGGAATAGTATGGTCACGTAAATTATATTTTATATATTTTGCAGAGACAAACCCGACACATGTGAAATTTTTATCTCAACATAGATTAACAAAATTCAAGAATAACAACAATCGGCTGTTTTCTTTGCTTACAACATATCTAGATTTTCCAAATCAGCTTTTTATTTAATGTCATATCTGGTAAAGAAAAAGAAAAAAAATGTTCTTGCTTAATGACTTTTATTAATTGATCTAGTTCTGGAGACATATTATATCCTTGTAGTAGAGATAATTCCAAAGATTTTAAAGATTTTTCTGTCAATTTTAATGTTTTTGACTTCTGATTAATTTCAGGTTTAGTTAGTTTTAGTTTAATACATTTCTTAACAAAAGAATAACCGAATACTGCAGATCATAAATACTAATTAATTAATTTTGCATCAAGAGTTGAAATAAATGTTGCATAGAATATTCACAGTTATAAAATAGTTTCATAGAGTTTTAATTCGCCATTTGTTTTTGAGTTGAAATGAAAACCATAAACCAATAAGATGAGTTCTCTACAAGGCCGGTATCGACGAGTAAAATAAATGTTTTATTAAAAATGTAATTACACACATTTTTTATTCAACTTGGTGTAATTATTGTTTTTGTGATATATACTCTAAGTAAAAAATATGGATAAAAGATAATGACTGGCAGAAGTTAAAATTGAACTAACTACATAATTTACATCGATGGAAGACATAGGACAAACAGAAAAAATTATGAATTATTAACAGTGCATTTGTAAACATTTTAAAGCATTGATAAATATTAAGGTGTTTAATGAATCATGCAGTAAGATATAACTATATAACATTTTATTCTTTGAGCCTTGTATCAATTATTTTGATTATTTACTTTACAGAAGTTTTGGAAATTGCTAATTTAATTATTGGAAATGCATTCATTTAATATACATTTCTAACTGGTAAACAATAAATTATCTAATTATGTTTATTATTGTTTTAATATATATGCTAAAGTCAAATATCAATTTGAGAATTGTTTTAATTATATATTCGTTGTTTTAATATATAAACATGTATTACTTCAGTTAATTTATTATTCCATACATATGTTTATAATATAAAAGTAAAGGAAGATCATGTATATGTGATGCTCTGAAGTTGTCAACATACAGTTCTAAAAATAATCTTGGTTGTGATTATTAATCTTACTTATGATACTTACTTATAATCTTACTTTTTATAATGTATAGTGGTGTAGTAATATACACTTATTAACACTTTGTTGATTATTGAAAGTTAATGGAAATTATATGTAATTAAAAGCAATTTAAGGAATGTTAGTGAGTATTAAGTCTTGAGATAGTTTGTATATATTTTAATATATTTTAATATACAGACATTTATTATTAATGTTATGCCTCAAATAAATTTGTTATCTTATATTGAAAATACTGTGAAAACAAGTTTGGTAACATATCATTTTTAAATTAGTCCTTTAAACCTATTATGAGATTAACATGATTAATTTAATACATTGTGGTCGAATTTCGACCACAGTAACTAGTTAATATAATTTGTTGTAAGGAAAATTATAATCAGCCCAATAATTCTTCAATTTCCCTGTAGTCCTGTAAATTGGCCTGATTAATTTCTAATATTATTGGGTTTCTAAATAAGTGAAAAAATTCGAAATTACTTTTTTCCCACCTATATATACCAGAAATTGTCTGATAAGAAGCTAACGCTTGCACAATGGGATTGACTCTACAAGAGACGCATGGAGTGTTCTATACACCATTAGCGATTATTTTTTATATATTGCGGGAATTTATTGAAAAGCAAGAACAAAAAAATATGCGCCCTCTGGCGTCGCCCGTCACAATACCGCACCAGATCCGATACGATATTAAGCGGTTATCGCGAACAAAAAGGTGCAAACTCGCTCTTGCTGCTTGTTGTTTCGACGTCTATCTCTTCCGCTTCTTTGAGTCTTTTGTAAGGGTTATAGAGTGGCTCGATTTTTTATAGGTTTTGGGGGTTTAGGGTTTGTGACGACATCGGTCTTATCACCGGATTTATCCGGTTTGTTTTATGTCATTAGCGATTATGTCGATGTAGAGGGTTAATTAATTTGTTAAGATTAGCGCAAATGTTTTTGTTCATCAACTTTCTTTGTCCATTTTTTCCGGAAACCTTTAACGCGTAAATATTGTTACTATAAGGGATTTTTCATAAATCTTCAGAAAATTCAAGAGATGGGGTCATAGAATCAAATAAAAATGGTCTCTTTAGGGCATCACGTATTCACCTACACTAAGTTCAAAGGTTGGCAACGTTGGTGGATTGGCATGGCTATAAAAGACCACCACGACGACATCTCGTTCTCTTCCAATCTCCCAGAAAGCGACTCTGCATAAAATATTGGTCCGTCCAGTCTGCCTCAACGGAGCACAGATATGTGTCTGAGAGACAACTTGAACTACTATAAGTGTTCCAATCCAAAAAAGTCCGCCCGGTACTCAATGCCCCATGGTTTATGAGGAACGTCAACACACACCTCGAATCAGGCATCCCGTTTGTGAAGAATTTCATGAACATGCTCAGTGCAAGGTTCTCCATAGGCGCCTTAGAACACGACAACACCTTGATTAAATCCCTACCCATCCACAAACCTCGGTAGTAAACCCACTACGACAATCCCAGTCGTAACCCAGGGTATTTGTTGCCCGCTAAACATTCATACCCCGAACCCGAAGCGAAATCAGCAGAAGCCCATTTGGTTCTAACTGGTCACGGAAATCATGGAAAAAGAAAAAAAACATCTCGTTCTCTTTTCTTTTCTCTATCCCATTGTAACAGTACCACTTCCACAGCGCTACCGTACTTCCTTTACCTAACCTAATATCTTGTCAATTCTCCCGTCCACCACACTGTCAACCAGTGTTTTCATTTTCCGTGCGAATTCCTTCCACAAAATAGTAGTGAGTGTTTCGATTAACAATCGCATTGACAGCCACATATTCTGACCGACCAGACGAATATTACTACAAGGTATTATGATTTCATTTTGTTTATCGATGGAAGTAGGAATCTTTTAGTTTTTATAAAAACGAAAACAGATTTTTTTAATTAATTTATTTATTAAAACATATATACAACTAACAATTAACTTTAATCTAACTTAATCTACTAACAAACAGCAACAACTAAGCTATTTTTTATTGAATTGAATTATGTCCAAACATTTGCATTTGTGGATGTCGCATCAACTCGTTAGCGTTCCACTCCGTTATTAGATTTTAGTCCCATTTTTCGTGGCCCTATTGGGGGTTTTAGACGCTTTTGCCACTATTTTAGGTTTATTTTAGAATCTGTTGCATTTTGGAGTTCTTTAATAACTTCACATCCTCGATAGTTTACAGGGCGGTTTTTTGCCAGAATGGCAGCATTTTGATGGTACATTTTCCGATTTTTTGCACGTTGATGTTAAGTTAGATTTGCGTACAAATTTGCACTGGAATATTAATTTATTACTTTTTAGTGCCTCAACGGTAAGATTTGTATTAGGGATCATATTAATATTGTATATTTTACCCACATCTTTTTTCTTTGTAAATGATACAATAAACATATCTAATTGTTCTTTTGTTTTCCATTTACGTTTAGGCGTAACATTTTGGGCTTGCAATCCTTGGTTACGTAAGTTAGTTTATTATAATGTTTATTGGTCGAAAGGATGATGATTGAAGAATGAAGGTGATGAAGGTGTCACTTTGATGCCTTTATTCTGTCTGTTTTCATAAGAATCCCATGAGTGCTTACTGGATACATTTATTTTACTCGTATCATTTTTTATAAGTTTAGTTTGGACGTGCTTAGTCCCAATTGCCTAATTAAGCATTGCATATAGTTTCTACTGATTCCTGACACCTACAACTATAATCGGTGGTTTATGGGTAGATTTTAAACAGACGGAACATTGGGTTTCAGCAATTTGGTTTCCGCTATTTTCCTTTTTTTGTTGTTGTTTTTGACTCTAATCGACCTGGTATCTTCAGCCAGATCATTTTCGCTAGGTGCTTCTGGAACTTTATGCAACATTATATTATCTGCCTCTTAATTAGAATTTACTTTCTCAGTTTCTGTTCATCGAATTCACTTGTTCTCGAAACTCAAGGATTATGTTATGCGATTGAAAAATGGAAAAAGATAATTTCAAACTGGGTTTGAAAGCTGTATCAGCGAACATATTGCATAGTACCACGTCTGATATATATGTTTCGTATGTTATATATGTTTCAATGCAGCAACTTCCAAATCGCGGCCATTCCAGCAGGCTTTTCTTTCTAGTTTTAGTTCTTGCCAACATCTCAATTTAATTTTAATTATTTCTCGAGAAGAATGAACTTTGCTCGCTGGTCGAACACACGTGTTGTATATCATTTTCATTGCAATTGTGCAGCAACAGTTTTACAACAGGTAAAATCCGACAAGGATCAACTATTCCAGTCCGGCCAGTAACCGGTCTTGGTAAAGCTGATCATCTTCTGGGGAGTTCTCTAAGTTGATAGGTGGTTTATTACCCAATGCCTTTATTCGGAGCCTATGTCAAGCAGCAGAGAGATCGAGTCTAGTTAAATATTATTTGGTAAAAAAGAGAATTTAAAATATAATGAAAACCAAATTTATCAAAAATTTAGGAATTTCTTAATCGGTAATAAGGTCATATTTTATGAAACAATATTTCTCTAAATAGAAGTTAATTTGATGTAGAAATATATTCTTTACAGTTTTTTAAATTTTTTTGTAAAAAGTTATTACTTATTGAATAATTTTCGTCGTAATACTTCCTTTACGGAAATATTAATTAAGTAATGAATTAGTATTTGTTTTTCTATCATATGCTATTATTTATTGATATTAACTATTCATATTGTTAAATATAATAGTTGTTCATCTATATTAAATTTGGCAGAAAAATTATTAGTTTTTGATATAAATTTTATGTACATTTAAAATATATGGCGATTAATTCTAGAAAAATATAATAATATAATAACTAATATTAATTTTTTTTTTGTAGTCGGTAACAGTTTCAAGCTATTTCTGGAGTGACTCCTTACTTTAATTATAATTATTTCTAAAATTAGATTTAAAAATTCATTTGTTTTATTAACATTTTGTTTGGGGAGACTGATGAGTATGAAGACCATAAAAAAATATTTGATGCTATATAATTAAATTAGTGTGGCTTTTGTAATTTATTATTTGTTTTCTGTTTTTACAGATTTTTACAGCTTCTGTTGCTTATTAAATTTTAAGTAACTCTTTGATTATTAACATTTGTTTTTTAAATATTTAATATTTTAAACACTAATCAATGATGTATACTCCATACCATTGCCTCATTGCTTCACATTTTGCCACTTTTTTGGTAAAACCATAATTTTGTCAGTGTAGAACTTCTGAGATATCTGGGGCAAAAATTGTGGATAAATGGAAGTCGTGCCATCATCAATTCATAACAAAGCATCGCAATGTTTCCGCAATAACTTTGACTTTTACTTTATTTTAGATTTGGCATATAACAAAATACTAATATAAATATTGTAATGAAAGAAAAATAATGTTATCAAATATACTTTCTTGTAATATTATAGTACACCTAAAACGTATATTATCGAAGGACTTAAAATATAGTTAGTTATACAGCCCCAATAGTTTGTTGGTTAAAGTTGTTTTATTATATTTATGTTGAACTCTTTTCCACACCGCCATACAATGTATTTTATTTTCATTAAGGAGCATTTATATCTTTTTACTTTTAGTTATTTTTTCCTTCGTTACTGTGTCTCTTCTGTTATTTTTAGCCGTTTTAATCTCCGCTTTTACCATAATGTATTTGTCATAGATGCAGATCAATTAGTAATCATACTCTCCTCATATATTCTAACCAAATGCTCATGTATATTCTGAACAATTATACACAAATTATGGACATACATTTTTCACATTCTACAATACGATATTCTACAGTTATCCTACATTAATTACATACTCACTTGTAATTGGCTCCACTCTCATTGCCTTATCTTGGTAATTTTCAGCATTCAGTCACGGTCATTTTCTGAGTCACTTTCAAAGTCAATAACTAAACTGTTAATATCCAATCTAGTACTTGGTCATGATTCCACCATTTCTCAACTTCTTTTTTTGTGTTATATGTTATTGTTGACAATGTTTCTTTACACATGACCAAACAGTTCTTACTTATATATCCTTCTCGGCCTCCGTGTCCATTATAGTAATTTTTTGCCACCTCCACATACAGTGTTAGAATTAGGCCATTTTCATAAAAAAATAAAATTGCATAAAATACAATTAAATATCCCCTTTATATTAAGTAAAGTAAATAACTTTTTAACATGCCATCTCCAAATTTGACTTATGTTTTGCAATCCATTCTTTAATTACTTGTTAATACGATCTACTTGTTAATATCTGTTGCACCACTGTGCTATGGTATGGCGCATTTTACATAACAATAATTGATAGTTTCTACAGCTGATTTTCAAACAAGAGTAAAAATTATTAAAAATATTATGACCAAGAACATAACCAAATGTTAACGTCTTTCCAAGACTGGCACAATGTACCATTTTCCTAGATACACAAATATAAATAACAAATCTTTCTTAATTTTTTATATACTTCTTTTAGCAATGCAAAGTTCCCTTAGACCCTCCTTCGTGGGTTATCTTTACACAATTTAAATCCTATGTTCCCTAATAGTGTATGAAATGATGACTTACCCCCAAAGAGCTGCATATCCCTAAGTTTTCTATGAATACTTCACAGACTAATACTTGTCTCTTAAATAATTGCATTAAATTAATTTTATTTCAAAAAATCTACCCACTGTTTTTATACATTTCATAAATTTGATCTTGAATAGAACTAATATTAAGTTGATCTTGATTCGTTACCCGCCTCGTATGTCGACGCTTTTATTTCGATGAATCCTATATTCACTATATTTGTTGTCATTTTTCGAAAGATTTTAGTCACAGTGCCCATACTAATATTCAAAGCAGCTGCAACATCTTAAAACCATTTCCAATAAATTTGCGACAACTTAAATTTTATAGTGTCAATGCTTTTACTGGCAAGAGAGGGACCCATCTCATTCCTGTTCGAAATAACTCATTTGAGATGCACTCTCTTTCAGACTATTTATTAGCTTTGCCATTTTCAATCGTAGTAATCACAAAACATATTTGTGGAATTTGATATGCAGCTAAACAAGTAAAGCGCTAAAACAACATTTGATTGTTTATAACTTTTAATTATTGTGAAGTTTTGAAAAATTTTGCAGATATTTGACAACCAGGTGAAATTTATAGAGTGATTCGTTTAATGTTCGGATGTATCATTCTATCTTTTTTTAACTACAACAAAATGAGTAGAAAAAATACTGTCTCAGCTTAAAATGAATTACGATATGCAATACATTCTACATCATGATGCGACGATGGCGTGAATTCACTGTTACTTTGAATAGACTACGTATGATCAATGTATAAGCAGCAAAATAGAGCTAATTATTTAATAACGGTATGCATTATGTTAGCAGCATTGTTTATAATATTACTAGTTTAGATTTGCGTAACTGGTTGTAATTTCGGGGATTATCCGATCAGTTTGCATAGTTGTAAAAAATGGTTTGATGTCGGCTTTTTTTAAATCGGCACAAAACGGCGTTTATCATCATTAAAAACAGTTTGTTATCGGTTCCAATCGTGCTCGCGTTCTTTTTTTTTTCGAACGTTCGATGCAAACATAAAAATTGGCCGAAACGACAATGGCTGAATCGGTCGGACGTTGGGCAAAAAAGGTCGTCGAATATTTCGGCGGTGAAAAGCCGTAATTAAAATCAGATTAGGCCGACGCATAGCTCGTTTACGAATCATTTGGTCCGCATAAAGGGCTGACGCTCGAAAAACCGTCAAATCGGACACGGGTTGGATTTCCTCGGACAACGTCAACTTGCTTGATGCCTGCACAGGACGGGTTCAGTACGAGTCCAGTTGAAATAGGCAATAGTCAGCGTTGTCATTGACGTGGTTCGATTTCATCATTCAAATCAAATCTGTCAATTATCTTTTCTTATATCATTTTTGTTTACTTAATAAATTTTGTCAATATTTAGCTTTTCTTTTTGAGAGATTGTGAGAGAATTTTCAGACCGAACTAAGGCGGTATTAACATACAAAAAATGATTTTTATTATAAACTAGCTGTACTGGGTGCTTGGTTGGCGCAGTTGTGAAGATGGTTGTGAAGGTGGCCACAAGATGGTCCTCCTACTGTTGCTGTAGTCGCGAGTTCGAACACTACCGGGGCATGGGTGTACTCATTATTTGAGATTGTAACTAAAAATGTCTTTATAGGCAACAGTGGAAAATCTGATAAGGAATAATCATTCCAGTCACGCCGGTAACCAGGCTGCGTAAGACCGGATGTTTTCTGGATGATCTCTAAGTTGCTCATTGGCTAGTAGGTAGGCCTAATACCGATGACTGTGGTTCTGAGGTTTTTTTTTAAATATAGTGTGCGCAATGCAATGGTTGTGTTTTCAAATTTGATCATTGATCGAGAGCTGAGACATGAATATCATTGGTTTTGACAAGGAACGATTGCACTGGGGAGTAAATGCTACTTGTCTACGTTAATCATTTCCATAAATTTCATTCAAATTCATTTCGCGCTTCACATTGTCCATCATTTTAAACTGCTCATATATATTTTTGACTTGCAGCATTGTGAATTTTACGACCTAAGTTGGTTGGTATATTTAGTTATGATTAGTATTAGATCGCATTTTTATTAACCAAATTGAAATGAAAATAAAAAATAGGCTCCCTCCATGTTTCTGTATAGGCTATATATACCACATGTTGGTCTATCAAAATTTATTAAAAATAAGATATTAAATTAAAATATTAATATATGACGTGATTGCGGTGAACTAACTGCCGTGAACAAAAACCCGCACAACAAACGTAAAGCTCAGTAAAAGCGTTCAGATCTAATTGTTTGTGCACTAAGAAATTAATAAATGCATTTTTATCGATATAAGCTGACCAATAAAGCTGTTAACATTTTGCAAACTGTCACTATCAAACTATCAATCGCTTGAAATTGAAGTACTTGAAATTTTCTAATTAACTGCGTAATTTTCTTAATTTGTCTTTCGGTAAGAATTTTCTGCAGAGTATCACAGAACTTAAAAAAAAGGAATAAAATCGGTAAAGTCGTTTTCAAGTTATGGCGTGACCAAGATAAATAGCGATTCATTTTTATATATTTAAATGTAATTTGTAAATAAATCAACTCAAATACGTGTTTTCAAGAATCGATAAAAATTTAGTTCAATACCGTGATCAAGAGGTGTTATGTATAATATTCCATGGCTACAGAAACATTCCGGTCCTACAGCTAACAATTGATATGATTATGCCGATTCTTATACGAGTAGCTTATTAAATGTCAAAATAGATGCAATAATCAAGAATCTGAGGATACGAGGAAAGTAAGAAACGAGAAAAGAGTTGAAATAAATGCTGCTATTGAATTTTTGACTTATGGATTAAAGCCGTTTTTCTAAATTTGGACATTTAGAAGATAAGATGTATCATGAGGGGATTAATTTTGAAAGATAAGCATGAGGATGCCTATTCGAAATTGAAAGAAATAAAAGTGGGAACCCCGCAGGATAATATGTGGGTGAGGTCTCTGAGATGACTAGATCTTCTTGAATTACTACATAATACTGTTACTTCTCTTGTCGGTAAAGAAAATGAAGAATTGGACTAAGCAGTGGATAAGTTTGAGTGATAATAAATCTGTCTACGTCAATTTTACACATTAGGGAATTCAACAAATCCTTATCCGAATATATAATATCCAAGTACCGTCTGCTAACACAGCAAAATATTTAGAAACAACATAGCTGGCAAGCTCGTATAAAGAAGAAGAAAGAATAACTGGATATTAAATTTAAAAGATATGTTGTAAAATGTTGATAAGATGTATGTTGGCCAATAAAAGAAATTCTATCCAATCAATAAACTTCTGTAGGAGCAAATCGCGGTGCTATAATGTGATGTTAGTGTAAAAGCAGGCTACATTACTAGTTTATATGTTAATATTAGTATAAATAATTTTAGCATTAAATTTAGATTGTAATTTTCAGTAATATTACTGAAATATTACCTAATAATAAAAACATGTATTATTGAACTATATTAAAAAAGCAAAAGCTATACGATATTATTGCTTATTTGTTTATTCATACCTAATTATTTTAAAAACTTAAGCATTATCTTAAAAAGAATAATGTAAAAATATAATTTTTTAAATCACTGTTTTTCAAAATTTGAAAGTTTAGCTATTTTCAAAATCAAAAGTACTTGATAATGTTTTATGTTGTACTTATTATTATGAATTATGGATGAAATAACCTCGGAGTTTTAATTAATTTCAATTATACCATCATTTTTAAAAAAGATCTTAGAAAGTAATCTTTCTAACGTAGTTTTCTTATATATAGTTTTTTATTAAAACTTTTGGATCGGTAATAGTCGTTCAAGTTGAACTGTGTTATCCCCGCCCAAGTTCGTAATCTTCAGACTTCATCAATCTACAGTTTTGCAGTACTATTCAAAACAATGTTCTTAAATTTTAATAGGCACTTTAAACATTATCAGAGCGAATTATAATTCCATACGTCTATTCGCTCTTGGTGGTCATACGCCTGGAACTATTAGTAGTTTCCTTTTTCCTTTGATTCATATTAATTGAATGCATTATTTTTACGTACGACGTGAAGACACATATTTTTTATATTCACGTCGAATTTAAAACGGCGATGTGGTCGCATATCGTAATATCCATATTTGTAGAATATTGAGAAGCATTTATGTAAAAGTGTTTCAAGTTAAGTTGTTTTTCAGTAGTTACATAGTACATTGATGAGAGGTTATTCAACATTAATTATTTATATCAATTGTGACTTATTTATCGACAGCATGGCTTTTGTTAAGAAATTATTCAAGTTTGAATGTATATAGGAATATATTTTACATTTTTCGAAAAATCATAGAATGTTTAACAAATCCGACTTATTAAAAACATTTACTGATTAAGAATAATATCATTAAAAATATAACGACGTTTTCTTTTCTAATCCTTTTTCAAACCATGCAATATGTAGCAAGTATTATTAGCACAGAATTATTTTGTATGTCACATGATCGATATCAAAATATTTCCGTATCAATATAGCAAGTTAATTTGGTTCTATTGTTCTTCGGCGTAATTGTTACGTTTCATCAGGATCAATAATACCAGTTTGAATATAAAAATTGCACTGTGGTTTATGTGTTAATTAAAAAAAATGTTATTAATAATTCTGATTATTCTTTGTGAAATGCGGTATTTCCGGGGATATTAGATTGGTTGCATCATATATGGAACATACCAGGTGTGTTGGTAATTGCATTTCTGTTTTTGTAACACATTTCATTACATGAATATGTATTTTTCTGGTTTGATATATTTGTCATTTTGTTATTTTTGTATTGTGTTATTTATCAAATGGTTAGTGAAATGTTCCTTCCAAGCTATGAAAAGAAGTAATTTATGCAATGAATAGTAATGGATGATGAAATATGTATTTACTGTGAAAATCCCAAGCGAAAAAATCATGTTTATCACCTTACAAAGGCGGCCATCGACTGCAATGTCAAATCGTTTTATAACATACTCTGGCGCGACCAGGTTTCTGTTGTACCTTATGAACTGTTGAAACCTGGAGAAACAGCTAGTACTGAGCGCTACCCGTAACGAATGATCACTTTGAGCTGTGCATTGATCGAAACACTCCACAATACATTCAAATATATAACTAGTCGAAGAAGTTTTGAAATCACTTGAATGGGAATATATCGTATCCTCTCTAGACCTTACTAAATCCGACTGCTACCTTTTGGCATCGATTGGGCATGCGCTTACAGAGTAGTATTTCGACGATTTCAAAGAACTACTCGTCTTGAGTAGCAGCAACCTTTATATTTGGGATAATATGATTGGGGTTTTAATGTTGGTTTTTTAAAATTTTTGATTTTCAATTTTCAAACTCCAAGATTACTATAATATATAAATAGTATCAATTAATTTGATACATTAAATCATTGTAAATAGATATATAGGTCATCTATGAATATATTAAAATTTATATTGGAAGGGTTGTGTTGATTGCACCACTGCTTCCCAGAACTTTCCCAACTACCCTGACCACTCTTTATATTATTTGTCTTTAATATAAAAATCGTTAAGTTCAAAAATTTGGGATTATTACCTAGATCATTCTATTGCTTATGTTACGTTTCATATAGCAATCTTTAGGGATATATATGGCTTAGTGAATGTTGGTTGATATGAAAATTATTTATTGATGTAATATAAAATGTGAAAAATACAAATAGATAAATGGTAAAACGGATGGCACCGGTGTTACCTGAAGTCGCGACTTGGGCAGTCGATGGTGGCATGTCTGCACTGAACCCTTCAATAATCTCCCAGATAAACCTCTCGGGGTTGCCAGATATTCTTTATCGTGTACTAGTTGGCGCTGTTGGCATCCCGCCCGTGTTCAACATCTGGGATTGTTATATTTCCGGGTATTTTGTAGACTGTTATTCTACGATGTAAAATTCGACATCACTCAAGGTCGCTACAAATCGATACACTCTTCTTCAAATGAAAATAAAAGGCAGGATTTCCCATGAATTGCACTTTGTTTACATAAATATTGATATGGTTAGGATCACAACATAGATAGAATCTGATTTCACATTCAATGAAATGAGACTGGTTTTTAGTAGAAATTGATGACGTCTAACCTCAAACCTAACCTAACCTAAACCTCAGTGTGCTCATCCTATAACGAATATTTATTCAATCCTGAACTAAAACCAATATATTTAAGTGCAAAGTATTATTTTTATCTCACTGACTATCAAAATTTATATTTGTTATATGTATTATGGCAACTAATATTTGAATGAACATTTTATTGAAATATTTCTCATATTTATACACCATTAAAATAAAATTAATATGTTTGACGACTGGGTTCGATTTTAAATTCATTGTCTGTGTTTTTGAATATGCTGTATTAATTAATAAATAAACATAATTGAATTAGATATATGTGTACGTGGACGTTGTAAAATGCGCGTTTATTGTACATAAAACTGAATCAATATATTTATTAGTTATTTTGACAACGCCATATCGTATTTTCCTACGGTAAATTATCTCTGTTGTAGGGAATTTTATATTTTAAAATTTAGCATGCCGCTCGGCGAGAAATAATAGAACTGCCCAGGATAATAAACCAATTTATTAGAATGTTATAAAAGCAGACGTTTAATTTTGTTTACGATTGCATTAATTAAAGTGTTGTCACAAACTGATTATATTCTGCTTTTGTTTAACAATATTGCCAATCTATCGAACGCGTTCGTTATATATAATTCTATTGTAATTTTTAATTAAATCTATATATATATATATATATATATATATATATATATATATATATATATATATATATATATATACATACAATATAATCAGTCTCCTTATATAATTCCTAATGTAAACAGTCAATATCCTTATATTCCGATGCCAATCATGCCTTCCAGTAGCATTGTTTTTTGATGAAACAAGAAATGTAACGCATTCTACAAATGTACGCTTTCAGGTACAAAATTCAAAATAAAAAAAAATTAAACATCTATAACGCTATTATTTTGATACAACATAACTAGTGTAGTTTTGATGTCAACAGAATAAAATAATACATATATCAAATCAGAAAAATGCATATTCATGTAGTGAAATGTGTTACTAAAATCGAAATGCAATTACCAACATACCTGGTATATTCCGTACATGATGCAACCAACCTAATATCCCCGGAAATACCCTATTTCACAAAGAATAATCAGAATTATTAATACATTTTTTTAAAAATTAATTCATAAACCGCAGTGTAATTTTTATATTCAAACTAGAATTATTGATCCTGATGAAACGTAACAATTACGCCGAAGAACAATAGAACAAAATTAACTTGCTATATTGATACGGAAATATTATGATATCGATCATATGATGTACAACATAATTCTTTGCTAACAATACTCGCTACATATTGCATGGTTTGAAAAAAGATTAGAAAACAATACGTCGTTATATTTTTAATGATATGATTCTTAATCAGTAAATGTTTTTTAATAAATCGGATTTGTTAAAAATTATGTAAAAATGTAAAATATATACCTATATACATTCAAACTTGAATAATTTCTTAATAAAAGCCATACTGTCGATAAATAAGTCACAATTGATATAAGTAATTAATGTCGAATAACCTCTCATCAATGTACTATGTAACTACTAAAAATCCACTTAACTTGAAATACTTTTACATAAATGCTTGTCAATAGTCTACAAATACGGTTATTACGATATGCGACTCCATCGCCGTTTCAAATTCAACATGAATATAAAAAATATATGTTTCCACGTTGTACGTAAAACTAATGCATTCAATTAATATGAATCAAACAAAAATGAAACTACTAACAGTTCCAGGCGTATGACCACCAAGAGCGAATAGACGTATCGAATAGTAGTTCGCTCTGATGATGTTTAAAGTGCCTATTAAAATTTGAGAACATTGTTTTGAATAGTACCGCAGAAATATTGATTGATGAAGTCTGATGATTACGAACTTGAGCGGAGACCAAAAGTCTTGATAAAAAATTGTATATTTAAGAAAACTACATTAGAAAGAATACTTTTGTGCATGTTTTTTAAAATCTATTTTGAAAATGATGGTATAATTGAAACTAATTGAAACTCTGAGATTATTTCATCCATAATTCCTAATAATAAGTACAACATATAATATTTTATGAGTTTTGAGATTATGAGTGGATCGGGGAAATTAAGTCAGCCGGTAGATCTGGTTGTTTTGCTTTAAATATCAGACCGTTGTGCCATACTTGATCAAAAGCTTTGGATACAACTATAAAGATGGCTCCAGTTTTGCTCCTTTTTTTAAGTGTCTGACCGATGATTGCTGCGACGCGAAGAGCTTGATGGAGGCTTGAGTATTTGGCACGGAATCCGAATTGTTCATCAGGAATTATGTGGTGGGCGTCAGTAAAACAATTTCGAGCATGTAAAATAGTTTTTTCTGTAAGTCTAGAGAGTGAAAAAATGAGACTTATGGGCCTATAGTTGGAAGGATTTGACTTGGCTTATTTCTAAGGAATAACAGCGACAAGAGCATCTTTCCAATTTTTTGGAAATGCTTTAACCTTAGGATGGAGTTAATGATATTGGCAAGCTCGGAAAGTTGCTTGTTGGTAATGTTTTTCAGATGGTTAGCATTTTTCGAAGATAGACGTTTTCTTGAGAGCTGGATGTCTCTAGGAGGGACTATGGTCTTTAACGAATGATCTCACGGGAAGTATTTGCTCAAAGAGCGTCTGTTGTGTTTTTGAGCTTGTAAAGTTATAAAGGATTCGCTGTTACAGCTCAAATGGAAATTTGGGTTGTATCCAGCGTACTAACGTATAACTATTCAAGCTTGCGATAATTTTCCTTTCATTAATTTTATTTTACTTAAATATATTTAATGCATGTACTACATTAAGTATGAGTATAAGAATGAAATATCAAATATTGAGTTGGTGAATGGAAATTTGTGTTGTACCCAGCATACTCCTGATATGGCACCTTCAGGCAAGGGATTCAAAAAAATATCGTTATATCGATATTCTAGAATATTATATTCTCTAACTATTAAATGACTATTTAGAAAATAAATATAACTATTGAAGCTTGCGACAATTGTCCTTTCATTAATTCTATTTTACTTAAATATATTTAATACATGTAATACATTAAGTATGAGTATAAGAATGAAATATTAAATATTGAGTTGGTGAATGGAAATTTGTGTTGTACCCAGCATACTCCTGATATGGCACCTTCAGGCAAGGGATTCAAAAAAATATCGTTATATCGATATTCTAGAATATTATATTCTCTAACTATTAAATGGCTATTTAGAAAATAAATATAACTATTCAAGCTTGCGACAATTGTCCTTTCATTAATTTTATTTTACTTAAATATATTTAATACATGTAATACATTAAGTATGAGTATAAGAATGAAATATCAAACATTGACTTGGCGAATGGAAATTTGTGTTGTATCCAGCGTACTCCTGATATGGCGCCTTCAGACAAGGGATTAAAAAAAAAATATCGTTATATCGATATTTTGAAAAAAAATTGTTGATGTTTCTGGCCGATAAACCGATATTTTTTATTATGATATTACTTAATATTGGCGAATTTTATTCATGTTATTGGTAGGTACATTAGTATTGGTTTTATTTATATTATTGGTGAATTAGTCGTACTTAATTTTAAACTTTTTTAACTTTTGTTACTTTGTTTTGTAATATTTAGAAAAAATAAATATATTTTTGTGAGCTCATATTTTATTATTTTTATATTCTCTTAAAAATATGGATATATTTTATGTAAAATATCGATATTTTTATACTTGCTGTTTATGTTGAAGAAGTGCGACAATGGATCGTTACTAAACCGACTTGTTCTTTCGCCACTGTATCACACCATGTTGAAAAGTTGTAGGAAACTTGGTTACAATAGAAAATATTTGGACTGTACTAATTTTTCTGAATAAAGACTTTGTTAGAGTGAAAAAGAAATTGGAATACATGCAAGCATTTAACAAATTTTACAATAAAACTTTTATTGGTAATTGTATTGAAGAATAAATAACTTTATTATTTTATATTAATAATTATATATGGCATATATTTTTATATAGTATATTTTATTATATCAACAACATCCAAATAACAATTCTATGTTATTATTTATAATGGATCAAGGCAATTTTATTATGTTATGGATCGATCCGTGTTAATGGGACTACTAGCCTCCTTTCAGAATTACCTACTGAATTACCGTCAGCTAATGTATAACTATTCCAGAATATTATATTCTCTAACTATTTAATGACTATTTGGGAAATAAATATAGCTATTCAAGCTAGCGAAAATTTTCCTTTCATTATTTTGATTTTACTTAAATATATTTAATATATATAAAACACTAAGTATGAGTATAAGAATGAAATATCAAACATTGACTTGGTGAAATGTGAATTCATTAAAATGGCAAAACAATATCATATAAATACCTGATACTAAAATAATTATTTCGCAAAAACCTTTTTAAATTATAATCTATTGAAACCCTTGTTTATTTATTGAGAATTTTGTTGTATGTTGAAGAACAATAGGGCAAAATTAACTTTGTCGTATTATTACGGAAATGTTTTGAAACCGGTCATGTGGTTAGTTGATTAAAACGTTAATTTTCGTTTTGTGGTAGTAGTATGAATCGTTTTTTTAATTTAAAATGTTATAAAAGTTAAAAACAACCTTCATATTCTCCAATAGAACTATATTTTTCTGTTGTTATGATGATGATAGCTATCAGTGGTATTTCAGTAATACAGGGAAGGAAAACGACATCTACCGTCGAAATAATTTTAATCGATTAAGCTAAAATTATTACAATAAAGATTACAATCTGCCTCTTTCAAAAGCTTATCTTGGACATTGTTCCAGTCTGATATCTGTAAGCCATTCAAATACGATGCTTTAAGAAACTTCCAAATGTTACTTTCTGAGATCATGTTAGAAGTGAAGTCATCCGTTTAAGTTGCGACAATCAGTGCACAATTGAAGAGCCAATTGAAAAATGTAGATTACAATTATTTGAATATGCTTGTCTAAAGAAAAGTGAATTAATTCCTCCCAAACTTCTGTTGCGAAATCATCAAAGAATATCATATTGACATTATCAAATTTAACAATTTTCTAATAAAGTTTGATCATTAGTTTATTATAATTTGAAACATTTTATTGATATTTTTAAAAACTTTAACATTTTCTGTGATGTAGATATTTACAAATTATTCGCATAATTCGATATTTGTGATGAAAGAGAGATTTGCCAGGTATTATATAAAAAAATGGAACATTAAAAAAACTATAATTAAAATTAAAAAGAACTGGACTTTTTTTAAGAGCTTACCGATATACGGTAGTTAATGGTCATAATAACTTGATTTTAATCGTTAGATATAGTTAAAGAGATCCAAGAAGAATTCTAAACAAATTATTTTCCTTACAGGTACTGTAATTTAAATTTAAACTAACCAATCAAATTTCTCTAATGACGATCTTAATGCCATCTAGTTATTGGACGTTACGTAACTCTTCTTCAGAGATCCCTATAGAGTTGTCTATTACTCTATGTCTATAATTAATTATAAAAATATTTTAAACAATTATTTAGTGATTTTGGTCTGTATCTTGAATTTAAAATGCCTGTAAACTGTAAATTTAAAATGAGATTTTGCGGTTTTCGTCCGTATATCGTTACGCAAATACAGGCCTTTACACCAGCCTAAAAAATGCACCAGTTGCAGGATCGAACAGTCGACGTCTGACGGAAAAAAGGGCCGGCATTAGCTAATTAAACCCAGGATTGTGTTATACGCCAAAGCGAAAAACTTAAATACACATTACATGCGTATTTTTGTGTTCGCTTTGGTTGCCTTTTTTCGTAGATTTTCCTGATAAAATCCATCGCAGTATACTGTTGGGTATTCTACGCTGAGTGGTTGCCTATTTGACCAGCGGTTTTGACTTATTTTTTAACAGATATAGAATATGGAGAAGGTTCCATGTTTGGCTGTATATTTGTTTTGTGATAATATAGTAATGAATTAGTTATTGATTGTTTCTTTTCTGAAGTCCATTGAATTGTAATATAATATAATTTGTATAAGTCTTAGATATCTTATTAATAATTTTCATTTAATTGCAGGTAATTATTTCGATTATTTAAATATGATATTTTAAATAAATAATTTTTGCTTTTAAGATGTTTTCAATAGAATAAGTAGTATAAAAAGTTCAGCTTGTTCGAGAAACGAGCACCTTATTCACCTTATATGTAAGCGGCCGATTTATTTCCCTATTCATAATTCCAGTTACAAACTTTTCCAGTTCCCTATCGATCGATTTCGAAAAGCACCTAAAAATACTTACTTGAACACTAAACAATATCAGTGAATTAAAGTACATATTGTTTCAATTATTGATATATTCAACAAATATAAATCTTTCCAAATTCTAGCTGTTTTTTATATTAATTAAAAAGAAAATGTGGTTTTTATCGATCATAACAGCAG
The DNA here is from genome assembly GCF_030347505.1 of Rhynchophorus ferrugineus. Taxonomy (NCBI): domain Eukaryota; kingdom Metazoa; phylum Arthropoda; class Insecta; order Coleoptera; family Curculionidae; genus Rhynchophorus; species Rhynchophorus ferrugineus. The sequence goes on along the minus strand of NW_027472580.1, from coordinate 45,481,547 downwards.
CTATAGGAGCATACGTTAAAAGTCTTCCGATTTCCGAGTTCAGAGATACTGCAATAAGTGTATTGGAAGTATTAAATATTATATGATTATTAAAAGAAAAATTATTATGAAAAATTACATGAAATATTAAAATTTTGTATTGTATTCTAAAAGATATTTAAAAACTTAAAATAATTTTTTCTTCTAGAACGAAAAACATTATTAAACCATCTAATGTTGCTAATTTAATTTATCAAACTAGTGTAAAGTAAGTAGGAAGACATATATTATGTAACGCACTATAATAAAATAATCTTGACGGAATTGCTAAGTGGAACATGAGGCAATTTATAAAAGGCAATACTATTTGGTATTATACAAAAGTTGATTGACATTGGAATGAACATTTTTTTGTAGCTTAGTGACATTTTGACAATTTTGACATGGTTCTATTTAAATAGATTTTAGGTTTATAGTCTTGATCGGCTCGATAGGCTCTCGGCCAATATTCTTCACAATCATCGTAAATTTGTTGGCAACTAAGTGGAAAACAGGTTAATGTTCTGAACACTGTATGCTAATATTAATATACAAAGGCCCTCTAGATAGATCGGGATTTTTTTAAAAATAGAGTCCGAGAATTCCTGAAAGGAAAACTATTCTTTCTATATATTTTGATTATTCTATTTCAGTAAAGAAACCCAGAAAATGGTTCCCATAACAAACAAACAAATAAAAGCACCATATAAATAAAATAAAGCAATTAAAGGCCTTTGCGGGTTTTAGCATATCGATTCAAGTAAGCCACTAAAATAGCTCGAAATGGTGATTGTAGTGTCATCTTGATATTGGAAGTCGCAAAACGGTTCTGTAAAGTTGCCTATGAAGTTAAATCACTACTTACTCTATGATTATATTATAACCTTAATGTCATTTATTTTCCAGATATATCTTGCTTTATCCTATTCTTTAATATTGTTTTTACTGCTTGTAGCAGTTTAGGTTATTTCAATGAATACAGTTCATATTAAATCTATTAACAATTTCATGCGGCCTAATATTTTTTCCGAATTTCAAAGTTTTAAAAAGTACACGCGTGTTACACCAATATTCAATTGTTACTATTGTAGACTTTTAGAATAATTGGATGCAAGAATTCGTAAAAAAAAGAAGAAAAAAAATTTCATCGAAACAATACAGCTTTTCACATGGCTCAATTTTTATCCATCATCAGTATTTGAAAGTATGAATTATTTCAGTATCCAGTTTATTTACGAGATTTAGCCTTCTCTGGGATCTGACTTAAATATAATTCTATACTGTTTGATAATTTGGATGCCCAAGTACTTCCACTTTGATTTATTTTGGTCCGTTGTTTTAAAGTATTGGACCAGTGAAGTAAATAATTGTTGATCGAATTACCTGACTCGCTTAAATTTCAGAACAATATAATTAAACAGATGTTTGCGTAATTTTGAATTGAATGTTTATCAATTAGTTTCATTCATTTTGGTGTACATTTTAATAAGGTGAAAGTTTCTGATTTAGATGGAAAGTATTTTAGACTTCTACATATTTTCACCTCCTTTATAATACTTTAATTATTACTGGATTACTATGTATATTTTTATTTTTTAACAATTCTTCATTCATGAAAGATGCCTTTTTTTGTGAAAATAAATTCCTGACGTAAGAAAAAATTAGTTATACATGCTGTTTTTCTAACTTTTGTAGTAGGTTTCTTTTAGTATTTTAGTTAGTTTTTTTTTTGTAGCATTTCGCTAGTTTGGAGTCCAAATTTTCGTTTTTAAAATTATGCCAATCGTTTTTAAAAGTGTAAAAATCTGTTGTACCATAAAGACCGTGTGTTCTATCTTGTGACTTGAAATAGCTATTAATGAGTGCAACTTACGTATTTCTGTTTTAGTCAGTAGAATATTTCAAACGTTATTATTATAACTATTGTCTTCTGATAATATTTTACCATGATAACGTTATGCACTACTGAGCCTCATATTACAAAGTTAGCTGATTTATCATAATATTTTTTAATACAAGGTTTAATATCCGTCCGTCCGGTTTAATATAGTCCGTGGTGACTAGGTTTTTTGGCACCATCTCTTTAATTTGTCGTATATTGTGACTTTTTCTGTGTCAACCTGCAGGAGATTCACTGAGTGGCAATGCGTCCGCAGAGGTTTACTGTTTGATGCAAATTTGGATCTGGTGGCTGAGAAGGTCCATAATTTTTCTATTTTTAACCGACTCTAAAAAAGGAGGAAGTTCTATGTTCGGCTGTATATATATATATATATATATATATATATATATATATATATATATATATATATATATAGAGGGAAAACTTCAAATTTCAAAGGCACGTACAAACGCAATGTTTTCACATATTTTTTATATAAAATAATCAGATATTGGTGTATAATATTATTGCTGAACTGATGTCACGAAAAATGGGAAGTAGTGTATAAGTTAGCCAGTTTACTTTTTAGACACTAACTATATCATATGAGATTTCATGGAAACATTGTAAGCGACTGTTTCTATGGTGTAATGGTTAGAACGTTGATTCCCAACAGTATCGCAATTTAATTTATTCTAGTTTGATTGGAACATTTGTCAAATCAAGACTAGGTAACGGACCTCAGGGCCTCAAACATACCTTATTTTAATCATTGTTTTAATCATTTTTTATTTTTATTTTTTCTCATACGAACTGTACTTTTACATGGGCTATCCATTGTAATACTTAATAAAATAACTGCATAATTTATTGAGTAAATATCTAATACTAAAAGGAAAAAAATAAAATATTAAAAAAAAAAATTGTACCGACTTCAAAAAATAAACACGGAACACACTAAAAAGTAAACAATAATCAAACTTATATTTTCAACACAATAAACGTTTTAAAACAAAATATTACATAATAGTCGTTGTAAAAGCTAAATAAAAATAAACAAAAAACTTTTTTTAACCTATCTACTACACATATTTTATATTGAGCCAAACAATACTAAAATATTAATATAATTTTGTGACTTATACACAATATTAAATTACGAACAAAACAAATCTAATTTGTTGTTTGGCACTGACTTCAAAGTGGTTAGTTAGTAGTAGTTAAAATAATATTGTAAATAAATAAATAGATTTAGGTAGGTATTAAGCTAAATTGTATGTATGTAGCAGAATATAAAATATGTGTAGTAGGAAGGTTAAATAAGGTTTTTGTTTATTTTTATTTAGTTATTACAACAACTATTATGTTGTTTTTTGTCTTAAAAATCTAAGCTTGATTATGGTTTACTTTTTAGTGGATTCAATTTTTATTTTCTGAAGTCGGTTGAATTTTTTTTATAGACATATTTTATATTAATTGCGAGTTCTACAGAACGGCGATCAATCAATTTTTTGGTCCAAAAGACATGAATGTGGAGATCTAACACCAATATTGTGTGATTTGTCCCTACGCTGGAGTATTTCTTGTGGGTTTTTTAAGTCAGTTTTTTACAGTCAATATGAGCCAAGGCACCACTAGAACCAGATCATCGAAAATTGAACAATTCAGATCTGTATCACCGCGAGAAGTCGTGATGGGTGTTTAAACAATGTCCTCTTCCATATATCTTGGTAAACCTTTCATATTCAAAAAATCATTAAAGCGCCACACACAGTTCATTTTATTCAGTTAATATCCTTAAGGTTAACCTTATTATCCTTATGGTCCTTATTGAAAAACCTTATGTTTATATAGAGTTGACAAATTTAGTTCTGTACTATAAATAAATTATATTCAATTCAATATATTTATTAAACATAATAAGATCAATTAAAAATACTTGCCCTCCACAAATTGTAAAAGCTGCCCTTTTACACAATTATATGATTTATTTTCTGACTTTCAGAAACTGATATTTTGTAAAAAATCTCATTGATATTTTATCGTTTCTTATATACCCTTTTCTATAACGCTTTGCTTTCATTTTTGTCTTCGAGTAAAAAGTAGTTTTTCTTTCTACTAAAATGAATCTGTAATAGTCTGGAGCTTTCTTTGGTTTTGCGAAAATTTTTTCAACATCACAAAACAGAATTCGGCGTGCTTATGTAGATTCTAGATTCTTATTTCTAGCAATTTTATGCCAAGAAAGCTTTTAAATATATTTAGATAGTTCAAGTGTCGCGTGACAATACGATATGTGTGATATTACAAAAATTATAATTTTTAATGAAGTTAGAAGTAATTTTTTATTAGCTAAGTCTATGATGATGGAGACAAGTTTAACATAAATCAGCATATCTCTTTTCTCATCGGTCAAATCGGAATCTCTAATTATTTGGTCATTGTACTAAGTGATAATTGGTAATTAATTGTATGTAAACTGTTTTATGTTAATTGAATTTATGTAAATATTCCAAGCATACACACTCAAGGCTGGGCCATTTAATAAAAATATAGTGAAACGTTTTGATTAAGCGTGGCATTTTCATTGACATTTATTCGCATCGAATTTGAATTTGATTAATGTTCGTTTGATATATAGGAGAATCTCGTATGATGCTGAAATATTACCGATAGTTGATTTCTAGGCTTCTTTCTAAAATTAAAATGGGCGAGCGATAGTTGACTGTGTTGCATTTTATACAAGGTCCGAGCGCATGGTAGGAGGAAGAGGCAAATTATTCATTTATTTTTTAATTATCAGCACAAACAGCAAACAGCATTTTAAATTAGTTATTGTATATTATTGGAAATATGATATTGATTTAGTAAATATTCATTCTCTTTTAAGAGTACCCTAATAAATAATTTTTTTTATATATATTTTAAAGTCTCCTTTTACCAACTATGGGTTTATCCGGACTGGGCCCAAAGCTTAACGTGACCTCCGGACCACAGTCGTCAGCATTAAGTCTACCGACTGGCGAGTGACCAATTTTAGAAGTCTTAGAAATTTTAAACAATCACAAATATAAATTTACGACTATGCCCCAGCAGGATTCGAACCCGCGGCTATCGCAACAGTAGGAGGGCCGATTCTAATTAATTTGACCATTAATTGGAAAAGATTAATTAGTTTTCCTACAGGCTGAACTTATTGAATCTACCTGTAGCATCAGTAAACTTGAAAAAATGAGGAGTAAACTACTGGAACAAATGGGTGAAGCGCTTCATCTACTCACTACCATTAGCAGTTTAGTTTAATGGTTGAATACTTAAATTATATATTTACCGTCTGGAATGCTAAGGATCTGAACTGAATAAGAACCGTTGCAGCTAATTTTTCTATTTGCAAAAAAGATTGACAAAAGCTATCTGTGAATTTCAAAATAAGTTATATAGCTATATTTTAGAAATAAGTATCAGTTGATTATTCACCATTATCAGTAACAATAATTCTAGTGAACCCAATATGGGGTACGTCTAGCAAATTTAATATAACCATTATTCGTCGATTACAAACAATGTGTTCCATGTTGAAGTGTTAATATGTGATATCCCCACAGAACTCATAATGAGTATAATTGAAAGTGTTTGTGTTAAGTGCCTGAAAGAGTGTCATTGCACCCAAATATACTTACCAATTAGCTAAATGTGAGTGGTAGGAGTGAAGTCTGTAGAATAAAACTTTAACTATAGTTTATTAAAAGTTTTTTTAGTAATGCACCATGGATATTTTCGACGTCGAAATATTGCAGTGTTGCCGAATTAACTCTGAATTTTGGTTCAGTTTGACTGTGACATACAAAAAAATTCTAATCTAAATAAAATAATTGAACTAAAATGTTATCAAATATAATTCTTTTTAACATTATAGCATATATAAAAACTACAGTTAATTATACAGCCACAATAATTTATAGGTAAGAGTTAAAATCTCTTATTGCTTTCAAAAAATTTTTATACATCTGAAAATTATTCAAAATATTAGTTATAATTACTACAGGTTATAAACCGGCAAACATTATTTTAGCTCTTTATTTTGATAAATTTTAAGTTGCTCCGTAATATATATTACTTTGTTTGAAAATGCCGAAAACAATAGATATTCGGGGTCACAAATTGATTACGGCTTCAATAGGTTATTTCATAAAGGAGAGACGTAATGGAGGCCCCCTTTTGCTGATAAATTCCGTTAGAGAGGTAGTTATTGACGATATTAAATAATATAAGTCCCTATAATATTATTTAAAATATTTTTTAGCGGGTTGCTGCCGCTCCAAATATTAGTGTAGGTACTGTGAATAACATCACTTACAAAAAATTAAAATAAAGAATAATACGTTAGATTCACACAAGAGAAACCCGTCTACATACAAAGTGGGTAACAAATCTTGACTATCTTGATATTGGCTCTATTCGAGACCAAATATACGAAATATATAAGAACAGTAAGTACACAAACTATTTTATCAATATAAACATAATTTAATAAAATTATTTTAGAGAAAATTGTTTGTCCGTAAGTATACATAAAAGAATTAGGGACATGCAGCTTTTTGAGGGATGTAAGACCTCCTTTTATACACTCTTACAGGGCATAGGGTTTAAATGATGTAAAGATAACCCTCGGAGAGGTTTAATAGAACTTCCAGACATTACCTTGAAAATAATTAAATTTTTAAAAGCATAAGGAAAATAAACTATTTGAATTTGTGTATCTTGGATATTTCAAAACGGTTCATTGTGGCACTCTTGGCAACACGGTAGCAAAAAAAGTGTAAAGACAACAAAAATTGATGGAAAAGCATAAAAGTTACAATAGCATTCGATTAGGTTTTGTTGATCATTATATTTATTAATAACTAATTGCAGATATATTGCTGGTCGAAAAGGATATTGCATCAAAAACTGCTTGGATATGTGGAAGGAAGCATTGTCAACCATAACACCTTGGGTTTGGATGGACTCGATTAAACATACAGAGGAAATAATTGATAAATTGTGGAATTGTGAACATGTTTCAGACAGATTAGAAATTAACAGTTTAGTGATTGAATTGGACAATGAGTGGGAAAGTGAATGTGACTAGAAACTTTACCTCGTGGATGGTGTGGAGAAGAGTTAAATGTAAACAAAACAAATCTAACCTACAAACTATTATAGTTGTGTCTTAATTGTAGTTTTAAGTCCTTCGATAATATATGTATTAGATTTACTATAATGTTAAAATAAATTATATTTCATAATATTTTTGTGCAATTATTTTATTTAGATTAGAATTTTTTTATGTCAAAACCAAACTGAACTAAAACTCAGAGTTAATTCGACAACATTGCAATATTTCGACGCCACAAATATCCATGATGTATTACTAAAAAAACTTTGAATACACTATATTAAGAAATACAGAAATATATTAAGAATATAAGAAATGCTTATTGCGTTTTGGCAGACTATTGTTAGACTACTAAATGTAATAAAGAAACCTTTTGTTACTGTTTGTTTAAAATGTTATTTTGTGAGAGTTAATGTATAAATTATATCAAAATGTGTAAATGATTAATAACTTGTCGCCTTATTATAATAAACATTATTTCCATAATACGAAAGTTGAGAATTCTTTTTTTATATAAATGAATTCCTAATTCATTTCTATTGTGCTTTTTGATATCAAAGGCAAAAATGATATTATTTTGCAGCTCGAAGTGTCGAAAACCGAATAACACAACTAATAATAGAGCATAACAATTAAACATTCAACGTATATTTTGTAATTAACTTCGTACTTGAGGCAAAATGTTTGCAAACATGTTTAAAGTTGCAAAGTAAATTTAAAATTAATGAAGAAATAATGTTTGTAATATATAATTTTACTTAATTAATACTTTTATTTAAATTATATTAAATAGGCTACTTTATGTTTTTTTAGTTTCTATTTTTACAAATAATAGTCAACGCAGACCGGCCAAAAATGTATCAAAATTAAACTGCCTGCGCTTGAAAAAGCTGAACATTAACGAATTAAACCAGATGGTGTTGCACGCCAAAACGAAAATCGTTTTGGAATTTTTTTATCTGTCCCTTTTTTAAATAAAACGTGGCAATACGCTGGACTGCCTTTAGTATTTTAAAATCATTTTAAGAATCAATTGATCTATAAAATTTTATACGAAGCTCTGAGATGTTTTATTATATAACATAAAATATACAAGAAAAATATTATTGGAATTAATGAATATTTAGCAAAAATATATCACATAATTAACTTTAAAAAATTAGATATTGTGAACTAAAAATTCATAATTATTTGAATACATTTTTTCAAGCAATATTTGAACTATTTATAAAATTTTCATGTTTTTTTTAACACTTACGAAACTTTTTAAATTTTCAGTACAAGTTCATCCAAAAGCATTTCACATATTTCAATATCATTTATTTTCTGGAAATTACGGAGTTGAAGAGATTGATTGAGATATATTCAAATATTTTATTTTGTACCTTTGCAGTTTTGTACCTTTGGTTTATCGTTATTTATTATATGGTTACATTATTATTTCTTATTAACCATTTAACACTTTATACTTTGGTAGCATTGCAACAGTTACCATCGATATAAGAGTTACGTGTACAATTAGATATTAAACTTTGAATACCTTTATATAAGCTTTTCCTTGGTTTGACAAATAGTTTGGAAAATATCAATGTCAATGGTTTAGGAATGCATAGATGTTATATTAGCGTATTTGAATATATTCGGTATCATTTCTTACTAATGTCGAACTGCCTCGAATATTTTCAAAGAAACTGTAATTAAAAACATGCTATGTTACTTTAGTTCAATTTGGAAACCTATTCTCTTAACTATCTAGTTAATCTATTGACTAGCTTTAAAACATTTTTTTGTACTCACTTGTTATTTTTGCAGATTCCTGTCCTACTAATGTAAGCATAATGACTTTTGCTGATGCCAATGTTGAATTTGTATTCATATTTTCGTTTCCGAATTCCATTGGTAATCTAAAAAGATACGGACTATTTAAATTATAAGTAGACACCTGCATCTTTGTTAACCCAAAATGTTTAAGCGGAAGTGGAAGACCACTTTAACTGTTAAACTTATAGTCAACCTAAAATGCAAACTGCAAACCTATTTAGCCTTATTATTATTATTATTATTATTTATTCTTTGGTTCCGATTCGCAATTCTCGGAATTACTTAACTTAGAGACCATTCCTCAAGACACCGGTCCTATTCAGCCTGGTTACTGGCATAACTGTGATAACTTTTCTTGTCGGACTTTACACTCTTAGCTAAGGACAATTGCAACTACATATAATTACAAACCTGCATTTATCGTGACCATCGCTGCGGTAAGAAGACTTGTCGTTTTGACCACTGCGGCTACTAACCTAGCCTTTGGGCTATATTAATTATTATACTAGACACATCTATAAGTCCTAATTAAAAAGTTGACTAAAGCTAGTATTAATTAAAAATCACATACAGAATTTAAGAGAAATTCGTTAATATTTAAGGTCTATTATTAAACATTAATATTTGTTTGAATTTAAATTTGTGTTTATTTTAGAATCATATCCAATATTAATTATTCCTAAGTATACGTTTGTTTGTATATTTTAATACATACAAACTAGAAATACTCTTGGTAACGTCAAGTCATTTCAAGGTTGTGTAGTTTAGTAAAAATATGCTGAAGCTCAAGGATTGCCCGAAGCAGTTCCATTGGCATTTATTCGTTACGTATTTATATTCCTTATGAATATATAATATAAGTGGAGAATCCCTTTCTATATAACGATATCATAGCTTATGTTCTAATAGTGCTTGAAAATATTTTGAGATATCCTTGGTGAATAAACGGGAAATTAAACTTATTTTTTACATTTATTAAATTAACATTACATTATCATTCATTTGTTTAATAATATAGTTAATTCGTTTTTTCATTAATTAACAAAAATTATTTTTTAAATTAAACTGTGATTACTGAGGATATCTTACACTGGAATTAATTTGTGTTTGTTTGAATATATAACTTACTTACATATATTCACTTAAATGTTTACTGCCAATGGCCCTATTATGTTACCCTTTGTTATCATAGACTGTGTTTTGTTATAGTCATAGATAACCTAGCGTTTTATAAAAATACTTTTAGTTTTAGTAAGTAAAATATAAACATTCAACAAATCATTATAATAGACATTATATTAATAGTATACAAGGTACTACAGTGATGGTTATAATAACATTCGCCTATAAATTATATTAAATCATATGTCGGGACTATGTTTTGGCGAAACTTTAAGATACTACATTTAAGTTTCACAATCAAGGCTCCTTTGTATCCAAAAACTATATTTGATTTATTGTTGTATGGCGTTTTAATTATTTAAATATTCATATTTCATTGCGAATTATTGAGTTATCGATAATGTTTACATTATCATTTAAGTTGTTTCTTTTTCTTGAAACAACGTTCATCAGAATGTTATTACATTGATTAATATTTTAGGATAATCAGTGAAATTGAGAGTCGAAAAACTTGTATATATATGTATATAAAAATGTATATATATATATATATATATATATATATATATATATATATATATATATATATATATATATATATACATGATAACTACACATATTTTTAATAGCCACTATGAATAGTGACAATAATAGTGATATATAAAAATTTAACATAACCTACAAAACTGAATTAAATAATATTTTTATTTGCATTTTATGCTATTATGTGAGCAATGAAACTTTTTGTTACTATAACCTAGTAATTTTGTGGATATCGTCACATCTAGAATATATGTTAGTTCTGTCTTTCAGTGAATTTTGTACTGTTAAAGTAAACTAAAACATACTTATTGGGATTTATTCAAACTCAATTTGTACTCTATCACAATGTGTCGCTATTACGTATATAACAAATTAATTTGTAAGTAAAATTTTAATTAGATTATTAGAAAGTAGTAAGCGTAACCAGATGAAGGTTATCCGAAATGGGCATGCGCAGAACGAACCAATTACATACTACATCTTTTTTGTCATCCTAGGCTTGATAGCTCGTCTACCTAGATCGATGGGTCATCAGGAATCCTCTGCTTAATGCTTTATCCTTATTTCCATCTAGAGAGGATAATGTTTTAATATAATCAAGTTTAATTCAAATTATATAAAATAAATACGCCACTGTTATTTCAAGTTGGTTGATCATAATATGTAAGACTATTTAAAAAGTAGTAATTGTCGAAAAAAAAAATAAAAAAAACATATGTAGCTGTTTTTTCCACTAATTAATTACAGAATTAATGAACGTCTATTTTTTGATGTTTTAATGGTTAGGGCGAAAAACGATATATTTAGGAACCAGATATATGAAATGTGGAAGGATAAGTTTTAATGGGTTTGTTTAGAATTTGAATATTTACTCTTAATTTGGAAGCTGAATTGAGAATATTTTGTGGTAAACCGTACATCCATTATTAAATATACCCTTTAGTTTTATCTTTCTATGTGGGTTTTATTAATATTTTATGGATTTTTTGAAACTTTTTGAAACTTTTTGAACGTTTTAAATTTATTTTTATCATGTTATCAATGCCAATTATTTTCACTATTTATTATCCATATATTAGTTGTTATGATGTTATTTCCTCTCTGTCCCTGTTCATTTAATACATTTGGTGATGACATTGAGACACTTAACAGACACAGGCTGGACTGTGTTAATTTTTTATCGATTTAAGGTAATACATTATTCAAAGATTTGTTTTTGTACAGTATATCAAATAATTCTATACAAAGTCATGTGATATAGCCTTTCAGTTTATGTTTAATGTGACAAAATTGTTACAAACACTAACATGTTATATTTCCTATTAATCCAGACAATTTACAATAAAAATAATTTGTATCAGTTTGGAACTAATTTATCTTAAATTATCTTAGGAGACAAAATAAATGCAATTTTTTTTGTGAAATTTTAACATCTTAATTGGTATACTTATGCCTTTCAGTTTATGTTTAATGTGACAAAATTGTTACAAACACTAACATGTTATATTTCCTATTAATCCAGACAATTATAATAAAAATAATTTCTATCAGTTTGGAATTGATTTATCTTAAATTATCTTAGGAGACAAAATAAATGCAATTTTTTATGTGAAATTTTAACATCTTAATTGGTATACTCGAAGAACATCTTTAATCGATAAAATATGAAATTCGTAGAAATTTGTTTTAATTTTTCCACTTCAAAACAACTTTTCCTTTAAACAACGTATGGTAGATATTTTCACATAATCTTCATTATCTAGCAATTTTATCTGAAGTTCTTGATGTGCAGATCTAAGGTTATCTAATCTTAGATTTTAGATTTAACTCAAACTTAATTGGCGCTTAATGTACGTGCTCTTCTGGTGCACTCCGAATAAAATGCAGCATTTTTTTCACATATAGGTATCGTAGTTTTAAGGTTTTTGTCCATCCAACCTCTAAGGCAGTCCATTATTAAACAGTAATGATATATATTATCATGCTTACGGAATAGTGTCTTTTTTCGTAGATTTTTCAATTTTTTTACTTACTGGATATCCTCATTTTTAGTATACAATGGAGCGTTGCGAATGCTCAGAAGGTTTCAAAATTTGTTTGTACAATTTATGAAGTATGAAGTGCGACTTAGGATTGATTTAAAGTTTTGTAGCTGAAATTCATGTGTGTGGATTTCATGACATTTAATTTTATTTGTCATATGCCGTCAATAAATATCTATCATATAATGTACCCATGACTGTTTGATTTCGTCCTACCTCCTCCGTTTACCGAGCCATAATCCCTAAAGTCATTTCTTGGCCCAATAAGTAGTGATCGATAATGTTATCACCAAGAAATGTAGCCGTTGTTATTCCTTCACATTTAGGGATATTACTATATAAAGCAAGTTTAATATTCGGCCAAGAACACTATCTAATCATACATACGCATAGATGGATTTCATATCTCTCATCATTTATTTGCTAACTTGTTTTCGATGCCTTGTTTTATGGCATTCCATATAAATTATGGATTTTTTTCAAAACGCTTTTTCTACACCGGTAATATGGTTTTTATTTTTTTTATTATTTAATTATTGGATTGTTACTAGTCCTTTTCGACTAACCTACAATTTGTCTATCTCAATCTCTGGTGATATAATGTTTATACATTTCACTGCTGTGTTTTTTATTATATGCACCTCACTACTCAACACTACACAAGATCAGATGGTTTCATACTTTTGAGTCTGTGTTCTGTTCTGGTGGTATCCAAAAGCTGCAATACTTCAATATTCTCATGAGAATGGAGTCTTTCCTCATTGCAGTTCTCTTGATGTCTTGACTGACTGTGGGTATCTGAAGGTCTCGATGTGAGTAATCAATCCTATAGTATTTGGGTGGACCCACAATACCTCTCAGGACTTTGTTCTGAAAAATTTGTATTTTGCTTATGTTACACTTTGCAGAATATCTCGATAATTGAACTCCGTATGTCCATATAGGTTTCAGTATTTGCTTATATAATAGCAATTTATTATGTACTGTTAATTGTGATTTTCTTTCAATTAGTCAGTACATTTTCCTATATTTCAATTCCAGTTCCTTCCAGCGAAGTTTTGCATCAAGATTTATTCCGAGAGATTTAGCGTTGTTGCCATATGGCATGATATTATTATTTAATATTATTAGTGCTTGTACGGTCTGATTGTAGGTGAACTGCACATGCAGAGATTTACTTTCGTTAATGGCCGTAATATGGTGTATTTAATAAATTGTTGAATGTTTATTTCTTACTCAAAATTAGTCAGCCGACATCAGCTGATTTTCTTTGATAATTGAGTTGAGATGTTTTAAGAACAACTTTTTTACCACAATGACACAAAACAAAATTTTACAAAGTTTTAATATGGACTTTTATTATTGTAAAAATTAAAAAGTAAATAAGTAAGTAAATTGAAAAGTCCCCGGCCTGACACATAGTTGGCGCTACTAGAATAAAATCCATATGTTTTTTAGTTAGTTCTAAGCCTCAAAAGATGCGTGTACAAATTTGACAGCTGTCGGGTCATTAGTTTGTGAATTATAGCATTTTGAGTAAAGCAACTTTTGTTATTGTGAAAAGAAACATGGATAAAAAGGAATTTGTGCGTGTTGATAAAATATTGCAGTTTGGAAGGGAAAACATACAGTTGAAGCAAAAACTTGGCTTGATGCCGGGTTTCCGGACACCGCCCCAGGAAAATTAACCACCATGGATTGGTATGCTAAATTAGGTTAGACATGGCGAAATGAGCACCGAAGACGGCGAACGCAGTGGACGCCCAAAAGAGGTTGTTACCGACGAAAACATTTAAAAAAATCCACAAAATGATTTTGAATGACCGTAAATTGAAATTGGATGAAATAGCAGACACTCTAAAGATATCAACTAAACGTGTACATCATATCATTCACGAATATTTGGGTATGAGAAAACTCTGTGCAAAGTGGGTGCAGCGCGAGCTCACTTTTGACCAAGAACAACGACGAGTTGATGATTCGGACCAGTGTTTGAAGATGATCAAACGTAATAAACCTGAGTTTTTGCATCGATATGTGACAATGGATGAAACATGGCTCCATTATTTCGACTCCGACACTCCGAAGTCCATTCGACAGTCATCTGAGTGGACTGCACACGATGAACCCGCTCCAAAGCGTAGGAAAGCGCAACAGTCGGCTGGCAAGGTTATGGCGTCTCTATTTTGGGATGCGCATGGAATAATTTTCATTACCTATCTTGAAAAAGGAAGGACCATTAAAAGCGATTATTACTTAACGTTATTGAGCCGTTTTAAGGACGAAATAGCCGCAAAAGGCCGCATTTAAAGAAAGAGAAAGTGCTACTTCACCAAGACAATGCACTGTATCACAAGTCAGTGAAAACGATGGCGAAAATCCATGAATTGGGCTTCAAATTGTTTCCTCATCCACCGTATTCTCCCGATCTGGCCCCCAGAGACTGGAAAGAAATGTTCGTCGAATGAATAGGTGATCGCCGAGACTGAGGCCTATTTTGAAGCAAGGGACAAATCGTATTACAAAAATGGCATCGAAAAGTTGGAGGGTCGCTATAATCACTGTATCAGCCTTGAAAAACTAATTTTTCCAAAAAAATATGTTTTACTAAGGTAGGTCGGGGACTTTTCAATTGATTTGCTATGGCCAAATTTCAGAGTTTTTCTCACTTTTTTCATTGTCCTACACATTAAAAGCCTCAATAGTAAATAGACAGAATAATAATGATTAAGGGGGTTAAAATGTATATTAATTAATTTTTAATTTTATTGTACTATGTGTTTGTTTGTTTGGATGATTTTTTGCAGGTAAAGCCATCCATCAAAGGAAAAACGGCAGAAGCAAAGATGTGCACCCATTGTAAAAGGAAAAAATGGAAGCTATTGGAATTGAACGATAAATATTCATAAGCTATTAGATATTCCATCCTTGTACGAATTTAATTTTGCCGAGTCAAACAGCTACACGTCTCAATTATAAATTAAAATGCATTCATAAAACAGCAACAAGAAGCTAGTTTAGTCAAAGTGTTGCAATTACGTTTTGGCCGTCGTTCCTATTCTAGTTTACGGCAGATCCTGAGGATTATGCAGCTAATTCCCAAGTTTATGTTAATAATCCACCAACTTTACAGTCATAAACTAAAACTTTCGTCCATTAAATATTTATTGCTTGGCGTTGGCTTCGACCTTAAAACGATATAGCCCGTAGTAAAACTGCTTTGATTTTGGTAAACTCAATATCTGTTTCGTCATCTAAACAAATGACGTATAATTGAAATAATATGTAAATAAGTTAGGAAAGGTGTAGAGCCTAGAAATAAAAACTTTTATTTTATTTTACGGAAATACGGGAAACTTGTTGGAATGACTGAGCAACGAATACTGCCAGTTCACTACAGCATACATTAGATGAAAATACATTTTTCGTTCCTATATATGCAAATATTCAGCAATTTTTTTTGTCATTAAACTTTATTTGACCAAATGTTTTTCTGATAAGCTTCACAAAAGAGAAAACAATCAAATTTCAAAAAGCGAGAAAAAAAATTGTATCCATAATCCATTTTCTGTTGGTTCATCATTAGGTTAAATCAACATCAACAATGTTCAAGTTTGCCATTTATTCTTGGTTTCCTTATAACTTTCTTTAAACAATATATTTTATTCTAACGCTCATTTTTGCCTCATTACGGACCATTGAAAAATAAATCTATAACAGGTTGCTTAACGTATTGCCACTGTCATATTTGTAAGAATTAATTATATTGTTATTGTGACCTTTTTTTAACATCCATATTATAAACAAGGCTGCTAAATAAAATGATAGCTATATCGATTTTGAAACGATTTCAATTTAAATACGATAAAAGAACAACGGTAATGCACTTCAAAAAATGATTTGTTTGACATTAAAGGAGAATTATGACCTCCAGAGGGATATTTACATTATGTCGTCCGAGAATTTACTGCATCATAATTTACCTTCCTCGACAGGGTATGAGATTTTAATTTGATAAAGAAATGACCTGGTGGAGGAGACTCGGAATCTATTACAGCTGGGTCTGTATGTCTTTTCATGAATGAGTTTTGATAAAAACATTATGACATAAATATATTAAACATTTTCTGGAAATAATTCGATGCTTTTACTTTATCGGTTCCTTTTTATCAGTTTTACTGAAACTTATTGAAACTCAATATTGTAAAATCATAAGAAAAACATGAAAATTTGTTAAATCGTAGGTTGTACAAGGTTAGGGGAACTGTAAATAACTTCGGAGCAATTGTTATGTTGGCTTTCAATTCGTCTTTGATAGGTTACTCTTTGATAGGTTACTATGTTCGGCTGTATATATGTTTTTAATGTATATTCTCCAAATTCTCGGTCGATTGTGAACAGATTTTTAAAATGCTTTATTTATTCGAAAGAGTGCACTTCCGAGGTGGTATCTTTGGAACCAAGTCAAGATCTGATCGGTTTAAAGGGCAAAAATCGAGGGAAAACCCTCAAATTTCAAAGGCACGTACAAAGTTTACACTTATTTTTTATCTAAAATAATCAAATATTTGTGTATAATCAATAACATTATACATCACATATCAACTGAGGTGATGTGACGGAAAATCGGAATTCGTTCAGTGTAAAAGCCATTCAGTTTGCTTTTTAATACTAACCATAGAATATAAGGCCTCGTAAAAATATTGTAGACTACTGCTTCTATGGTGTAATGGTTAGAGCGTTCAATTCCTAAACGGAGATCTTGGTTTCGATTCCCGACGGGGACAATAAATTTTTGTTGTTCTACTTTAGTTAGAACATTTGTCACTAGACTAGGTAGCGAACCCTGGAGCCTCCTTATTTTCAATTATTGTTTTTCTATTTATATTTTCCTCATGCGGGCTACACTTTTACTTGGCCTACTAAATACTAAATAAATAAATATTATAATACTAAATATTTAGGGTAATCTGATATGGCTCGGTGAATGGAGGTAAAACGAAATGAAACAGTGGTGTTTACATTATGTGACCGTTATTTATTAAAGTAATATAAAATATAAAAATACAAATGATAAAATGGATGGCAGCGTAGTTACCTGTTGACGAGGCTTGGGCAGTCGATGGTGGCACGTCTAAACCAAACGATGGTCGAGTACTGAATGAATGGAAATACCCTTCAATAACATCCCAGATAAACGTCTCGGGGTTGCTGCCAGCTATTCGTTATCGGGTTCTAGTTGGCGCTGCTGGCACCCCGCCCGTGTTCAACATCTGGGATTATATTTCTGGGTATTTTGTAGACCGTTATTCCACGATGTAAAATTCGACATGCCTCAAGGTCGCTACAAATAAAATAACAGCGTATTTCATTAATAGTAAATAGAAAATATCTCACACTTTTAGTGAACTTGATGTGAATGATAGACAAAAATAAAATATTTTTAACAAAAAAATTGTGACTTCGAAAAAATAAATAAGGAAACTAAAAAGTAAAAAACAATCAAATGATTTTTAATATGAAAAAAACGTTTAAAAATAAAATATGTACATAAATAAACATAATAACTACATAAAAATAAACAAAAATCTCTAAAAATCTACCTACTAAACCTATTTTATATTTCACTATATATACACAATTTAGGTTAATACCTACCTAAATATATTCATCTATTTACAATATTAATTTAACTACTAGCAACTGATCAGTTTGAAGTCGCTGCCTAGTCCAAACAATACAATAATAATAATATATTTTTGTGACATATGTTGACACAAAATTAAATTACGAATAAAATGAATCTAATTTGTAGGCGGATTGGTTGGCTCCACCTACTGTTGCGATAGTCGCGGGTTCGAATCCTGCTGGGGCATGGTCATAAATGTATGTTTGTGATTGTTTAATATTTGTGATTGTCTTGGGAATTGTATTGGGAATCTTCGGGAGACTGAATGTCTTTTGGAATGATTTCTAAGTTGGTCACTCGACAGTCGATAGGCCAGCATCATCAAAAATAGACCTGTTCTAACACACTACCCTGCGGTACTTCCGCATTCATTACTTTCAATTCCAAATAGACGTTCTCATGCCTGATATGCTCAACCCCGAAAGATTTATCCAAATAATAAAAATTGGACGATTCAAATCCATTGGACGTGCAAGTTGTCAGGGTAGCATTTTAATTAAATCTCTCATGCTTTAACACAGTTTAACATCTAGAAAAAGGCCAGAATAGTAAAATAAAATAAACTCTTCTTTATTTATTTATTATATTTAGTTATGAGACATTATGTGCTTAAGAACATTAACAGCATATATAAATTACATATTTTTTTTTAAATAGTAATTTTCTTAATGGATGTTATAAATGTTGAAGTAGGTCTGCGGTCTTCAGGTAGCTAATCAGCAGGTTAAGCTGCCCAGGTTGGACCAATTGCTCCAATATTCTCGGTATTTTTAGTTGTCTCCTCAGATCACCATGTTTCTGTGTGTGTTTGACGCCAAGCTCAGTCCGGCATAGATCACACAAGAGTGGGCTCCGTCCCTTCAACAAATATTCATGAGTTACTTTACAGTGCCCTATTTGTAGTCGTGCGAAGATACTTGACTTATATCTACGGATGTTATGACTGATAAAATATTTTCTTGATTTCCCATAATTTGTTGTTTTTTTTTGTGGTCCAAATTCAGTTGGGTAAACTGCTTATAGAGGTCCTTCATATAAGTTTTGGCATCTGTTTTGCTAAATAGATTATTTAATTTGATTGACTCTCCCTTGCTTGCCAGGTGGTCGGCTTTTTCATTACCGGGTATTCCCTCATGAGAGGGGACCCAAAGGTATGTGATTCTTGTTCCCCTATATTGTAGTTTTGTCTGTAGCTCTCTAATATATGTGACCAGAAGGTGGATTGTCCTTACCGATCTTAGGATCCATAGGGAACTCATAGAATCCGATACAATTAGTATTGATCCGTTAAATAATGATTCTTCCAAGGCAGATAAGGCCGTATAGATAGCCAGCAGCTCCGCGGAGAAAACGCTAGTTAGTGGTGGAAGCCGAAGGTGTCTCTCAAGTAGGCTAGACGTGTAAGCGCCACCCACAAAGTTTTCTCATTTTGAACCATCTGTGTAGATGATAAGATGATTTGGATAGTAAAAATGTGGAACGTTTCGCGATTTTGCGTGTTCATCCTTGCGCAGGGGCCATGCTAATCTCTGTATCGTTCCAATTTTAGTATATGTACCGCTTAACCGAGTACTAAACTCTTCTTTATTTGTATGCTTTCTTAACTAAATCTGTAATTATATTATTATTGTAAGTAGATTTTACAATTTAATAATAAATAATGTACATTGACGTTTAAATAATATTAAATTCATTAAATAATTTTATCGATTGTATGAATAAGAGTTTGTTCGAGATAAATAGAAATTTTCGAATTTGCAGTCTATTTTATCTCTACGAATCACATAAATACTGTGAGATACTCATTTTCCTTTTCATCCTAAACAAAATCAAATACGGAATAGAGTCATAGGCAAAGCGGTTTGATCCTTTGTCTTACTAAATCGATTGATACGATTTACATTCTATTCCCTACTCTTAAACATCTCTAAGGTATTTTCTTGAAGTTCTATTTTCAACTTGCCATAAACCAGGTTTTTCAATAAGTTCGTTCATCTATTCGTCAAGAGCACAACTAAATATTTAATGTTATTTTAATAATAAAATATTTTAATATATCTTTCATAAGAATGTAAATAAAATTTCATTTTGTTATTAAGATTATTCGTTGATTTTATTCATCATGTCTGATTTGGTTTCATTACAACAGGACAATCAGAACATTAGAACTTGTGTTACTCACGCCGATTCCCCAATAATCGACGCCAAATAGTCCATTTTGGGATTAAAACATTATTTTAAGACATTAAACAAGCTTCAACCATTTAAGTAATTTTTTTTTGATTTTGAGGACCAAAGTGTAATGTTATGAATTATAACGTTACATGTTTTCCATATCTTTCTGGCAAGCATTTTGCTTGTTTGGTTAAACTTAAAGACTGCCACCAAATTTCGTAATACCCTCCTTTATTGCCGTTAAATTACACCATAGCCTCTGCATATAGCCGAATTTTTATTATGAAATGTTTTAACCAGACTGAATATTCGCTCTGCTGATGCTTTCGAAAATAGCAGTAGTAAGGACGTCACAATCCACAATTCCAACACAATTCCACACAACACGTCACAATCACAATTGTTATGTTTGATGTTTTTAACTGTTTTTAAGGCGAAACATTTTACCTGAATAGCAGTTACCAATAATGTTATCTTTTGAATTTCAAACCCATGTTGCTCCAAATCCAGCACAGCATAAGAGGTCAATTGAAGAGTCCCCGGCCTGACATACAGATGGCGCTACTAGAATTAAATCCATATGTTTTTTTAGTTAGCCCTAACCCTCAAATGATGCGTGTATAAATTTGACAGCTATCGGATCGTTAGTTTGTGAATTATAGCATTTTGAGTGAAGCAACTTTTGTTATTGTGAAATAAAATGGATGAAAAGGATTTCGCTTGTTGATAAAATATTGCTTTTTGAAGGAAAGTACAGTTGAAGCAAAAACTAGGCTTGATGCCGAGTTTCCGGATACTTCCACAGGAAAATCAGGACGTTGTGAAATGAGCACCGAAGACGGTGAACGCAGTGGCCGCCCAAAAGAGGTTGTTACCGACGAAAACATTAAAAAAATACAGAAAATGACACTCTAAAGATATCAACTCAACATGTACATCGACTCATTCACGAATATTTGGGTATGAGAAAGCTCTGTGCAAAGTGGGTGCTGCGCGTGCTCACTTTTGACCAAAAAGAACGACAAGTTGATGATTCGAAGCAGTGTTTGAAGATGATCAAGCGTAATAAACCCGAGTTTTTGCATCGATATGTGACAACGGATGAAACATGGCTCCATCATTTCAATCCGAAGTCCAATCAACAGTTATCCAAGTGGGCTGCACACGATGAACCCGCTCCAAAGCGTGGGAAAACACAACAGTCGGCTGGCAAGGTTATGGCCTCTGTATTTTGGGATGCGCATGGAATAATTTTCATTGACTACCTTGAAAAAGGAAGGACAATCAACAGCGACTATTACATAGCGTTACTGGACCGTTTGAAGGACGAAATCGCCGAAAAACGGCCGCATTTGAAGAATAAGAATGTGCTGTTTCACTAAGACAATGCACCGTGTCCCAAATCAGAGAAAACGATGCCAAAAATCCATGAATTGGGCTTTGAATTGCTTCCTTATCCACCGTCTTCTCCAGATCTGGCCCCCAGCGGCTATTTCCTGTTCTCAGATCTCAAAAGAATGCTAGCTGGGAAGAAATGTTCGTCGAATGAAGAAATTAATGTCGAAGAGGTGATCGCCGAAACTGAGGCCTATTTTGAAGCAAAGGACAAATCGTACTATAAAAATGCTAGCTATAATCAACACCCTTGAAGGGAATTATGTTGAATAAAAAAAATAATTTTGTCAAAAAATGTGTTTTACTATGGTAGGCCGGGGACATTGATTTGTTATTTATGAAGGATTGCGTATCACTTCAGTACTAGCACTAGTGATTTAATTGGTAGCTGTTAAGTTTCTGATAAATCTTCCCATGGCTGATATTACACATAATATTGAAGATTAATATATACATCAATAACATATTTCTGAGGGTTATACGGTATCCATAAGTAACCTTAAAAATATTTTGTAATAATTATGTAGATACATATGTAGGCATTTTGAGTGTTTTAATCCGAACTATCGATATTATGTTATATTTAAGATAGAATATTGATATGAATATTTAAGCCTAATGTTTAGATTAGTTTAGTTTGTTAATTTAATTGGCGAGTCGTAGATATAATGGTGACGAGTATATTACAGAAGGCAGTAGTTTAGACATAAAGGAGAATCTGTGAAATAATTAAAAAGTTGAATAACATGCATTTCATTGAATTTTTTCCCTTGTAAAATTGTCATCGATAATTGAGGGTATTCGTCAAAATTATACATAATACTGAACACATTTCTTACAGAAAACCGCAATAATCCTATTGTAATGCTTAATTTATTTTAATTAGAAATGGTCTTGTTATTAACAGACTATGAAATACGGTGCGTACTTGATAATATATAAAAATATCGCTTATTATTCTCATTTTTACGGTCTAGTTATTCTAATAGTTCAAATATTTACTTATATTTTAATATTAATTGTGGAACGATATTTAAAATTATTATGCACTATATATTATTATGCAGAATTAATTAATATATGTTATTTTCTAGTAGTGACTTAAAAAAGATGTAGAAATACAAATTATTATAAATGTATGAATATCAATATGACATAAAAACCAATAAATTTAAGTAATCTAATAATTAGGCAATAATGACAATTATCAATAACGGCGACTGATAATAACAAAAAAAAAATTTTGGTTGATATATTTTGTGTAGCCGATAATCCAGTAATAACAACATAATTTTCGAAGCGTTTGAATACAAAATTATATACAGTTTATGTTTTATAATTGAAAATGCAATATTAAATGCAAAGTTAAGGTCATGTAGTATGTTTATAATTTTAATAGGGTTGTTTATAAAAGATATTATTTCTAATCTAATATATTAGAATTTTTGACGGCTTCATCTTTTTTCATTAATTTTATAACAATTGCTTACGAATCTATCAAACGTTCACCATGCTCACTTGATATTTTTTAAACAGAATGTACGTTCAGAAAGACAACAGTAACTTTTATTTAATCCAATATTATTATCATTGTGTGCTTCTCTGTTGATCTTAAACGGTGTTCAATATTTTTTATGTGGAAATTAACGTTTTATTTAATAAAATGCCTAAAAATTAGTTTATTTTATGTATAGTTTTTGGTCATTGTGTTTAGCAATATTTTTGATTACTCTCATTAGTTCCATAATCTGCCCAGAGGGCAATAAGTATTTGTTATGATTATATTATATTATATATGGCATGGCATATGTCTATATATGTTCAATAATCAGACCGGATGGTTTTAGACGTTTAGTCCACGCACTTCACTATCACTTTTCATATTTAGCTGATTAGCGGGTACGTTGGGCGCTAACGCTATTTCGAAGTACTTTACACAAACACGTTGAATTGCACTTCTTATTGATCCTAGAGGTATATCGCGTCGTATCACTTCATTTTAAACATAGTACTTAGCATCGACAATGGCACGTAACCCTCAATATTTAATTTAAATGAATCGGTTTCACTCGGTTTGAGTACATTACTTCAAGTGCACAACTTCGCAAATCCATTTGATTTCCAGGTCATCGTGGAGTTCTTCATTGGTTACATAGCGATAGGCATTGGTAATCAATCGAAGAATCTTGTTTTGACAGCGCTGTATGACTGATTTGAATGTTTAGTGCAACCCCATATTTGCACCCCATAGGTCCAAATTGGCTTTATAATTGTATTATAGATCAACCTCTTTGATTTTAGATCAAGTTGGGAGTATCTTCCGACTAACCAGTATAGTTGTTTTATTTTGGTTCTAATGTGTTTTGCTTTTTGTCTAACGTGATGCTTCCAATTTAATCTACCGTCAAGATGGGTTCCAAGGTATTTTGCTGATTCTGCTTGAGGAATCGGGCATCCATTGAGTGATATAATTAAGTTTTTATTATTTCGCCTTAATGCAAAATTAACGTGGACAGATTTGGAGCTATTAAGTTGAATTTTCCAATCTTTGGTCCATTTGTAGATTTTGTTGACTGCCACTTGCACTTTTTCTATTGCCGTAGGCAGAGATATATCTTTTGCCATAATAACTATGTCCTCAGCAAAGGTCCCTCAGCAAAGAAGTGTTTCTTTTGTTGTTGGAATGTCAGCACTGTAGAGCAGATACAGGAGAGGTCCTAAGACGCTACCTTGTGCAACTCGAGCCGAGATATTTTTAAATGTCGAGAACGCCATTTCGTGCGATACTCTAAATTTTCTTCCGAATAAATATCCGACTCCAGCAATTGACAATAGTTACGCGGTAACAATTTGCTCATCTTACAGATTAATCCCAAATGCCAAACCCGATCAAAAGCTTGTGAGACATCCAGGAATATTGCAGGGCAGTATTTCTTTTCTTCAAACGCTCTTTCAATAGCCGCAGTTACTCTGTGCACTTGATCGATAGTTGAATGGTGATTTCGAATACCAAACTGGAAATCTGGTATTGTTACCAAATGTTTAACACGTTTATATATAAGCTTCTCAAATAGCTTTGATATTGCAGGTAGTAGCGAAATAGGCCTGTAAGATTCGACTTGTTCTGCAGGTTTGTCAGGTTTTTTGAGCATAATTATATGTGCAACTTTAAAGCATTCCGGGACATGCTTCAGCCTTAAACAGGCATTAAATATATATGTCAACATGATGATTGCTTTTCGTGGCAGTTCTTTCAATAATCCAGGTGAAATGCCATCCTATACCAGGTGCCTTTTTAGGATTGAGGTTATCAATTTCAGTGGCAACTTCCAGTGGAGAAATTAGATTTAGATCTACATCAGGTTGATAAATAGGAGATGTATCCATGGTAGATTCTATATCATTAGGCCGAAAAATGTTAGCTAAATATTCTGCGAACAATTCAGCTTTTTCATTGTCGCGTCGAACCCATTCATTTCGATCATTTTTAATAGGCGGTACTTGAATAATTGGTCTTTTTAATCTTCGAGTTGCTTTCCATAGCGAATAATCTTTATCTGCTTGTGGTCTTAATTCACTTAAATACTTTTGAAAGCAATTCTGTTTATATTTTTTGATCTTTTGATTTGTCTGATTACTAATTCTATTAAACGTGGTTTTGTCAGCAGCATTTCTGGTTCTGTGCCATACTCTTCTAGCTTTTCGCCTTTCTTTTATCATTTCTCTAATTTCGAAGGGGTAAAGTACTTCATATTCTGATTTCTCTCTTGCAATTGGGGTAGCATCTTTTGCAGCTGACCGAATTTGTTCAGTTATATGTTTGGTTTGTTGCTCAAGATCATCTATAGTTTTAAGTCTTACTTTTAAACTGATTTGTTCCTGCAGTATTAATCTGAATTTGTCCCAGTCAGTATATTTGTTGGTAAGATTAGGCTTTTTTGCTTTTCTTAGGATTGTCGCGCCCAGTGTTAACAATACTGGAGTGTGATCAGATGTTAGATCGCACAAGCTTTCTATAGTAATTTGATTTAATGAGATGCCTTTTGTAATGTAGAAATCCAGCAGGTCTGGGACTTTATTACTGTCTGTGGGCCAGTAAGTGGCTTCGCGCCCTGAATGATAATTACAATTTGTAAGGTTAATGGCTTTGAGTAATTCGTTTCCTTTTCCAGGTGTTATTATTCGTGAACCCCAAGCTGTATGTTTAACATTAAAGTCTCCACCAATAATAAACCGTGGGCCTAATTTTGAAAAGATATCTTTTATTGTTGTTGTGTCATTTTATGTCTCGGTGGACAATATATAGCGCCAATATTTATTTCAGCCCCGTTTTTTTTCGATACTAATTATCGTAGCTTGTATTTCTTCATTTTTTATCGCTTCTTGTTCGAAATGTTGTATATTTTGTTTAATTATTAAATCTGTTCCGCCTCGAGCCCGTTCACTGGGGTGTAGTGTCCAGTAAGCATCATAACCCCATATTTTAGTGTAGTTTTTTTTAGAAAAATGTGTTTCCGATATGAGAGCTATATCTATGTTATTTGTTTTTAAGAATAATTCTAGTTCCCGGACTCTTTGATTTAGTCCGTTTGCGTTCCAAGTTATAATTCTTAGAAACGAATTACTCATTTTGATTTCTCTTTAGCTTGTTTTGGGTAGATTTCCCCAATCCGGATTTCTCCAATTTTTCCACCCTGTCTGCTAACTGACTGAATTTCTGTCTCATTTCGGTCTGGAATTCTTTGAGCAATTTCATCATGTCGACGATAGTTGGCTCGTTGGCCGCAGCTTTCTGCGGTTTCGTATCAATTTGTTTATCATTTGATATTTTGACGTTTATATTTTTGACCGATAGTCTTACGGTTTCATGGGTTTTTTTATTTTCAACGGTAGATGTTGTTTCAGAGTTTTTGACTTTGTCAATTTGTCTTAAGCGTTGTTCTGCTGTAATTTTCTTTGGCTGGAGTTCTTTTATTTTTTTTTTGATATACTGCACATCCTTTATAATTGGCAGGGTGACCTTTTTCATTGCACAACACGCATGTCGCTACACTATTGCGTTGTTTTCTGCACTCAGTTTTGTGATGTTTACCGGCACATTTCACACATCTTGGTTCCCTACTGCAAAAATTTTTAGTGTGTCCAAGATTTTGACAGTTTGTGCATTGTGGTATATTTTTTTTTTCGGAGGTTCCACTTTTATCCTACAGTCTAGTAAATAATTTATGTCGTATATATTTTTATTATTTTCCTTTTGTGTCATGTCTATATAGAACAACGGAAAAGTTTTAATTTGTTTTCCGCCATTTACATTTGTTGTCTTTTTCGCTATAGGCGTGACGTTCACTACTTCGTGCCCGCAAGCCCGTAATTCCGATTTAATATCGTCCTGATCTGTTGTGGACGGTAATCCTCTCATGACTACTCTATACCACTTATCACTTTTTAACTGATAAGTGTGATATTCGAGTTTATTGAATGAATTGTTTTTCTTCATCTCAATGAAATGCTTTTTTACATTCCTATAGTCTGTTTCATTGCTAAGGGTTACGCACTCGGTCAGAGGCTACTCCCTTTATTTCTGATCTAAATAAATTAAAATTGCCAACATTGCTTACCTTGATCGGAGGGGGCAGAGGAATTTTGTTTTCTTGCTTTTTTTTTAATATTTATACCACTTTTTGCGATTGGCGAAGGCGTCATCTGAGACTTCTTCCTCTTTTTATCCTTCTTGTTTGTTACTTCGGTCCAGTCAGACTGTTCCCCTACCTCTAATGCTAGTTCGTCTTCATCTGTGTAGTAGTCTTCTGCATAATTAGTATGCCTTTTTGGTGTATCTTGTGTGTGACCTTGCAGTTGCAAACGGATAGCAGCCATATCCTTAGATAATTGCAACAGTTGTTGGTTCAGACGCTCATTATTCGTTCTTAATTCCCTGTTTTCTTTCAATAATATATTCAAATCCATGTTGTTGTCCATGATGTTATAATTAAATGTTATTTTCACTAACTTTCACTTTTTCCCCTTTTTGGAAAACGTAGAACGTCTTTTGTTTGAGAGCACGTATTTCCTTCACTTTGGGTTGGCCGTTTGGCCGTATCCCGTACCTGGGAGTTCTTTGAAACCGTTAACCGAAATTGACCGTAAAAAAATATATAGATATATTTTTATTTGATATTTACGGAGACTCGTTTTCGGGAAAGAAAAAACACGTCTTGACTCTATGAAGGTCGGGACCGAGCATATTAAAAAACAATGGATATGTAAAATAAAGCGCAATTGAAATGCAGTTGTTGAATTTTATGGTGAAGTTATTTAAATCTTTGCTTACCTATTGTTGTCGTCGTTCACTAGATTTCATCCCAGTGATTATTATTAATTTTCAGATATTAAATATCAATCATAAGGAAAATATTTTACAAAACAAATAATAATGGCAACTAAAGTTTTAGGAAAACCGACTATTATGGTACGAAGGACGATTACTGTACGAAGGACTCGTAGTTATTTAAGTAATTCATGTGAGTTTCACGATGTAGAATTAACATATATCGTTGATTAGATATAACGAAAATACTAAGTTTAATTAATTTTCTTTTTGTTATTTAAATAGAAATTATTTTACACCAAGACTTTTAGTTGTTTCTTTGTTTGAAGTATATGCGATACAGATTTTTACTTCCTTGTGAAAGGAGAATTATATTGTATTATTGGATGCATATGAATCATATACCAAATATAAAAAATCCACCAAGGCACGTAAGCAGGCATCAAGACTGTCTAGGAATTCAGGTCATAACTCCAACCCTTCGTATTTCACAGACGCTAAACTATATTGTTGATAGTTAACAATATCTGTTCCCTGGGAGCCTCTTAAGCAGCAAAATATTTATCGTGAATGTATTAAAATGTTGTAAATATCACAGTGGTTTAACAATTTCGATTAACCTTATTAACAAAATTGAAATAGCCGCTTCGCTAATATCTCTTTCGGCTATTTTCAGTGATGTATTGTTGGTGCTTGTTTAACTTCGGCAGTTTTCGGGTTATTATTCGACGTTGTCATTTTTAAGCGATGGGTAGGTACAATCCAATCACCTACACGTCCTCATTTTGGTCTAGGACGTGAAACTGATATCCAATATCATCCATAATATATCCATAAGTCATTTAGTTGTGTCTATTGTCAAAACGTTGAACAGACATTTCGGTAAATTTCATCCACATGAGTTTGTGTTCTATTATTTATTTTAATTTTATAAGATTGATTCAATTTTATAGTAAATTCATTGTTTTTTACACAAAATTGAAACTACGAGAGTAAAAGTTCAGAGAAATGTCATTCGATAAGCTTTAGTTGAGAAAATTGAACAAGAAGCATTAAAATTTTACGCGTTTGAAGATTTTGAAATGATAATTTTGAAAGAACAAGATTATGGGTGCCTATCTGGTTAAAATTATAGTTATTATGGTTTTAATATCTAGGTTTTATTGTCATTTGTGTATATGAGTACATCATCTTAGAATATGACCCTATTTTACTGACCGTAACATTATCATTAAGGATGTTGAGATACTCATACCTAATCCTGACTAATAACTGACTGATATTTAATCCTGTGTGAGGGAAACAATGAGGTATAGCGCTTTTGGTATCATATAATCTTATAATATATTTAACTTTCTACATTTCTTCTCGTTGTTGGACAGTATTGTTGTGTTTCACGTTTACCATCTTACGTATTCCTTTTGAATCACTTTTTTGTTGGAATCTCTGAAGCATCGCCTCCATACTCTTAACTGTGTCTGTTTCAGATTCTTGATCGATTGTTACTATACTTTTGTTGCCAATGTCATTGTTTTTATTCGGTTTGTCCGCTAGGCCCTCTGTATATTTCTTGCAATTCCTTCCTTATCTTGTGATTTAATCACCACACTCTCCTAGAGTACTCTCTCTTAGGTACATCATCTACAAATGAATTAATACCTTCTAATGACAACTCTCATAAACAATTACTAGCGGTGCGCACACATTTAGTCGTTTAAAATCGTCTTTAAAATGTACCCGACTCTACTAAGACTAACATAGCTTCACCGAGTTACTAGTAAAAATTAAGTAATAAATATTAAATAATAATTAATTTTAGAGTGGTAATTTATTTATAAGTTTATAAACTGCATTAACACGGTAAAAATATTAATGTTGTAACATCAATCCTCAGTGGTAAATGCCTCAACAAACTCACAGCTATTCTCTTCGGAACGAGAATCGTAAATAATAAAAATCCATCAGGATAGTAAACGATGTCCCCAATTTCGGACACCATCAAATGAGGCATCAATATTTAATTTTTCATAATTAGTTACTCATTCCGTTATTTTTCGCGTTCTTTCTTCGGCCGTTGGTAGAACTGAGGGTTGGTTGGACGGACGGTTTACGATTTGTCCCCCCCCCCTTTTAATGCGATGCCGAGGTTAAAACAACCCCGACCAGTCGACGGCGGTACACTCCCGACGGACCTTGGGGTTTTGGTCAGGGGTGTCGGCAAAGATTAAATATACATGTTTTGTTTGGTTTCGGAGGGGCGGGCATTTTGTTTATTGTTCGTAATTGCTTCGGTTGACATTTGCAAATAAATGGGATTTTTATTATCAGCTTTCGGGCCGCTGGCTTCGGTTTTATTGACAACTATTTAACATATAAGGCGAGGTCTAACTGCGAATGCGTATACAGGAAAGACCCAGTAAAGAAGTCACCGAAGATTTGAAGAAAGAAATTAAAATCAATAAAGGCAATCGGCAATTTAATATGGAAATCGAAAACAAGGCGGAAGATCAATCATAATCAGATCACCCTCTCCGTAATTGAATATTCGACGACAAGAACAATCTAGGTATAGTAAAAGCCCATATATAACAATCAAAAAACTCAATGATAAAGTTATACGGAAGGACGGAAGGATAAACGCCCTCCAAGACATGAACAAGGATGGCCCGGAGCTACGTATACTGATAATTTTTCGTATATGTCACAAAATTATATTATTGTTTTGGTATTGTTTGGGCTTGACACCGACTTCAAAGTGATTAGTTGGTAGTAGTTAACTTAATATTGTAAATAGACAAATAAGTTTAGGTATTAATCTAAATTATATGTATATAACAGATCAATTGAAAAGTCCCCGATCTGACGCATAGATGGCGCTATTAGAATTAAATCCATATGTTTTTTAGTTAGCTCTAATCCTTAAAAGATGCGTGTATAAATTTGACAGCTGTCGGATCATTAGTTTGTGAATTATAGCATTTTGACTAAAGCAACTTTTGTTATTGTGAAAAAATGGATAAAAAAGAATTTCGCGTCTTGATAAAATTTTGCTTTTTGAAGGGAATAAGTACAGTTGAAGCAAAAACTTGGCTTGATGGCGAGTTTCCGAACACTGCTCCAGGAAAATCAACCATCAAGGATTGGTATGCTAAGTTTAGACGTGGTGAAATGAGCAGCGAAGACGGTGAACGCAGTGGATGCCCAAAAGAGGTTGTTACCGACGAAGACATTTAAAAAATCCCCAAAATGATTTTGAATGGCCGTGAATAAAAACATAATGAAATAGCAACAGCAGACAATTTAAGGATATCAACTGAATGAGAAAGCTCTGTGCAAAGTGGGTGCCGCGCGAGCTCACTTTTGACCAAAAACGACGATGAGTTGATTATTCGGAGCGGTGTTTGAAGATGATCAAGCCAAGTTTTTGCTTCAACTGTATTTATTCTCTTCAAAAAGCAATATTTTATCAAGACGCGAAATTCTTTTTATCCATTTTTTCACAATAACAAAACCGTAATAAACCCGAGTTTTTGCGTCGATATATGACAATGGATGAAACATGGCTCCATTATTTCACTCTGAAGTCCAATCGACAGTCATCCGAGTGGACTGAACACGATGAACCCGCTCCAAAGCGTGGGAAAACGCAACAGTCGACTGGCACGGTTATGGCGTCTGTAGGTTGGTATGCGTATGGAATAATTTTCATTGTCTATCTTGAAAAAGGAAGGACCATCAACAGCAACAGTTATTGGGCCGTTTGAAGGACGAAATCGCCGGAAAACGGCCGCATTTGAAGGAAAAGAAAGTGCTGCCTCACCAAGACAATACACCGTGTCAAAAATCCATAAATTGGGCTTAGAATTGCTTCTTCAGCTACCGTATTCTCCAGATATGCCCCCAACGACTATTTCCTGTTCTCAGATCTCAATAGAATGTTGAAACTTTCGTCGAATGAAGAGGTGATTGCCGAAACTGAGACCTATTTTGAAGCAAAGGACAAATCGTACTACAAAAATGGTATCGAAAAGTTGGAGGGTCGCTATAATCAGTGTATCACCCTTGAAAGCAACTACGTTGAATAAAAAAATAATTTTGCCAAAAAAAAGTGTGTTACTATGGTAGGCTGGGGACTTTTCAATTGACTTGTTACTACAATATAAAATACGTCTAGTAGTTAGGTTAAAGAAGCTTTTCAATTATTTTTTTAGTCATAACAGAGATTGTTATGTACATATTTTATTTTAAAATGTTTTGTTTGTGTCAAAAAAAGTTAAAGTTTGATTAATTTTTAATTTTTAGTGATTTCGTTATTTACTTTTTGAAGTCGGTTAAATTTTTTTGTTAAAAAATATTTTACTTAAAATATTATTATTTTAAAATATTTTTTTTATTTAATATTACAATGGGTAGGCCAAATACAGAGGCAGCCAGCATGAGGAATATTATGAATAAAGAAACAATGACAACAACAAAATGTTATAGTTCCCGCCTGAAATATTAAATATTGTTTGCAATATTTCTTCGAGGTCTTCTATGGTATAGTTAGTGCTTAAGTTACTATTTCCGATTTTCCGTCACATCAGCTCAGCAATGACATTATACACAAAATCTGCTTATTTTATATAAAAATTATATAAAAAATTTGTACCTGCCTTTGAAACTTGAACATTTCCCTCGATTTCCCCCCTTTTCCCCAACAGATCCTGATTTGGTTCCAATGGGAGCACCTCGAAAGTCCACTCTTTCAAATAAAAAAGAATTATGAAAATTTGCCCAACATTGACGGAAAAATCGGCGGACATACATTAAAAAAAATATACAGCCGAACATTAACCTCCTTTATCGAAGGTTAAAAACAATTAAAATAAAGCATAAGAATTAATTGATACTGGTGCTTATTGAACCCGGTATATTTACACTGTGAGCTTTTTCGTAGTATTTCGGTATTCGCTCCTTTGTACACGTTTCCGATAAATAGCTTCTTGGAAATTACCGGCAATAATAGGCATGTGGTTAAATTTTATGACGAGATGTACAATTAGTGATAAGGAAAACTTTCTACCCCGAAAGGAGTTGTATAATAATTATAATAAATGTAAAGAAGGACATTGCAAAAAATGGAATTTTTATCATCGTTATTCAAGCCGTTAGTTACTTTGGTCCCATTGTCAATTATTTAATTTGATATACTATTTATTATTTTGATACTTCAATATATTATTAACTTGCCAATGGACTTTAGTTACGTCAACTTCTTAGATTTATCAGTGATTTAGCCTATTATTTAACTTTGGCTACGAACTACAGTACCCCATTCCAAAAAAAGATCTGATATCACCCAGTTTGGTTAGTGACTGGACTGGCCAAACTCCCTAACCGAGAGATTCGGGGAGCATCGAGGAGCAATGAGCTTATTTACAGTTAATGTATTTTCTTCAACCAAAACCGAATTTGTTTGAGTACTATCCGAGAAAAAAACAATTACATTTTATTGAATTTAAATGTATTCTATCTTAACATTTACAAGTTTTATTGAGAAAAAATGTCAAAGGACACGTCATTGTACAGTTTTGTTATGACTGTCCTTCACTTCACCAGTGAGTACAAGTAGTTCTGCTGGCACCGGAACTTCTTTTTCCCGGTACATTGCCACTAGGAAATCTGCCAAAAGTGTATAGTACTGCAACCTTGACTGGCTGTTTTGATAAATACTCTCTTCGAAATCAATTTCGTCTGTATGAGTGGAGTAAAAACATGTTTCCCGCATGGTATGTTTTCTGAAAAGAAAATTACTGTTATTAACTTATAGAGGCAAATCTTGCTATAATAAATTGAAATTAAGAATATTTAAAATGCGTAATTCGGGATGACTGAAAAATACTATTCTGTCAAGCAAATGTTTGTTCGTATATATTGATCGTTTATTCTTTAAGCGATAGATGTGGGATACTCAAGAATCTGTTTTCAATATTAATTTCAATTTAGAGCCGGATTATCAATATGAAAAACGTAGAAATAAGTCAGAAGATCCAGATGGAGTGACTGAAGTTTAGATAGAAGATATTAGATTCGATATAAGAAAAGGCCCCAAATAATAACATGAAAAGAATTTAACATATTTCAGTAATGTATAACTATACTTACATTCGCCTTGCAACATCTAGTCGATTGTCTAAATGCTTCCACTCATCGTCGTTGATGTGATTACTATATTTAAAAGACATATGTTAGTGTCGGTATTTAATGTACTATATTTATATAATGTATAAATTAAATTACTTACTACGTAGTTTTCTGTGATTCTGGTATCGATAAATTGCTGGGGATCATCTTGTACATTAAGAAACTCAGAAGGAAATGTTGAAGTATACGACTGATGTATTAGGTTGCAGTGTATCTGAAAGCGTTCTAATAGAATTTTTCACTCATACCTTGTTTATAAAGTATTGTGCACTGACCATCACCCTACATTCAACTATCTTTTTCATACCACCTTAGTGACCGCAATAAAATGGGATAATATAACTTTAAGAAAACTGAATTATCTAATCGCAATAAACGCATTTTTTTTTATATTTATACAAATATGTAATAGTTAAACCCAGCTTAAAGCGTTGTAAATAAATAAAATGTTTAGCTGTTTTCGGGGCCAATACTCCTTCTACTAATGATCCTTATTATCTTTTTCATTATATTAAAAATATGTTCATTTATACTCCACGTGAGCCTATAGCGTTAGTTCGATTGTAATGAAATTAGATAGGCTTTCGTGGATACGTCCTAGAATATATATATATATATATATATATATATATATATATATATATATATATATACATATATATATAGAGAGAGAGATATATATATATATATATATATAGAGAGATATATATATATATATATATATATATATATATATTATCTATGTATATATATATATATATATATATATATATATATATATATATATATATATATCTATATATATAGATATATATATATATATATATATATATCTCTCTCTCTCTATATATATATATATATATATATATATATATATTCTAGGACGTATCCACGAAAGCCTATCTAATTTCATTACAATCGAACTAACGCTATAGGCTCACGTGGAGTATAAATGAACATATTTTTAATATAATGAAAAAGATAATAAGGATCATTAGTAGAAGGAGT
The DNA here is from genome assembly GCF_030347505.1 of Rhynchophorus ferrugineus. NCBI lineage: Eukaryota > Metazoa > Arthropoda > Insecta > Coleoptera > Curculionidae > Rhynchophorus > Rhynchophorus ferrugineus. Next base: position 45,446,180 of record NW_027472580.1, on the reverse strand, counting down.
ATTGGCCCCGAAAACAGCTAAACATTTTATTTATTTACAACGCTTTAAGCTGGGTTTAACTATTACATATTTGTATAAATATAAAAAAAAATGCGTTTATTGCGATTAGATAATTCAGTTTTCTTAAAGTTATATTATCCCATTTTATTGCGGTCACTAAGGTGGTATGAAAAAGATAGTTGAATGTAGGGTGATGGTCAGTGCACAATACTTTATAAACAAGGTATGAGTGAAAAATTCTATTAGAACGCTTTCAGATACACTGCAACCTAGTACATCAGTCGTATACTTCAACATTTCCTTCTGAGTTTCTTAATGTACAAGATGATCCCCAGCACTTTATCGATACCAGAATCACAGAAAACTACGTAGTAAGTAATTTAATTTATACATTATATAAATATAGTACATTAAATACCGACACTAACATATGTCTTTTAAATATAGTAATCACATCAACGACGATGAGTGGAAGCATTTAGACAATCGACTAGATGTTGCAAGGCGAATGTAAGTATAGTTATACATTACTGAAATATGTTAAATTCTTTTCATGTTATTATTTGGGGCCTTTTCTTATATCGAATCTAATATCTTCTATCTAAACTTCAGTCACTCCATCTGGATCTTCTGACTTATTTCTACGTTTTTCATATTGATAATCCGGCTCTAAATTGAAATTAATATTGAAAACAGATTCTTGAGTATCCCACATCTATCGCTTAAAGAATAAACGATCAATATATACGAACAAACATTTGCTTGACATAATAGTATTTTTCAGTCATCCCGAATTACGCATTTTAAATATTCTTAATTTCAATTTATTATAGCAAGATTTGCCTCTATAAGTTAATAACAGTAATTTTCTTTTCAGAAAACATACCATGCGGGAAACATGTTTTTACTCCACTCATACAGACGAAATTGATTTCGAAGAGAGTATTTATCAAAACAGCCAGTCAAGGTTGCAGTACTATACACTTTTGGCAGATTTCCTAGTGGCAATGTACCGGGAAAAAGAAGTTCCGGTGCCAGCAGAACTACTTGTACTCACTGGTGAAGTGAAGGACAGTCATAACAAAACTGTACAATGACGTGTCCTTTGACATTTTTTCTCAATAAAACTTGTAAATGTTAAGATAGAATACATTTAAATTCAATAAAATGTAATTGTTTTTTTCTCGGATAGTACTCAAACAAATTCGGTTTTGGTTGAAGAAAATACATTAACTGTAAATAAGCTCATTGCTCCTCGATGCTCCCCGAATCTCTCGGTTAGGGAGTTTGGCCAGTCCAGTCAGTAACCAAACTGGGTGATCAGATCTTTTTTTGGAATGGGGTACTGTAGTTCGTAGCCAAAGTTAAATAATAGGCTAAATCACTGATAAATCTAAGAAGTTGACGTAACTAAAGTCCATTGGCAAGTTAATAATATATTGAAGTATCAAAATAATAAATAGTATATCAAATTAAATAATTGACAATGGGACCAAAGAAACTAACGGCTTGAATAACGATAATAAAAATTCCATTTTTTGCAATGTCCTTTACATTTATTATAATTATTATACAACTCCTTTCGGGGTAGAAAGTTTTCCTTATCACTAATTGTACATCTCGTCATAAAATTTAACCACATGCCTATTATTGCCGGTAGTTTCCAAGAAGCTATTTATCGGAAACGTGTACAAAGGAGCGAATACCGAAATACTATGAAAAAGCTCACAGTGTAAATATACCGGGTTCAATAAGCACCAGTATCAATTAATTCTTATGCTTTATTTTTACTGTTTTTAACCTTCGATAAAGGAGGTCAATGTTCGGCTGTATATTTTTTTTAATGTATGTCCGCCGATTTTTCCGTCAATGTTGGGCAAATTTTCAGAATTTTTTTTTATTCGAAAGAGTGCACTTTCGAGGTGCTCCCATTGGAACCAAATCAGGATCTGTTGGGGAAAAGGGGGGAAATCGAGGGAAATGTTCAAGTTTTAAAGGCAGGTACAAATTTTTTATATAATTTTTATATAAAATAAGCAGATTTTGTGTATAATGTCATTGCTGAGCTGATGTGACGGAAAATCGGAAATAGTAACTTAAGCACTAACTATACCATAGAAGACCTCGAAGAAATATTGCAAACAATATTTAGTATTTCCATCACCCTACATTCAACTATCTTTTTCATACCACCTTAGTGACCGCAATAAAATGGGATAATATAACTTAAGAAAACTGAATTATCTAATCGCAATAAACGCATTGGTTTTTATTTATACAAATATGTAATACTTAAACCCAGCTTAAAGCGTTGTAAACAAATAAAATGTTTAGCTGTTTTCGTGGCCAATACTCCTTCTACTAATGATCCTTATTATCTTTTTCAATATATTAAAAATAAAAATATGTTCATTTATACTCCACGTGAGCCTATAGCGTTAGTTCGATTGTAATGAAATTAGAGAGGCTTTCGTGGATACGTCCTAGAATATATATATATATATATATATATATATATATATACATATATATATATATATCTATATATATATATATCTACATATATATATATATATATATATATATATATATATATATATATCTATATATATATATATATATATATATATATATCTATATATATATATATATATATATATATATATATATATATATATATATATATATATATATATATTATAAACTAGTTTTATGACGATTTAGCATTTTTGATTTTGATGCTAATGGAATGAAAGGCCTAGAGGAAGAATTATTTTCGAAGACAATGGATAGTAACACTTATTAGAAGAAAACCTAACATACTTATTACAGCGTGGCTTGTTTGGCACGTGTTGTCGAATTGAAGAACAAATACAAAATATGCATCAATGATTGTTGGCCGTTGACGTTTTTTCGTCAAAGCGTTCTTGAATAATGTTGCCGAAACAAGGGAAATATATAATCAATTTTCGTTTCAGATATACGACTATACCACCGAACTTCCAATTTTTGTTTAATAATACACATATAGATTTGATTTTAGGTTCTGCGCTTTAGAACATATAATAATCACAAAACGACTTTTTGATAGGCCTATATATTAATCGGTTTAATGATAATTTTACTTGCCTTGTTAAGGAAAACGGGGTGACCTGGAGGTTTGAAATTTGATATGATTTAGGCTTAATATTTTTGTGTAATATGCGCTACCAATAAGTATATTCCAATAAAACGAAATACGCCTAAATCAAGCAACTCGATATAGCTGTCAGATCAGTGATAAAATGTCTAAACAAATAGTTTCTGCACTTAAGGCTAGCCGCCCAGGCTAAGAGTTTAGCTTGTCGACAATGACATAACTAGGGTCGAATCTACCTGGAGATAAGCTTTTTATTATACCTTAAAAAAGCCTTAATATAATATAAAGGATATTGTTCGTAAAAATTAAAATAGTGTTTCAAATTAATAAATAAGAAACTTGTTGGGACGACTTTAGATAAATAAATGTGTATTTTAAATTGCATACTGTTGTGAAAAAAAATTCACCACAAAATAGATTAACAAAATTCGAGGATAAGAAGAAGAAAGAAAATAAGAAGAAGTAAAGAAATTATTCTCCTAATCAATCTGGTGTATTTGTTGTCTTTGCAATATATATTTTAGGTGAGATATATGGATAAAAATAAAAACTGTATGAATACATAAATGAAGTAATGAAAATATGCAAATAATATAATAAATATTATAATGAAATAATAACAAATAGAAGAAATTATGAATTATTAACAATAAATTTAATAAATATTTATGTGTTTAACATTTAATATTATAAGGATTTATTTCTTGAACTATGTATCAATTATTTTGATTGTTTACTTTATAGACATAAGTTCTAAAATATCAATAGTTAACTTAATTATTGTAAATACTGTAGTTTTAAATTGTAAAAAATAAATAACCTAATTGTGTTCGTTATTGTTTTAATACACATGCTAATGTCAAATATCAGTGTCAATAGTCAATAGTTTTATTCGTATATTCTCTATTATATATATATTCTATTTACGTTTATCTAATAAAAGTAAAAATAGACCATATTGGGCGCTCTGAAAATAATCTTACTTATAATACTTTCTTGTAATATTCAGTGGTATTTAAACTTATTAATACTTTGTTGATTATTGAAAGTTAATAGAAACTAGGTATACTTACATGATAGTTATTTTAATATATAAACATTTATTATTTTAATTAATGTTATATATAAAATATATTTATGATACTGTGAACATAAGTTTTAAGTTATTCACTTTATTATTAGAGGAACATGATTAATTGTGGTCGAATTTCGGCTATAGGGCGGTCACTAGTATAAATAAAATTAAGAAAATGCTTTACAATATTTTTAATTTTAGTATATATATTTTAAATATGTTTAGATTGAGATTATTTACAGTGTTCTTTTGGTATCGGTAGTTGTTGTACACTATATATTTTAGCTATGAGTTCTTCCAATTTCTTTGCATATTCGCTCCCTGATTTACTTCTTTGATAAATTCCTTCTTCGAGATCAATTGCGCCGAATCTACAGGGGCAATACCCTGTTTTACGCATAACATCTTGTCTAAAAGATAATTTGCGTTAGCTAATTTATCAAAGCAAATATGCAAGAATATGTTCAATTCAAAATATTTTGAAAACTTACATTTTCTGTAATACCTCTCGCCTTTTTTCCAAGTGTTTCCATTGTCCATCCTGGTCATTGTGTTCGCTGAAATTTAAATACATGGTTTTGTGTATAATGAGTTTATATTGTTATATATAGTTTTTATGTGAAATCTGAACTACTTACGTTCTTAACTCTACACTATCGTTATTACTCATTTTATAATTCTTTGTTTCTATTAACTTAAACACGTAACGTGGGCCGGTATGGATCTACTTGTAACTGAGTTAAAATTATTCTTTTTCTGACTTTTTGTACTCTATTGAAATTTGACTGTAAAAGGTTTTATTTTATTGGCTCTAATTGTTTGGTTTTTACTATAATAAAATAATCAAGGAAATGTCCTTGAACACGAACGTATAATAAATATTCAAACAAATTTCTACATTTTAAATTTTTAATTATTATATTACAGTGATATTTATATTTGTTAAAAAGGATAATCCAATCTATCAACACAAATATCCTACAAACAAAATTAATAAACAACAAGGCAATGATAATAATGATTTGTCTATAAAACGTAGGTAGAAAAATTTACTTGATGTGTGTTTTATAAATTGTATTGTAAATAAATTTGATAGAATTTATAATGCATATAAATTTAATAGATATTTTGTGAAAATCCAATATAATTTGACACTATTCAAATATTGAGCGAGTTTGTGGTAAAAATCTATTGGTACATTTTATTTTTTAAAATTTTGATACTGTTACATTTGAGCACCTTTTAGACTTTTACTTTGGCCAATAGATTTACAACTGTTACCCGTTTGTTGGTAACTAGTTTCATAATAGGTTAACTTTCCTAGAACAAAAAACGTATATATATATATATATATATATATATATATACCGTTTATATATATATATATATATATATATACCGTTTATATATATATATATATATATATATAATATTTTATATAATATATATATATATATATATATAATATTATAATATTTTATCTTTATTCAGTGTTAGATATTCACTATAAGTATTAGAATCGATAGCGCAAGTAAAAGTGCAGCCTGTATGAAGAAAAATAGGAATAAATATACAATGACAGAAAATAAGGAACGCTTGAGGCTCCAGGGTCCGCTACCAATTATAGGTGATTTGACAAATGTTTCAATCAAACTAAAACAAAAAAGTTGCAGCTTCCTTTGGGAATCAAACCCGCGACCTCCGCGTGTAAGCTAAATGTTTTAACCGTTACACCATTAAAGCGGTTCCCTGCAGTATTTCTAGGGATTGTCATATAGTATGGTTAGTACTTAAAAAGCAAACTGAATGGCTTTTATTCCGATTCTCGTCACATCATTTCAGGAATAACATTAGACACAGATATCTGATTATTTTAGATTAAAAAATATGTGAGAACTTTGTACGTGACTTTAAAATTTTATGTTTTCCCTCGATAACTTGGTTACAATAGGACCACCTAGGAAGTGCACTCTTTCGAATAAAAAAATAATTTTGAAAATCGGTTCATAATTGACGGTGAAATCGACGAACATATATGAAAAAAATATACAGCCGATCATAGGACCTCCTCCTTTTTTGAAGTCGGTTAATAAAAGTAAAATACATTACTTTCATATACAGTTGTTAATTAGCTGGATTAGACCTGCGGAGGTTATCATAGGTGGTTTGGAATTCAAAATAGATATAATAAAACAACATAATGAACCAACTATAACATACGAACTATTGCGGAATTAATTGTACTTTTAATTCTCAATATATGCATCAGATATATAGTGCTATAGTGTTAAAATAAATTATACTTTGTAACATTTTATTATTTTTCTATTGGAATGTTGTTATTATACCAAAGTCAAACGGAACTAAAAGTAAAAGATAAATGCGACTAGATTGCGACATTTTAATGTCACTAATTTAGTTGACAATAGTTCACTGTTTTATCGGACAGACTAAGGTAATGTCGTGATATAGTTTTTTTAAATTATTATATCATTATGCCTATTGGCCAATCTTTAGTTTATAGTAAAAATTATTATAATATATAGCGCTGATAATCGCGATATTGCCTTGATCTAAGCGTATTCGATTTGGTATTGTTCAAAACCGATTGACTTTAAACTGAGATCTTTTGTCGACGGAACTGGCCCCACAATGCGTTTTATTCGAGACACTTTGGGCGCATAATAAGACGATTTTTCTCTGTGTCGGAAACAACGGCCATCACAGAGGACGGCTTAACTAAATTTGCCTTCTGAACTTTTGAGAAAATAAACGTCAGATTACACTATTTTGTTTTTATACATTTAAGAGGATCATTTTTCAGCGTCTGCCGACGTGAAACGTCCTACATATTTTATGGGGGTGTTCAGAGCCCTCTCTTTTTTCTTCTGGTCCCCCGTTCGTTTTTTTCGTCCTGCGAAGTAGATGGAGAAGAGGCGCGCAACGATATATTTTCCGTTGTGGATTTAAGAATTACAAAACGGGATTTTTCTGAGTGTCTCATAAACATCCTACGATTTGTTTCATAATTCATGGCGGGTGAACTGGAAACGATTTCTTGCTGCTATTAAATGATGGATTTGAGATATGAAACGTTGATTTCTGTTATAAGGTAATGCATATTTTTAAAGTTTTTAGCGAAAAATTAACTTTTTCTTCGAATTGAAATAATTGAACTTGAATTGATAATTTTTATCAAACCAATAATAATCAATAATTTTGATTTAATTTGGTGCCGGGTGAAGAAAACAAGACACAAATTGTCTTTGCTTAAGGATTGTTGTTAATTGATATTGTTTCTATAGACATAGTAAATCATTGTACTAAAGGTAATTCTAAAGATTCTTAAGATTTTTTTAAAACATTTTAGTGGTATTGACATCTGATTAATTTAAGGTTTCATTAGTAAATACATTTTAGAATAAAATACTTACCGAATATTGCAAGTAATAAATATGTTAATTTGTACATCAAGAATTAAAATTAATATTGCATAGAATATTAACAGTTATAAAATAGTTTCATAGAATTTCAATTGGAACCCATACGGGACATAAGACAAAGTAGATAGTAATAGATAAATGAAAGCCATAGGAGACCAACTAAATATAAGCTGCTAATAATATCTATAAGGGCGAGATCGAAGAGTGAAATAGATAAACAAAGGACAATGCAATTTTATTTAAAAATTTAGGTAAAGAAGTTATTATTTTAATCAGCCTGGAGAATATATTGTTTTTGTAATATATAGTTTAGGTGAGAAAAATAATATGAATATTTAACATATTCACAATATTTATTTATTAATAAGATGTTGAGCTATCTTTTAAAACAACTGCAGTTCTTCGCGGAAGATATTCGTAAAGCGAATAGTTTTCCAACAGAGTGTCGCCCATTCTTATACAAAAACTTCCGCTCATTGCTTCAATGATTTTAGAGCTGGCAATCTACCCCTTATGTCCTGCTTCAAATCTCCATATAACAGTTTAATTGTATTAAGGTCCGGCGATTGTGCTGACCAGAGAAGGCGTGTGACTGAAGCTTTATGTCTGTGTCGCTTGATTTATAACTCGCAGAAAAAAAATCGTATAATACTTTGAAATATAACCTACAAGACTTACAAGCGGAAAGCAGCGTTGCCAACTTTTAACAAAATATATTATATTGCATGATGTTCATATTATTTTGTATATCCTCTGTATAAGATACATGTAATATTTTTTAAATAGTTAAATTATCTAATTACATTTTCCTTTTCAGGTAAAGATCAGGTACATACAACCAGGCAGTACTTAAACTGGAGCCCAGTACGAACTCACAGCTGCAATGCTTCAGAACTGCAGCAGTAATCTCGACCAATCACGATCAGTGCGATGCCCAGTATCGTCCGGAGATACGACCAGAAAACTCGATCATCTTAGCGCGACGATATTCTCAAAACCACACCTATCAAACCCAGGCAGTGCCATCGTTGTCATCCGACGATCTTACCACACCAGAAATCGGTTACATACACGAGCATTATAGCCCAGTGCTAGTTAGGAAGAATAAGAGAAAACCGTTCTGGAAAACCAAATCGTTCGATCATAATCATCGAGAAAGAATCGATCAGAAAAGTTTATGCATTAGGGATAATTTCAAATCATCTCCTGAGGATGTGAACGAGGAGGAGAAATCATCAAGATTTTCCGTTCACAAGCTTCTGAGGAAGTTAGACAATAAAGCTAATAAAACCCTGTTGAAATACACATCGAAATTTGTCGAGAAACCCAGACATAATCAGAACGGTAATTTACGACTGTTAGATAACAATTCGATCTTATCTGATACCAATAGTGAGAGAAATGCGCTTGTCGTCAGCGAATTAGTACTGAGAAAACCGCCTGTTCATCAAGAGGTGAACGGTAGCGAGGTTAAATCTTATCAGGTCAAAAATCGCACGAAAACAAAATACAGTCCTCCTCCCGATCAGATTGTCTCCACCGTAAAGGAACGCGTAGATACACCTGTGTGCCAAAGTGGTACTGTAAACTCTTGTGTCGAGGAGCGATCGGTTAAAACATCGATGATGTTGCGATTTGGATTCAAGTTAAGAGAACGCGTCGTTGTGTGTGTAAGTGTTGTGGCCGTGTTGTTTACGTTGATGCTGGTGATGGATATTCAAATGGATTTGGGAGTATCTAGGAAACATCTGATGCCTTCACATGGTAGGATCAAATATGTAGTGGGTGAAGATGGTCCCGGATCGGCTTACAACAGTTTCAAGAACAGATTGTTGCAGAAAACTAATAGGTGAGTGTTTTTTTTAATATATTTGTTTATATTATAAGTGTCACGAAATATTGTTTCACAAGATTCAATACTCAGCGTAAAATATAAAAGAAAACAAATATGGATATCTGATACTTCGTTAATTTTTCATTCCTCTTACGTTTCTCAAGTTTTTTTTATAGTAGCACTAAAGTATATAAGTAACACATGAGTTGAAAAGTTGTGGACGTAACAAAGAAAAGCGTTTTTGTTGTTTAAAATTGGCATTATTCATCAACGTAATCTCCAACAAGAGTCACACTATCATTCGAGCGCTGCTTTAACGTTTCAATACCACTTCTGTAGAACGATTTATCTTTTACCACAAAAGAGGCCTCAGTTTCAGCGATAACCTCTTCATTCGAGCGAAATTTCTTACTGATGAGCATTTTTTGAAGGTCTGTAGTCGCAGTCGCTGGGAGCCAAATCTGGGTGGTGTGGTGTGGGTGGATGTGGGTGCAATTCGAAGTTCAATTCATATACTTTTGCCATTGTTTTGATTGACTTGCGACTGTCTTGTGTCGGTGCGTTATCTTGATGAAACAAATATATTTATTTTGCCATATGCGGTCGTTTCTATTCAATTTCGGCCTTCAAATGCTCCAATTACGCTATATAATATTTTCCTTCTGAAGATAGATAGTACATCTCACACTTCCCAAATTACCAACGCCATATCCTTTCTTGCCGACTGTTGTGTTTTCGGGCGCTTTGGACGAGGTTCACCAGTTACTGTCCACTCAGATGACGATCGTATTGATTACGGTGTGAAGCTACGGATCGATGTTTCATCCATTGTCACATATCGATGCAAGAAATCTCGATTTTTACGTTTAAACATAGACAGACCCTGCTCAGAACCATCAATACGTTCTTACTTTTAGTCAACAGTGAGCAAACGCGGCACCCTCTTTGAACACAGATTTCTCATAGTCAAATGATCATGCAATATAGAACCAACACGTTCATTTGATATCTTTACGTTGTTAGATAACTCATACAAAATTACTTTTCCATGATTTAAAACGATTTTGTGTTTTTTAAAATGTTTTCTGGTGTTACCACCTCCTTTTTTGCGCGTCCTTTTTTACCTTTGGGCGTCCATATATATCTGCGTCATCGGTGTCTCTAAGGCCATGTTTGAACTGAGCAAACCAACTTTCTATTGTTATTTCTGATGCAGCGGAGTTCTTATAAAACTTTACCATAATTCATGGCATTGCTTCGCTTGAATAATATTTTTCCCATGAAGAATCACTGTCAAATTAAAACACGAGATTATTTTTGATCCATTGTTTTGAAAATAACTAATCTAGTGTCAATTTTGGCACAAACTCTTAATTCACAAACTTATGTGTAGAATATCATGAAATTTTAACCGCTTTCTTTTGAAGGTTAATACTAACTGAAAAAGCGGTGAATGCCATAAAACTGGAGCCATATATGATATAGCCCATGTATCACATGACTTAAAGCTAGGACACAAACTGCCTTTCTGTTTTACACCATACACAATATAATAGCAAATAAAGTTATATCTATTTTATCTCGATCAAAAGTTGCATACATACGAATTATACATTATTTCAATCCAAAGCTTCAGTGAAAAGAAGTTATGTTAAAAATAAACATATTTTAGCTGTCTTTTGAGAAAATCGAATGCTAAATTTCAAACCGTATTTAAATTTAAGTGAATTAAGTTAGACAAAAATTTAATTGAAATAGCTTAGCTCAGAAAAATAATGCTTTCAAAGCAGGTACATCAAATTGTAATATTTTCCATAGTAAAGTTTTAGAAGCAATAATTTTTATCTGAGAATCTGGGAATTTCGTCTTGGGCGTCCTCTAAGTTTAAAGATGCATAATTGTAAGTTTGGTTGTCTGTTAAAGTAGCTGTTTCTCAAGGCATTCAAAAACTTGAATATAGATTTCGAATATTTTCGTTAACAAAATATAATCTAGGTCAACTAGGTTTTTTGCTAACTATTCACATAGCCGACATTTATTGATGAAGATGCCGAAGAAGTATCAATGTAATCAACCTGTTTTATGTGTCAATTTATGATATATTCAATTTATAATATTCCAAGTTGTCTATAAGTTTCTCCTATATAAGCAAATTCTGAAACCAGCTTAGACCGCAGACCAGCTTTTGCCGCTTGAAAGTTAAAGAAAAGGTGACCAAGAGTATTAAAAATAATGTATTTAACTATTAAACTTATCTGTTAATCTATTGTTTAATTTCTAAGATTGCATTTTCAATATTTCTTATTTTTGTTGTATGATTTAAAGAAATCTTCTGCCGAAGCCCATTAAACACTTATGGCTTCTGGAAACATATGCTGATGGTGGGTATTCTGATGCCTATTATAAAAAAGTAGTCTGGATGACAATAACATTTCATAGAGAATAAATTTTAAGTCTTATTGGATGAAAACCTTGTTTAAACCCCCAAAAAAAATTTCAAACAACTTAACAGTTGATGAATGAGATATATCCGTATTTACTTAAATATGAGATGGAAAAACATTTAAGGAGATCTAGAGGGAACCTAAAATATCTACCAAACAACTTTGACTTTGGCTGAAATACATTTTAAACCGTTTCTACATAGTGGTTTCATTACTTACCAGGTGGAAAAGAAGAGTTTTCGGTGGTATATGGTGACTGGCGTCGAAAAGTGGATCTACTACGACAATCTCATGGTTATAAAATTTTGTAGTGCATGTGGTGGGATTACCAAGGTATAGTGTATTACGACCTGCTAAAACCGGATTAAACTGTAATTGCAGATGTCTAACAGATATAGCGCACTCTGATTATCAGGTTTTCAGATCTATGCAGGTTGTCTTGGATGGCACACGGTTTTGTGATATTGAATAAGCATGAAAATAGATCCGTTTAATAGATCGCTGCCGAACCAATGTCGTTCTTTCGACACGGTACTGTTAGGTCGTCAGAAAGATGGGAAACAGTTCTAGAAAATTATAGTAGTAGAAAGAGTGCAAATATATATAATTTACCAATTTACCTTAATAAGTGCCTTTTTTGAGTTGAATATGACCAGAATCTATGCATACTCCTAATGATAAACTGTGGGAGCTGTTGAAAAGTATAATTCTTGAGATAAATCAAGGATGGATCTTACATTGCTAGTGACACGACTGATGGTTTTATTAAACTTAGAATCCGTTTTTATTGGAATCCGTTGGCATCATTGCTTTCACGCCATCACTCGAGTTGAACTATGATGTAAAACCATAGAAAAAAATGGCCAATGGTTTTAAAATGTACTTAATTGTTAAGAAATCTCAAATTTAAGCCTTAAAGTTAATATTGTTTTAAAAAAGACGTAATTATTTGTAAAGAAAATTAATTTTTTTTAGATCTAATTATATTTCTTGTATTGTTTTGATATTTTTTAGTGCATTTTTATTATATATATAGTCTTGATTGAATAACTTTTTCTGTATAAATATTTATCAATAAGATATACGACATTTGATAATCTTGAGAGCTAGTGTTCTTATCTTATTTTACAGATAAAATGTAAAATTAATGGCTTAGTCTTTGAGAATACTCTGAATTAGGAGGATGCGAATGGTTTTCGGTTTTTATAGTGAAAAACTGTCGCAGTTTTAAGTGATAATCTAAAATGTCCTATTTTGAGTGGATAGTTCGGAGAAAGCGTGCCAAACTGTACTTTGGAGGAATGACTGTGCTTTTCCTAATAGTATTAATGATGATATATATACAGATTGATATACTAGCAACAGGGAAAAGTGTATCTGATTCCGAAAAGCATTATGTTACGTTCAGAAAGAGAATGTTACAGAAAAAAAGCAGGTAGTTTGATTATTGTATTAATTCAGTTGTATATTTTTCTCTGTAAGTATTTTTCTTTATTTGTCAGTTAGGTCAATACCTTTAAAAATATTAGCCAAGTTATTTATAATCACGTATTGCTCAGTCTGTTCTAGTATACCACTCAACAACATGAGACGTTAACAAACAAATATTTTTATCGAACTTTCATGTCAATGTTTGAATATAATTCTGACGCTCAAAAGAACTGTTATAATTTACATATAAGAAGTGTGAACCGAATTAACGATTTTTTAAAATCTTTTACTCACACAATAGTTTTGTGGGGATCAAATCTAGATATGTAATTATTTTCAAATTATCAATTGCAATATTCGATTGATGGTTTTTGTTCATATTTAAATGAGGATAGTTTGATAATTCATATCTTTTTTAATTTTCGGCACAGCAACTTTAAATGCATCACTATTGCCCTCAACTCTCATCTATTCATAAACTACTCAGTGAGATTTTGAGTAAGCTGTGCAATTTAGCTTGTGTTTGACCACCATTGACATTGACCATTGACAAAATTGAAATGTGATTTTCGTGTGCAAAGCATTGTTTCATGCAAAAATTTACCACCGAAGCTCAGGAAGGTTGTGGTAAATACTATGAGGATTGTACATAGTGGTTAAGAAGTAGTTTAGTGAGTTCCGTTGTGGTCGAACGTTCACGCTGCTAAAAGAGGGCTTCGCGCTAGAAGTCGTCGATAAAATTAATGGATTGATATTGTATGATCGAGAAATGAAAGTACGTGACGGTGGTTGAGAGTGCATTCATCTCAAATGAGCGAGTACATCATATAGTAGCTGAAATAGCTATCCCTGTGATGTCTGCAGCGATTATTTACGCTTGACTATGTGATTGGCGATGTTCAGCCACAATACGAGCGAGTTTTAGCATCATTTCGAAACATGGATACATCACAAAAGACCATCAAAGATACATCACAGAGACTAAAGAAGTATCAGATTAGTCAATTTCTGTAGATTAACGTGGCCAAGGAAAGTCAAGTTGTGTCTGTCGATCGGCTACAGTTCTTGGGGATGCACGCGGTGTCAGTCAGTGATCGATTGATTACCTTGAAACGGAAAACGATCACCGGCGACATAATGGATTTTGATTTGAAGCATAAAATGACACGAAATTCAAAAATTCACTAACATGTCAAGCTGCCCTCATACTTAATTTAAGGAAAAATAGTTGACCTAGATTGATCGACACTGGATTTGAAATTAGTCAGTTCTAATACAGTGAAGCATTTTTTTTATAGTTCGTCCAATAAAACTTATATTCCCTAATTATCATCGCAACATAAATCGAATTTTCTTACAAGTTGTAATGCATCAGACAGCATTATATCGCTTTTAGACTTATATAAATTGAGAATGAAAAATCCGCTGCCGGCTTAAAACGAATTTTATCTATTTAAAAACTGCAGTTGGCAATATATTCGACGTCGTCTATGACGAACACTGGCTGTTTTATTGGACGGTCTAAATATTTGTATTTTTCATTAAAAATCTGTGTACAGTGCTTATTTCGCAACTTTGAAACTTTAATCTTAATTTATTATATAAATTAATTTATATTATTCAAATAAATTTATATCATTATTCACGTTTTCCTCATCTTTCAAGCTTTATATAGGTAATTATTATACATTTCTCTTCATCATAGAAAGAAAAATCTTACTCTAAAGATGTAAAGTATTGTATACAGCGGATAGTGTAGAATAGCCCATTGAAGTATTTCGAAAGTTCCATGACCACATTTGCAATATGGTGGCATGCTTCATGTTGAAAGCTCACGTTTTAACATTAATATTATTACATCAGTCGTGAAGGTGGTCGAAGATAGATATGATTTTATATTGGTTGATCCATAGTTTGTAAATCTTTCACTTACACACTGAGTGAGAACTTATCCTTGAAGATTCAAACTTGTTTTAATTTATTATAATTTGATATATTAATATTTAATATGTATTTGTTTCATTTATATATAATGTTTATATTTTTAAGAATATCACATTAGTCAAACTAATGTCATTATTCGCTAGTTCGCCTTGTGTTTTAGTAACTTAACTGCACTAAAGTTACATGTAGCACATCCCACACAATACTTTACACTAACACGGTTTCACTAACTCATCTGAACTTCATCCTCTTCAATCTTATGCGGTTTTTGTTGTGCAGGAGTTGAATAGCCTCCATATAGTTGCGTAATCTTTGTTTGTGGCTAGTGAGAAATTTGGCGATAGTTTAGTCAATAATATACATTTCAAGGTCTCGGTGGATGTCTATGTTGCGAAAGTATCAGGGCGCGTCAGCTATATTCCTAAGTGCTTTGTTATGGAAGCGCTGTGTTAGTTAGATGATGCTCTTGCTGCCACAACCCCAGAGTTGAATGCTATAAATCCAAGCGGGTTTCAGAATTTGCTTATACAGCAGCAGTTTGTAGATAACTTGAAATTTTCTTCAAGTACCCAATTACATTTTCGTCAGTTTGATGTTAAGCTCTGCTATTTTCTTTTTTACATGAACTTTCCAGTGGAGTCTACCGTCAATGTCATTCCCAGGGGTTTAGCTAAATTAGCAAAAAGGATCTAATGTTCTATCATTTCTTCAAATATGTAAGGTATTAGCCCGAGTGCTAATTCTAGCGTTGAGAACTAACGACTGAAAACAGTTGAAACAGTCTATAGTTGCAAAACGGTCGATACTCAAAAAACTAGCGAAATTGCAAAACTGGCTAGAGCTAAAAATGCACGATTCGACTATTTTTTTCAATTCGTGATGTCAGATGAAGATATCCGAATCCTTTCCTGTATAAATTGTGAGAGAGGAAAGAACGGAGATAGTGGCTTGAGGTAGTTAATTTTATATGTGCTTATATTTTTGTACATATTTCTTCACGTACTAACTTTAAAAAAGAAGAGGAAAAAAATAATTACTGAATACTATTAACATATAATTAGTAATTTCATTTCAAAGGAAGTAAAATTAGTTCTATATTTGAGTGTTCAGTGGATCTGTAAAAGGAATGGAATTTTTCTATGGAATGGAATAATACCCCACAAATGTTTTGTCGTATTGTAATATGTTAATTGCTATTTTTATATAATATATTATAATAAATATAAACAATACAATACAAGAACTTAAACATATATCCGATCATAGAAAAAAACTAATACATGACATAATTAAAAATGATCGCACAATAATTTCTAGAGCTTTTTATGTAAAATAAATGCTTTATTGAACGCAAATATGTTTAACAAAAATCGAGAGAGTTAGATCCAAACCAAAAAGTCAATAAGAAAATATTCAATATAGTCAATATAAAAGTAAAATAATCGATAGTAAAAAGTAATAAAATCAGTAGAACCGAAAATAGCAACTAAAACAGTAGATAGTACAAAGTAGTCATTTACTAAACAGTCGATAGTTACCAACGCTAGTTAATTCTATCAATGGACGTTTGAAGTTTTTCAGCAGCCTATAAAAACAACAGGTAATGACTGCAGTATCGTCAGTAAAAGTTGCCATAGTTCCATATTTATGATTTGGGATATGACTGACTTACAGTAGATGTAGTATTTGCCCTTGTGCATTACTTTGTGGTATCCCCGTTCTGATTTCAAAATAATTATTTTATTTGAAAATAAGCTGTTTTAGTTTATTTCTAAAATACTACGATACATTGGAATATTTTGGGAAATCGAAATTATTTATCTTGTAACGCAGACTGTTGCATGTTATCATACAGTTGTAGCCCAACTGTATGAAAATAATTATTGGTTATTTATCTAGCTGAACTGCAGGTCAAATTGTTTTATTTTTGGGAGCAAAAATTTATATGCGACAGGTTTTGGAACGATGATGTATCATTGAAATTTAATGATATAATTTGTACGAGGGAATAGATAGTACTGTTTGTAAAAGAATATTTTAAATTGATAAGAAATGAATTTTGCTTATATAAATATTTTATATATTTCATTTACGCATCCCTGAGTTATAATACGAAAGATATATTTCCTGAGACCTTTTAAATTCAACTGAATTGAAAATATTATGATTTTATTTTCAGAAAGTTCTTTTAAATTAAAAATCAAAATAATTTAAAGCAATAATAAAACACCTAAAAGTCTAATCAGTAAATATTTAGTATTCTTAGAATATCCTCAAGTTGTTGAGAGGAAAGGATATTATTGCAATTAGAAATAAGATAATTATTAAGTCTCAAAAGGCCATAGTAGGATAACGCTTTCAAAATGCTTTAGGGGTTTATTGGATCGACCTAGTTTAATTAAGTAGTTTCTGTTCGTTATTCTGCTACATCATATTATGTATGTATGCTATTGCATTTGAAGCCTATTTTTATACGAAATGCTGAACGATTAGGAAAATATTAATCCGAATTGATGATTTGATATTATGTAATGAGGGTTTCTTATTCTGTTTATCTTCTATATCTATCTGCAAGGGTAAACAGTGTTAATTACATATTAAATTTTCTGAAAATTTTGTTAGTTTATGTTAAATATGTTGTTTGTTTTATTTGTAAGAATATGGATTTCGATATTGTAATTCAGGTACTGTTTGGGTTTAATTCTCTTATATATTTCATTTTTCTAGTTTGTCAAGTAGATATATACATATTAATTGTTTGTATGTAATTACTGTATGACATAAACATTAAATCGAAAACAAATTGATGTTTAAAATTTCCTCACAACACAATAGTCCTTGGTGGCGTAGTGGTAAAGGCGATGGGACGATCCTCCTACTGTTGCGATAGCCGCGGGTTCGAATCCTGCTGGGGCATGGTCGTAAATTTATGTTTGTATTTGTTTAATATTTGTGAATGTTCTAGGCAAGAGTGTAAAATCCGACAAGGAAAATGATACCAGTCACGCCGGTAATCAGGCTGGGTAAGACCGGATGTCTTCTGGTATGATTTCTAAAGTTGGTCACTCGCCAGTCGATAGGCTTAATGCTGAGGATCGTGGTTCGGAGCCCACGTTAAACTTTAGGCAGGCCCAGTCCAGATAAACCCATAGTTGGTAAAAGGAGACTTTAAAATATGTATATATATATATAAAAATAGTTAATAGATGCTATTTTGATATCAAGTGGGGGGCTAACAATGGAGCATCGCGAAATAGGCTGTTCAAGTCAAAGGTAAAAATCGAGGAATTTAATATACCTATTATTAAAACATTGATCTTTATTAGCTTATTAAATAGTAGGTGATTAATGATGATGATGATTTGATAGTAATTGATTTTTAAATATATTTGGGAGCCGGCTTGGTGGCGCAGTTTTAAAGGCGATGGGACGGTCCTCCTACTGTTGCGGTAGCTGCGGGTTCGAATCCTGCTTGGGCATGGTCGTAAATTTATGTTCGTGTTGTTCAAAATTTGTGAATGTTCTAGCCAGTCGGTAGGCTTAATACTGAGGATCGTGGTTCGGAGCCCACGTTAAAGTTTAGACCCAGTCCAGATAAACTCATAGTTGGTAAAAGGAGACTTTGTCAATTGAGAAAAATTTAAAAAATTAAAACTTCTAAAAATTAGCTGTTGAAATCGCAAATATAATTTTAAGCGTTCTTTGATTAGCTTCTGCTAATCAACTCATTGCTTCAATGATGATTAATGATAAACTGTTATTCTATACATTTTTTTATAACATCTTTATTAGATACGCTTAGTACAATCTTAATTTACAATTAGTTTATTACTACTTTTGCTATGTACTTGGATTAATTAACAAGCTAGACGAGTTTGAGAAAATATAACAATATGTATTCCTCAATTATAAAATTATAATTATTTATTAATTATTAACTTCTCGAAGAACCTTCTTTTGACAGCGTTGTATGACTAGTTGATTTGAATTTTTAGTGCAACCCCATATTCTCACCCCATAGGTCCAAATTGGCTTTATAATTGTATTATAGATCAACCTCTTTGATTTTAGATCAAGTTGAGAGTATCTCCTAACCAGTATAGTTGTTTTATTTTGGTTGTAATGTGTTTTGCTTTTTGTCTAACGTGATGTTATTCTATACATGAATATGTTAAAAACATTGAATTTAATAGCTATTTACATTGCTGCATCGGACTTTGCTTTAAATTTAATGCTTACTAAAATACATGCACGCCCCTAATAGACATATAATTAAAGTAAAATTTAACAATAATTAATATTGTGATGTCAATTATCTGAATATAATTCCTAGTAATATTATCACAATATTGGGATCTAGATCCGGTTGCTTAATTTTAGATTGCTCTTGAATAGACATTTATTCGATAAGCCTACGGAGATAAATTTTGTACAAGTATATGGATTGCAGGATCTTGAAGTTTTCTCGAAATTGTTTGCGAAAACATAATATGTTTTTTTGTCTTATTGTTTATTAAGTAGCGTTTTGAAATTTAATTTAAAGGTGAGACTGTTAAATCCATTAATTTTATAGATTATGTCCAATTGATATTTATAATGTGGAGTTTACATACATTGATAACAAGTCATTTGACATTGTGTTGGGTATTTAGTGGAAAAAGTATATCAATGTTTTTTTTTTTAAATCTGTTCAAACTATATTGGATTTTACGATAACTTTAAGCGAGTTGTTCCTGGTTGAATTTGTTGAACTAATTAACAATAAAATTTTAGTTATATTTTTTTCTATAACATTTATCATAATAATCGATTGCAGTACATATTTTCTAAAATAGAATATTTTAAAATATATTTGCTGGAATTAGATAATGTTATTTTAAGTTTGATAGAGCATTTATCAAGAAGTTCCTAGAATACTAAAATTGTGAACAAATGGCAACATCAAGTTGCGTTCTAAATTGAACAAGACATTTTCAAAATTCTCTCTTATTGATACAATGAATCATTTGTAGGTACAGTAAAAAAAGAAGAACAATAGTTTTTAGAGGGTTATTCAGCTCTACGAAGTAAAACTAAACACATTTTTATTTCCAAGTTATTATTTTTTATGTATTAGGTATACAAATATTTTCCATCTTATTATTAGTTTTATCACATAGAATTTGTAATCGTCAAATCGTGAAAAGCTACAAAATACGTAAAATCTGATCTGAATTAAATATATTTACGGAGTAACGTTTAAATTTACGAGTGACTGCCCCCTTAATAACATTGAAGCACCATTGCTCAAAGTGTAGATCATAAGTTGGAAGGAGAAAATGGAAATGACTGACGGATGATACACATCACTATATTTTGGTGGTCAGTGAACAAAACCTAGTACAAATTCGTGAGTATCATTCCAGGTCAATATATCGAGTCAGCAATATTTATTATTTAATATTTTTGGGTAATATATAGACCGTTGTTGCCATATGTATGTATTGCAAATCAAGTTTTTTCCTTCGATAGTTCATGTTTTTTCGATATTTATATGTTATCTTCCTTGCAAATAGTTCATTTCGCTACAAAAGTCTGTAAGAATATCGTTCACTCCACCTTGTGCAAACATGTCCGAATCGCCGTATTATAAGCCATTGATCGGATTGGTTTTTTTGTTTATCTGTTTATCGCATCTTTTTTTGGGTCTAATGTTATGCTTTATAAAAGATATAAAATGGGAAATAATTTTAAACACAAAATCTCTTAATTTACTTGAACGGCGATACAAAGCGACACAGAGGGTTTTATCTATTAGAACAGACGGGTAGGTCCGTCTCACTCATTCACCGTTAAGATAGTGTTAAAACATGGCCAAAGTGCTTACTTTATCTGTACCTT
This sequence comes from Rhynchophorus ferrugineus, assembly GCF_030347505.1. Lineage (NCBI taxonomy): Eukaryota > Metazoa > Arthropoda > Insecta > Coleoptera > Curculionidae > Rhynchophorus > Rhynchophorus ferrugineus. Next base: position 45,424,990 of record NW_027472580.1, on the reverse strand, counting down.
GTAACACAAATCCTCTCTCCTAAACAAACGGCCACAAGGATGTACGTGGTCGTTATTTCGTGTGGACTGTGTATAGTTTGCAAAAATTATTTTTGAGTATGGATTGTACCTTGCACGCCAGTTTGCCTTTGAAGATTTCAATAGTCTACGACTAAGAAACTACGTTACTACAATCTGCTTCAGGTGGTCGTTCACCCTGAACTGCAAGCTTCCGTCCAAATTCCAATAGATTATATTAATTCACAGCGTGTTCGCAAGTGTTTGCGTCACAATGCATGTGAAATTACTTGAAATATTTTATGGCTAGGGGTCTTTGGACATATTCATTCCTACATTTCTGACCATAAACTGCTGCGTTACTTTTGCCCGAACTCTACTTAACTACACTAAAGAATGCTTCGAGTAACAGCGGTCACCAACCCAAAGTCAATCCGTCTTCTTTTCTTAGTAATTCATTTGATTCCGCTTAATTGAATAAATTCAAAACAAAATAACCTTATGATATTTTTATATTACAAGTAATTCAAATTGTGCTCAACTTTGCTTATATCGGGAGATTGATACGGCATTGGTTACGAAAGTAGTGTTTTTAGACTAAAAAGTCTGATCAATGAGACGTCTAGACATAAAGAGTTGGTCCAATAAGTCCAATAGGTCCAATTCCTAAACTACTGTAGGGCTAAATTTACGCCCAGGGCGTTAAATATAAATTATATTTAAATAAAACTATAAAAAATAATTTAACATTTTAAACAAATAGACAAAACAGAGATGAAAATAAATTACATAACAGCTACTTCAATACACACAATAAACGATAAAACAAATGAAGGAAATTCTAAGCGTGCACTATCTTGATGTCGAGGTGACAGTTCTGAACTCTAAATAAATATGCACCTGAGCTAGGGATGCAGAAAAATATCGATATAACTTCTGAAAAAAAGATCGATATATTTGACCGATATTTTTTTGCCCAATATATCGATATATCGATATTTTTTTGAGCCGATATTTTTAGATATTTTTTCAGAATACAATTTTTAATAACATGGAAACTTAATTTTAAAGGTTTATCAAAAATATCACTAATCTTTAAAAAATTTAGAGAATACATATATTTTTTTAGACTAATATTTCACTATTTTTCCTTAAAAATCGATATTCGAAATTTTAAGACCAACACCCCTAACCTGAGTAACCAATTTGGTGGAATTAAAAACAAAATTTTTAAATAATTTAACTGCTAAATATACAAAACTATATTATTGAATAAAAAAATACTGTTATCAAATATAATTTATTTTAACATTACAATACATCCAATGGATATTGTATCAAAGGACTTAAAACTATAATTAATTATACAGTTGTAATAGTTAGCAGGTTAGGGTTGTGCTTTATTATATTTACATTTATTTTTTTCCATTTCACCTATAAGCTAGAGTTTCAGGTCCATTTTTTATGTAGTGGTATCCCCTAGAGGTTTAATCTACCTAATTAATGATTATATATCCAAGTAATATGTTTTACCTTCATTAGAAAGCATATTTACCTTTTTTGCTTAGTTCTTATTTCCTGCGGTGTAGTGTTTCCTTGTAAAGTCATTTTGATCATCATTCAATCATCATTGTATTTCTCCTTAGTTTGTTCTGTTACTACCTGTATACACATCCTTCTTGATGAAACTAGATTTAATCACTGCTTTCTCCCTAATGCATTTACCATATCTGCAAAATAATTAGTATTCTTTCTCTCCTCACACATTTTAACCAAATGCTCATATATATATTATGAACAATTACACACGTGTTTGCGCACATAAAACTTCACACTTTACAGTAAAATTTCCTACAGTTATTTTATATTAATTATATCACACCTTTAGTTTTCCCACTCTAATCATCCTGTCTTGGATATATTCAGCTTTGAATCATAAACCCATTTTCAGAAAATTTCATTCAAGTGAATAACTGAGCTGTTACAATTATTATTAATACAGTTAATTTACAATCTAACATTTGTTCACAATTCCATCATTTGTCGATAACTTATTCGATCTACCTGATCGAATTCATCCAAACCCAAGTTGTTATTAACCATTCCTGTTTGCAGCATGAATAACAATATATCCACAATGGATTATTAATAATTGTTATGGACAATAAAACCTAATCTATTTTTATTCCAAATTTTACCTTTTTCCATCAACTTTTGTTGTCTTAACACTATTATTATTATCATTTTTCCATGAGTGGGGATATTGTTCCCCTTCTGAAATAATCATGTCTCATCTAAATACACATTTTGAAATAATAAGTTTTCCTTAATTTTATTATATGCTTTTAAAAATTGCAATCTTTTAAAAGCAATGTCTGGAAGTTCCATTATACCTCTTTGTGGATTATCTTTACACCATTTAAATATTATATTACCTAACAGTCTATGAAAAGATGTTTTACATTCCTCAAAGGGCTCCATATTTCTAAACTTTCTATGGATAATATTCAGATTAATAACTCTGAAATAATTATATTAAATTAAGTTTACGTTGAAAAAACTATTCACTGCTTTTATACATTTCATATATTTGATTTCTGATAGAACAAACATTAAGCTGATCTTGATTCGACAGCTCCTTCATATAAGGACGGTCTCTTTTCGATAAATTTAAGGTTATATTTTAATTTTTTTGAGATATTTCAGTGACACTGTCCATACTAATATTCAGAGCAGCTACAATATGCTAAAATATTTTCAGTAAAAACCACAGCAACTTATACAAATAATAAACAGTAAAAATGCTTACGTCTTTAAATAATTTTACTGGCAGTTTTTTACTCCATTACCTCGTTCCTGTTCGAAATAACTGATTAGAAACGCAATCTGCTCTCTCTTGGCTTCAGCAGTTTGAATTAAAGTAATCATAGGTAGCGATTTAAAATTTATCAAAACTGAAATGCGTTCAGATAACATTTGCCGGTTTATAACCTGTAGTTATTATAATTCATATTTTGAAGAACTTTGCACACGTTTGACAATAGCTTTAGCAGGCTGATTCGGTTAGATGTTCTAACTTATCAGATAGCATTGTGTCTCTTTTTAAATAGAATAAAGTGGGAAGGAAAATATTGTCTGGCTCTAAAATTATTTTACAATTTACGACAGGCACATATTGATGATGTGAGTTCGCTGGTATTTTGAATAGACCATATATCATATGCGTACGGTTATAATTTAATACTTCATAATTATAAATGTTTTTGTCTTTAACTTACAGTAATTTAAATATTATGGGAAATATACGAATACATAACAAAAGAGAGGAAAATAAAATAGGTAAATATAATTGGATATTTATCTAGATATTATCATAAATATCTATCTAGACTGGGTTCAGATATATAAATAAATAATACTTTGAGAGCAAAGTCAGGTTGTACTGCACAAATACACAGTCAAATCAACAGAATAAAAGAGGTAGTGATTCTAAGCGTCGCGTCTTCACAAATGAACACTTATGAGATTCTGACGTTCCTTGTAAACGTTAAGATATTACATTTGGCAAATACAGCCCACGAAAAATTATCAGCAATATTGTCATTCATCAATCCGATAATTAAAAAGAAGCGGCAATACCGCCTAGTTAATTTTACGCTATTGTTCAAACCTTAACATCGAACATAAATGACCCACATTTAAAGAGGTCTAAAATATGGAATTACCAGATAGTAAATACCATAGATATCCCGAAGGATTTATGATTTCCTTGAAAAAAATTTAACTCACTTTAACATTACTTTCCACAAAATAAGATAATTTTAAAGTAACATAAAAGTTCTTGTTGTTTTGATCTTTTTACACTTCATAACTGATATACATCAAAGTTGACACATTTGTTCTTAAACTAAGGGAAATATTTGTCTAAGAGATCTGTAATATCGATTTCATTGCGAGAGATGAAAAAGAACCTTCGATTTTAAACGGATTATGCGTCGCCATTATTTCGTTCGACAATGACGACTGGAGAGAACGAGAGAGAAAAAAACCGTTGACGTTTCTTTTTTCTGACGCCGCGAAAGAGTCGAAACGGAACAAGGAGCAATTAAAAAGATGAATATGTAGATCCCGGCGAAATTTCAAACAATAACGAGAGATTTATGTAGAAAATTAAATAAACAGTATGAAAGATATTTCATTGGAGTGTTGTTAAATATTTAATGATCGTTTCACGTTCACCCATTTCGTCGGCTTATAACCTGCGAGGTGTTTTAACAAGTCCCGCATAAAACATTGGAAAGAAAAATGGAGTAATTGAATTGCCGGTGAGAACGCTCTTGAACGTAAAAGGCATTTCTCGGTAACAAAAAACCAACAGCCGAACTTATTAAACACTGTACAAGTAGCTTAAAATGATAAATAAAAGGTATTTTCTTATTACCTTATCAAGATATATTATTTCCCATGTTGCTAATGGGAGGTAATTAATGAGGTTATGTTCAGCCTGAAAATTAGGTTAACGTTTAATATCTTTCTAAAGTTTTCGAAGAACATGCTAAATTGCTGATTCAGACCTTTGTATATTTTTAACGATTTTATGTGTTAATTTATTTTAATTGTATACTGAATTATGAAATATAATTAGATGACCCGGTGAATTTCACATCACCTAGATCTATCCAAGGGTGTGCAACTGCAATGGTAAGCAGTGGGGCAAAGTTTCGCTTAGTCCAATCATTGGCGGCGCTGACAACGCGAATTTTATTGGTTAGTTTAAAATAGTTATGTAGAAACCTGTAAGGAAAATACTTTGCTTTGATTGGTCTGCTGATTATTTTGTGACGTCACATTTATTGGCCAATAGTATTTAAATAAAAATAAAATTTAAATTTTAAAATTAATTTATTAAAATAAAATCCTATACAAATATACATAAGTGTAAATTATATAAATACATATAAACAAAAAGCAAAAAAAAAACAATTATGAACTCTATTATAGGCAATATTAAAATATCTATAATTCTTCTATAACGCCTTCCCATATATGTTTAGTGCCATCAATTTTCTATCTATTAGATCTATTAGAGTTCTAACTTATCTTGATATAGTGAAAGTAAACTTTAAATCCTTCTCTGTTGATATTACATTAACTTCATTAAACCAAAAATACAATCACACCTCATAATAACTTAAAATTTGGTCTTGAAAATCATTATGGACTGGACAGTCGAAACACTAAAAATTTATGTATTTTTTAAAAATATTTAGATTTTAGAGTATTTAATCTGTGGAACTACTTAATATAGAATATAGACAAATATTGCATGCTGTCTCTTTTTCAAAAGTTTTGTTAAATAGCCTGAAATAAGACTAAAATACAATATTATACTCTTGTTTTCCTCAGAGCAAAATTCTCTGGAACTGAAAATATAGACTCAACTGGTGATTTAACAACCTCAAGTGGTACTAGATCTTCCGTTAAAAGAGAATATAAGTTATCTAACATGTTCATCTTCTTCACAATTTTCTCCGGGAGAATGATATGAAAAAATTGAAGTGATGAGCCCTTTTAAAAATTTCTCGAACATACTAGGGGAAGGATGCTGTTTCTACCTCCATGACCTCTAATAGATCCAACAAAAATCTTTAATCAATCTTGGTTAAGATTTGTTAAACAAATGTAGTTATTTGTAAATTTAGACAAAATAGATTTCTTTAAGGTAATAAATCCCCTAAAAGTAGCAATTAAATTTTTAATTGATGGCACTATAACAAATATTTTCTTAACAAGGCAATCAAATTTAAATATATAATTCCTCTACTATAAAATGATTGAACACTGATTGTTCTAAAAAGTTAAAGTATTGCAAATATTTTGGGGATATTTTACAATTAAAAGTAGTATTTATTACTACTAATTATCCAGTTATATTAATTGTTACCTTCTTGTAAGACTTCTTTATGTAGAGACATCACACTGACAGCATATGAAGAACTTGGTAGATTAATTGAATTTTATTACTACTAACATCTTCATAAGGTTTTGAATTTCTGTAAACAAACAATATGTAAACAGACATGAAGTAAATAGATAATTTTATACGTACCTGATAAAACCAATGATGGATATGTATTTACCCAAATACCTGTTCGTGAAGGAAGGATAATTCTAAATTTTTCACTAAAATGTCCATAACAAACACCATGACGTTGATATATTTACATTGTGGTGTATCCAGATAACTTACTACTATTTACTTGATCAACCCATTTTTGGAAAGGAGCGAGATCATTCTTTGGGAAACGATGTCTAATTTCGTAGTAGAATTTTACCCCGGTACACTACATCTTTTACTACACTGACGCATTGTCATCAATTTTTATATTATTACTCTATAATAATTATAGTAAAACAGAAAATATGCACAACGTAAAACGAAAATTTCGTGATCTAAACAAAAACCATAACCTACAAACAACAAACATAAAAATGGACGCCCATAGAAAATGCTTATTTCACACAATTTGATCGACCAATCACATTTCATGTTAGTGGCGGCACCAGAATTTAAACTAGCCAATCACAATTTGCGATCGCAGCGCTACAGTTGATTGAACTAAACAAAACATTTCCCAAGGTCGCCTATACCGTGAAATTTCTATTTTTTCTATGGATCTATCTTACAATTTTTTTCCGAAAATATCAATACCTTCTTTAATCTCTCTTGCATCGATTGTCGACGAACTACACCTCCTCGTATGCTCACCGATGTTTTATCAGATCTGATGATGTTTTTATGGCTGTCAGATAACATTCGATCCAGAGATCTTTTGAACATTTTGTCTAAATCATTTTTATGATGAATAAAGTTGTGTAATTTTGGATAATAGTTTGTTTCTTTTTTAGATCTTAAGCCACCTGACAATTTCCTCGTCCGGATTGCTAATAAAATAAATTTATTAAAATCGATTATTTGCATGTGGTAGTGGTTACCAACACTCGTTAGTAAGTGATAAACTTATCCTTGTGTAATCCTCTATAGGTTGGGATAATTTATTTCTCATGCAAATTTGAATGTTGCGTTGCGCCAGTCAAAGGCATTTAGAAACCACTATTATATTTTCAAATGTTGGCCAAGGAGAAGACGTTAGAACCACCTCCCATCTCAGACATTAAAGAGCGTAATGAATTAAGTGGTCGATCCAATTGTAGAAATGTTAGTTTTTCACGGGCACAACATAACCTGGTAGATCCGCAGGTGTCATAAAATATTGAGAAACGATTGTAATTTCTCCAAATATAACTGCTTTGTTGGCACCATAATCTATTTCCGGGCCATAATGGAATGCTGCTTGTTCCTGGATCATAGGAGCATCGCGCCTGCGGAATCGCACAATATCATTGTGTGAAAAAAACATAACATACATCTATATTAATAATACATTTTAAATTCCTTGTAGTGACTTTTACATTTACATTTTATTTCTTACTTCCAATAATAATATAAATGAAGATGTTATTCAAAATATCCTATTCAACTAGAAGCTATAATTTTTTCTCCAAGTCTCCTTCAAGTGAAGTATGGCGCATTCTTTTAGGGGAATTTTGTAAAGATTTAAATAGAGGTGTAGATCTGAAATATACAGCAATTTTTATATTCTTTAAGCAGTCGCCTAATAAAACGTGTTAGGGCCTTGTCATAAAAGAAAATTGCATATGTCCTTTTTGTCCACAACCACAGTCTACCACTACGGCGCAAAACAACTTATATTTCTGATACTGAAGCAATAATTTATATAAGCAACATCGCTTCGCGATGTCCTTTGGCTTCAATTTATTTCACATTAAATTAAGTTTTCTTATGCTTAAATAATTCCTACGATTTTCAAACTTTCGGAAATTATGGATCGATCAACATGTGATGATTCCGTAATGGAATGATTCTTCTTGTCTTTGGCATTGATATTTATCTACTAACGTCTTCAATTCTTCATATTAGTGGTTTCGGACTGCCATACATTTTCTGAAAAATACAATGACTTTCTAGGGATGTCCTAAAATAACAAAGATTTACCTCAATTTGTATTGCATTTCAGAAGCAAAATTTAAGTGTTGTAACAATTTTGATCGTAAACTATTATCCAACAAATTATTTTACATGGAATTACCATCTATTCCATCCTATATCAATTAAATATTCGATCCTATAATAAATCTGTCCTATATCCTATATAAGATCCTATAGAAAATAACAACACTAAATTTTGGAAATTCCAGGAAAGCGAAATAATCTTAAAATTTCTGAAAACTGCTCTTCTTTACTTAAAAAATTCTATCTATTTCTATCTTCACATAGACTTATTCTGGTGTCAATTCTATCGACTATTTTCCACAATTAATCAAAAGCTAAATAAGCTATTCATTATTTAGAAGATTTAAAAAATTAAATAAATTTCATAAAAATGTAGCAAATAAGAAATAATATATTTTATAGCTTTAGAAGGTAATCAAGTGAACTCAAAATGTAACCAACAGATTTAAAGGGAGCTAAATTGTATTCTTCTATTTCTAGACAATAATATTCATCTTTGTTTATTGATATTACAATAATAAAATCGCCAATCATCTACCAGTTTATGTTCAAACCCGGTCAATTCCAGTTACCAAGGCTATTTATTTTAAATTGATGTTTAATTGTAAATGTTTTAGTTAAAATTTTGTAAAGTTTAACAAGCTTAGGTTAGCAAAAAAAAGAACGGGTAAAATTAAATATGAATAATCGGTAACATTATTGAGCGTCAGCTTAAAAAATGATGAAGATTCGGTTTTATTGAATATTGTGCCGTAATAGCCTGGCTCGTTATGAATTACATATAACAGTCATTAATTGAATAAACCCCGAAAAGTTCTATATAAAGGAACGGAAAATTAGTGTGTATCACGCGAGATCATTATTGGTAATCAATTAATGGAGTATAGTAAATGTGTTAAATTAAATTCTTTTTGTACTAAGATAGCTTTTAAAAAATTAAATATTTACTAAGCTACTCTGTCTTCTGAGATGTCTTCTGTGAAGTGTTAATTTGAGTTATGCGAACAGGGAATAATATCAGGTGATTGCTGAGCTTTTAGAATGATGTGAAGGTTTATTTTGTTGTTGTGAATACGCGTTTTTTGCTAGGAATATTAGTATTATATCTATATTTATATATTTTAAAAAATACTGATATATCGATATAATTTCGTAAAGTATACTGCAAATGCCATTATCATGAAGGAATTTGGAGTGGGTCACACCACGGTAATTAAAGTGATCTGTCAAGAAAATTTGTTTCTGTAGACATGATTTCATTCCTTTATTCCTTTATCTCCCGATCTAGTAACAAAATTGATCCCAAAAATATTAATTACATTCCGCACTTCATCTCGCCTAATGTTCAAACATAGGCTAACCCTAAAATGGCACCAACATTGCACTGGGCAACACCAATATTATCTAACTTTTTTGATTTTGTCAGTTAAAGAGGTGGGCTGATAACCAAGGAATAGAACAAGGCAGTCATTAATTACCAAGACTCTGCCTTTCATACATATTTAGTTAAAAATAATTTCTCTTTATATAAGGTGATATAATATTTATAATGGAAATTTTAATGGCTTTTGCTTTATTCAATGTAAGCTATATTCCTTCATGTAATTGGCAAGGAATCATTTTTCGGTTAAGACGTTAGACGTTAAGACTTACTTAAAATACTTTAATAAATTGTTTATTTTTCTAGGACGATACTCGACGATCTTTTATCCTTAGTATTTCGAATAATCTGACCAAAGGGCAATAATTACGATAATTATTATAAACATGAAATGTAAAATATCACTTCAATAATTATTATGTTGTGTAAAATATATTATTTAAAATACTATAAGTCCTTAAGGCAAGAGTGCAAAATCGTACAAAGAAAATCATCCCAATCAGCAATCAGCAATCAGAAAACTCTACTTGGTAAAAAGAAGCCTCTCTAAAGTATAACAAGAAAATGGTTTAGTCTATGCATTTTACTGCCATCACACATTTAACTCATTAACAAGTACATTGTTCTAGACGATATCGCGCTATATTACTTCATTAGAGACATATTATGGAGCATGGAGTTTAGCACGCAATATTTTGAATCACACCGTTGAATGATACTATGTTAGAAGTACTCCATAGTCGGATCCCATGCGGCCAAATGGGCCTGTAAGCGTATTAATTTCTAGAACAGTTTCTCGTTATATGATAACTTCGACCTATGTCCAACACATTTGGATGAATTTAAATCCAAGTTGTTTTTATTTAGCAAGTATTTAGTTATTCCAAGTTAGATTTTGTTATAAATATATTCCAGTATATTTAACATCCTCCGCCTGAGAGAGTTTATACACGTTTTTACTTTTTAAATTTTCAGTTGTATTTTGTTATGGCGTGTTTGGATGTTTTAATGTTATATATAATATATTATATATTAATTTTTAATGTTAATATATAATATAATTATTTATTTATTTAATGTTATTTTTTTATGTTATATTTAATGTTTAATATTATGGGCCTTCATGAGATGCATATATTGTCTTGTCATCTGTTCATGTTGCCGTAGTCGTAATTTTTGTGGTCGTCGGACCTAGTATGCTGCTTTGTGGAAATCCTGAATGTATTGTATAGTCTATGGAATAGAAGAGTGAAGTCACGTTATCTAATTTAATGACGTCAAGACATTGACTTTGTCTTTTAGTTTATTTTGGCTAAATTAAATACTGAAACAAATATAATATAACCGAATATAATTTATTTTAACATTATAGTACAGTCTAATACATATATTTTCGAAGGACTTAAACTACAGTTAATTTTGCAGCTACTATAGTTTTGTTTTTTATATATATTATATATTTACATAGAATATTTTTCTGAACTACCTAATTAAAAATTGTATATTCATATAGTAATGTATTTTATTTTCATTAGAGACCATGTTTGACTTTTTTGTTTAATTTTTTAGTTTCCTTTGTTACTATATTCCCTTGTCAAATCATTTTGATATCACTGTTCTCTCTACTTCATTTCACCTTAGTTGCTTTTGTTACTGTCTCTGTACATTTATCTTGATGGATATCTTGATCTATCTTGAATTTAGATTTAATCACTGCTTTTCCTCTAATAAATTTGCCATATCTGCAAAAGAGTTCTCATCTTATGCATTCTCATGCATTCTCTCCTCATACATTTTAACCAGGTTCTCAAATATTTTCGGAAGAACGCATATCTATGCAAATCTTTACTCTCTGCAATATACCTTCCTAGAGTTTTCCTACATTAATTATATATTCACCTTCACCTGTCTAGGTAGTTGTCAGCGTTGAATCAAAATCCTACATCCAGAAAGTTTGATTCACGCACTGTCACTTTCTGAGCCACTATTCAAGTCATTAACTAAGTGTTAATTTCCAACTTAACACTAGTTCATAATTCGACCATTTTTCAGTTTCTTCTTCTATGTGTATGATATCAACCAACCCGAGTTTATCCAACCCGAACAGTGTTTTTGTGAACAATCCTTCTTTCCACATATCCAAAAAGTTCTTGGTTGTATATCTGCCTCGACGAGCATGCCTATTGTATTAATTATTTGCCACACCCCATAACAATTCGACTTGATTAAATATGCAGTGATAGGGAGAAAGACATAATGTAAGAAAATAATAAAGCGTCCTTAATTTTATTATATACTTTTAATAACTGTATTATTTACAAGTCAATCTCTAGAAGTTTCATTAAACCTCTTTGTGGTGCATTTCTACACTATTTAAATACTTACATCCCGCTGAAAGAGCTAAACGGGCTGCATATTCCTCAGTATTCTATGGATACCTTCCAGACTTACAGTTACCTCTGAAATAATTGTATTAAATTATGTTTATACTGAAAAAACCTTCTCATTGTTTTTATACATTTCATAAATTCAATTTCAAATAGAACTAACTTCAAAGTGGTCTTGATTCGGCACTCTGTTCGTATGTAGACCTGGTGAATCCAACATTATATTGTTTTTCTTTTTTTTGAAAGAATTAGTCACAGCGTGCATACTAATATGTGCGGCCGCAACAGGTTAAATTTATTTCCATAAAAATCCCAACAACTCAATATTTAATAGTATCAATTCTTACCTCTCTAACGCATTTTAATGGTAAGAAGGGGCCCCGCCCCGGTTATCCGGTTACTGGTCGAAGCTATTGTTTAGAGGCGTAATCTGTTTCGGACTGAATATTTATTAGCTTCGGTATATTCAATCAGACTAATCATAAATATTAAGCAATGATTTGAAATTTTTCAGAACAAGGAAAGCTCCAAATCAGCGTTTGTCAGTTTATAACATATTATCACTATTGTTTTGAAGAATTTTGCAAATATTCAGAGAGCATTGTATCTCCTTTTAACTATAATAAAATGAGAAGGAAAGTATTGTCTGATTTTAAAACGAATTTACAAATTGCGGCAGGCAATGCATTATATATCGTGATAACATGAGTTTACTATTATTTTGGATAGCCTATAGTTAAATATTTTCTTCACCTTGTTTTAGAGTAGCTGAAAGTGCGAACGAGGGAGAGAGTTTTAAAAACACAATACGTTTTTTCCTCAGATTTTGTTCCCCGTTTCCTCAATGGCGAAGTAATAGTTGTCGTACAGGAATATATTTTATGATTTTGTCGTGGTACTGAAGTGTATTGAATTTTACGGATATGTTTATTGTTATTTACCTTTGGAGTTCTGATTTATAATTTAAAATCAGTTCAAAGTTCAAAATATTCTCCATTATGATCACTTTTACAAAAGCTCAGGTGGTTGTTGAAGTTTAGCAATTTTCGTTTAATGATATATCTACAAAGTATGTATTTCGATCGCATCAGAAACTTATTCTATCGACTGCTTTTCCTTTAAATTGTGTAGGTGGAAACGGGAACAAAGTTCTTTACAACAAACAGTTATGCAATATATAACAATTAAGATTAAATAATTATATGAATGTCTATATCGATTTTTTTATTTATAAAAGATAAATGTCTTGTTGTCAACTATAGAGAATAAAAGAAAAGTGATATATTGTTTTTATGGAGTTCGCAACTTTTCGATTTCTATTATAACAGATATATATTCGACAGTCCTAAATGATTAATAACTTGTCGGCGTCATGGCGAAATTCGAATAGGTTTCTGTAATAACTAAAATTGTTTTGTCGTTCAGAAAACAGCAGTATATTGACAACAGGATACGCTTAGGAATAAACACATGGCTATATTACGCGAACTGAGAAGGCTTTCTCGGGACATGTCCTGTCAGTTACACTCAGCAAAGCAATAACTGTTGCTCTTTCTATCTAGAAATCGCAAAACATTTTTGTACTATGAGATAGTTTTAAATGATTTCAAAGATTGGTTTGAATACGATATTTTCAGATATTCGAACACTATTTTTAACTCATGTACTAAATTAGAATATAGTTTGCATTGAAAAAAATTTTAATATGACAACAAAATTAGAAATTATATGATGACCTTTAAACTAATTTTAAAGGATTTATGACAAATAGTGTTACTGTGCATTAAATCGAACTTCATGTTGAAACCTTCCTTGACAGGCTTCTTTTTTAGGTATCTATCATTTCGTCGAAGAGTGAACAAATTTTTTTCAATGCGCTGATGAATTTAAATATCTAAATTTATACCGAGTAAATCGCATTTGTTGGAAGCTTTACTTTTTTTCATCAATTTAAATAAAAATGCGGATGAAGGTCATCGAATATCGTATAAAACTTATAGCAACCATGTTCCATCGATATCAATATGTGTATACTGATTTCGACGTATTAGAGTTGATGATTTTGACACCTAGGGCAATGAGCGTTCTGGACAGCCAAAAAAAATTGAAGATGAAGATTTGAAGGCATTGCTCGGCATTACTCGGCTCGGGAACTATTAAAACGGGCGAAATACGAGCAAACACCACAACAATATTATTCTTCAGCATGACAACGATTGGTCACATATTGCAAAACCGGTGAAAATACACTTGGAAATGTTAAAATAAGAAGTGTTGCCTCACCCATGATGTCTTTCACCTTGTTCCTATTGACGTGTTCCGACATACGAGGCGTGTCCTATCTAAGCAGCGCCTTACTTCTTATAATGATATCAAAAAATTGGTCGACTTATTGATATCCTCAAAAGTTATATATATATATATATATATATATATATATATATATATATATATATATATATGTATATATATACATATATATATATATATATATATATATATGTATATATATATATATATATATATATATGTATATATATATATATATATATATATATATATATATATATATATATATATATAATATATATATATAAAGATATTAAGATTTATTTTATGAAAATTCAATATGTACACATCAATCGATATATAAATACAGATGGTGGGCTTCATTATTGTGTTGAGTGATATAAAAAACAAAACGCAAGCGAATATTTTAAAAAACTTGTACTGCTTTTGCTGAAGTATTTCATATTTACTTAAGAGTTACCTTGTCTAGATCATATCATTTGTTGCAATAACATTTTCATGAGAGTGACACATAATATAGATAACCAAGAGTCATAAAGCTACTGGACTGGACCTACAGTTTAACGTGGGTTCCGAACCACGGTCCTCGGCTTTAAGCCTACCGACTGGCGAGTGACCAACTTTAGAAATCATCCAAGGTCGTCATCTGGTTACTGGCGAGATTGGTATCATTTCCCTTGTCGGATTTTACACTCTTGCCTAGGACAATCACAAATATTAAACAATCACAAAATCATAAATTTACGACCATGCCACAGCAGGATTCGAACCCGCGACTGTCGCAACAGTAGGTGGACCGTCCTGTCGCCTTTACCATTGCGTCAATTAAGCCGTCTCAAGTAAATTGTATTTTCAGACTATTTAAAATCTTAGGGTTAGTGTCACAAAAAGATAAGATTATACTATAATAATTTATACTAACACTTATTATTCTAACTAACGCGATTATTATGTAGGGTAGTTGGAAGAGCATAAGCATGTACGTTGTAAGCAAAAATACTTGATTATAGAGGTTATCCACATTTAACAATTACTAAAGAGTTAACTCTATACCCGTAAATAAAAATTTAAACCTAATTCATATATTTAAATTCCGATGTAAATAACACAAGTGAAATGAAGTTAGCCTGAGCACATGGAATTTGGTTAAAAAATGTATTCATTTCTTTTCTGCGGATTCACAAAATATATAATAATATCTTAGATTATCGAATAAAATAAAGGGATATACCTAAACAGTGCCTCATATATAATTGTTAAATAATACAATGCAAATGGAGTTTATGGTGTTAAATAATGACAATACCTATTCAAATCAATGCGGAAGCATCATAAAGCAATGATTTATGTATTTCGAATTAAAATTATTGTTAATACGAGGTTTATAAATGATACTGCGCTTATTAATTGGAAATTTAAGTAATATGAAACAGATGATATATAGTCAATAATCTCCAAATAATATGTAGTGTTGTGGTTAAAAATAGAATCACTAGAAATGAAACGCAACTTAGCGGACTGCTTTAAGCATTGCATTTATGGACAAGCGATTTTCCAGCTTTCTTAAGGAAACAATTATTGCTACTCGTCTCAAAACTCCAATGAACATAAATTATACGAATAGGACGGTTTAGGAAATTGATGAGTTGGATTTTTGGTGTTAATTTAATTTTGATTACACACATATTATGTTATATGTATTACAGTCTTCAAGATACAGGAGTTATCCGCTGATAATTCGGGGCCTCTAGAAAAAATTATATTTAGAGAAAATATATAAACAATCAAACAACAATCCTTGCACTTGAATTTTGAGGCCCACTAGATGATCGATTACGATTTCTTTCGCTTTCGAAACGCTTTCTTGTTTTTGAATACAGTAATTATTACATGGACATAAAGCCGGCGATTCTTGATCAAACTATTTTTTTTATATATTACATTGGTAGTAGTCGTTGCCGACTAACTTACAGTTTGTCTTTACAATAGCTTAAATCTAGGTATATATCTAGGACACATTGGACCTATATTATTTTCTGGTCTTGTTCTGGTGCTATCCCAGAATTGTATTATTTTGATATCGACATGAGAATTGCTCGACTCAATTGCAATTTTTTTGGTTTCCTAAGTGACCGTCTATATCTGAAGGTCTTGGTGTAAGTAATCAGTCCTGCAGTATCTGGCTATACCTACAATGCTTCTTGGAACTTTATTCTGGAAAGCTTGTGCTATATTTACATTGCTTTTTGCAGAACATCCCCATTCCCAACAATTTATTATGTACTGATAATTGTTGTTTTCTTTCAGTTAAAAAATATTTTCCTATATTTCAACTCCAGTTCTTTTTTTACATCTTCTTTCCAGCGAAGTTTTGCATCAGTATCATTCCAAGATGTTTGCGTTGTTGCTATATGGAACGATGGTATTATTTATTATTGTTATTGGTGCATGTGCGGTCTGTATACGTGAACTGCACCTGAACAGATTCGCTTTCATAATTCGTTAATATTATTATTTCGTTAATTTTTCTTTAAAGTTTGGATCCAATTATTTATATTGTCACACGCCTGTTGCAATTTTGGTGTGGTTTCTTTGGTATTGTCTCCAACAGCAAGAATCGCGGTGTCATCAGTAGATGTAGGCATCGTGATATTTTCCATTTGTGGCATATCACATGAGTAGAATAGGTAAAAAATTGGCCCCAATACAGTTCTTGGTGGTACACCTGCTTCATTTATTACATAGTGGCCTTCCTCTTGTTTGGTAAATATTCTGGCTGCATTATAAGATTTTAATATTTGATTGTGTTTTTCTGTAACATTTTCTGTAGCTTATGAATAAAGCCGTCCTGCCATACATTTCTACAGCTAAGAATATAGCTGAACATACCTTTTTAATTTCATAGGTTTGTTCAGGTCGAATGTTAATAAACCAAAACTGGTGTATTAGTATTATGTTTTTTCTCTCTATAATCGGTTTTATTCTTTTCAACAGGAATTTTTCAAATATCTTAGAGATTACTGGTAGCAGCGAAGTAGTGTTATAGACTTTTATATCTCTTAGTGATTTTCCAAGTGATTTAATGATTGATCAAGTTGGTCAATTTTAAAATTAATTATAATTATATATAGTCATAGTATAGTTAGTAGTATTATTGTTATATTCATAATATATACTATAATATAGTTATAGTATTATAATATAGTCCTTAATATTTCTTGCAGCAATTGTCCTATTAAGAAGTCATGGCCTGGTTATTTCCTTGAATTAGTGTAGACTTTTGTTAACTTTGCTTAATTTTTTCAGTGTGACTAATTTATATGAATTTCGTATGGTTTGAAGGTTTTTTTAGATGACCAGCAAATGCTTCCGCTTTTTGTCTATTGCTGCATGCCCAATTTCCACGTAGGTTTCTTATAGGTGGCATGTGTAGATATGTTTGTTTTAAATATTTGGTTGCTTTCAAAAGCGAATGATCTGTTTCCTTGTCATTTGTTAGATTTGTCAGATAGTTATTTATGGATTTTGTTTTAATTTCCAGTATTTCCTTTTCAAGGTTTGGGTTAAATTTTAGAAATGAGGAAGTATATAATTTCTTACATAGTTTTAAATAAAGTAATTCTATCTTGATGACATATCTTAATAGAATTTTCCTAATTTTTTATTTATTGTCATTTATTATTATCTTTAATGATTCAAAAATCTGGGGGGTGGGCAATAGCAGCTAATTAGTGTTGCACATATTACAATACATTGAATTTCACTAACTTTTATTTCATTATGTTGAAGTTAATACGAGGACGGTTTGATAAGTCAGTGACTTAAAAACGTTTCATTTCTCAACATAATTATGTTTCTTATTCCTTCTTAATAATATGTTAGCTCAGTCTCTTATAACTCAGCCATTTCTTTAGGTTTGAAAATAGGAAATAGTCAGAGGGGACTATATCTGGAGAATATGCTTGGTAGTTCGTATCCCATATCTATCCAAAAGCACTGACTAATATTTGTGATGCTTGAGACACATACAGCCTCAGGTACCTCACGCATCATCCAATACTATTTTATAGATTTTATTGACGATTTCTGGCATTCTCTTTTGGGCGACCTTAACATTCAGTGATATTTATGCCACTTCTTAACTATATTACATTAATTCTATATTATCCTCATAGTATTTATCAAGCCTTTCCTTGGGAGTTTGTCTACTGTTGATGGCTGTCAAAAGCAAACTAACTGACATAACATTCTCAAAATCTCACACAACAGGGAAGTGAACAAAATGTAGCACATGATTCGATAGCTTAACGCAGGTATACTTAAATAAAATTATTAAAATATTATTTTAGTTTGGTTATGTTCTTTGTCTCGTTGAGAAATAAATTTACTTAAGGATATGATTTCCCTGAAAAATAATTCATCACAATGTGATTTATAATTATCAATATTTTAGCAGAACAGTTGAATTGAAAGTTGGAAAAACTACTAAATAATTTAAAATAAAAACATTGAACTTTATTGGGGTATTGAAAACATTAATGAAACCGAACGAAACAAATCAAAGTTGACGTTAAATACGATATTTTAATATCCACGTAAAAACATCAACTTATTCAATTATGTATATTCACATATTATTGATGTATTTTTTTGCATTTGGTTTTTTCACATCACCAATACTCTTCTAAATGTACCTTGTCTGAATTATTTCCTTGCAAATTTATATTTTTATCTAGTATCATCTATGTACTTTGCATATTCCAAACATGTACGATATTGCCTTCATTTATATTAAATTGCCGGCTTGGTAGCCCAGTGGTAAAGGCGATGAGACGGCCCTCCTACTGTTGCGATAGCCGCGGGTTCGAATCCTGCTGGGGCATGGTCGTAAATTTGTAATTTTGTAGTGAATGTTCTAGGCAAGAGTGTAAAATCCGACAAGGAAAATGATCCCAGTCACGCCAGTAACCACGCTGGGTAAGACCGGATGTCTTCTGGGATGATTTCTAAAGTTGGTCACTCGCCGGTCGGTAGGCTTAATGCTGAGGACCGTGGTAAACTTTAGGCCCAGTCCAGATAAACCCATAGTTGGTAAAAGGAGACTTTAAAATATATTAAAAAAAATTATATTAAATTAAATATTATTATTAAATATTAAATATATTTTATTATATTAAATGTATTTATGTATATGTATATTATATATAATATGTATAATTATATATAATTATATATAATATGTATAATATATATTTTTGTCACATATAGTTATTCATATTGTAATTTTAGTTACGCTTAATGAATGTTGTACAAATATTATATAATATACTTACTGGTGTTAATATATAATCATAAACTCAATTTGTTGCTTCCGTTTCACAATAATTTTTTAATTACCAATAAAAAGCTAATGTTTATGTTTGTTTTTACCAAATTTTTATAATCAAATATAAGAAATTAATAAGTCAGTAAAAACATAACCAGCGAATAATAAACACATCCTGATTATTGAAATGCGTATGCGCAGAGTGAGCCATATAGAACAACAAATTATCTCACATGACAAGTATAACCTAAATTTTTAGGTATGGTTTTTATATACAATATTATAACATACAAATAATAAACGATATCGCAGATACATATTGCAAATAATGCAAAGTGTAGATAATGTCGAGTGACTATAGTGAATTAATAAACATTATAATGTACACATAATATCATAGCATTATCTCATGTTTAATGGAAGCCGTAATAAAGATAAAAACCATCGACAGAAATTTTTAGCAACAAGCCAAGTCTTACTGATGTTATCGTCACCAATTTTACCGGCATTTTTTCAGACAGTATTGGCTCATAAATATCGGAAGCTTAAACGTTTCCCCTTCCATTATTTCCTTGACAAGCTGATAAAAAGTCGATTTAATTTTGAAACTGGTGGCGGAATAGGTGGCGTCGTCAAATATTTATCGGGGCTTATGCCTTATTTGCCTGGGGGAGGAATTGAAATGCGCGATATAGGCGATATTATGTTTTTTTGATGTCGTTAAATTTCTGATTTGACTGATGATTAGAAGGTGTTACCATGTCATAAAGTAATTTTTACATTATATTGTTACATGAGATAAAAATAGGTAATATTTTTGGAGATTCCCAGCAAGTAAATTTTATATAAATTACTAGCACACCCGATTACAAAATAGATAGGCTTAGAATATGATCTACAAAGTATGGTATAAACTTGTAACCAAATTTTGTTCCTCCAAGCTTTTGCCATCTGAGGGCGCGCCAAGCAGGTTTATTTGCTATAGGGGGAAATGCAATATTTTAATTTACTGAATACGTGTTACAATTTTTATGACGAAACCTCATTTTCTATCCATATTATAAATATGTAACTATGAGCCGGTGTGGTGGCGCAGTGGTAAAGGCGACAGGACGGTCCTTCTATTGTTGCGATAGTCGTGGGTTCGAAATCTGCTTTAAATTTATGTTTATGATTGTTTAATATTTGTGATTGTCCTAGACAAGAGTGTTAAATCCGACAAGGGAAATGACACCACTCTCGCCAGTAACCAGTCTGGGTAAGACCGGATGACTATCTGGGATGATTTCTAAAGTTGGTCACTCACCAGTCGGTAGGCTTAATGACGAGAACCGTGGTTCGGAGCCCACGTTAAGCTATAGATCCAGTCACCAAAAAATCCAAGAGGTTAACGTGACTAAAAGCAATATAACATTTAACATTTATATTTTGCCATGGAAAATTTTCAATTTTTGCCTATTATAAACCTATTTTTTATCCATCAGGACGTTATACATTTTGTTATTACACTGCATTTGTTCAGTATATTGTGTACAATTAATCATTATAAAAATTATCGTCATTTGCTGACATTATATATATATATATATATATATATATATATATATATATATATATATATATATATATAAACCTATTTTTTATCCATCAGGACGTTATACATTTTGTTACTACACTGCATTTGTTCAGTATATTGTGCACAATTAATCATTTTAAAAATTATCGTTAAACATTATCTGCATAGGAATTTTCGTTATATTTTAGTTATATATATGTGTATTTAGATAATATCTAAATGTCTTGAGGTTGGAGGCAACGTTGTATAGGAGACAGTCATAATCCATTTTTGGGAGGATGGTCGATAGATATCACATATCACCAGATTTCAATATGGCTTTCTGGCTAGCACCTGTGCGATGATGCCGTTGCAGCATAAAAAGATCACCAGAAATCCGGTTTTTCATTCCGGTAATGTGATGCTTCCAGGTGAGCCACCAATCAAATATGACTCTCAGGAATCTAAATCGATCGACTGCAGGTATAGGAATATTGTTAACACTGATATGATGAATGCGAGAGCATCTGTGTTTACAACAGAAATGGACGACTGAGGAGTTTGGAGGGGTGATGTGAAACCCGGTGTAAGAAGACCATACCGATAATTCATTCACTGCTCTCTGTAGATGTCTCTCTCCTCAGTTGGTGAACTTAACTGTACAGTGGACTTGTATATCGTATCGCAAGCAGACGATAGGTGAGTTTAGTATCAACACAATTGAGTTAATAACTGTTAAAAATATATATCACTAATTTGAAAGTGTTTACAATATCGGTTCGTTTACATTAGAATAAGTCCTGAAATATTTTGGAAAAAATTAAATGCATTTGTTTTCTCTACACATACACCCACACACACACACACACACACACACACACATATATATATATATATATATATATATATATATATATATATATATATATATATATATATATATATATATACATATATATATATATATATATATATGTAAAAAATAAAAAAAATATATTTAATATATATGTCTCCCTAAACCTCATATTTTACTGGACAATATATAACTTCAGCATCCCGAAAACTAATTCGGCATTTTATCAGCCCGTCAAGTAAATAATAGAAGGAAACTTCCTGAGCGGGCGATATTTAAGAACGATATCGGAGGAAGAAGCAACACCGAATAACCGATTGACAAAAAGTTCGCAGAGGCAATATTGGCGAGTCACCTGTTGCCGACCATATCGTCGATTGTGTTCTTGTCTTCTTTTTTTTTGTCTTGCCTCTACCCAAGTGGGATTCAATAGAAGTTAGATAAAATGAAAGGTATTGCCTTTTTTATTTCGTTTCCCGTTGATCTTTGTATTATGAGAACTTTTCTGGTTTTCTTTATATATACGACTTGGCTTTTTTTGGTACCGGTTTATTGGAAATGTCGGTATAGTGTTTCTATGAAAATATTTGGCTTTAATATTTCTTAATTTTGAACTTTACTGTGTATTGCTCAGGTGTTAAGGAGTATATCAATAAATTATGAATTTTCAAAGTGATTTTGTTAAATTATTCATCCAACAGAATTTTTTGTCACAGTGTGGCATTATAAAATAATTTTCAAAGCATTAAAGTTTGGTATATTCAGGGACCTTGGAATCCCGATATATTCATATCTAGAAAACCGAGATTCTACGTTAAAATCAGAGAACATTTTTCGTTCCACAGGATGCACTGCTATTTCTGTTATATTTATTACGTAATACGAATGAGACTCTGTAATACGAATCATCCGTTCAGCCATACTCTATTCTATTCTGTAATTAAGTGGAGTGTAAGTGGTTTACTAGAATTTAAACAGAAGCTTACAGATCAGGGAGATGGGCGGATTATAGCAACTCAGTTTCTTAGCCATAGACTATTGGAGTCTAGTGTCACCTCAATTTGAAGAATCGTTCCGTAGAGGGGTATCATGGAAATTTTGGTGGAAACAGTGAAATTTCGAGTTTCTTCAAAGTTAAACTAGCGAAGCAAAGTAATACTCGATACTCAAAAGCAATTTTTATAACAACTATAAGCTGTTCAGATGGAATGAGAACCACGTACATCCGTGTGATCGTTGCTTTGGGAGGGAGGTGTTATGTAATAGGGTCCAAACTATCCGGTCATCTGTTAGTGTTACTATTACTTAAACTACGTGATGCTGAACGAGTAAGACGGAGGGCTCTGTTTCCTAATAAATAAGAACCCTCAGTATCGTTTTAGATCTCCATTCAACCAGTCGCCTCTCCTTTCCTTGTATAAATCAGTTTTAATGTAAATTATTAGTTTTTGTGATTAATACTTTCACATATTTTAACTTATGTACATGCATAGTACTGTTCCTTCTTCTATGTAGGTCAAGTAATTGTTTTTAATTAAAATCCATGTGTATGAATCAATGGCTCATTCTGTTGTTCTATGTGACTCGAACGTACGATCTTGATTCTTTAAGCCGATTTTTATAAAAATCTATAAATGTCCCAAAACTAAGCATTGGGGATCATTATGAATGTTCCATGGTCTGTCAGAAAGAATCAAATAGATCCAGGGGCAGAGGTATCATTCGTTTCTGAATTCTCAAATATAATCACCGAAAACTTCAATTCCGGTAACAATAATAGTTTAATTCAATTCCTGCTCATCTTCCATAATGTCGTGATTAGTAATTAAGAAAGCTCTTTATGCCTTTCCTGAAATATTATGTCCAGAAATTAATAGTTGATTTATCATTTCGGTTCAATACCACAATTCCGATTCTAAATAGGAAATTGCACACTGCAAGTCCGAACAAGAGTCACGAAAAAAGTACTGTGCACCTTGTATGTAACAAACACATATGTATTTTAGGGTAAATTATATGGCTCGGTGAATATAAAAAAAATGAGAAAAATACAATTAGATAAAACGGATGGCAGCGGTGTTACCTAGAGACGACGCTTGGGCAGTCGATGGTGGCACGTCTAAACCAAACGATGGTTGAGCACTGAATGAATCGAAATACCCTTCAATAATATCCCAGATAAACGTCTCGGGGTTGCCGCCAGCTATTCGTTCTCGGGTTCTAGTTGGCGCTGTTGGCACCCCGCCCGTGTTCAACATCTGGGATTATATTTCTGGGTATTTTGTAGACCGTTATTCCACGATGTAAAATTGGACATGCCTCAAGGTCGCTACAGTATGATATTTACATTTTAGCTAAACTGTTTTTAAATTAAATTTAACGGACAAGGAAGAATCCGACCAATAATAGCTCAATAGTGTAGAAATAAGTATAGTGAATTAATTTATCTATGGGTTATTTTAAGATATCTTTTATATAGTACAGATGTAACCATTTTTTAGAATTATTTAAAACAAGAAAAAGCCTTTAACTGGACTAGACATGATAAAACAGCAAAAAATACCCTGATATTTATGTACGAAAATTAATGTTAAATAACTAGGAGAACTAGCGTTAGCTTAGTATTTACCACTACTGCCTCTATGAGCTGCCTGCAGATCCTTAACTTTTTGCATACCCACTATTCTCTCTCTATTCTAAGTTTGGCCATTCTGGGGAATTTTGTATCTTCACATAGCTACGTTAGGTTTGTAATTACTTTTATGCTATACACTGTCAGTGTTTCGACATTATCCAGCCTTTCAGATAAAAGTATTGCAGTTGGATCTTAAAATATCCAGAAGCTTGATTAGTTATTAGTTATTGTTATTATTATAAGCGGAACTTTTTAGAAATCCTGGTTTAGTACCTAGAAAAATTGAAGACAAGTACAGTATATTGAAAATAAAATGCCAAGAAATGAAAACACGTTGCATCATAATAGATCATTATTGCATTCAGTAGTAGCCGCTCCACAAAATATAACTATGAAGATAAAACCAATGAATTGTACGATTGTGAATTGTAAGAATTAATTTGGACATATTTAAAATTTAAGAAAATCTTGGTACCAATCTATTTTCTTTCAATAATCTTTATTCTTGTATAAGGATTAATATAATCGGATTAATAAAAATCATCTTTTCTGTAGCCGTTGAATTAAAAGTAGAAATAGTTGACAAATATGACAGTTACCAAAGTTACTGATAAAAAGTCGAATTAATTTCGGAGAATAAACTGCAGAAATAGATTTTATCGTCAAATATTTATGATGTTTTACCGACTCTTAAAGGGGGAGGAATTAATCTGTCAGCAACTTTGCTATATTACTTTTCGAGCTGCTGCTGGAAAACTGTTTCATTTTCACTTTATTAAATTTGTGATGCGAATATCTATCAACTATACATTATTGATTAGAAATACTCTTTGTATCGCTAACATATTATTTATTAAATTCTCAGAATTACATTTATGTTCAGTTAGTTATCACGTCTTGTCTTAAGGCTTCCTCAGAAAATAAAAAAAAATTTGGTTTAATAGAAAACATTTTATAATATTTTTGATAATCCTGAAATCTAAAGTATATTTTAAAAACTGAATTTCTATACTATTTTCAACCAGTTTTTTTGGCGAATTTATTTTAACATTATAAATAATTGCATACTATTTGTGCAAATAGCACTAACGCAGACTTCAATGTAAGACACTTTATGAAAATTAAGCACTCATTATATAGAAAATATTATTATAATTTGTGTAAAATTTCAACCAATGTGTCTGAAAAAATCCATCTTTCTGCTTCATAAGACGGAACGTACTAACGTACTATATTAAATCATGTGTTAATTGTAAAAACAATGGATAATCTAGTGAATAGGGATGTGTTTTTGCTTAATTTTTAATTAATTGTTATTTATAGGAGCCTAATGTAACTATTTTATCAGATATAATGATGTACTAATATTATTATATTGTCTCTCTAGTTCCTTTAAACATAACAAATTTTTATTACAGATAGTCCGCCTTTTTTTGATGAAAGGTAAACATTCGAGGTAAAAGTAACATATTTGAAACAAGTTTTGAAAAGTTATTAAAGATTTTCTGTAAAATAATATTGTTAGATTCAAGTCAAGAATGGAAGCTAGGGTTAATGGAACTAAGAGGGAGATCTGATGTCATTCTCATGATGATAAGAGGATAATTGTTTGTACTACCCTGTACTTGGCCTTATCAAGGTGATGGAACCGTCTCTGTGTTTGGCTGGGGTTCTTATCCGATGTAGGTGGAGATGTATCTGGCATTATAGACAATATATTAGGTGCTTGCATGCATTTTTATCAGTGATATTCATTGGTAAAACTGTAGAGTATTATTGTAAATAACTGTTAAGCAATTAACTACGACTATTAAATTCAATAGTTTCCTTTTAGAATACTATTATTGAGTTCCGTGTATACAGATAGTAATCTTGCAAAACCTTAAAATTGCATTTTCGACATTACTTTTATTCATCTTTTTATCACTAAACACTTTTGTAATTTTATGGCGATGCTGCTCGATCATAAGAAACGTCTTGGATAACAAAAATAGTTCGAAAACATTGGATTTCAAAACTTAATTGATGAAAACCGAGTTAAAATTCTTAGGAAACTTTCAGACAGCTTTCATTTAATGAATTAACTATTTCTAGATGTTTACATGCGAGAGGAAAGATTCAAGAGCAAAATGTTAATAGATTAGTCCAGGAGAACCATCCATATCGACAAAGGAACTGAATCTTCATGAGATTTGTTTCTTTTGCTCTGCATATGGTGCAAATGAATTACAGGTGTCTATTGACGTTAACTGAGAAAACTGAATGACATATTGTTACAAAAAAGTTCCTCTTGCATGACAGTGTTCCAGCATGTTGATTACGAGTTGTAGATCAGACTGTAGCATCTCTAATGGGAAGTTCAGCCGCATTTTATGTGCTCGCCAAGGAGAGCAGAGGAGTGCTCACCAGAGGCTGTTGCTTAACACGGTTTCGAAATGCGGAAAGAGAGCGAAAATGGATCTATAATTGGATTGCTGCTAAACCAGCATTCTTTTTTCGACGCAATATGAAAAGTTATAATAATATGGAAATTGTTCCCGATATTTTAAAAATTTTTGAGATGAGTTTACAATTAGAAATCTGCAGCATCCGTTCACAATATGTTTCGCTTAATGAAGAGAAAAATTTAGCGACTCACTTTCTGATTGAATTGTAAAAATATTATTTTCGGAAATTTTGTTGTACTAAAATGTATTTAAATAATAAAGCAGCGTATTAATATTGATGTAAGATGTTAGTAAATATTAGTAAAGTTACCAATTATTTTTTAAAATCAAAGTATCACTTTTAAGGCCATCACAAATTAATTTGATTTTATTTATCCGCTTTTAAGTAAAATAATGGGTATCGATAGAACAGCGAACAGAAAACGTGACAAGGAAGGATAAATCCTGCCAGATAAGAATTGTAAGTTTTATACCAAAAAAATCCCTTCAGAATCCTACAGAAATTCAATCAGTGCTTATCTACTTCAGTAAAATTGTTGATTTATTTGCTTTTAACATATTTTATCTTCAGATAGATATAATTAAAGCTGTTGATAAAATTAATACATTATTTAATTAAATATCTTTTTTAGTTTAAGAAAATAAGAATTATGCAACTGTTATACAATATTCGGCTTGGTAGCTGAATGAGTAAGGCTACTCACTAGTCGGTAGGCTTATACCGATGACTAATTCGGACTTTTTTTTATCAGCAAATATACCATAAAAAGAATACTCTAAAATATAACAAAAAATATTACACTATTTATTTTAACCAGATGTTTATTTTTTATTTTAAGTTTACCCACCATATATTTTAACCTATTTAATTTTTCAAAAGTGGTATTAACTTGGAATTATGGGATGGAATTATACGGTAAGATATCTTAGTTTGTTCTGTCGTAGATTTTGATCTGCGCTGTGATCAATTTCAATCTATTTTTGTCAATAGCTGTAGAACAATACCAGAAATAATTTTTAGAGACATTTAATTTTATTTATTCAGTCTTATTTATATTCAACGCTTTTAATAAAATATTCGTTCACCGAAAATTGTTTACTCTGAATATAATTGAGGCACAGTTTTAGTGTTGGGGACTATCGATTGAAATCGGCTATCGATTGCTTAGTAATTGACTACTTTTTACTATAGACTCTTTCAGTCGCCATTTATGGTTCGACTGATTTTACTGCTTTTATCAGTGACTGTTTCAGTCGACTGTTTTCAGTCACTATTTTCTGTACGACTGATTTTTTAGTATTTGCTATCGACTGTTTCAGTCGTGCACTTTTAGTTACTTTTTTTGGTTCTACTAGTTTCATTCAACTGATTTTTAACATTCTGGCTCTGTCGTCCTAGCCGCGACCTTGACAAAAATTACTCAATTTATGCTTACATAGATTTATATGTAATATATATAGTTTTGTAATTTTTTTGGTACTTTGTAAATAACAATATATAGTATATTAATATAGCAGCATTTTGGAACGATATTTTTGCAGATTATTAATGTAATAGCGTAAAAAGATTAAAATTGTGAATGATAAATAGTAAAATATTTTACTGTTTTTATGGCAATAATAGGTAATATTTCGATTAATCTTTCTATTTTTGTTAAAAAAAAATTCCGTTCAATAACAAATAAAGCAACTTCTTTATTTAAAAAAGCTTTAGTAGTTATTGTGCGATCAGTTTTAATTATATCATGAATTAGATTTTTTTCTATCATTAGATATATATTTAAAATTTATTTAGTATTTGTGGTTATTGTACATCTTTAGTTTTTAGGTACTGTTTAAGTTCTATTGTATTGTCTATATTTATGGTATTTTAATTGTATGTATGTATATTATTAGAAAGTAGCAAGTAACATATAAAAATACGATAAAACATTTGCGGGGTTTTATTCCATTCCATAGAAAAATTCCATTCCCTTTTTACAGATCCACAGAACATTGAAATTTAAAAGTAATTTTACTTTGTTTAAAATGAAATTACTAATTGCATGTTAGTAGTGTTCAGTAATTATTTTTTTCCTTTTCTTTTTTAAAGTCAGTACGTGAAGGAATATGTACGTATCCGTCTCGCTTATTTTACCGTTTGAAACTATAAGCATATATAATAAAATTAACTGCTCTGAACAATTATCTCTGTCCCTTCCTCTCGCACAATTTATACAGAAAAGGGTTCGTACATCTTCGTCTGACATCACGAATTGAACAAAACAGTCGAACCGTGTATTTTCAGTCGCTAGTTTTTTACTATAAACTGTTTCGACTATTTTGCGACTATGGACTACTCGACTGTTTTCAGTCGATAGTTCCCAACGCTATTCAAAATCTATTTAGTTCTTCAAAAACCTTTCTTATATTTGTTGAAATTGTATATTATATACTATTACATTATATTTATTTTACGTTGTGTCATACAAATTCATTATTATTTCGTTGATGTAAAATATTTTAGTGCCGCTGCTGAGTTTTATGCATGTGTTTATAAAAACGCAATCTGTTTACGTTGTATATGCCTTTAAAGTATGACTCATATCGAGTTCAAAAGTCGATAATGATTTGGGTTTTTAAAGGTGTTAGTTGATTTGATATTAATTTATTTCCTTATTTTGAAGAATAATAGGCATTATAAAAGCAAAAATACCGTTATAAATGCATCAAAATAAGGAAACATTCATATTTTTAGGCTAGTATTCGAGTATTTATACGAATATATGAATATGAATTGATTCATACATAGAGATTTGCTAAAATATCGAAAGTTAAGCTACGCTAAACTGAATGTGCAAACTGGGTGGTACTTTTAACAGCATACTAATTCCAGCTTATAGATAATTTCTTAAAATAGGAAAACACGGTATCCTACAATGGTCATTCATTATTCATGAATTCCAATTTCTAAATATATTATAAATATATTTTTTAATGTTAACTTTCTTTCAAAAATATTACGGCTTTATCTGCAATTCACATCGGCAGCGAAGTGGAATATTCTGTGATTACAACACGAACATATTGGCACTATTATTAGTGCGTAGATGAGTGCAGCAAATCACCACTTCTTATTCTTGAAATAAATTAAATTAAGTTAAAGTTTATATTTGTCGCTACAAGAACTATAACTTTACTTGTCAATCAGCAATGTATCGTTATAAACAACCTACGACTAGAAATCGAGTATTTATATTGTGTTATAAGTAACAGTAATAATAACTACACAAAGATGAATATACTTCTATTTTGAAAATGTCCTAAAAACTGCGTTAATTATTCATAAACTTGAATGTATCAAACATCAGTTAATCATCATCTAGGGATGTTGGCCGCTAAGGAAACTTTCAATAATTCGAATTATCTATATTTTAAAAAATATTAATATGTCGGCTTCGATGTTTTTAAAAAAATATCGTTATATAAGTATTTATATTTACAAATATTTTTAATCTTCCTTTGAAAACATATCGAAAAATTTTGGCTAACAAAAATATCGATATTTTGCATCACTATCTTCATTAATTAAAACGTTATACAAATGAAAGTAAACAGAATTTTCAAAGAACTCCTGTAAAATCATTAATTGTATTTGAATCACTTCACTTAGCACTATGTAGTTTTGTTTATAAGGTGAAATAAATTTGGGAAATAAAAAAACATTATCAGATCTGATAATTTCAAAGACATATTTACATATAGAACCACTAGGTTGTTCGAAAAAATCAAAACGGTGCATTTTCTATAATATGTGGAAAGTATATTTGTAATTAAGGGTTGTTCCTTTATATTATAACATTTGCATATATGCCAGATTCAGAAGAATGCTATAGTAAATAATCAGAAGGAGACTATGTAACTGTTGAGATGCGGGAGAGAAAATAAAGTTGTAAATTAGATACAATTTATTTTCTCTCTTCCTTGAGTAAATTAATACCCAAAGACGAGTAATTTAATTGATAATAAAGAATATATATATATATATATATATATATATATATATATATATATATATATATATATATATATATATATATATATATATATATATACATTTAAAATATATTAATTAGTACGTCATTGGAAAAGGATTATGATTCAAATCACATGTATTTACTATTAACGAAAAGTGTAGATTGGCTAATGTAGACAGGGATTCTATACTTTCAATAATACTTCAATTAATACAATAATTTCTTCAATTAATGCTCATTCAATTATTTCTTCTTCATTCTCAGACTATGTTCTCGTTGTGGATGCACAGTGTTTTAACGCTGAACCTCCTCCCTAGGGTTCTTGGTGATGGTGGACAAGGCTGGTCTAAGAAACCCTTTTCTGTATCCCGATTCGCTGAGAATATCGGTGTGGGAAACACTCCTCCAACTAGGAACTTCTCACACTGATAAAACATGTGCGTTTCGGACTCTTAGGGAATTCCCAAAAAATTCCACAATTTATAAGAGAGGATTGCCGTGAAGGCGCTTTATTTTGGGGTATGAGAACCTTTGGCGGGATGAGTTCTTTGGATTGGGATGAAGAACCGCTTTTGGGGGGATAGTTTTCGGGGTTACCTGATTGGGAACGCCTCTGATAGGGATCTGATGTGGGAATTGTTGGAGAGAGCTGAGGTTGCATGGAATTTCTTGTATAAGGAGAAAACGAACTGTCTTATTTCTGGTGTGTCAGTTTCCCGATGAATTTGGGTACTTCTTACAAACCATGGCGCGTTCAGAGTTTGCATGAGAAGTTTATTTTGCATTACCTGAAGCTTTTCCACTAGTTTCGGCCTGATAAACCGATACCAAGTGTTAGATCCATATAACATGACGGGTCTGATAATCAGCTTGTAAAGCAAAACTTTAATCATCGGGGACAATTTACTTTTTCTACAAATGAGAGGGTTAAGCACTGTGGCGACACCGTAGCCTTTGGAGATTGCTTTATTTATCTGTGATGACCATAGGAATCTACGGTCAAAGATGAGGCCGGGATATGTGGTTTCTTGTCGCCACGGGATTGAGACTTTTTCCACTCTCAGCTGGTAGGCGCGGATGTCTCTCTGATTGTGAAAGATTATGGCCTGGGTTTTTTGGGGGTTGATTTGCAACCACCAAAAGTTTAACCATTGGACTGTGGCATTTAATTGAATTTGAAGTTTTCTCTGAGCAGCATTTGCAGAACAGGAACTGGTGAAGAAAGCTGTGTCATCCGCTTATTTGGCGGTTTACACATCTTTCTTCATTGGGATGTGTGACATGAAGAGGTTGAATAATGCTGGGGTTAATGGGGAACCTTGGGGAACTCCTGCTTTGATTGATTTAGGATTGGAGAGTGTATTACCGATCCTTACTTGAAAGGATCTATCCGACAAAAAGGAACGCTGTAAAATTATCAGGTCTTTGGGTAAACCTGCTTCGATGGCTTTGTGTATTAGGCCGTTGTGCCAAACTTTGTCAAACGCTTTTGTTAGGTCTAAAAAGATCACACAGAGCTTGTGCTTTTTCTTCGTGGCGAAGTGAATTTCTGCGGCCAATCTAGTGGTCTGGTGTGCACGTGAATGTTTGGCTCTGAACCCGTGTTGTTCATCTGGTATGATATGGTTCTGCTCAGTGAACCGGTTGACTGCAAAAAAGATCGCTCTTTCAGCAATCTTCGACATTGAACTAAGCAGGCTGATGGGCCTGTAGTCTGAAGGCGAAGAATCTGCTACTTTTTTCGGAATCACAACTATGTGTGCATGTTTCCAAATTTTTGGGAGGTGTTGCAGCCGCATGATGAAATTTATGATGTTGGTTAATATCGACAGCTGCTTGTGTGGGAGCTTTTTGAGTTGGAATACTGAAATTTCATCGTATCCAGGTGCCTTTTTGGGTTTAAGATTGCTGATGA
Source organism: Rhynchophorus ferrugineus (assembly GCF_030347505.1). Taxonomy (NCBI): domain Eukaryota; kingdom Metazoa; phylum Arthropoda; class Insecta; order Coleoptera; family Curculionidae; genus Rhynchophorus; species Rhynchophorus ferrugineus. The sequence goes on along the minus strand of NW_027472580.1, from coordinate 45,392,073 downwards.
TTTTTTGTAACACCTTTGGTGAAACTAGATGGTTTTGGAGATAATTTGGAGGCGCTTATTTCGTTAGATTGTTGGCCTCTCTGGTGACTTTTTTGTTTCGAGTGGCTCCACTTCCCTTTTTAAACAGTAGGCATTCCATTTGTTTTTCGAACAATTTGGCCAGGAGCTCGGCTTTTTCGCTGTCTGAGACTGCGAAGTTACCTGACCCTTCAGATTTCAGGGGGGGGGTCTGCTGTCTGAATGTCTTTTTTGACTTCCCGCGTTAGACTTTTCGAGATTCTCCATATGTCTTTGACTGAAGAGAAGTGAGTCCCACTTCTCCTCTCTCCAGACTTTGACTGTCTCACGGACTTGACTGGATGCCTCATTGGCCTCCCTTTTAACGTTGGGGTCTAAGGTTACACCAGCTCTTCTGTGGAGTCTGTTCTCATGGCGAATAATTCCCTGATATTTGGCGGCAATGCTGTCTTGTAATTGCCTTGCGGAGGTGGAATTGTGACCGTTGCCTGTTTCTGAGCAATTTGAATATCATTTGTGAGCTTGGTAATTGGTTCCTCCATTTGTTCGCGGTTGTTTATTTTGGGGATTGGAGCTGTTTTCAGTAGGATCTCTTTAAATATTTTCCAGTCCGTTTTTCGGGTTTGTTTTTCATACGGGGTTTCGATCATCTGGGAGTCTTCCACTGTCAGAGTAATCGGGCGGTGATCGGAGTCCATTTCATCGAGAACTCGTACGTCAACGGGGTTGCTGGAAGTGTGTGCAGGTTGCGGTAGTGTGTCGGTTCTCCAGGGATTATCAGTCCTAGACCCAGATCCGAACTCAGTCGGTAGGTATCAACCCCTGCCTGATTAGCCGCCAATAATTTTGGGTACGTCTCCATCGAATACGGTCCTGGATTCGTAGGGGTCGTAATACCTGCATTTCCGATACATAGAAATTACTTTGACTGGCCTGTCTGATAGAACAATTGAGATGGAAATTGATTCAAAACTGTTCGTATGTTGTGACGGTAATAAGAAGTGACGGATTACCTTTTTAATTAAGATTGCGGTTCCACCACCATTGCCAGTGGTTCTATCGTTTCTGTAGATTTTATAATTCGGTATCGGAAAACGGATGGATGGATTGAGGAATGTTTCCTGGAGCAGAAGTATGTCGATGTAGTGACTGGTCAGTACGTCGACAAGTTCCTCGTTCTTGTTGCGTACTGATTGTGCATTCCAGGACATTATGTTTAGGGATCTGAGGAGCCTAGTGTCCATTCATGGGCATGAATTGATTTGCGCGGAAAGCGCTTGGAAGATGGATTCCTCAAGCTGCGTTTGAGGAATCCAAATTTTTGCCAGTTGGCTTGCCTGTCCGGGCTTAGCCAGGTTATTAGCGAGTCGCCTACCTCCCTCGTTTCCCCCGACTGATGTCTGGTGTGGAGCGGACTAGGTAGATGGTGCTGGAAATGTTGACGACCTTGTTTTTGCTGATTTGTTTGCCGGCCTGCAGCTACAGCCAGAAAAGTTGGCTGTATGTGGTTCACCGCAAGTGCTGCATTTGGCTGGAGATATCTTTTCTTTTTCGCAGACCCTTGTCTCGTGTTCCCCTGCGCACTTTAGGCATCTGGGGCTTGCGTGACAGTGTTTTGCGGAGTGGCCGAAAGTTTGGCAGTTAAAACATTGAGTTGGTTTTCCTGAGCTACGTTGAGCATGGACCTTGATTGATTGGTTCATGAAATATTTTAAGTTAAAAATATGGCGTTCCTCTCTCGGAACCACCACATTTACGATAGGAATTGGGTTGCCTGATTTGGTTTTCCAACGTTGGATAAATTTGGGATGAAACCCGAGAGCTTCGAGCTCAAATTTAATTTCATCTGTCGCTACAAAAATTGCCAGACCCCTGAAGATTGCCCGGAGGCATCTTTCCTCCGGGGGGCAGAACGAATGGTATTAATATTTCCGCTCGTCTAAAATTTTAGTCAACGCATGGAAATCCTTTTCTGTTTTAAAGAATACACCCTCCTTTTTTGTCTGAGTAATGCCTATTTGAATGGCGTGTTGGCTTGTTATTCATCTTAACTCGCAAATTCGTTGACTTTTGATTGGGAAAATTACGCTTACGTTTATTTACGGTGCTCTCCGTCGTTTCAGCTGATAGTTTGGAACTGGCTGCTTTGGTGTCTTGAAGTTGTCCGGTTTAGCTGCTTCGCTGGTGTTTGGTGTGGGAGTTAGCCATGGTCTTGTCAGGGGTTTATTTTTTATTGGTGGATTGCTGGTGTCATTATCTGTCACAGCCGGCCCGGTTAACTTCGGTTTCTTCCCTTGGTTACTCATTAGTGATAGCCTTTCTTTCTTTCGGCTATTGGGCATTGGGAACCCTTCTTCGGATCTGGTTTCGTCGTCTGTTGTTTATTTTCTCGCTATGTATTCTTGATCGCTCATTGCTTTCAAGTTGATATTAGATGTTATGGTTTTCTGTACTGGTTTTTGTTGGTTCCTGTTCGTTGGGTAGTTATTGCTCATGGCCTGGATTGTTTTTGTCAGTACTTCTATTTGTGTGAAGAGATGGGATACTTGTTCCTGGACCCGTGCACTCTCCTTGCGCGACTCCTCGTACATTTGTTTCCATTTGACTTGATTATGATTATTCTGATTATCGTCGGCTACTTCTGGCAAGCCTATTTGGCTTGCCATCAGTCACCGGTGTTTTCACTGGGTTGTTGGTCCTTTTGTTTCGAATGATTTTTCCACTCGGGGAATTGACCGTGCTGGACGCAGGTAGGGTAAATAGGTAGCGCGAATGTCTGAAAGTGTTCACGCACCGACGGTTGCTCGAGACTGTTGTCTTCTAGAGACTGTTCATTTCCACGATTTCGGGTCTTCTTGGTATTTATGGTTATAGGCGCCACAAGGAGTCCTCTACCAGATCTACCATTCGACACGTTTCGTCTAGCCACGGTACTTAAACACTCGCTATCCTAAACACTCGACAACGAGCCGATGGGAATCATCCTTGTTGAAGACGTCTGTTTTGTCTACTTGGTATCTTTTTGCCTGTTTATATTTACCAGACGTTCAATATAATGTGTACATTATGTTTTTTATCAGGTCATAATTCTTTTCCATGTCATATATATTGAAAACTTCAGTTAAAAGGTCTAATAAATTGAAGCCTCTAACATTAGAACCGAAATGATTCTACAATTAGCGTAATTTACATTTTACATGGCTGTCCCAACCATTTATAATAAATTTGCGTCTCAACGACAAAAGTTACAAAGTCTCTGTTTACAAAAGAGAATTTCGAGAATACAAACCTCTTGTTAAGTTATCAATCATATTTTAATCATCTATCAATTACCATATCCATCTTATTTAGCACAGTGTAGTTTAGTGAAGTATTTAAATAATTAAATGTTTACTTTAATTATAATAGTTGCGAATAAGTGACGTTCTGAAAAATGCTATAAAAATAATCCGAAGAAGAGTATGCAACTTTATCAGTCCTTAGTATCTCATCTTCGTAGTCTATTAGTTTCATTATCTTGTAACACTATTTTCTACACTATTTCTACTTGGAACAAAAGGTCTACCTTCCCCATTAATTAACTATGCTGTTGGATAAAATCCCATCAACCTTTATTTTTTGTTGTATACTTTTGTACTGTTAAACTAACTACATGTGCAATACCATGATTGTGAGAAAACTTCGATGAGTGTAAAAGAGAAAGTTTACTTGTAAACGAGGATAGGGACTGCACAAAATCTGCAAGAATCTAATGTTTAATATAGGGTCGATAATCAAGTTCAGTGTTAACATCACAAGGCCACATTATTGCTTGTATGTTTTGTTAGGGTCAGATAAAAAACCCTTATCAATCTTTTATTAGTTCTACGCATATATAAATATGATAAACACGATACACAATCACGATAGAACGAAATCAATAGCGATCTTTAGGAATTCCTATCGCAAATTCAATAACGTTAAAAATAAAATGATTTTCGACCGCCGAAAGGCAATATTGCAGGTCTACGACAAGCCGTATCCACCCCTTAAATACATCGTGAGCTGCTATAAAAATTTGACGAGACAGTCTATATAGCCAGTTTTGAAATTAATTCGACTTTTTATCAGCTTGTCAGTGGAATAATGGAGGAAGACGTTTGAGCTTTGCGATATTTATGGCCAACGATACCGATAGAAAAGTAAACGAAGAATGTGACAATATAGGCAGGATTGTACTAAGGCTTATTCAGTTGTAATTTTATAGAAATCTGTTATCGGTTATTTATGGTTGCACTGGTATAAAAACCAATGCTTATTTGATCGTAATTTCATCTTTATTTATTCAGATATTATTTTTATTATATATTAATATTCTGTTTTATAATGGGGCAATGTTTTGTATGCATTTTGTGTTGGCTAACAATGTTCGGTGTATGTTTTTTTTCTGATATTTGATACTTTGAACTTTACAGATAACAAAATTAAACATTTCTATTATCACTACTTGGTAGTTGCGCCTAATGTAATAATATTTACCGGTTCGTTCAATGTGCAAATTTGTTTCAAAATAATTTGTAATTATAAAGAATCTGATTGAGTCAGCATTTGTAGTTATTTATAAAATTCGTTGATCTATAGTTTCGGTAGAATTTGCTATTTTTAACCGGCTTCGAAAAAGGAGAAGGTTATATGTTCGGCTGTATATATATGTAATGTATGTTCGCCGATTTCTCCGTCAATTGTGAGCCGATTTTCAAAATTCTTTTTTTATTCGAAAGAGAGTGCACTTCCAAGGTAGTCCCATTGGAACCAAATCAAGATAATCAATCAAGTTGGGGGAAGGCGGGAAATTGAGTCAATCGCTTAAATTTCAGAGGCAAATGCAAAAGCCATTCAGTTTGCATTTTAAGTACTAACTATAGCATATAAGACCTCGTAGAGATATTCTAAATAACTGCTTCTATGATGTAATGGTTAAGGAGTTTAGCTCTCTAACGGAGGTCACGGATTTGATTCCTAGCGAGGACAATAGCTTTTTATTATTGTTTAGTTAGAACATTTATCAAATCACCTAGGCTAGTTAACGGACCCCGGAGCCTGAAGCACTCCTTATTTTCAATCATTGTTTCTTTATTCCTATTTTTCCTCATAGGGGCTGCACTTTTACTTGGCCTACCTATTGTAATATTGAATATAACAACTGCGTAATATATTGAATACATTTCTAACACTAAAAAGAGAAAAATAAAATATTTTTAACAAAAAAATTGAACCGACTTCAAAACATAAATATGGAAATCACTGAATATTAAAAAATAATCAAAGTTAGATAAATAAAAAATAAAACGGTTTAAAACAAAATATGTACATATTATAATAATCCGTTGTAATAACTAAATAAAAATAATCAAAAACCTTATTTAACCTAAGTTATCTGCTACACGTATTTTATATTCTACTATATATGTTTTACACACAATTTAGCTTAATACCTACGTAAACCTATTTATCTATTTAGAATATTATTTTATCGACTACCAACTGATCACTTTGATGTCGGTGCCGAGCCCAAATAGTACAAAAATAATAATATAACTTTATGACATATATAAAAAATTAAATTATCAACAAAACAAGTCTAAAATTACATAACTGTTTATATATCTGTATATTATAAAAATATATGATTACGGTAAAAATTCTTTTAACAAGCACATGTTCAGCAAATTCAATTATATACACCGGCCGTAATGCAAAAAATTACTATATTAATTAAAATTAGGAATTTTTTGGTTAAGCTATACTCTTCTACATTTGGCTCTATAGCTGTAATGTAAATAACATTACACTTATAACTTTATCTCTATCTATCTGGCGACCAAGGCGCCAATTAAAATGATAATATATTATTATTAGCCATATCATATAGGGCCAAGATAACTAGATAATCGATATGTATGAAAATTATTAAATCAATATTTGACAAAATTTTCAGAATTATATAATTGAATTGAAGTTTTTAAAAATTGTAACATTATATAGATAGTTTGTGTTATTAAACTTGTAGATACTGTTCGTTTGTTCTTTATAGAATGAAATATCAAGTTTATGAAAGTTCTATTTCGCTAATTTTATGTTCTAATAGTTGATATAGTTTAAAAAGTCTACTGATTCTATATGCTTAAATTTCATTTATGAACTATGCTCTATTCTCTATTTGACTTCTATTGTCCGCACAGTCAAGTAGCGCTTGTTATCTTGCAAATTCGTTCTTTTAACAATACATATTTTTATAATATTTCTTTTGATTTCTCACCAACTGACTATCTTTTAACTCATCTTTCTCTCATAGTTAATATTAGGATCCATAAACTCTATGAGAACGTTAATGGGTACAAAGTGTTACAGCTGACAACGCGTATTATAACCTATGCCGATGAAGCTAGCTTCAATTAGAAGATATCAGACAGTAGTCTGGAAATGGCGTCAATAAAAGTCAATAAAAACAATAATAATGGTCAATAAAAGTGGCGATTATAAGATCAAAGACTTTAATGTCTTATGTCGTCGTACTGTAGTGATTTAGAAGTATAGAGCATTTTAGAAGGGTGCAGCACTGCTGTACTAAAGCATGGGATCACTTGAATTTTCATATGCTCAATGTGACGCTTTACATATTCTAGAAAAATATGCTAGTAATTATGTAAATTAGAATTTTTTATTTTAATTACTGTTGTATATGCGGGCAAATCAGGATAAATCCATCATTGTTTTGTAATAACCTAATGCGTCTTTAATTTAAATAAATTTATTTAGGATATTGAATTTGGAAGACGCGGAATTCTTTAATCTATTACAATAAAATATATATAATCATACAGTAAGTGGTAGAGTTATATAAATTATGAAATGTGGTGTGTTTAAAAACAAAAGCTTATATTTTGATTTAAAATCATTTTAATTATCGGAAAGCACTGGCGATTCAAATGATATGATATGTTGGTCATCCCAAATGATACTTTCAGCTTAGTTAAATTCTAATATTAACGAAACTCTTACGTCTAGTCACGCCTCTCGTTTGGTCTCTTAGCCTGAGATAAATGAACCGTATTTACTTCAACCACCAGTCGGGCGATATATCATATATACATTTATTATTTGCGGACAACTTTTTCATCAAATGAGTATGCAAACCTATCCAAAGAAAGCTCTTTACTATAACTATTCAAACCATACTTCAGATATTTAAAGTAACAGTTTAGTTAAATTTTCACTGGAATATGCTAAAGCGTATCACTCAAATGATTAATTTTATGACTGAATAATCATATTATTAAAATAGTCTTCCATCATAGATTTCCCTTTATATAGATGCAGTTAAACTTAATTTAAAGAACTTATATATGTAAACGAAGGAAAGGCAGAGTAATTAAACTAAAAAAGTAAATTTAATTAGTATTACATGTAAAAACTTTCAAACCTACGGTGGCCCCAGCAAAGCTAAGTCTCTGGGGTACTTTAATTAATTAGTTTAATGTTGCATTTAGTTATTTTTCTATAATATTTAGTTGCTTATTTTGACCAGTAAAGTGGTATTGTTTTCTGAAAATTGTATTGATTAATCTTACTATGTTTGTATATATATATATATATATATATATATATATATATATATATTATAAATATATGTTCTATTTGTATAATTATCATCGATTATTATTTCATTTAATAAGTATGTTCATGCATTCCAATATCCATTCTTTTCACTTTGTTTTGATATTCCCTACATTCCACTCTAAAATAAATTAAAACTGAAAGAACATATTTATATACTATAATAATAATATCTATTACTTTGACGTGTTTTTCATGTTTTGAGAGGTTTTCAAATTATAGTTTGAAAAGACATCTGCTATTACATGTTGCAGAAAATTCAACAAAATTCTTTTTTTAATTTTCAGCAAAAGTCCTTCAAAATTAATTAGCAATCTTTATATATATTTTCGTAAAAAATATATATAGAAAAATATCGCCATTCTTCATAAAAACTACCCAATATCAAAAAAAATAAATACTCATTTATTTTGGTAATGCTAGAAAAGGAAGATTGTAATAATATAGACAAGATTGTTCAGCTTATTAATAAGCTCTATTTATAGGCGTTATATGAAATATAATATCGAACAAAACATGGATTGGTAGTATCACGTTTAATTATTTTTAACTTTGTTTTTTTATATACCGACATTCTCAAATAGTATTTAATTTCATTATGCTTTATAGGTTTTATTGTAGTGAAGAATATTCAATATAGAGTACGAAGGAACAATTTTAATAAGTAGTTTAAATAGTGGAGAACAATTATAACAACCGTTCTTTCATTACACCAATAATTCGCATAAGTTTTGAATTCAATTGGTAAATTTTTATAGATCGAAAACATTAGGTTTCTCACCAAAATATTCACATATCAATAAGCTCTTTAAATGGGCATTATTTATTCTTATTTTTATTTCATTTGTTAACATTGGTTCAAAGTTGACTTAAATGATAAGTAATCTGAGAGCAAATAGAAAATGTTATATTATAGTAACAACATATTTGTATTTGATATCATTTACCAGATCTTTTAAAATATCGTTTAAAATAATATTGATTGATTTTTATCCATTGTTTGTGCTAGCTATACAGATAACTGTATATAGTCAATTCAAAATAGCAGTGACACGGGAAACGTCGCAATGTTGCCGCAGCTACTCTGGGTTTTGGTACATTTGGGCTCTGACATATTTAAAAATTTTAATATAAATAAAATTATTGAACAAATATTCTATTAAATTAATTTATTTTAACATTATAGTACATCAAGTGCATTTATTATCGAAAAACTTAAAATTACAATTAATTTTACAGCCACAATTATTTATGGGTTAGAGTTATTTTATTATATATACATTGAGCTTTTTTCCACACTAATATTGATACGGTTCTAGACGTGTTTTTATATGTAATGGTATCCCTCGAAGGCCTAATCTACTTAATTAACAATGGTATATCTGAGTAATGTATTCTACTTTCATTAGAGAGTATATTTATATTTTACGCTTAGTTCTTGTTTCTTTCGACGCAATGTATCCTTGTAAAGTCATTATGATATTACTATATTTCTCTTTAGTTTAATATCTGTATACATCTTTCTTGATAAAACTACATTTAATCACTGCATTCCCCTTAATGCATTTGCCATATCTGCAAAACCGTTAGTGTTATTTCCCTATTCATACATGTTAACCAGACATTCATGTATCTTCTGAACAATAAAACACATGCTGATAAAGCTTTCACACTCTATAATACAATTTCCTATAATTAAAGTATATTAATTATATACTGACCTTTAGTGGTTTCCTCTTTCATCACCCTGCCTTGGTAATCATCAGCATTTAATCATAAACCAACATTCATACAGTTTTACTCAATCACAGTCACTTTCAGAAATACTAGTCAAGTTAATAACCAAGCTGTTTATTTCCAATCTATTATAAACTTGCTCCAGATTCTACAATTTGTCAATTTCTTCTTCAATGTGTCTGATCGAGCTCATAGAAAACCAAGGTGTTATTTTCGACAAGGCCTGTTTCCATAAATCCAGACAGTTCTGGTTTAAATATCCTCCTCGACCTGAATATCTATTGCAATAATCCTTTGCAATACCCCATATCAACCCATATGGATTAAAATGCAGTGATAGGGTGGGAGACATACTACTCTGTAGCCTTAATACTCAGTAATCTAAGGTTTTTTTCTAAAAAAGTAAATTACATAAAATGTAATTAAATATTTAATTTATATGTACCGAGTAATAATTTGAAATTGCTTATTCTTTAACATGATTTCCACGAAACTTATTTTATTTACTTTAAGCCATTCTTTAATTGCAGCCTTTGTTGGTGAATTTGTTAGGATTTTCTCCTAGGTAGATATGGTGTATTGTACATAATAATCACTGATGGTTCCTCCAAGTTCTTTAAAAGCTGATTTTCAAATTACTGCCATGGTAGTCGCCCTTGGACTTAGAGAAGCACTAATTCTGCACCAGGAATAAAACCATTCCTGTTTCCAGCATGAAAAACTATATGTCTGCAATGAATTATTAATAAATATTATGACTAACAAAACCTAATCGATAGTTATTCCAACGTTTACCTTTTCCCATGAACCTTTTTTGTCTTTACACTATATTTATTATCATCTTGCCATGTGCAACCCAATGTACCATTCTCAAATATTCATGGCTCTTTTAAATTTGTAAATTTATATAATTATTCCTTGATTTTGTTTTATGTTTTTAAAAATTCTATTCTTTTAATAGCAATCTCTGGAAATTCCATGAAAACCCTTCGTGGGTTATCTTTACACTACTTAAATCCTATATTATCCAACAATGTATGAACGGATGTTCTACATCTCTCAAATAGCTGTATATCTTTTGGATTTTTGTGGATATTTTCCAGAATAACAATATTCTCTGAAATAATTGTATTAAATTATGTTTCGATTGAAAAAGCTACTTACTGTTTTATACATTTCGTATATTTGATCTCTGAAACACTAAGATTGATCTTGATTCGTCACCTCTTTCGCATAAACAAGGTTTTTTTTGGCGAATTTATGGTTATATATATATTTTTTTTCAAGGCGCAAAAAATATTTTCATTAAAAACCGCGACAATTTCAAATTTATTAAAAGCGTTAAAACAACGTTTGCCGGTTTATAACCCGTAATTATAATATTTTCAGAAGTTTGGCAAACGGACAACTTTTGCAGGCTCATTCCGTTACATGTTCGAACTTCTCTAACAGAATTCTATCGCGTTTTAAATATAATAAAATGGCGAGGTTAACTTTAGACAGACATATATTGACACTCGTGTCACTGCTATTTTGAATTGACTATGTGATTAGGGTGTACTATCTATTTTCTTTTTGATAATTTTTTCCTAATATCTTTAAAATCTGCTTTTTATTATGCTAATGTTTTATTCTAATGAATTAAAACATTTGTACTTAACCAGACTGGTTTGACAGAAGCTCAATTTGTTAAGGTGGGATTGAAGTCAACATTTGAAAAAATCAGTCCGGTAAAACTTGAGTTATGGTTGTTTTACCATACCCGTAAGTTATACAGTAATTGATATTCTGAAAAATCCTCTTAAAGGATTAATCTTTGAGAAAATATGAAAATTATCGAATTTTTTTCAAATTTCTAGGCTAGCGTACCCCTTTAATGACATTTGCGTGACATTTCTAATACAGTTTTCACCATTTTTATTTCACCATACTATTTTCATAGCACCAATGATGGCACTATTTCACACCAGACAGTAGGACAGTATGACATCTCTACTACTGGTAGGTGTATTTATCGGGATGTATTTATCGATAACCCCAGATCCAACATTTCTGTTCGTTTCGTATCGTTTATTTTGAGGCCAAATTTGACTCAGTCATTTTGTAAATAATTTCAACTATTCCTCAAATTTGCATATGTGTAATAAATGAATTATCTATGATAATTCATAATATAATGATAAAAGTATATTGTTTTTGTAATAGTATTTATTTAGTTCCCTTTTTAAGTTATGGGTTTTTCAGTTTATCATGTTGACGCTAGTAACTTTTATGTTTGTATTATTATAATTCATTTTTTAAGATTTTTAAGTATTTTGTTACGTCATATTAGAGGGAAAACTGCTTTATTACTTACTTGAATTGTGTTTTAATATTTTATTTATTGTCCTATTTAAAATTATTACCTATAAAATATTATTTAAAATGTTTTTTGTCGTAAAGGCGGCGGGATGGTGTCCTGATATTGCGATTGTCGTTGGATCAAATCCTACTGGGATATGGTCATAAATTTATGTTTGTGATTATTTAACATTTCTGATTATTCTTACAAAAGTGCAGAATCCGATGCATTTTTTATTTTAAAACACTCAGTTTTGCTGTTGCATTTCATATAAATATTCAAAAAAATTAGGATGTGAATCAAATTTTAAATAATAATTATAAGCAACTAATTGAAATTATTTTAGTGATAATTTTGTTCTAATATTAAGTTTATTTAAATTTAATATTTAACTATTATAATACAATCCTCTAACAATATATATATATTTTTCAGTGCTGTGAGCGGAAATATATCCAAAGAAAGTCTTCCAAATGATACCATTGTGCATAGTGCCGCGAAATCAACTGGTAAAAGTGGATCACAGAAAATCAAGAATCTCGGAATAAAAGAGCAGTTCGATGGCTTCAACGATCTCGTTGACTACCTGGCTTTGGATAGTATGGAACGAGAAAAATATAAACTGGAAATCGGTAGAACCCATGGCGTCATTAAGAAAATTGAGGTCGACGATCAAGAGAATCCTAGCTTAGGGGAATTGAAGAGTATCATTTTGGAGTAAGTATATTTTTTTGTTAATGTTCTTTTCATAATATATTTTATTCATATTGTATATTCATATTTATATTTAATAATGTTCAATTGTTAAAAATAATATGGTTCGTGTAATGAAACACTCAATATATAGTTTAAAAATAAAGGAAAGTTCTACTTAAAAATAACGGAAATAACGAATTTTACAAATATGGTGGAATTATAATATCTGCGTTTTGGGGCATCTCTTTACAAATAACTAGAAAGTCCTGAATAGTTGTATTTTATAAACGTCTTACGATCCGTGAGATATCTATATGCAAAAGTCCCAACATTTTGCATACAGATTGGTTTATTGCTAAAAGTATCCACAAATGAATCTGAAAATTGGATTAGTTTGATTTGCAGGGTTTCCTCTGTAAATCATATTAGAATAAATGCAGTTTGGAGTATATTTTGACTTAATATAGGTAACAACCTTTAGTGTGATCTGAGAACAGTACTTATAATATCTTATAATATCCACCGATTCAAGTTTATGCCTTTGGATTAGTTTTTCATTGTTACTTATTTATAGTTTATTAAATTAATTAGAATGTAATTGATATTTTATGCGTTTATCATTTATCATCAACTTCAACAATTTCTTGTAAGAATGGCCGTGAAAAGCGCCAAACATGTTTAAAATTACCAAAATATACCATTAGAAATATAAAGAAAGGTATATCATGTACAGCTAAATTATGAATCTTCTATTATTAAGTGAAAATGTTGAGCATTCGATTCACATTCGCCATGTAATTTTTTTCATCTTAAAGCAAGAGAGACAAATTCTACTTCATTACCCCTTAGAGGATAAAAAATTATAATGCAGAATTGAATTGTTCTGATAATATATTAGAATATATTAGAGAAGTTATACCTAAATGAACATAAACATTAAAAAAACTAAATTAAATATATGTGTATATGTTTTTTAACTTAAAATGGATATAATATTTAAAGTATAAAACACTACGAAGTCTTTAATATTTTTCTGCTCTTACATAATTCAATATATTGGGTCTTATATTAATTCACTTTAAAAATTGTGCTTTATAAAAATTACAATTTTAATCATGGTAAATTTTTATACGGCCATTGTTTGTCATAAACTTTGACAAGTTTTGGGAAATGTCGTCATAAAAAGTGTGCTGCAAGCAGGCTTACAAACCCGTAAAATTGTGAGCTATAAAAGGCGGTGAATCATTTACAGTCAAATTATGAACACTTTGTATAAAGCGTAAATATAAAATTAAAAGGTCTTGGTATTTTCAAATATCCTCTCAAACATCATTAATAATTACTAAGAGAGATCTAGAAATTAAATAATATTATAAAGTTATTTGTTGCTAATGGCAGTTTAATTAAAAACATTTTTATTGGAATTATTTAGTGATTAGTTTTAGGTCATCTTGTAAATTATTTTGCAGCAATTTGATATGTCGGATTTATTTTTTTATGTAAAATAGCTATTCAATATAATTAAATATTATCTACTAGGATTATATTATTGTTACTAATGTTACTTCAACCAAGTTTTAATAGAATGAATATGTTTTTATCGGAATTTGTAATTTTTAGGAAGTGCTATATATAATCATTAACTAAAGCAAAACTGAAAGGAAATACTTGGAGAAGTAGTTGACGAAGAACATTACGGGAAAATACTTTCGGTATATCGATGACCAATTTCTTTAATATATAGAAACATTTCGATTTTCATCCGCAATTGAAATTAATGTTATCCTTTAAGATCTATAATGAGCTGTAATGATTATTGAATGAGTTTTGTAATATTCACATTTTTTTTGTATGTATTCATTTCATTCATTTTATATGAAGATAATTTGATAAAATGCTATTCAAAGTGAACGCCGGTATAGACAGTCGAAAACAGCTCGAAATTCAATAACAACGACAATTGCACGCTTTTACGTCTACTCGTTATAAACCCTATGGTGGATCATAATTGTATAGTTACTTGAATAACTCCCTCCATTGCTTGATACTCTCATCGTATGACTTTATGAACGTTCACTTTGTTTTTGAATGTTGTAGTTAATGGCTTTACTCCTGCCGCTCACCCTCTTAAGTGTTTGCTAGAATGTTCTATATTCACGTTTCGTAAATGCATGCACCATATTTATTTTACTTGTTTAAATCAAAGGTATAGGGTGAGATAAGATAATTGTTATATATTTATTTGCGATTCCACTTAAAATTTATGGTAACTTTATTTTCATTGATAATTATTTTTATTAAATGGTATTTCTGTTAATGGGATGAGTAATATATACTATTCTGTATATCTAATAAAAAGTATTGATCCTGATAATTAAGTTCCTCAGTTTGCTGAAATATGATAGGACATTATTTTCCTATAGTGAAACCAATAACAATAAAAAACATCGTGATATTCAATATGATTCAAAATATTCACATTATTTATAATTTTATATTATTTTCCAAAGCAATTTTTTGTTTGCAGAATGTCCTCCTTCATTAACTCATACCATACAATGGATTTTGTTTCTTCTATTAACTTCACGAACATAGCGATACAGAGGAACCTTAAATTATTTTTGGATCTGTAACATCTGTATGAAATACTTTATTTTAGAATTATGCTTACTAAAAAGAATGTATATGTAATGTATATGTCAATATTATCCATATATTGATAGATAATATGTATTCAATGGATATGTTCACATTTTTAATGCCTTCCATTTTTCATTGCATTGAGCATTGTTTACTTTATGTCCTGTGCAAATATATCAGGCTTATAAAATAATTTTAAGTGGTTGAAAATAGATGCCGTTATTAATTGTATCGGCTACATTAGTAACCAACTTCATGTTAAAGTCTCAATAATAGGCTTGACTTTTCGATATATGTCACTTCGCTGAACGGCGAACATTTTTTTTCATTGCGTTGAAATCGTGAATATGTGCTGAGGTAATCGCATTTGCGGAAAATTTTACTTTTTATTTCAATTTGACGAGAAGGGCGTTTAAAGGTCATTGAATGCGTATGGTAACCACTTCAAAATGGGAGTACCAATTTCTAAGTATTAAGTGTTGTTCTTGAACCGAAGGCAAATAGTACTTTGGACAGCCACAAACTAATAAGACCAGGATTTGAAGCCATCACTTGATGAAACCATTAATGGGATCCCTATCGACTACAATTGATGCGTTCGAGCTGAGAATTGCGCGAAAAATAGCCGGAATACTTCAGGGACAGATTGCAAAACAGGTGAAAACCCTATCCATCGTATTCTCCAGACCTGGCTCCTACTAATTACTACTTGTTCAGACATATGACTCGTGACTTCTCTGAGCAGCACTACGCTTCTTATGAATGTATCAAAAAATGGGTCGATTCATGAATAGCCTCAGATAGAATCCTGAAAATGCTTAAAATATGGGAAAAAGTAGGCGCTATCGATAGACAATACTTTAAATAAAATAGATTGTACAGATCTTTCTCAATAAAGCTTCAAATTCACAAAAATCTTTAGAATTAATTTATGTTTAATTAATGTTTACTGGCAGAATTTGATGAAATAGTAATGCTGTATGTAGCATTGCCATGTGTTGTTCAAGTTGAGAAAGTATTGAGGTTAGGAATTACAGCGAATTAATTTTTAAGACGTCTGTTCATATTATTTTATGGCACATAAAACTATAATGTCTGATGCCTATTATAATAAAAAAAAAATATTAATCGATTTTGATTAATAATTTGGTAACCAGTATTCTTCGTCCGAAAGACTAAAATCGTTTTAAAATTAATGGAAAATTAATAACCTGACGGAGTCAGGACCAGAATCAACGACGAACCGAAAATGGCCGTTACGGGCGCGAAATCTTCGACGACAATGACCATAAATATTTTCGTCCTAATACTAAGTAATAGCCGAAACGTCTAATTTAAAAAAATATGAGGCGATAACAGAGCTTTAAATTTCTTTTCGTGTTCGACGATAAAATTTCATGGCCTTATTCGGCGGGCGCCCGAGCCTCCCTCCGGGCTTGCATAAATTTTGACGGGATTGCCATCCACTTTATCGCATCATAAACAGCGGCCTCCTTCTCGCAAACAAATTTTATTCGGACCTGACGCCGACTGACTTTAAAACGGCCGATTTTTTCCTGGCCGCCCCGGACCCGCCGTACGGAAATATTTGATTGTTTCATAATTCGCGCGTTAATGATTCGCCGCTTTTTACGACGCTTCTTTTAATGGTCGTGTTGTGCTGCTGTTTCCTGCTTTTTTACGATGACATTTGCCGAAACCATTCTTAAAGTGTAAACAGTCGCTAAATTGTTTTCGATATACCATAATATTTCCATTTTCTGTTTTATTAACATTTATTGAAAACACCAGTATAGACGATTTTAGACCCGATCAATAAAAAGCTTTTTATAATGTGGGGGGTTAAATCCAAATAATCAGACCGTGTTTCAAAAATGGTTCTAGTTTCCTATAATATTAAATAAATTATTTATTTTACTATTTTTGATTTTAAAACTAATTTACAAACTGCATAGGCAATATATTCAACGTCGTGATGACTTGAGTTTATTGTTATTTTGAAAGAACTATATATGAATTGTTGAGTGTCAGGCTATTATTATTATTGCATTTAAATATGTAATAAAACAACTGTTAACTTTTCAACGTTTTTATCAAAATCAATATATAAATAATCAGGAAACAAAAACTATATTTGATATTAGAATGAGATTGTAATGTGAAATCATTTCCTTTTCCACTTTTAAGCTAATCACTAAAATTTTCTAATCACTAAAGTTCAAATTTTACTGTGGATAAATATACGCCCCAAGAACGAGCAGAAATAGTGACAATATTTATTGAAAATAATCGTTACATTGCCACTCAGGGGAAATTGCGTCAAGAATAATCCTCGTCCAATGCCCTACAAAACCACAATTTTTGACAGTACGGCACGACAGCAGACAGGCGTCGTTCTGGAAGACAACGGACGTCTCGTAACACGGCTCTGGTCAGCGATAGTGTTGAAGAGTCTCTAGAAAGATCAATTCGGAGACGTGGTTACCAGTTACACCTTTCTGCACGCAGTTTAAGGCAAATTTTTAAAACTGATGTTCTGATCAGATCTAAGCGATCCTGATCAACGAGTTGAGTACAGTAATGCAATTCTAAGGATATCTGGTGAAGATTTTTCGTCTAAATTAATAATAAGCGATGAAGCCCATTTTCTTCTCAGTGACCATGTCAATAAACAGAACAGTCTGTTTTGGGGAACACAGAATCGTCAATTTATTCATAAAACACCATTGAATCACGGTCACCATTTAGCCGATATAATTTTTCAATCATAACGAAAAAAAATGTAAAGGCCAAATAAACTTGAAACTCATGAAAACCAAACATACTTATTTTTTCTTTGAGCAAATTTATAGGCAATCAAAATAGTAGAGGGACTTTTGCTCCACGTTTTATATGAGAATATTAGAAAGATGTCGTATCACCTTGAAAGAGCCATACTTCTGTTTACTTTCATTTCAGGCGAATTCTAATATTTTAATATAATCTGTATAATAATAATCATAATGACAATCTGACAATCATGAAGTATGTTTGCGCAAAACCTATTTAATGACCATTAATAATGAGTATCTAGTTTTTAACCCTTAGCAAGGTAATTCATAATATTTGTTTAAACGCTCTGGATATAATGTTCGATAAACGTTAGTTGCTAAATAGAAGCACTTGCTTAGTCACATCACTAAGAATATTATATAAGGCAATCCTTTATGGTGTAAATAGCCCGATACAATTGTGTTTGAAGAAATTTTATTTATCAACATATTTATATATTTATATACAAAAATTCTATATCTATATTACAGGCTCTAATTAAGATAATAATATCTGGTTTTATTATGTCATTTTATTATACAGATTGCGATTAGCTCAAGCCTATCAGATTAATGATTCCTCCCAGTCCTTCGTGTGCGATAGCCCAAAGTGAGATATGAGCGATTATCAGACAAGTCGACATTAGATTAATATACCCGCGCATTTAACCTCCTTGGTTGTAAAAACTTGTTAGACAATCCATCCATTTATCACTGTTCAACTAAAACTTGACGGTCGGTTTCATTTAAACCAACTTCAGATTAAAACAGTTATAAATTCTGGAAAATATTTGACATTTTATATTTTCACGTTTGCTATTTTCAATCTTCCAAATAGCATCATTGTAAGTTATATTAATATTACCTGTTTAATTATTGCTTATTTATTATACATTTTCACTATTAATTAATAGATTAAAATTTTTTGCTTCCGTTTTTTTCCCAAATTACAATTTAATATAAAAAAAATATTTACTGTTTACTGCCTTTCTCTGACAGCTTGCTTTGGAATAAATTGTAAGTTTTTGGAAGTGACTCACAAATCAAATTAATTTTTTTTAAAACGAGATAATATTGAAAAATAGAGTTATAACTATTTATTAACTTTCAATTTATATAACATAAGAACAATGTGTCCAGTAGGAAAGTTCAAATTACAATATCTTATAAATAAAACAAAAGCAACTGATTCTTACATATTACTTTTTACTAAAGAATTACCTTTGAACTGTGTAATCTTCGATGTATCTTTTTAGTGAGTTAGTTGGATAACCCTATAAATGAAAATGTATTTAGCCTAAGTTACCATAACTTCCATTCCTTTCCACCTATTCTTTAAGCTTAAGATTTTCATAGAACATAATCATTCTAATAATACCACATAACTTTCCTTATGTTATGTGTTTATTATGTTTCATAAACATAATTGTCCTTCATTTATCTACTATAAATATACTTTATCTTGCACATATTAGTGAATAATCGATATGTTAGAATTGTTGTATAATATTATGTCAATATTTGATTGCTATTTTTCCTTAAAACTATTTTATATTTTTAAAATATATTTGTTATATGTTTAGTACTTTCTAGACTTATTATTATGTAACATTTATTAATCGTTATTTTCTTATTAAAATAAAACCATGATGAATTATTTCTACCATATGTTTTATTTGTCTCTTTGTTAGTTGTCCGTATCTTCCAAAGGTGATTATAAGAAACAAAATAAAACATAATGATTAGTAGCTATTCTTAGCAATATGAATCTGTCTTTGAAACATTGTATAACATCTAACGTTGTAAAAGGAATCCTATTTTTCGGAAAAATTCAAGAACAAATAATTTTGGCTTAAAAAATCTTTCTACGATACCTAAACTGAATATTTTTCGGTCATTATCTGTAATTTATTGTAGTATTTTGTCGATGTGCAAAAATAGCATTAAAATAAATGGACAAATAATTTTAAATGGAACCATATTAGCTTATTTTTAGAATCTGGTAATAAAGCTGAACTAAGGAAGTCGTATATCATTCCGGTATTTACATAATTTAGTTTAATAGCGACAAAAATAATGTAAACATCGTTTCGGGCGGTCTTAATTACTCAGAAATGTGGAGAAATTAGTGACATTATGCGATGATGTAAAGGATATTCCTAAGTTTAGTTCCTTTAAGTCTTTGTAGTCACGCGAATTGAGATAAACCCTTTAAATGGGGTTGCTCCGAATGAAGGGTTATAATGTTGTCTTTCGTTGTAATCCTCTCACTATGTACATACTTTGGATGTTTTGTAAAATTTTAATTAAAAAAAGTGATTTTAACACAAACAAAATACAAAATATACAATATATATTTTAACTGTGCAATAATTTCCTTTAATTTATAATTGAGTTTATTAAAATTTCGAGGAAAAATATTAAATAAGGCGAGAACTAAAGTTAACTGACAAAAACCGGCTAACATTTAAAAGGATTGTGGACAGGGAATATAAAACTACCGCAGCAAAAGTGACAGCAGAACTAAACATTCTCGAGAATAAAATTGTTTGGATAAATATAGTACGGGGGGAGCTTCACAAAACTACATTATTTATTAGCCCCATTATTGCGAATGAATATCCTCAATAATAAATCCTCCTTACTATCATTGCCTTATTGCTGCCAAACACTGATACATTTTGGTTCAAAAAGATTCAGTCTGGGTATCAAGCATCACAATATAATCCAATATTTTCACTGGCCGGTACAATCGCCAGACCTCAAAATAATTGAACCGGTATGAGGAGTTTTTGAGTAAATAATGAAAATTAGATGCCCATCTCCAACATCATTGAAGCTATTGGTGGATATTTTGGTACAAGTATCGAACAGCATTTTATTAGAATTTAGAAAATCTACAAATTTATTCCACGAAGTATTGCATCTATTCTAAAAGTATATAATAGCTCAACAACTTATTAGTAAATAAATATTTTGAATATGTCAGGTGTTGTACATGTCCTGTAACTTTATTCCGTTTTGCGGCGTTCAAGAGTATGGTCGATCTAGGGTGTGTAACCTTTAGATATAGTATAATTTCATCATTTCAATAAAATGTCAATAACATATCTATATACAATATTTAACATATCATGTCAAAAATAGTATGAAGTTTAAATATGTCAGAGAGGGATTATTTTCTATAGAACCTTAAATAACCCTTCCTGTAATATATCAATTAATTTAAGTCCGAATATTATCTTCTGTTCAATTTGTTTTAAAAATGTAATAAGGTTTGGCCAGGTAAACGATTGATGTTACCTTTATATCCAGAATGTTCCATGAGATCTTTTTGCAGTCCGAAAACCCGATAACAACTTTCGTATTATTTTACTTATTAAGAACTAACCAGTTATTTAATTTTAAAACTAAATATTTATTGAGATAATTGTTCGAATTACAATAAAATATGTTTAAACCGTATGGTTTAACATTACATAGGGTCTGGTAGGGAACTATGATGTTTTTGAGAAATAAATGACTTACTACGTTTTGTCCATTTTGCCGAGGTATTCTTTTAGAGGGCAGGAGGAATTCTTCCAATTCCACGTGTTATGATTTCAAGCTGTCAAGTAGCCATAAAATTAGTCACAAGCTGAAATGTCTGCTAATCAAGAAGGCGATTCTACAGAGTCACTAAACAAAATAACAGCCCAGTAAAATGTTTTCTTACAAATGTCATTGTTGTTCTTGAACAACTTTACCATATTGTGGTTAATGTGTTATCATCTTAGTCTTGGCAAAAATAATCAGGTAACAAAACCAAAAAATGTGCATCCATTTTCAGGAAAAAACTCTCTCGGAGTGTAGAAGTTGCTCATGTAGTTCCCCTAGTTTTTAAGATGTTTTTTTCTCGTCTTTTTTACTATTCCTGATAAACCAAAATGGTCACTTATAAACAAAAAAAAAATGCTGTTATTTAATTGTTATGTCAACATCATTTGGACATTTCATTTTATTATATCGACAAAACCATTCTGATGTAATTTTCCATGTCTTGTGGCACTCTTTCATTGTTTTCCAAAGTTAGTGCTTTTTGATAACCTCCTTGTTTAGTCGCGTCATTAGTCGCAGGTCTCAGTGATCTTTTTGTTTAAACTTTATTCCATCACTTCTTAATTATAGTCTATTCAAAGTTTGTTTGTACATAGGTCATGTACGTGACGTCTATGTGACGTCAAAACATCGCAATGTTGCCGTATACACTCTGCGTTTTAGTGCAGTTTGGCTTTGACATACAACAAAATTGTATATAATAGTTTGTAGGTTAGGGTTGTGTCGTATATTCAACATTTACATTGTAGTAGTTTGTAGTTGTATTCCGTATTTCATTAGAGAGCATATTTAACTTTTAGTCCTAGTTCTTGTGTCCTTCTTTACAGTGCTTCCTTTTAAAGACATTTTTATATCGCTGTATTTCTCCTTCGTTTGTCTTGATAACACATGTATACATTTTCCTTGATAAAACTAAATTTACTTACTGCATTCTTTTATATTATTAATCTTTTACATTGTACAATAAGATTTTCTTCAGTTATATTATATTAATTATATACTCATCTTTACTTGTTTCCATTCTCGTCACTTTGACTTAGAAATTAGCAGTATTGAATCTTGAAATTGAATTGTATTGAATCTTGAAATATTCAGAAAGTTTCATTCAAGTGGATATGTAAGCTGTTAATTTATAATCTATCTAACATTTGATCACAATTTCAGCATTTGTCCATTTCTTCTTCAATGTGTCATACCGAGTTCATCCAAACTGAAGGTGTTATTAACTATTCCTGTTTCCAGCATGAAGTACAATATATCTGCAATGAATTAATAATAAATGTTATGACTAATAAAACCTAATCAATTGTTATTCCAACGTTTACCTTTTTCCACCAACTTTTGTTGTCATAACACTATTTTTATCTTGCCATGACTGACTATAGATATATTGATCCTAATCTGAAATATCCATATCTCATCTAAATACATACATTGAGATAATAGGTCTTTATGTATTTTATTGTATGCTTTTAAACATTTTTTTTTCTTTTAAAAGCAATATCCGGAAGTTCCATTTGACCTATTCGATACTTTTCAGACTAATAGTTTCCTTTGAAATAATTGTATTAAATTATGTTTGTACTGAAAAATTACTCACTGTTTTTATACATTTTATATATTTAATCTCTGATAGAGCTAACATCAAGCTGATCTTGATTTCTCACCCACTTCGTATGAGGATGGTTTTTTTTGGATGAATCCGAGATCATTTTTTCATTTTTTTAAATTATTTCAGTGACCGTGTTCATACTACATGTATATTCAGTGCAACTGCAATACGCTAAAAATAATTTCACTTAAAATGGCAGAAAATTAATATTTAATAGTAAAAATGCTTACCTCTATTGATGCCCTAACGAATATTACTGGCAAGATTTCATTATACATTATCGCGTCCCTGTTCAAAATAACTGATTAAAGACGCAATCTGTTCTGTCTGACTTCGGAATTTTCAATAAAAGTTATAATAAGCAGCAATTCTCTGAAATAATCTCTTATATCACTATTGTTTTGGTGAATTTTGTATACGTTTGACAATCTGCGCCAGGTTAGTTCGATTACATGTTCGAACTTATAGATAGCATTATGTCCTTTTAACTAGAATAGAATGAGATAGAAAATATTGCCTTGTTATAAAACGAATTTACAATTGGTGGCAGGCAACACATTAAGCATCTTGATAACGTATGTACAAAAAAACTTTGAATAAACTCTCATTCACAATCACATTTCGAAACACGACTATACCGTTCAACATTAAAATGATTCTGAATTTATCGTTGTGTGAATACAACGACTATTTTTAATAAATGTCGTTAGTAGTGCGGTGTATCACACACCACGACTACTGAAATAGTATTCCTGAACGGACATTTTCTGTGGTTTCAAAAACACGATTCTTCTCTGCTACGTTCTCTTACTGCTTATATAATGATATTTACAATAATATGATTTACGTTTAAAAGCTTTAACTGCTGTTTTGAAAAAATAGGGTTATATAAATTTTGTATAAGGTATGCATTATCTCGTGTCTGGAAGATATTAGGACTCGAAAGAACAGTCAAGAATAATTGCCGAACTTAAAAATTTGCTTTTTTATCTTAATTTGGATCTAATACTACGATATTCAGGATATATTTTGCGTGTAGTAAAAAGATACCGAAGCGGCCTGATATAAAATGATTAAAACCGCAATACAAAACCTAATATATTAACCTTTGAGTTGTATGTTATATTAATACTTTCATAATTTAATGTTATAATGGAAAAAACAATGTAAACATCATTCCGAAGGGTCTTAATTACTGAGAAAATGTTGAGAATTTCGTGATATTATATAATGTTGTAAAGGATATCGCTAAGTTTAGTTCCGTTAAGCCTTTGTAGTCACGCAATTTTAGATAACCCCTCAAAAGGTGGGCCGTTTTGCCCGGGTGCTGTAATGTGGCCTTTGGCGTTGGGCATTTTGCCGGAGAAGTAATTTATAACTTTTTAGTTTGTAAACAATGTGACGTGTATTTGTTATGATGTCTGTTGTAACACATTACTTTGCATATTTTATTTCATATAATTATAGTATATTATTTCTCTAAATTTAACTAAAACCCTTAAAGAGTGAATATTATCTCACTAATATTATATTTATACTATTTATAAATTAATATAAAATATTTATTTTTAATTTGAAGCTATATTGTGAAAAATCCGTGCCATGTATTTTATTTAAAATATTGTCTGTCGATAACGACTTCATTTTCCCATATTTCTGGCAATTTACGGATTCCACCTCGTAAGAACGATGTATCTTTTGATGCTATCCACGAATCGATCCATTTTGTGGTATCTTAATAAGAAGTGAAGTGTTGATCAGACAGGTTGTAACTCACAGGTACTAGTAGTAATCAGAAAGAGCAAGGTCAAGATTCAAAATTACCACTGTCAAAATGTTAAATTGAGCATTCGATGTTCTCCAGCCGCTTTTTTCTTGAAACTGTAATAAAAAGGTAAAACTTCCTGCAAATGCAATGTACTCGGTACAAATTAAGATATGATATGTGCCTTGAAAGCACCGAAAAAAATTGTTAAATAATGTCACACTTCGACGAAATGGCACATACTATAAAGTGAAACCTGTCAGTGAGGCTTCAACATAAAGATTATCGAATTTTACTTGTTCTTTCATGTAAATTTCTTGCAGGTAATAAGCTGTTCATGCTCTTATATCTCGAGTATATCTGGTGGCTAAAAAACACAGTTATAACACAGTTATATATATTATTATATATAAACACACACATGGTTAGGATGGTCCATATTTAGATCCCCATGCTATGTCTCTATATTGTATAGTTATGTTGAATATGTATAGAAATTGAAACAGGCTTCAAGTCCTGCCAGAGACCTGGTAAAAATAATATACATAATAAATAATGTATTAATTAATAGCACAAAGTAATTCGAAAATATTACTATATACGTTTTCCAATTTTTTCCATATCTACTTTTCGATTTTCTCATGGCCAAATTTCTTCTAACGGGATTCAGAATTTCTACAGCTTTTAAACTTTTTTTATGTTTTAAGTAAAACGTTTTAGTAAGTCTCAAAATAAATATCTATACTATTATGTCAAGATGATGTAGCTTAAAATAATTGTAGTTATACTAAAATAATAAATATTATTTTCAATTTTTTTCGACACTAAATGATAAGATTATTATAAAAGGCCCCATGGAATTACAAGTTACTAATAATATCTTAATAATTTCCATCGTGAATCGACAGAATGGTCCATTTCCTGGCCGAACCAGCAATATTACATTAAAATGTAGAAAATATCCTGAAACGGAAACGATGAACATTGTTAATTTTGTCGAAAATCGACATTATGGGAAACTCAATCGACCGTAGAGCAAACAGGATAAGATTTTAATCCCTCTTTTTCGCTCCCTTTTCGAATTTAATTAAACGAAAAAATCGAGCCTTGTTTGGGCCTGAATGGGACCTCCATTAATATAGAGATAAACTCATGCAACGACAAAGAATCATGAAAAATAATGTTATCTTGCTTTTAAATTAATTTCCTTCTTCTCGCTTTCGCTGAATTTAATAGGAAATATAGATTGGGAATAATTTCTGTAGACATACAACCTTTAATTATATTAAAATCAAACTTATATTGTAAAATATTAAATACACATTCATAAAATACGTACATAATAAAATTTCACATGTTTGGAACATATTTCGTTGTGTTTGAAAGTAATAAAGAGATAGTGTCATTAAGTAATAGTTAATTAGATGTATTGATAAGATATTATGTTGGAATGAGACTTAATCAAGTATATGGTATATGTCACAATGTTTAAGGGTTCTAGTTGCAGTGATCAGTTTTATTTAGAATTTTTAAGGGATGAACAGTAAATACAAAATCTTTGTTGAATAATAATTTTATCTGTAGCCATAACAAAGTTAAAAAGTTTTTATATGACGCCACTTTTTTCTAACTTCGACTGAATAGTAGTATTGAATATTGGTAAACCAGTACATGCTCGTTCATTTTGCAGAGAGCATTTTTGTTTAACTGGTATGGAAATTTAATCATTTACAAACATTTACTACTATAAGTGTGAATTAAGGAACTAAGACAATGTTTCCCTGAAATCTTCTACAAGATAGTGGAGCAATATTTGCAATGATTTTGATGTTTAATGGCAATTTTATAGTGAAGTGAATTGTTCCAAGTTCCAAAAGCTAAAATAAACCCTTTAAAGATTGTTGTTTGTTTTCGAAATTTTATTTCAAGATAGTAAAAATTGTAAAATATGTTAGCGCCAAGCCGCTTATAATGTAACAAATGATATTGATAACATCATATTAAATGGCATTATTTAATAAAAGATGTTTATATTAACCCAAACCCCATTAGTGCTGAAGTATGTGAATATGTTATTGGAGATTTAGGATATGTCCATGGAACCAAATGTAACATAAACTGAACTGTTGACCTGAAAAATCATGAACATCAACAAAGGTTTAAAAATACGGATTCATTATCGTTCCGAGAGCAGATCTTCAGTTTGTAACGCAGAATCTTACATAAAACAATAAGCAAAAAAGTGTATACATTCGTTTATTTTCTACAAATGTGGATTATCAAGGCTCTAAACAATAAACCCGCCATCATCATTTTGTAGACACTTGGCCGATTTACATCATAGTTCAATTACTCTTGAGAGCAAATAATGAAAAAGAATATTTTTATAGATGCTAAATTGTCAAATAATGTGTTGGTGAAGAAATAAGTTTTATCATGTTTTCTTAAAGCGAATTTATTCACATATGTTCTAAAGACGAATCAATAATACTCTAAATATATGTCATATCAATAAAAATCTACGTAGTCTAGCGTTGTCGTACTTGATTTGATGATTTCGGATGTCTTTTTAATCACCTACTTCAATTGTGTTAGTAATTGAAAATAGATACCATTAACGTTTAGCCAAGTTCGAGCAGCTAGATGATAAATTCCTTTTCAATTCCTCCAAATACTTAACATTTTCAGATGTTTCTCGGTTTGGCTTAATTTCGTTTCGTTTCAGATGAGCGATTTACGAAATTCCAAGCTTTTTTTGGTACACAGTCTGATGTAATTGACTGAGAAGTAATTTAGGTGTTTAGTGTAACAATGTCGCGAGACAAAGTAATGTCAGTCTACCGGCATATGTTTAAAAATTTAATCGATTTTATTAAAGAATTTTCGATCAGGGTGAAGATCATATTTAACATAAAAATTTCCGGAATTAAAAAGACCAAACCACTTCTGACACTATTTTCCACTTAACCACTAATCACCATGAACACCACGCGGAGATAATGAAGAAACTATGACTGAAAGTACCTTCTGGTATCTCCATTT
Organism: Rhynchophorus ferrugineus; assembly: GCF_030347505.1. NCBI lineage: Eukaryota > Metazoa > Arthropoda > Insecta > Coleoptera > Curculionidae > Rhynchophorus > Rhynchophorus ferrugineus. Next base: position 45,364,159 of record NW_027472580.1, on the reverse strand, counting down.
TCAAAGCGCAATAATTTGGTATGGAGTAAAATAACGACGTTTTCTTTATGTCTAGAATGTTCTATGGATCATTGCTTTGGGCTAATATTATTCTGTGGATTAAACACTCTAGACTAGTTTGATTCTAGGCTTCATTTTATAATTATTACTAGAGATTTACGAAGTTATTTTTTTAATTTATATAATAAAAAATGTAAAAAGAGTCGTATATTCGAATACAATATTGCCCCAAAAATTAAAAAAAACACAAAGATAATTACATTATATCTGTACATGTTTTGGAATTTTATTTATCCAGAAATAACAAAGAGTTCTTGATTTTTTCGTTTAATTAAATGGATCTAGGAAAATGCGGATTAAGATCTTATCGTATTTACTGCGCGGTCGATTTCTAAATTTCCCTCACTGGCCATTTCGGCCGAAACAAAAACCAACATCCACCCATGTTTATGTTTTCCATTTAGATTTTTGTATATTTTAATACATTCCTGCCAGTGGAGCAGGAAATAAACAAATGAATAATCTCCTCGGATCCTCCGCAGCCAGGAAACTTTTATGCGTAAATCTTTTCCTGTTGACACATGATCTCGGTTTTGGTAAGATTTACAGGATTCTAAAACGAACCCCACATGAATGAGCAGGAAATATCCGGGACGGACTCCAAGGGAATTCGGTTAATTGAGTGGTCTGTTAGCAACAGGGATCCGTGTGTAATTTTCTAGTTTGGTTTAAAAGTCGTTCTAATTGATTTCGTTAATTACATGCGATTTATTGTTGTTTTAATTTATTTCGTTAAATCGGGATTTTTTGTTTATTTAATGAACATATTTATTCAGATTTAGCGATACTGGAGTGGTGAAAGCGATAAGGACAGAGTATCCACGTGACGCCTATGGTGTCCAAGTTTTTTGCATTGTCAGCAATTTGTGAAGTGTATCCACTAGCAAATGATGACTCCGTGTGATAAGCCTTTTTAATAGTATCAGAGTTCAGCTTGTCTACATTAACATACTAGGATCGAATCTAACTGGTATTAATGTTCGTTAAGATTGTTTAATACTAAATAAGGGATAATGTTTGCTTAAAATGTGGTTGTTTATTTTACGTAGTTAATAAATAAAAATAATAAACCATGATCAGAGCTAAGCTTTTAATAAGGAAACAAGGACAATAGAGGTGTAGGAATGTTCGTCTGGTCGGTCGGTCGAAATGTGTGGCTGTCGATGCGATTGTTTGTCCGAACACTCACTACTATTTTTGGAAGTAGTTTGCACGAGAACTAAAAACACTGATTGAAGAAATACTTGTTTATTGCGATATTAAACGATACATGTGGTCGATGGGAGAATTGACAGGATATTTGGTTGAAGTAAAGTAAGTACGGTAGCGCTATGGAAGTGGTTCTGTTACAAGGGGGTAGAGAAAATAAAAGAGAGCGACAGGTCGTCATGGTGGTCTTTTATAGCCGGGAACCCCATGGTACCAATTCATCGGCGTTGCCAACCTTTGAACTTGGTTTAGGTGAATGCGTGGTGGCCTAAAGGGTCGTAGCGGTCGCTACAGAGGAATTCTTTGCATGTTATAATAATATAATAGCCTAGATGTAATCTACTTTCCGCCGAAAAATACCTTAGAGTACTTTTACAAAACTGATAATGAAAAAGCGTGTTGAAGAAAACGGAGATTATGAAAAATAAAATCCATTTGAAATGAAAATTTGTTATATAGTAGTTCTGTAGTTCTATCAAAAAAGAAACAAAAACCGTCTAACTGTAGAACGCATTAAGTCCGACAAAACCATGAACATCAGTTTCATTTCTAATATGTATATTTAGTGAGTTCAAAAGCGTATAGTCAAATTGTGTTATGTGGCAGCCAAATTATCTGAAGATGATTCTCAATGATAATTGAAGCATTCAACTGAAATTCCCTAAAATACACGGCAATAAAATGTATTACAATATAAAAAATAAGTCCTCCTGATGATTATGTCGCATGTATGTTTTTTTTTACTTTGAATCGACATTCATTAACAAGATTTGGTACAGCATATATTAGTTTTCTGCAACTGTTTTCCATCTTTCCAGCAATATGACGATACCAATGGTGTTGATTAGGTAGTGATCTAATCATCTATTCATTTTTGCACTTCTTAAGTGTTTAGAAACCGTGGGGTAGCAAGCTATGCTGTATTTATCTGAACAAATGGTAATCAGAAGGCGCTATGTATGGTGACTACGATAGGTGTCGTCAGTAAGGATCTCCAGTAATAGTTTTATTCAGCTGTAATAGCTTGTAATATACTACAGCCTGCTTACCCCACCATAGGTAGAGCAACACTTTACGATCATGAATATTCCATTTGGTTGTCGATATGGATAGCTCTTCTTGAAAAACTCATGATTTTCTGAGCTGTGTCATAACAGATTCATCGCCAGTCATTATAAGTATTTTTCTTACTAATTGGTCTCTCTCATAGTATGTAAATGTCTAGAAAGATTTAGTATTAAAAATCAATTCTTGAATTTATTGTCTTCGAACTTGTTTTGTGGTCCAGTTAGACATCAAAATCAATACTCTCGAATTATTGAGTGGTAAAAGTGTTTGATGAACTTACCACAACGTATTCGTAATAAATGCCGAAAAGGTAATTAGAAGAGCCGTTAGAATAACACTAAATGAAATGATATTAATTTTTACATAGATTAATATCAAGCTCATCGATTTTAGCAGATAAATTAGCAAACATCATGGTAAAAATTATAGTGATCAACAAATTTAACCGTTTTCGTCCGATCCTTTTACTTTATTAGTATATCAGGCAACAATAAGATGGAAAACTTTTTTTTTGGCATTGAAACAATTTCCTTACATTCCATTCATTTCACGGACCTTTAGACATCTAAAAATTGTTTAACTATCTCTTTATAAGGATTTGTTTTTTCTTTATTCAATGAATCTTCATCCAGTACTACCTCTAAATCTCCATTTTTATGTTTTTGCGGCTCGTCTGAAAATTCTCTTACGCGCGAAAATCGTTATGGTTGAATCATCGAAATCAATTTGGTTTGGTTATTTTATTAATAATATTCTTTGCACTGACGAAATTTGATATTTTTAATGTAGAAAAAATACAATAAAATATAAAGTATATATGTCATGGTGAACAATTTATTACAAGTCGAGCTATGTTAATATATTAATGATATGAATAAAACCTAGTAATGTGTTTGTTGTAATAATGCTTTAATAATACTGTTTTTATTATCACAAAATAATCTTGACATATTTACAATCTGATTATTATAAATAACCCTGCTGTCACGATTCTCGTTTAGATGTATATACATTTGAATAAAACTGTACGGGCATAGCAGGAAATAAACAAATGAATAATCTTCCCAATTCCTCGACCGTCAGGAAACTTTTATGTGTAAATCTCTTGTTGGTGTCATATGATTTCGTCGGTTGATTGAATAATAGTCATTGTGGATCCAATTATTGTTAGATGATTGTGGTCCAAAGTAGGAATGCCGATAAAATACATCGATGTATCGATATTTTGTTAGCTATTAAGTTATATCTTAAAGATTTGAAAAACCTTTTAATTATTTTTAATAAACCTTTCAAATTGATACAATAAACGATATCGAATATTAGTAAGTATTTAGTAACTCACAGAAGGAAGTAATTGAGAAGGCTTTTGCATATCTGATTTTATTTTTCTTATCTTATTATTTATCTTTATATTTTAGGTATTATTGTAATACCTTTGTATTTGCCTTTTTTATTACAAATTAACTTGTTTATGTTTATATAAATATTAATTTCAGGTTTTACAATTTATTCCAATATTATATTCCATTTTTATTAAAGGTTTAACGGTGTAGACGTACTCGAAATAATTAAAAATATGTAGCGACCATGTTAATTAAGTATTTCAAGGTTTTAATTAATATTACTGGGTACTTTATTATGGAAAGTTATGGAATAGAGTAAATATGATATACAGTTATGGTAACAGGTCAATTGATTGTCAGTCCCCGACCTGACACATAGATGGCGCTACTAGAATTAAATCCATATGTTTTTAGGTAGCCTTTTTTAGTTAGTTTAGTTATTAAGCCTCAAATGATGCGTGTATAAATTTGACAGCTGTCGGATCACTAATTTGTGATTTATAGCATTTTGAGTGAAGCAACTTTTGTTATTGTGAAAAACAAAATGGATAAAAAGGAATTTGGCGTGTTGATAAAATATTGCTTTTTGAAGGGAAAAAATACAGTGGAAGCAAAAACTTGGTTTGATGCCGAGCTTTCTCACACTGCTCTAGGAAAACAAACCATCAAGTTGGTTTGTTTCCGACGAAAGCATTAAAAATTCCACAAAATGATTTTGAATGTCCGTAAATTGAAACTGAATGAAATAGCAGACACTCTAAAGACATTAACTGAACGTGTACATCACGTCATTCACGAATATTTGGGTATGAAAAAACTCTGTGCAAAGTGGTTACCCCGCGAGCTCACTTTTGACCAAAAACGACGACTTGATTATTCGGAGCAGCCTTTGAAAGTGATCAAACGTAATAAACCCGAGTTTTTGCATCGATATGTGACAATGGATGAAACACGGCTCCATCATTTCACTCCAAAGTCCAATCAACAGTCATTCGAGTGGACTGCACACGATGAACCCACTCCAAGGCGTGGGTTATATGACAAATATGATTCATCTTATTTTTATGTTCTCCATTATTTTTCATAGTCTTTGATTTCGGCATCAACTTCCATCACTTCCTTGTTTAGGCTAAACCTCTTTTACCTGAGCAGGACTTTAATATCTATAAACGGTGAATCTACACATGGTGAGTCGCAAAGTATTTCGAAATGCGTTATTTGCGTTTTCATCATATTTTATTTTAATGCCATATTTTATGTTTCTTTTATTATTTCTTTACAAGAAGCTTAATTGGTATTACTAATAATAAAATATAATATCCACAATTAGAATAAGTAATCACACCAAAATACGGAAGCTATCGTTACAATACATTGTCTTACAGCCCATCGTCTCTCCTATAACATGTAAGAATTACTTCACATGATTGAATGATTTTTACATCATAAAAATAATAGCAATAACTTGGAATACAAAAGAAATCGAAAATACAGGAAGCAATAAAGATAAAATATATCTAAAAATCTCGACAAAGGCATACAAAGGACAAAGACAAAAGACAAAGGCTCGACAAGAAACAACCAAGCGCTTAAACCAATCTAATACAATGATTCATGACTATGCTTGATTGTATAAAACCCTTTGGCAACACAGGAGACCTAGGTAATGGTGTTGACAGTTAGAACAAGCTACTTCCGTTATTCCGCAGGAACATGAAACTTCCAAACCCTCTGAAAGCTACTGAAGTAGTTTGCCCAAATATATTCAAATATGAGTGTGAGAGAGTGAGAAATTGTGGGTGTGAGAGAGTCATTGTTTGAGATGTTTCATTGTATCTTGACAACACTGCAATATCTTGTTTTAACCATACGCAGCATATCTAGCTGACTAACCTGGACTTGGACCTGGATGCTTATTTAAATTTTTATTATATCGATTTATTTTTCTGTTTTTGTTCTTCTTCTTCTTTTTCCTCTTTTTGGAAGCTTGGAAGCCTAATATGGGTAAAATCATATATTTTGCCTGAGTATTTCAACAGTGTTTCCACCTCTTTGGGTCGTCCTAGTGGCCGTATGGCTAATGGTTTGGCATCTCTCGCTATTTTCCCCACTCTGCTGTCTTCCACTCTGGAGAGGTGTTCGTTCAAGAGTCTTCTTCGTGCCTCGTATCCATCTTAATACGTCTTCCATGTTGCATTCCTCGCGAATATATCTGTTCCTTCTTAGATATCTTAATCTATATCGTGTGATTGTTATTACATTGTATTATACTCTCATTTCGTTAGGGCATTCTATCCTTTCTGCTTCGGCTGTGCCAACTCATGCTTCAGCTGTGTATGTCATAACTGGCCTTACCCATATCTTATAAATTCTTACTTTTGTTTCTGTTGACTTATTAATTTGTCTACACACATTGTTCATGAGATTCCCACAAGGGAATACAGCTGTTCCCAGATAGCTGTATTTGGACAGTTTTATTAGTTGGTTGTTTAGTTCCAGTTTGAATCTGCGTGGTTCTCTGGATATTACCATCCTTTCTATTTTAGAGGTCGATATTTCCATGTTGACACTTTCAGTCTCTGTCTTAAAAGCCTGTATGAACCACTGTAATGCGCCTTCTGTGTCAGCGAATAATGTTGGATCGTCAGAATAACATAAGATTTGGAAGCCGTTTCTTCACTTGCTATATGCATGATGTCCTATACGCACTTTTTCTACTATTTTGTCCATTATGATGTTAAAAGTAATAGACTAAGGTTATCGCCTTGTCTTACGTCAATATTTACCTCTATTTCGTCTATTATCATTGTTCACATTTTGAGTGCGATAGGGTTGTTTGATGTCTCTATTATGTTTGGCTATAGTTATTTCCATGTTAGTTCGTTTACGTTGTTAAGTCCAGAAAACACAAGTATCGTTATGTTTTGTCGTCTATTTTTATTTGGATTAGAATAACAGTACATATTCCATCAGGATGTAACTACAACTGAATTAAACATCAATTTATTTATCTAACGCAACAGATAATGCGATAACCAGAAAATACCTCAGGTCGCCGGCCCTCCTAATCGTGATATATCGAAATGGATATACTCCAAACTTTCCACATAACTCAATAAACGAAACACACGAACCTTGACCATATTCAATTAATACCAGTTCCGAATAACCAACCATCAGACGACGAACGAGTATAAATCATCGTTTAAAAACACACTAGAAGAGAATAAATTCGCGAAAATGGCACTTTAAACAGCTGAACTAATACGCTGCCGTTTCTCTCCATCGTGGATATTTTGCATATGTTCTTTGGGGTTCGCGTTCTGTAAATCTTACCGGCCCTCTTTCCCTATATCCTGTGTCAACCGAAAAAGATTTACGCGTGAAAGTTTCCTGGTCACGAAAAAGGGGACGAGACTATACAATCGGTTATTTCCTGTTCAACCGGTGGGGATAAATTAAAATATTAAAAAAACATATATAGAGGGAAACAAATAAGGGTGAATGTTGTGTATTTCGTCCATGTATTGACCATGGAATTATTCGGATAAGGTTGTAATCTAGCGGAGTTGGTTTGTATGGACGTGATTTAATTTAATTAAAAATATCCGATTTCGTTTATTTTCCAATGATATAGCTATTAGCATAAACCAGCGATTATATAACGGGTGTTGAAAGTAGATTTATTTCGAGATTTTAAAATTAATCATGAAATCCATTTTAAAAAAATACATAAAATATTAAACTATATTAAGTGTATACTATACTACAAATTTTCTATACTATTAATGGAAGTTACCACTATAGCTGCATTTAGTGAGAATACTTAGCAATAAGAAAACATGAAAATAAAGATGTTAATAGTTTGACTAAGACTTGACTGAGTAAAAAATAAAAGTTAATAAAGCAAACCAAGTGTAGCAACAACGAAAATTATCTTGCAATTAGCTCTGGTGCAAAATCCAAGAAACGAATTATAAGATTTGTTAACAGGAAATGACACGCCACTCAAAGTAGGTATTATTATCCTTAGTTAACATTGAAGTACGACCCCGGCTCACAGCAATCAAATAATTTTTGGTTTTACATTCAGTAAAAGAAATACAAGTATTAATTAATAAGTAAATAGTAATACTATAGAGAAAAAGTAAGATGCTCATAGATGTTTTTTTAATGATAAAGTTTTAAAATTCCCAAATTTATGAAAATATTTATCTATATTTAATTATCAATCTACATATGCTTATTTATATAAATCTATTTATGTTCTTATGTACGTTCATGTGTGTATTTTTATCTACTTGTATACCTATATAAATTTTAAAATACGAAACTGTTTGGAATACAAAACCATTATTCTACTTTAAGAAAGAAAGAACTTAACTTGAATCTCGCTACAAAACAACACTGGGGATTTTATCTGTTAGTAAGCAAACCGAACTAATTTCATTTCATCCACCAATTAGTCAGTCTTGAAACAAATTATCTTTGCACATGGCCTCGATGGCCAAGGACGTAAAGCTGCATGGTATAATATATATTCATGGAGGGGATAGTCAAAATAATTTGAACACCTGACATATACACAGTATTTATTTATTAATAAGATGTTCATAATACACGGCTACAAGGATGTACGTGGTCGTTATTCCTTCTGTGCAGGTTATAGTTCTTGTAAAACTGTTTTGAGTATCGATTGTATCTTCGCCCGCCAGTTTGCCTATGAAGATTATGAAGTTTTCCAAGTTTCGGTGATTCTATATTCTATATATATATATCAGACTTGGCTAACAAATAGAGATACTACAATCCGTTTTTGGTTGCTGAATTGTAGGCTTATGTCCAAATTCCATTAGACTAGATGTTTATTCATAGTAAATTCAGCCCGCCTTTAGTGGCTTTACACCTTGATTTGCACATGATGCATGTGCCAAGAATCGCAAGTTTGGAACACTTTTCGCATGCTTGGTGTACCAAGAAATTCTTCGAGTACCTGCGAAACGATTGTCAATCCAACGTCAACCTGTCTTCTTTCTTGATGTTTAATTCCGGAATTGATTTCGAAAGAGAACAGCTTTTCAATCACCCTGGCATATTACCGACTGAGTCGGTTATAAAATTGCAAAGGTTAAAAGTACTAATTTGCTTTAAAAACTGTTTGTTAAAAAGCTAGAACAGGTGCTGGTTGCGGCAGAACATCCCATTCAAGATGCAACCGTGTCTCCTTCACAACTGTTGCAACGTGTGGTCGAGCGTTGTCATGTAAGAAGATGACTTTTGAGGGCATATTTATATCATGCATTTATTTATAGTAGCAGTTTTATCCAAATTTAGCAGCTCAAATTACACTACACCATTTTAATAGCAGCATGTTCACAACAAGACTTAATGGCCATGAATAGTTTGCTTTGGTGTGGATATAGATGACCTTCTCTGATTAACACATGACTTTTTGCATCTGGAGTATCGCACTAGATCCACTTTAACCGTCAGATACAATGCATCATAGAAGACTAATCTTTTTGTTCAGCAAGCAATGAAACCTTGACGTTGAAACGGTTTGGTTTGGTTTGAAATTAAATTTTTAGTTTAATTCAATAATTGGCAGCCATTTTTTAAGCCATGTATTTAGCCTTTTGGGAGTTTAAACTGGCTTTTCGACCAATAAGCAATTCAATCTATTAGAACTATTTTGATCTTCCAGACCGTTTTTTTCTATTAACAACAAAATTACGATTTTCAAATCTTTGAAGCCAAAATAGATAATTAAAATATGATGTAACAGCATCTCGATATGCTAAATAAATCAAAAAAGTGATGAATGTCGAAGATGCAATTTTGAGAATTTCATGATAAGCATCTGTGCATACTGGATAGTCCAATAATACTAAATGGCAAAATATTATTTTATGTAGAAAAATCTCAAAACCATCTAATATATGAAATGAGTTAGGTTGTCTAAGGTTGGTATTTTCACCAATATTTGTGTTGTGCCTTTTTCTGTAAATGGCTCCGAAACGTATTTGTAGGCGTTGAACTATTAGTTTTTATTACACATTTATTAAACTACCAGTAAAAGATACTTTTAATGTAACATTAAATCGAACATTTAATAATTTCTAAATGTATCCTACTACACCACCCAGGTAAACAATTAATGAGCAATATAGAAAGCTCTTGTCAAAATACTCAATCGAATGTATAAAAGCGTATTTAATATTCTCAATTTGATCCCTAGTTGTACCCGGTTAATCCCTAGGCTTAAATGAGTATTACGAATTTATTACCTTTAGATCTATTTTCGAAATTATTATTTATACCGCATATAGTTAGCGGTAATGTGAATGCGATTGTATGTATCCAGAGCTGTGTGTTTCGCTAATGAAATGTTTTGAACATTTTGTTATGTATTTTCGATATGTGTTGAATGATAAAGTTCTGGGGCTTGTTTTAATTTAGTTTTGAATACGATACCTAGATATTTCAACATATCGATTACTATGATTTGAAACTATTGAAAGTAGAAATATATTTTATTATTTGATATAGTACTGTTTTAATAAAGAACGTTAGTAGTATGCGACGTCCGCTTAAATTAGCATTATAAATTACACGCAAGTGAAGAAGATATCTATGACTGACCGGTGGAGAGCAGGCAGACTTAAATAAAATGAATACCATTTCAATTCAGTTTGGTTATGTTCGACGTATATATATATATATATATATATATATATATATATATATATATATTTTTTTTTTTTTTTCTTTTTTTTTGAAAAATGATTCATCACATGTTGCGTTTATCAATATTTTAGGACAATTAATAGAATTGAAAGTTATCTGCCACTATGTGAGATTTGAAAATTTCCTTATCCTAGTAATTTGTTGGTATTGTGACATCTACAATTTGTTATAATTTTAATTTTAGTTACATTGTCGAATTAATTTTGTACCGGCAATATATAGTGTAGTAATAGATGTTTACTGGCGTTAATATATATTCATAAACCTTACTTATCATCTCAGCTTCGCTATAATTTGTTCATTTCTTCCATTATTGAAAGCCGCAGGAAATACAGTGACTTTGACGTTGATAATCTGAACAAAATTCATCATTCGATAATATATAAGACTTGTACATAAAATAAAAGGAATGTAATTTTTTTTAGATTTTTAGTAAAGCTAAATTATATAATATAGTAGAGTGTCGATATATTAGCATACAGAAAAGTCACAGAAATTTTCGGACATACCATATAATATAAAATAAGTATTTATCCAGTTTTTACTAAAGGGGGGGGGTTAAGGGACTAAGGTTAAGGGAACATCGAAGTCGTTCATTTACATGATCTTTTTAGTGTTTATTTTGATAGAAGTCTACTCACAATAGTATTAAAATCCCCAGTCTCTAAAACAAAATCTCGTATCGGCTACTGAGTTCGGCTTTTTCCACTAACCAAAATCCTAGGCCCACATTGGTAAGGTATCTGAAATTGTATCTAGGATTATTTTTTAAAGGAAAACACCCTTATTTTGTAGTCTGCTTTTTACCGACTTTGATTTATCTAGATCGAATCTACTGTTTAATCTAGGTTTCTAATTTAGAGAAGATTCCAGAAATCATTCGGTTATGTATGGAATAGCACAAAGGGTACTTTAATGGCACCTATGCACTACTTTGCCCAAATATTTAAGTGACATTTTACATAAACTCGGCCGAATCTATTTGATATTGCATTAAATATGCTCCTTCCATACACTGGTGATTGTGGACATCATTTCATATAACTTTGACTTATCTAGAAATTGACCACATAAAGACAAATCTAGTGTTGTTAAAGGGGCCAATGTAAACACATGAGCTGAAAAGTCCCGGGCGTAACCAAGAAAACGCGTTTTATTTGTTCAAAATTATTTGTCAAAGTAATCTCCGTCAAGAGCCACACAGTAATTCCAGCGCCGCTCTAACATTTTAGTACCACTTTTGTAGAATGATTTATCATTTTGCTCAAAATAGGCCTCAGATTCAACAGTTTTAAGTTTTTGAGGTCTGCGAGCAGCCAATAGTTGCTAGGAGCCAAGTCTGGGGAATACGGTGGATTTGGGAGGATTTTAAAGTCTAATTCATGCAGTCTTGCCATTGTTTTGATTGACCTGTGACACGGTGCGTTATCTTGATGAAACTAAATTTTTTTTCTTTATCATATGCCGTCGTTTCTTTGCAGTATCGGCCTTTAAGCGTTAGAATAATGCTATATAACATTTACTGTTGGTGGCATTTTCCTTCTAAAGATAGTCGATGAATATTACACCACGCATACCTCAAAATACCTCCATCACTTTTCCAGTCGATTGTTGTGTTTTTGGACGCTTTGGACGAGGTTTACCAGTTACTGTCTACTCAGATAACGGTAGTTTTGATTCCGGAGTGAAGTAATGGATCGATATTTGGATCCATTGTCACATCGACGTAAAAATTCCGGTTTGTTACAGTTAAACATAGCCAAAACTGATCAGAATCTTCAACACGTTCTTGTTTTTGTCAACAGTGAGCAAACGCAGCACCTACGTTGAACAGAGCTTTCTCATAGTCAAATGCTCATGCAATATAAAACCAACACGTTCTTTTGATATCTACTGCGTTCTGCATCATCAGTGTGTCTACGACCATGTTTGAAGTCAACAAACCAACGTTTTGTTGGTGTTCCTGATGGAGTGGTCCATATAATACTTATCAAGTCATTGCTTCGTTTGAACGGTATTTTTCCCATCAAGAAGCAGTGTAAAATTGAAACAAGAAATTGTTTTTGATCAATTGTTCTAAAAATATCAAAAGTACTGTCACTCTTGATAACTTCAGGAAACATAAAAAATCCACAAAATCGTTTTGTATAATCGAGAAATGAAGTTGCGCGAGTTAGCTAACATCACAAATATATCAAAACAACTTGTTGGTTTTATAACGCATGAGCATTTAACTATGAGAAAGCTCTGTTCAAAGTGGGTGCCGCGTTTGCTCACTGTTGACCAAAAACAAAAACATGTTGATGATTCTGAGCAGTGTTTAGTCATGTTTAAACGTAACAAACCGGCATGGTTGGAACATGGATCCATCGCTTCATTCGCAAATTTTAATAAATTTCTTTTAAAGGTTAGTACTGACTGAAAAAGCGATGAATGCAATAAAACTGGGACAATCTATATGAATTTTCAGTCCATGTGTTATTTCACGGGTTATGTGGCCGGTGGCACTATATTGTTTAAACCTCATATCACATGTACTAAATTATAACTCCATTTTTTAAATTATAATGTAAAAATATTCTTTTAGTAGATATCTAGGTATGATTTCAGCTTGATATTTATTAAACTGCACAACTTATATTATATAATTCCCAAGTTTCTTTATGACGCATTTAGTATGATTGACATGTATATTGTAAATTTTCATACTTTACGTTAATTACTTTCTAATGTTAATAAAATTCTATTTAACCATCTTGATAAATAAACAGCTTTTTTAATTTTTCAAACAAAATGTTATAAATTAGGTCGGCTTTATATTAGAATTATCATTTCTTGCCACGTGAGACGAATTATCCCAATAAATTGCTAAAAATTAAAATATTTAATTTAGTCGAACGCACTATGTACGTTTTTTAATAAATATTTTTATGAATTCGTCGAGAAAATATTGAAGGAGTTGAGAAGACTTTCGCAATGGTAAGACTCACGCAAATTCCGACGTCCAATTTCGGGGATCTCATCTCGAGTTTTACTACCAATTTGAAAATTTAATTAGATTCCTGTCGACCGTTTAACTACATGTTGTTTTAGCAAATTACTTACAGGGAAACGTTTACAACTTTACGGTCCTCGTATAACAAAATTGCAAAAACCATCTGACAAATCAAGAAACGTGAATGATATTAAATCAACTCGAAATATTTCATTCATTCTTCAGGATCGATTACGTGCAAAAAGTTTATTTTTTCAAATAAAAAAAGGTTTGATGGACATGTTGTAAAATCCATACTACTAGAGAACTTTTATTCGCCATTCATATACTATCATATTTATAAATGATGAATAATTATATTAACAGACCCGACAGATGCCATTTTTCGTCCACGGCGTAACAAAGAAAACGTGTTTTTTTTGTTCAAATTTGGTTTTATTCAATAACGTAATCTCCATCAAGAGCCAGACAATCACTCCATCGCCGCTCTAATATTTTAATATCACTTTTGTAGAACGATTTAACTTTTGCCTTAAAATAGGCCTATCACCAGTTGCTGTCCACTCAGATGATTGTTTTGAGTTTGGAGTGAAGCGATGGATCCATGTTCCAACCATGCCGGTTTGTTACGTTTAAACATGACTAAACACTGCTCAGAATTATCAACATGATTTTGTTTTTGGTCAACAGTGAGCAAAAGAGTGAGTGAGCGGCACCCACTTTGAACAGAGCTTTCTTAACAGAGTTAAATGCTCATGCATTATAAAACCAACAAGTTGTTTTGATATATTTGCGATGTTAGCTAACTCGCGCAACTTCATTTTTCGATTATACAAAACGATTTTGTGGATTTTTTATGTTTCCTGAAGTTACCATCTCATTTAGATGTCCACTGTGTTCTGCATCATCGGAGTCTCTATGACCACGTTTCAAGTTAGCAAACCAATGTTTTATTATTATTTCTGATGGAGCGGTGTCCTTATAACACTTTTCAAGCCATTGCTTCGTTGAACGGTATTTGTTTTGATCAAGAAGCAGTATAAAATTAAAACACGAAATTATTTTGAAAATAACAAAAGTGGTGTCACTCTTAGCACAATAACTCAATTTATTTGATTGCCCAGGCCCAGGACTTTAAAGTCAATTACGGCGCTGTATTGATATTTAATCTGGTAAAATTTTTTAAAATTCATCCCAGTTTGGAGCGCTCGTAAATGTGATGTGGTCGACCCTATGTACGCACAAGACTTATATCAATAACCTTTTTTCCCTCTTTCTATCAATATATATTGATTTTTTCATGATTTTCAAATAATGTATTTGAAATTATCATGTTATGCGGGGGACAAAAATTAAGTATTCCTTTACCATTGCCATTTTTTATATCTCTGTGTTTTCCGATTATTGTATTATATGTACCATCCTATTGATTGCTGACATATGCTTTTATCGATATTAAAATTTTAAAGATGGAACAACTTTTCGACTTTTTGTAAAGGGTAATTTTCATATTTAAACCGTAAAAGTTTATTCAAAATCCCAACATAGTGCCTAGAATGATTTAGTCATTACATACTAAGAATCCTTAGAGACAAGTAATGACGTAATAAGAGATAGGTAGACCTCTATTCGTGGGTTATAATATTTATGGGCAACTTGACAAATGATTCATTAGAATGCGAAACTTTCAATAGGATTTATTGCAATTGTATTTGCATTATCTCTATGCGAAGTATATATATAAACCTGCTGAAAATAGCTCTAAATGTAATAAATAATAAATGTGTATTTAAATCTACAAGTTAATTAGAAATTAATTAGTGTCTAACTAAATTAAATTAAATATTTAAAATAACTTCAATATCAATTCCAATTTTATTCTAATATTATTCCAGTATTATTTCCAATATTAACTCTGACTGAAAAACCATGTTATTACCGCATCAATTTATTAAAATCTTAAATTATCCGACATTGTTATACAGTAGGATTTGTATTTCGTGTCTTATTATAGGAAAAAATATTAAAAATTGTATGACTGTTAAATAAAAATTTATTCAAAAATGTTTTTAATTGATTTATTTTATTTACAAAAGTAACATCAAAATAGTAAGCCATACAATTTGGTTTTAGAGGTTAGCATAAAGTCCGTAGGAAGGATTTCAGACATTGTGAATGAATGTTAACATGGGCTTTTCATAATTTATAATCCATTTTGGTCCTCGTTGATCTCTCATCTGATTGGGATATCTGTTACTTGTTACATTAACTTCTTACATACTTTTGAAACAGAAGCATGAGTTAGGGGAAAGTATTTTCAGTTTTCTAATATGTTTGAAAGTGAATTCATTGATCATCATCATCATCATTCATTCATCCTATTGATCGATAACATCTCCACGTTTCTGTTAAAGTCGTAATCACTGTCGAATTTCTGAGTCAAAAATTGAACCAAATAATTACCACAAGACAAATTTGAACCCAACTTTACAGTTTGTCTCAATTTTTGTCCAGAGTTTTTTTTTGGCATCTGCTTCAATCTAGTTAGTTGTCGACAGCAGAAAGTCTAATTAATGATATAGCCAGTTTGGAACAATTTATAATGAAATATTCTGTTTCAGCTCTGCACAAAATACATCGCCTTCATTGACGATTGCGGTGACTTTATAACTGTTTGTCCATCTCATCCGGGTTTCGACCCATCATTTTTTCTGGCGTTTTAATCATCACCATATGATTTTCGATGGGTCTGTGCTGCATTTTTCACGTTCTCGAAAATTAGACAATAAAAAACAAATTAGATAGTATATAATTTTCCAGTGACCATTACTTTTCAAATGCATTATATCATGGTTTCATTAAATTAGTACTACTAGTGTGACTTTTATTTTAATATAAATATAATTCATTTTCTACTAAATTTATAATAATTTCAAAAGTACTATATTTTGGACCCCAAAATATTTTTTAAATATCTGTAAAATTTTTGCATTCAATTTATTGTTATTTTTCAATAATCAAATATTATGTTGATAGAAAGTTTAAATGTAAGTATAGTGATATTTATAGTAATTGTTGTATTATTTATAATTTGTTATCATATAATATATAAGGCAGCGACGCATGATGTTTGATGGTGAGCTAATAAAGGCCAGCGGACACAAAATGTTAAAAGCGTTTACTTTTTTTTTAATTCAATAAAAGGCAAATACAGATTGTTCTTCAAAAGGTATAAATAAAATACAGGAGTGCTGGACTGAATGAGAGAGTCTTTCCAATAAAAAAATCTGAAAATGTCTAAAATAATAGTTGAATCTTAACTAAAAGCAGTTGTTTTATTAGTTAACTTCCATGGCTGATTGACTAACATATTAGATCAAAAGCTTTTTAGTATAGTTGGTTATTATAGGAGCTATATTGATTTTTTCTTTTGATATTTTAAAGTTTCCTTTTTACCAACAGGGGTTTATCTGGACTGTACCTTCAGTTTAACGTCGGCTTCGAACCACGTCCGATGCCAGTGACTAATTTAGAAACTATCCCAGAAGACATCCGGTCTTACCTAGCCTAGTTATCGGCGTGACTGGGATGATTATTCCCTGTCCATTTTTCCACTGTTACCTATAAAGAAATTTACATTTACAATCACAAACATAAAGTGAATCCATGCCCCAGCAGAATTCGAACCCGTGACTATCGCAACAGTAGGACCGTCCTGTCGCTTTGACCAGTGCGCCAACTACAGCCTCTATTAAATTATGTTGGTACTAATGGCACTTCGAGTCGAATTCGAACTTAGAGCCTGTCTAAATGTTTCATTCTACTATTACCCTATACAATTTTAAAGGATTTACAACAGTTGGCGCTATTGCATATTAAATTGCATCAGGTACATTTTTAATTAACTTCATGTTGGAGCCCCATTGAAAAGAGCTTCAATTTTCAATATATGTCGTTTTGCCAAGACCTTGCTTGTTCTGATTAATACTTTTTACCAGCAGCACTTTATTTCTTATGAAGATACCAAAAAGGATTTATTATAGGTATTATAGGTCGATTCATGGATAAATTCAAAAGATATATCGTTCGTTCGAGATCCGTAAATTGCCTTAAAGGTGGGAAAATAGATGCGCCACTAGAATTAAATCCAAATGTTTTATAGTTAGCCCTAACCCTCAAAAGATGCGTGTATAAATTTGACAGCTCTCAAATCATTAATTTGTGAATTATAGAATTTTGAGTGAAGTACAACAATCAAGGATTGGTATGCTAAGTTTAGACGTGGTGAAATGAGAACCGAAGGCAGTGGATTCCCAAAAGAGGTTGTTACCGACGAAAACATTAAAAAAATCCACAAAATGATTTTGAATAACCGGTAAATTGAAATTGAATGAAATAGCAGACACTCTAAAGATATCAACTGAACGTGTATATCATATCATTACCGAATAGTTGGGTATGAGAAAGCTCTGTGCAAAGTG
Organism: Rhynchophorus ferrugineus; assembly: GCF_030347505.1. Lineage (NCBI taxonomy): Eukaryota > Metazoa > Arthropoda > Insecta > Coleoptera > Curculionidae > Rhynchophorus > Rhynchophorus ferrugineus. The sequence goes on along the minus strand of NW_027472580.1, from coordinate 45,346,256 downwards.
GGTGCCGCGCGAGCTCACTTTTGACCAAAAACAACGACGAGTTGATGATTCGGAGCAGTGTTTCAAGATGATCAAGCATAATAAACCCGAGTTTTTGCGCCAATATGTGACAACGAATGAAACATGGCTCCATCATTTCACTCCGAAGTCCAATCGACAGTTATCCGAGTCGATTGTTATTGGACCGTTTGAAGGACGAAATCGCTGAAAAAACGGCCGCATTTGAAGAAAAATAAAGTGCTGCTTCACCAAGGCAATGCACCCTTCCAGAAGTCAATGAAAACGATGGCAAAAACCCTTGAATTGGGCTTCGAATTGCTTCCTCATCCACCGTGTTTTTCAGATCTGGCCCCCAGCGACTATTTCCTGTTCTCACATCTCAAAAGGGTGCTCGCTGGGAAGACATTTTCATCGAACGAGAGAAATAAGTGATCGTGAAACTCAGGCCTATTTTGAAGCAAAAGACAAATCGTACTACAAAAATGGTATCAACAAGTTGGAGAGTCGCTATAATCAGTGTATCACTCTTGAAGGGAATTATGTTGAATAAAAAGATAGTTCTTTTTTGCTAGATTTTGACAAATAAAATGTGTTTTACTACGATAGGCCGGGGACTTTTCAATTTACCTGTTATGTACCAAACTTTCACAATAAAGGTTTAAAATAAAAAAAATATCCTGTGACACTATTTTATAAGCATAATATATTTTAAATCTTCTTTTTATATATTTTTTTTTGTAAAATATTATATGAAATACTTTTAAAATCCAAATCATGACAATTCTCTTCTTATTTTATTCGATAGCAGTGGCTGTATAGAGTCAAAAAGGTGTACACAAATGACAATATTCTCGGGACTGTCAGTATCAAAATTTAAAGGTTTACTGTAAATCCCCTTTGGCTCCACTTCACCTTAAAAAAATATATACCGACACTATCTCGGTCAATTCCGGAGGGAGAGACTGACATTGTGTGGGAGCCCTATATAATCCCTTTCTAAGGTCATTGAATTTGGTAAAGGAATCGAGAAAGAAAAGCAGCAAATAACTCTCGCTGCAGAAGAATAGATTAGAGTTTATATTGTTTTTCTTTTTTTTTCCTATTTTCCGAGGCGAGAACTTTTCCCGTTCGCCGACTAGGTGGGCTTGGAAATTAGGTTTGTTTAAATGTGGACATTTGTGGAAAACTTCCTAAATGTCTCCAAATTAAAGAGAATCAAAACTTCTCGTTATGGGTCAAACTTTCGGATTCAGATAAACTTTAACATCAAGGAAATGTTGATTTTAAAATAATTCTGATTTTGTAATTGCAATTTAGTTAAATATTTTTTACATTGCAGATTTTAGTAATATTGGTAATAATGACAAATTATTATTATGTATCATGTATTCTTTTTATGTAATACGTGACGATAATATCCTACAATTTGATAGAGGCAGTGGTACTTATAGGAGATGATTTGTGTGTGAACTTGACATTGTTGTTCAACTTGTAAAATTGAGGCAGCCTTTTACTTAATGGCAACAATAAAAAAGCTAATGACTGCAATCAAAATTACTGCTGTATGACTTTATATATAATTTTCCTGTCCGTATATATGTAATTGAACACTTCTTAAGCAGTTAAACCGATATTGATGGAAGTTTTTTAATATATTTAGGTTGATTCAAGAATGGTTTAAATTTAAAATTATATCCATAGGGTTCCGAAAATATTTAAACTATCTTCGATATCAATTGATGTTAACAACCACATAGTCAATTTAATTGTTAATATAATATATTATAGCCAGGTATAGAATATATGTGAAATAAAATATTAAGAACTTTATTCAAAATATTGCTAATGCTGGAAAAATCTGAACCTTAAATTTTTTTTTATTAAACTCTTAAAGCTTCAACAATCTTCCCGTAGACAATAAGTATTATTTTACGATTTCCATTATACAATATAACTATAATGACATGTAGAAGATCATTTCAGTAAGTGATCTACTGTACAAACTTATAATCTAAATCTTAGTCTAGACACTATTCTAACTTATTCTAAAGTTTATCCCAACTTATTTAGGATAAGATACTATTTTAACTTATTCTATAAATTATTGTATCTCAATTTATGTGTGTTTCACTGTCACCTCGCACATTTAACTGTTTGGCGGGTGCATTGGGACGCACTAACTCTTTCTGACTACTTTGCATCGACGATGGCTCGCAACAGTTTATTCTGGAACCACTGAAGCTATGTTAGATTTGCTAGTACACCCCACAGTTGAATACCATAGTTCCAAATGGGCCTAAATATTGACTTATACAGCAAAACCTTGTTATCTAAGAATAGTTCAGTTCCAACCTTCGTAGGGTGAAGACGTATTTTCAATACGGTCCAAGCTATAAAAAGATACCTTTCTTTAAAAAAACCCAGTATTTTATTACGGTTATTTAATTGAGTGTTAAAAACGCATAACAGATGCGGCTATCCGTCTCTCAGTGGACCTAAAGTGTAGTGAATACGTGTTTACGTGACCAGACAAAAGGACTGCATCTCATTTTTATTAGTGTTTAAAATTATTTCTTATTATCTTATTTTACAACAGTCCTTTTGAAATTCATTTATAGTATTTATAGTAAAAAACTAGTGCTAAAATAACGTAAGTGAAAAATGAAGTGCGTGAAACTAATGGCAAACCATAGCGATTCAACCAAATCACCTGCACACTTTGATATAAGATTAGAACAAACAGCAATAACGCAAACTCCACCATCAAAATGGACTACAGTCATTAACAGAAAACGATTGAGAAGTCCAGAAGAAGAAATCGCGAGGAAACAAACAAGAATCAGTGACTATTGGCTGCAGAAACCGATAGAGACAAAAAACAGTTTTAGCAACCTGTTGGAAGAAATTGAAGAGAACATAAAACCAAGCCCTGAAAAAGTTGTTCCCAAACCACCACCAATAACAGTCTATAAGGTAGGAATAATAAAAAGCATCCATGACTTATTGAAAACCATTACTACGAACTACACAATTAAAACAGTGAGCTATGAAACAATTAAAATCCAATTGTTCGAAGCGGATCACTTTAAAGTTCTTATAAAAGAATTAGATGAAAGAAACACCCAATACCATACATTCAGGCCAAAATCCGAGAGAACATTTAAATTCGTATTAAAAGGATTACATCACGGGACGGACTTTAACACCATCAAAGTAGCACTAGCTGAAAAAGGCCACGAGGTCGTAAATATTCACAATATACGACATCAAACGACAAAAAAACCTCTGCCTATGTTTTATATAGACATAAAACCTAATGGAAATAATAAGGCGGTGTATGAAATCACCAAATTGGAAAATAATATTATTAAATGCGAACCACCACATATAAAAAGAATTATACCACAATGCACAAGGTGTCAAGCGCACGAGCACACAAAGACTTACTGTCGCAAATCATATAGATGCGTAAAATGTGCAGGAGAACATAAGACAGGAGATTGTACTCGTAAAGTTCGCGATGAAAAAGTGAAATGTGTTAACTGTAACGGAAATCATCCAGCGAACTACAAGGGTTGCGCGGTTCACAAGCAACTACAGCAGAAACTCTATCCTGCCTTAAGGGAAAAAAGGCGTCAACAAAAACAATTCAGTACTACCAATCTACCACTACCCACCAGAACAAGTCAACCAGACATAACTTATGCCCAAATAGTTGAAAATGGTTCAGCACAAAAACGAGAGACAATATCTCAACCTACTGAAACTAGCAACATCTCAAGATTAGAAAATATGATGGCCAAACTAATGGATCAAATGAGTACGATGCTTGGTCTACTCACAACCGTCGTAAGCAAACTTGCCTAATGCCTGAAACCAATAGCTACAAAATCGCCGTCTGGAATGCCAATGGGCTCCAACAACACGCCAGGGAACTAAAAATGTTCGTAAATGAACAAAATATTGACGTTATGATGGTTTCCGAAACACACTTTACGGACAAGAATTATCTGAAAGTTCCTAAATATAAGCTTTATCATACAAATCACCCTGATGATAAAGCACATGGAGGTACAGCCATAATAATTCGAGATGATATAAAGCATTTCGAAAAAGAAAAATTCCGCAAAGACTACCTGCAAGCCACCAGTATAACCATAGAGGAAGCCTATGGACCATTAACAATTTCTGCGATTTATTGCCCACCCAAACATAACAACAAGGCAGAACAATTTCAAGAATTCTTCAGTACGCTAGGTAATAGATTTATAGCAGGAGGAGATTATAATGCAAAACATTTAATGTGGGGTTCAAGAATAATAACCTCAAAAGGTAGAGAACTGCTCAAAGCCATAAGGAAAGATAACTTACAACATATCTCTACTGGTGAACCAACATATTGGCCTTCAGACAGAAATAAAAAACCAGATACAATAGATTTCTGTATTACAAAAAATATTGATCCAAAAAAGGGTCAGGCAGAATCATGTTTCGACCTGTCTTCTGATCATTCACCAATAATAGTAACAATTTCTTCAAAAATTACCATCAAAGATAAACCCCCTTCTCTGTGCAATAATAGAACTAACTGGCCCTCATTTAGAGAAAACTTAGACCAAAATATCTCTCTAAACTTAACGTTACAAACTGAAATGGATATAGAAATAGCAGCAATAAATCTTACAAAAAATATACAGGAGGCAGCATATTCCGCGACTCCCAACAGTGAAACATTTCCAAGAAAAAATACACATATATCATGTACAATACAGAAAAAGATAGCAGAAAAAAGAAAGTTACGACGAAATTGGCAACAGCAAAGGACTGAAGAGAATAAAAGAAAATTTAATAGGGCCATAAAAGAGCTGAGAGATCTAATCCAAATTGAACAAAACCAAGGCATTCAAGAATACCTAGAAAACTTGACATCAACTGAGGCTACAGACTATTCGTTGTGGAAAGCAACAAAAAAGCTTAGGAGATCCCTGCAGCATAACCCACCTATTAAAACAAGCGAAAATAATTGGGCGAGAAGCAATAAAGAGAAGGCCGACATTTTCTCAAAACACTTAAAAAATGTTTTTAAACCTTTCCAGTCTCAGCTACATAAAGATGACGAAAATAAAATTACTAGCTTTCTAGATTCGCCATTTCAAATGGATTTACCGCACGAGAAATTAACGGTCAAAAAAGTTAAACATACAATAATGAGAGAGATTAATATTAAAAAAGCTCCTGGTTATGACTTAATTACTGGCAAAATTTTAAAAGAACTATCAGAAAAGGCTATAAAACTATTAACATATATATTTAATGCTATGCTACGAATTAATTACTTCCCTAGTATCTGGAAAGTAGCTAAAATATTAATGATACTTAAACCAGGAAAAATACCAGAAGATGTGACCTCCTACCGACCTATAAGTTTATTACCAATAATCTCGAAAGTTTTCGAGAAATTATACATAAAAAAACTAAACTATATAATAGAGAAAAGAAAAATTATTCCAGAACATCAGTTTGGCTTTCGCAATAAGCATGGGACTATAGAACAAGTGCATAGACTTGTAAACCAAATAAACGCTGACCTAAATGCCAAAAGATATTGTTCGGCTGCTTTCCTAGACATATCTCAGGCTTTTGACAAAGTATGGCATACGGGCTTGCAGGTTAAACTAAAGAAACTTCTCCCTCATCCGGACTATCAGCTACTAAAATCGTATCTCACTGACAGACATTTTATTGTAAATCAAGGCGATGAACATACCGAATTAAATCCCATATATTCAGGAGTTCCGCAAGGTAGTGTACTGGGTCCAGTACTGTATCTTCTGTATACGGCTGATCTGCCCACCACAAAAATAACTACTGTGGCAACATATGCAGACGATACAGCAATCTTAGCATCCCATGAAGATCCAGTCACAGCATCAATAAACCTACAAACCCACCTGGAGCAAATACAATTATGGTTGAAGACATGGCGCATTAAAGCCAATGAATCAAAATCCACGCATATAACGTTTACCCTGCGTAGAAGAACATGTCCACCAGTAAATATCAATCATCGTCAACTCCCCCAAGCAGAGCATGTTAAATATCTTGGTATGCATTTAGATCGACGCCTAACCTGGAAGAAGCACATACTCTCTAAATGGAAACAACTAGGACTAAAATTATATCAAATGTATTGGCTCATTGGGCGCAAATCCAAGTTATCATTAGATAACAAGGTATTGCTGTATGAGTCTATACTCAAGCCCATTTGGACATATGGAATTCAACTATGGGGTACCGCTAGCAAATCTAATATATCCATCATTCAACGGTTCCAAAATAAGGTGTTGCGTGCCATTGTTGATGCTCCGTACTATATTTCAAATAAAGTGATACAACGCGATATTCCTCTAGAACCTATAACGAGTGTAATCCAACGTGTTTGTGTGAAGTACTTCGAAAGAGTGTCAGTGCATCCCAATGTACTCGCTAATCAGCTAAATATGCGACGTGATAGTGAAGTGCGTAGACTAAAACGTTTAACACCACCTGATCTGATTACTGGATATATGTAGAGTTTAGAATAAGCATTAGAATAAGACTAATTAATTAAGATAATATTTTATACAGAAGATTGCTTAATGAAGTGATTTTCTACATGCCATGTATATATAATATAAACAGAAGAAATACTTATTGCCAATAGGGCAGATTGTGGACTCACGAAGAGTAATAAAAAAAAAAATCTAAGAATAATTTAGATTTACGCCCTATCAGCCAATACATTTGCTTTAGTTCAAGCCCAAGCTGTTTGCGTTTTGTCACTATATGTTTTTTCCATGTTAAACGTCCATCAAAATACGTACCTAGATACTTAACATTGCCTGCTTGCGGCAGTTCATAATTATTCAATTTTACTGAGGGATAAGTCCTTCTAGAAAGTGTGAATGTCACATGGGTAGATTTTGTCTCCTTTGCTTCGATACGCCATGTTTTTGTATATAGATCAATTTACTCATCATTATGTTTCACAATAAAGTATGTGTGTGTGTGTGAGGTATGATTTCAGTAGTTGAGTGAGTACCTGTAGTGCAGAGTGCCACACCTTGCCGCAGGCTTGAGATATATCGAGAAATGCAACGCAGCAATATTTTTAATTATTTAAGTTTTTGTTAATTTGGTTGACTAATCTGTGTATTTGTTCTGTTGTACCGTAGCTTAAATTTAGATAGAGAGGATGTTTCTTGAAGATAAAGCTTCTGCTTGTAGCGGATAAGAAGCATACTTGAAGTGCTATATTAACAATAGCTGCAGAACTCTGATATTTATATATAAACTAGAATATATTAAATAAAATATGTTGACTATTCTCTGGACTGGTCTGGAACTGGACCCAATTGAATTTTCTGTCGTTAAAACAACCATATGTTAAAAAAGAGCCAAATCCTGTCGATCAATGAAGAACTATTTGATTTAAAATTAACACACATTTCCAATCAAAACATATGACGAATTTGAAATCTTCTTAAGCTTCTTCTGTGAAATAATGTTATTTATCACAAAATTATTTCCAAAAAATGTAATTACATGCGTGAGAACAGGAAGAAGTCACTTATACTCATAGAGGGAGGAATTCATATATACCAAGTATGGTGTCTAGACTACATTTGTTATCCAGCCAGTTATACAATTACGCCTCTCGTGTTGAAAATATCTATATCATTTTGGCCCTCTTTTTCCCAATTTTTCTTATTCAAGATATATCGAAGAACAATCACCTAAAAACGTATAATAATTAATGCTGGAACATTCAAGGAACCTTGCTGTTGTTTAAATATTTTTGTGCCACTCCTAAAGGACGTGTCAGTTTCTAATATATTTTAATACCATAATTCACGAATATTTAATGGTGAGATATAATTGTTAACTTCTTTAATGCACTTTTAAATATTACTTTCACCCTATCCCTGTAGATTTATATGAAGCTGGTTTATTTAAGTTGAAGTTATATAGTTATATAGCTTATATTTGAATTTTGTTTAGTCTGTTTGACTTTTATCTAATAGAACAATAAAAAGCATTGTTTAGTTTTTACTATCAGTGAAAAAAATTTCTTTCACTTATATACTCGTGTGTTTCTTTTCGACGGACAAATATGAACAGATGAAAAACGAAGTCTAGACACTATTATTTAATTTCTGCTATAGAATTAGATTAATATTAGGCCATGTAATAATAAATTTTATTAATATATATAAGTTATTGCTATAATTAATTTTGAGAATTTTTTGTAATTCTTAGATACAATATCTTCTTCTTTAAATTTTTTCAAAATATTATTCATTGCTACCCATTTTATGTTATTTTCTTTAATACATTATTTGATGGAACTATCATTATTTGATGAAAAGTTTTACTTTTTTTAGAATTATTGCCAGTAATTATTTTAGTAATTGATCGATACAAACTTATATCTAAATCTAATACACTATTGTTAAATGGTAACTTATGCACTTCATAGACATGACGCAGATTTAAGTGTTTATTGAGTGCATTAGGACGTACCGACTTGAGATTATCACTTTAAGTTCTACTCTTTGTAGGTTTTCCGGGTTATTTCACGATGATCGGGCTTATTGCAAACATATTATAATAGCACTTAATATTGGATCCTCTGAAAGAGAGTTTTGTAGTATTTACTAGTAACTTTACTAGCCTAAGGATAACTTCAACTAATGTCTAATACATTTGGATTAGTTTAAACTCAATTTCTTTACCATCTGTAAATATATGTTTCTTACAAGTCATCTCTTAACTAAATTCTGATCTAGGGGTGGAGAAAAAATATCGATATATCAATATTTTCTGCAAAAGCTATGGATATTTTTGGCCGATATTTTTTTGCTCGCTATATCGATATATCACAATAGATATCGATTTTTTTTAAAATATACATCACCCCTATTCTGATCTAAAAATATTACTAGGTATTTGACATTTTTATTGGTGAGATTTGGTAATTGTTAATGCTCACTGGATCACGTGTACTTTTTCGCAAATATATTGTCTCATTCATTTTAATACGCCATATTTTCAATCATATAATTTGGATTTTATTTAGAAGGGTTGAATGTTTCTTGTAGCTGATACTGGATTCTCGTGTTATTATATATCACTGCCATATCGTTAGCGTATTCTGCTACGGTGATACCCTGAGGTTAGTAGGAACATCTGAATATATTTGGCGTAGTACGCGCATCACTCTGTTTCAAATTTCGTTCTAAATATTAAAGCGTATTTAAATGTTTTATTGAGATATTTTAATCTTATTAAATAGTTATTTTGATTTCAGGGTACCAGATCTAATATTATATCATATTAATACAAATTACATCACTGTTAAAAATGTAGTACTTTCCTTAATTTAAGTGACATCCCATATCGTTTTTTACTGTCTCTGTGTCTCTGTATTTTCACTGCTACTTTATTATATTTATGGTTTATAACGACTGCGATTCTGTCAATCCTAGATTCGGTCGGTGATTGATGTTCAAGAGAATCATCTAATACTTTCAGTTTGCTTAAGATTCGAGTTCTGATCGATACATTGCAGACCAGCCCGCTTGCATTTTCGTTAAAGCAAAGATAGTGCTTTTTTTTAAATATGGAAAGTTGCTTCACAGAAACTACTGAGACTTTTAAGTTGAAATTTAGAATATCATGTCTTTTACAGATTAATACTACTAGATTTAAGAAGGTGGTATCATAAATATAAGTTATGAAAATATGAAGGGCCCGAAAATACAAAAAAATACAGAAAGTAAATTTGAACGTCAAAACTATTTTATTTCAGGAAAGAACGAACAATTTAAATCTATTCGAACATGAACCAAACTACCCACATCTAAGCGCTTCACTCATCACAATACTTCGGCCATATAAGCATGTCGTTTCGTCTTCAAATATACAATTTTCGTAGTCAGGCCCGTCAACAGTCGCGTAATATAACACATATACATTTTCTATCTCTCTCTATATCTTTTGCCTTAGACGCCATATTCACCCTTCTTTAACTTCTTCTTAACTCTTTTTCAACTTAAGTTATTATATGTGCTTCTAAATATAATCAAATATGTTCCAATAACAAATATGTCTGCAGATGCAGAATTGGAATTAAAGAACAAAACGTCGCTAACTTAAATATAAGAAAAAAAAAATTGATATTTATATAACAATATTGTTGACAGATATCCAATCTTACGTTATGTTGTTTTATATCAGACAATTTTACTTTACTTCGTACGTTTTTCTTTGTTGAACGGAATAAACGTATTGATATACCTAATATATAGTATGTTGAACAAAACATTGAACTCATGCCGTCAAAATTGAATTGACGAAGTCAAAACTTTGCAATGTTGCCGCGTTAACCCTGAGTTTTAGTTAATTTTAGCTCTGGCTTAACAAAATTCTAATATAAATAAAATAATGAAATAAAAGTATTATCAGATGCATATATTATCGAAGAATTTAAACTACAATTGATTATAATCTCTAATCTACCTAATTAACTATTTTATATCAAAGAAAGGTGTTTTACTTTCCTTATGAAGCATATTTATCTTTTACGTTTAGTTCTAGTTTCCTTCGTTGTAGTGTTTCCTTGTCAAGTACATTTTATATCAGTTAGTTGCTTCTGTTACCACCTGTCTACATTTTTCTTCATAAAATTGAATTAAAACATTTGCCATATCTGCAAAACAGTTGCTATTCATTCTTTCCTCGTACATTTTTAACCAAATGCTCATGCGTATTCTGAACAATTACACACATATGTTATCTATACATATACATCTTTTACACTATACAATACGATATCTTACATACATACATGTATAGATACTAATTATATGCTCACCGTTAGTTGTTCCATCACCTTGGAAATGGTCAGCATTGAATCATAATCCCACATTCAGCAAGTTTTATTCAAGTGCCATCCATCATTTGCCAATTTCTTCCTCCATGTGTCTGATCGACTTCATCCAAATCGAACGTGTTATTAACCATTCCTATCTCCAGCATGAAGAACACTATATCTGCAATGAATTATTAATAAAGGTTATGACCAATAGAACCTAATCAATTGTTATTTCAACGTTTACCTTATGTCATCAACTTTTGTTATCTTAGCATTATGTTTATTATCATCTTGCCATAAGTGACGCAATTTCTCATTATAAAATATTCATGTCCATTTTAAATACTGAAGTTGAAATAAGTCTTCCTTGATTTTATTATATTGTTTCAAAAATTGCATTATTTTAAATATGTCGGGAAGTTCCATTAGACTTCCTCGAGGGTTATCTTTACACCATTTAAATCCTTTATTACCCAACAGTGTATGAAAGTATGTTCTACATCCTTCAAACAGCTGCGTCTATCTAAGATTTCTATGGATACTTTGCCGACTAACAGTTTCCTATGAAATAATTGTATTAAATTATGTTCCTATCGAAAAAACTATTCACTGTTTTTATATATCTCATATATTCGATCTCTGATAGAACTAGTATCAAGCTGATCTTGATATGTCACCCGCTCGTATGAAGAGTTTGAGGTTGAGGAATGAAGTTTCTTTTCGGTGAACCCAAGATTATATTTTTCATTTTTGAGATATTTTAGTGTGTGCCTATACTAATATTCAGTGCAGCTGCAAAACGCCAAAAATGTTTTCGGTAATAATCGCAGAAACTTAATATTTACTAGTAAAAATGCCTCTCTAATACATCTTACTGGCAAAAAGGCCTCCGTTTTCTCGTTCCTGTTCGAAGTAATTGATTGCAGACGGAACATGTTCTGCTTAGCTTCGGCATTTTTAGTCAGAGTAATAATAGCAGCGATTTGAAATGTATCAAAATAAGCGGAGCATTAAAACAACGTTTGCCGGTTTATGACTTAAGTTAGTTATAATAACTAGTATTTGGAAGAATTTTGCAGACATTTGACAACCAGACTTTCGTAACCTCAGTCGGTTACATGTTGGAACGTATCAGACATCATTGTTCCTCTTTTTAACTAGAATAAAGTAAGAATGAAAATATTGTTTGATTATAAAACGATTTTATAAATTTCTTCAGGTAATACATTAAACAATTGGACGTAGCTCACTGTTATTTTGAATAGACTATACTAGACTGTATGAGCGTCCTATGCGGTGTCACATTTTGTAGTGGAAAGTTTCACAATATGTTTCAAATTCCTCAAAATTAGTTCACAATCTTGTAAAAAAGTATGAAATTGTTTATTTAAAAATCAAAGAAAGGAAACGAACAAAGAAAACATATAAGAATTGGATTTTCTGTATGAATTATTGATGCATTCTTTAAAAGATAATTTTGTGTCATATAAAAATGGATCGTAACCTTATAATGTCGATATAACGGTCTATTAACGACGATTCATATTCTGCGCTTTTCCTTCGCTGCGTTTTTCTTCATTTCGAGGGCCGTTTTAACTCTACAAGGTAAAGAAGTCGAATTTTTATTACGATGAACGGTGCTCGTAAAAAAACTATAAAAAATAGTGCTGGATATATATAAATCTTGTTTTTCTGTCTCTCAGCGATACGATCTCCGCTGTTCACGATTTTTAGCTCTTTAAAAAGATGACAAACTGAGTGTATGGTTTACGAGATTAAGGTTTTCTAGGAAAGTTGAGTTTTGTACTTATTTTTTTTTAATTTTCTATTATAAAATGTTTTATTGGTATACAATAATTGGGCAGTTGGGTACTAGTTTTTATTCTGTGATCAAAGAATACGAAGAGTTTTGAAATATAATTAAAACGGACTAAAATTAATAATTAACATATTTCATCTCATTTAATTGTCATTGATTACCTTTTACTGGACTGTTTCAGTCGCTATATTTGGTTCTACTAGTTTCATTCGACTGATTTTTAATGTGGCTCTGTCATCTTAGCCGCGACCTTGACAAAAATGTACCCAATTATATATATATATATATATATATATATATATATATATATATATATATATATATATATATATATTTATATCATTTTTAATTATGTCATGAATTAGATTTTTTTCTATGATTAGGTATATGTTTAAGTTCTATTATATTTTCTATATCTTAAATATAAAAATGAATCGCAAAATGTGTTGGTAAGCGCATAACTCAACAACGCCTGGACCAATTTGGCCAAATATTTTTTTAAAATGTACGTTGAAGTTCAAGGATGGTTTTTACGGCGAGAAAAATTAGAATTATTGCTGGAAAAACCCTAAAAACAGCCCTTTTCTTTTCCCATACAAATGATTTGTAACTAAAACGTAGTCAATTTGAGCTTTATTGCTATGGTATAAAGTTCATATTAAATTACAAGCACTCACTGTTGTCTAAGCAATATAGGTGTGTTCCTAACGTCAAAGATCATATCTATCAAAACAATGTGCGTGTGAGCGTTGGAGCACAGAATACATAGTTGGAGGAGTTTAATGTCGCGTTCCGAAACTCGTGTTTCTTTTGTATTAGTTTCGGCACGCGAGATAAAATGCATCAGTTTCCACGTCATTACATCAGTCAAACAAAAATCGCGTTACCAACAGTGTTTTATTATTTTTAATATCCAAATTTTAAATAAATAAAACAATTCGTACGGCTTAAAAGGATTTGAGTTCAAGTCATATCAAATTAAAAAAAAAAGTTGTCTGTTACAGATGACAGATGACAGATGTACGTTTTGACAGATGACAGATGAATTGTCAACTGATACACGAAACAAATTCGTATATCGTGTTTTGTGCAGAGTGTTTAGTTAGTTAGTGTTTGTTTAGTTCGTGATTAGTGAAAAAATAATTTATATTTGATATGCCTCCTATAAGACGAAGCAATTTAGGTAGAAGAACCAGAAATGCTATAAACCAAGCTAATTACCGATCTAATCGTACTGCACAAGAACGTGACGACGGAAATGAACGTGAAAGAATTCGGATATCACAAACGCGTGAAGCGCGAGCGCGACATTCAACTAATAATCGCGCAAGTTTGAATCGAGCTGCTTTCAGTTACGATGTGTCAATTGACTACAGTAACTACCAATGTATTGTTATTGGTTCTATGAACTTGGTTTGCTCACACTGTAAGGCATTAAAATACAAAAACGAAGCCAATGGATTGTGTTGCGCAAATGGTAAAGTGAAATTGATACCATTGGATCCACCACCAGAACCATTGTACTCAGTGGTTTCAGGAATAGGAACAGATTCTATACACTTTTTGACACATATCCAACAATATAACAATTGCTTTCAAATGACTTCATTTGGGGCAACAAATGCAGTTCGGGAAAATTTTATGCCAACTTTCAAGGTATGTATTATAGCAGTTACTCATAATTATTTTAGCGAACAAAATTTTCTGTCACCAAAGTTAAGATGTGTTACTAATCTTCAATTTCTTAATCATTACGAAATATATCACTTAGTCATCATATTATATGATGATTCAGTTTCAGTGACACTTTTATTATATTTTATATTTGATAGATATTTGTTAAAACTAAATATATACTTTTTAAGATCAAATATTATTTAAGTTTGATCACTGACAATCCATTAATTTATACCACACCATAATATTTTTTTTATTTACAGATACAAGGGCAAATATATCACAGAGCAGGTTCACTGTTACCAGTGTCAGATAGCGACAACAAATTCCTGCAAATTTATTTTATGGGCAATTCACCACAAGAAATTGATCTGCGTTGTGCACATAACAATTTAGTAAAGAGGTCTATTGTAGAACAATTACAAACTTTATTTCATCAACACAATCAATTGATTATATTGTTTAAAACTGCCCTGGATCTGATGCCATCCGATAATCACAAAATTGTAATCAGAGCTGATAAAACACCTGCAGGTCAACATACAAGACGTTTTAATGCACCAACTATTGATGAAGTTGCTATCGTTGTAGTTGGAGAAAATTTGGAATCCCGTGATATTGTTTTACATCGTCGGAATGATCAATTACAACGTATAAACGAAACACACCGCTCATATGATGCACTGCAATATCCCATTATATTTTGGCAAGGTGAAGATGGCTACGATTTATCAATAAAAATGATAAATCCCATTACAGGTAACTAAAATATTAGTTTAGCTATGGCGATAATATCTCAGTCACTATATTATGTATTTGAATGCTATTAAAACAAAATCTGTTTACAGGTTCTGAAACCAACAAAAAAGTCAGTTCAATGAACTATTATTCATACCGCTTAATGATTCGGGAAAATGAAGATAATCACATATTGAAATGTCGGCGATTATATCACAAATATGTTGTTGACATGTATGTTAAAATTGAAACGGAGAGATTAACATTCATCAGGTTGAATCAAACCAAACTCCGATCTGAAGAGTATATTCACCTTCGAGATGCGATTAATACTGATGGAAATGCACAGAATGTCGGTCGGATGACTATTCTTCCAGCAACATACATCGGAAGCCCTCGGCATATGCACGAATATGCTCAAGATGCCATGTCGTATGTTCGTCATTATGGTACAGCAGATTTGTTCATCACGTTTACATGCAATCCGCAATGGATAGAAATTAAGCAGGAGTTTTTTCCCTGGGCAATCACCCATCGATCGTCATGATATTACAGCCAGAGTCTTTAGACAAAAGTTGAAATCTTTAATGAATTTCATCGTAAAACATAATGTGTTTGGTGAGACACGCTGCTGGATGTATACTGTGGAGTGGCAGAAACGAGGATTGCCACATGCACACATTTTGATTTGGTTGGTTGAAAAGATAAGGCCAAATGAAGTTGATGCAGTGATATCAGCTGAAATCCCTAATGTACAAGTAGATCCTGGATTGCATGAGGTAGTTATCAAAAACATGATACATGGTCCCTGTGGAACTCTTAATCAAAATTCACCGTGTATGATGGATGGTAAATGTTCAAAACGATATCCACGGACATTAATATCGGAAACAATTACTGGTAATGACGGTTATCCATTGTATCGTCGCAGATCGACAGCAGACAATGGAAAATCAACAATTGTCAAATTAAATCAACAAGATATTGAAATAGATAATCGTTGGATTGTTCCATATTCACCCATTTTATCAAAGACATTCAAAGCACACATCAACGTTGAATCTTGCCATTCAGTGAAATCGATTAAATACATTTGCAAATATGTAACCAAAGGGAGTGATATGGCTGTGATTGGAATTGGTGCAGAGAATTCTAATGATGAAGTTACCCAATACCAAATGGGCCGCTATGTCAGTAGTAATGAAGCAGTTTGGCGAATATTTTCTTTTCCTATTCATGAGAGACACCCTTCTGTTGTTCACTTAGCTGTGCATTTAGAAAATGGACAAAGAGTGTATTTTACAGCACAGAACGCAGTACAAAGAGCTGCTCAGCCATCATCTACTACATTAACCAGTTTTTTTGAGACATGCCAAAACGATGATTTCGCACAAACATTGCTATATTCTGAAATGCCAAAATATTATACCTGGAATCAATCCTCAAGGAGATTTATACGACGGAAACAAGGAAAACCAGTTCCAGGATATACAGGTGTATATTCCACCGATGCGATTGGCCGGATTTATTCAGTGCATCCAAGCAATGATGAATGTTTTTATTTACGACTGCTATTAGTCAATGTACGTGGCCCAACATCATTCCAACAGTTACGAACTGTTGATGGTGAATTGTGTGGATCCTACAGAGAAGCCTGTCAACGTTTGCAATTGCTTGAAAATGACGCTCATTGGGATCAAACTCTCAATGATGCTGTAATATCATCACACGCTCATCAAATACGAACATTGTTTTCTATAATCATATCTACATGCTTCCCATCAAACCCAATTGATTTGTGGATCAAGTACAAAGATTATATGTGTGATGATATTTTGTATCAAATACGGAATAGAATGGGAAATCCAAATATACAAATCAGTGAAGAAATTTACAATGAAGCATTGATTTCAATTGAGGACATGTGCTTGATAATGTCAAACAAACTATTAATTCAATTAGGCCTGACCGCGCCCAATCATCCAATGCATGACGCTTTTAACCAAGAGTTGCATCGAGAAAGACTGTATGATCTCAACGCTTTGAAAGAATTAATTCAAACAAATCTTCCACTGTTAAATGAACAACAGAAGTATGTATTTGAAACTCTTATGAAAGTAACAAATGATGAAACTGGAGGGATTTACTTCTTAGATGCACCTGGTGGTACAGGAAAAACATTTTTGATTTCATTAATATTAGCAACAATTCGCTCACATAATAAAATTGCACTTGCACTCGCTTCGTCGGGAATCGCAGCAACTTTGCTTGAAGGTGGTCGAACAGCCCATTCAGCACTAAAATTGCCATTAAATATGCAAAGCAATGAAACTCCAACCTGCAACGTTTCGAAGAACTCTGCAATGGCAAAGGTTTTGCAGCAATGTAAATTGATTGTTTGGGATGAATGCACGATGGCACATAAAAAATCTTTGGAGGCTTTAGACAGAACCTTAAAAGATCTACGTAGCAATAATAACCGATTTGGTGGTGCAATGATTTTATTAGCATGAGATTTTCGTCAAACATTGCCAGTGATTCCACGATCAACGCCAGCTGATGAATTCAATGCATGTCTAAAGTCCTCCAATTTGTGGAAACATGTCAAAGTACTTCATTTAAGCAAGAATATGCGTGTCGAGTTGCAAAATTACCAATCTGGGAACATATTCTCTAAACAACTCATTGACATTGATAATGGCAAATTTCCTATAGACATGTTGACTGGCTGCATTAACTTTCCTCAAAGGTTTTGTCAGTTAACTCGATCAAAAGATGAACTTATTCAGAAGGTGTTTCCAGATGTTTCTCAAAATTACAGAAACCATGATTGGTTGAGCGAACGAGCTATACTGGCTGCAAAAACATAGATGTAAATGAATTAAATTTCAAAATTCAAGAACAAATTACAGGCGAATTGAGGATATATAAACCAGTTGATTCGGCTACTAATCAAGATGATGTAGTCAACTATCCACCGGAATTTTTAAACTCGCTGGATTTGCCAGGATTGCCACCTCACAATCTTCAATTAAAGGTTGGATCGGTGGTTATAATGTTGCGAAATATCAACCAACCGCGTCTTTGCAACGGTACACGGTTAGCGATAAAAAATTACTAAACAATGTGATAGAAGCAACTATACTCAAAGGAAAGTATAAAGGAGAAGATGTTCTCATACCGCGCATCCCAATGATTCCGACTGATGTGCCATTTGAGTTTAAACGACTACAGTTTCCAGTACGGCTTGTTTTTGCTATGACTATAAACAAGTCCCAGGGGCAATCATTAAGTGTTTGTGGTATTAATCTAGAAAACCCATGTTTCTCACATGGTCAATTGTATGTTGCCTGTTCCCGTGTTGGAAAACCATCAGATTTGTTTATCTATGCGCCAGGTAATCAAACAAAAAACATCGTATACTACAAAGCACTACAATGATAATAATAATAATAATTATGATTCACATGATTAACAATAAAGCGATTACTTACTTTTCAATCCTTACATATGTTCTATTTAATTATTTTTTATTCACAACGCCCTATCACCAGGGTGATGGTTCTGTTCAGGAGAATTTTTTAAAATACGTAGGCACAAAAACTGCCACATTACAAATCTTTTTGACAGGACGAAGTCTGTCGGGTCAGCTAGTTTATTATAATATATTATTTGAAAATAGCAATTAACATATTAAAATACGATATACGATATACGATTATACGATAAAACATTTGTGGGGTAATATTCCATTTTGTAGAAAAATTACATTCCTTTTTACAGATCTGCAGAACTTTAAAATATAAAAGTAATTCTACTTCGTTTAAGTTGAAATTATTAATTGCATATTAATAGTATTCAGTAACTTTTTTTCTTTTTTTTTTAAGTTAGTACGTGAAGGTACATCTCCGTCTCGTTTATACTACCGTTGGAAAATATAAGCACTGCTCCAAGTGCTAAACTAAAAATAAAATTAACTGCTCCAAGCAATTATCTCCGTCCTTTCCTCTCTCATAATTTATACAGGAAAGGGTTCGTACATCATCGTCTGATATCACGAATAGGACAAAAAAGTCGAACCGTGCATTTGACTGAAAATAGTAATTATTATTTTCAGCCGCTAGTTTTTTAACTATCGATTGTTTCGACTGTTTTCAATCGATAGTTCCCAACGTTATTTTTTACGAAACGTTTTTTCGAGATTAATCTGAGTTGAATGTTTGATGAAAAAGTCGCGAATATTAAAGCCAACGCTGTATAAGCGAACTAAGAATCTGTGTAGCGAATAAAAGCCAATCAACCCATAATTCGGAACTTTTAAAACCAATAGCTAAAGGCAAATGATGCTCAATAAAGGAATAATTTCTTTTCAACAATTTCGCATCCAGAAACAAATCATAATGAACAGCAAGATTTTTACATCACACTATTTTTGACTATTTCTTGTGGTAATGCAGTTGGAATAAATAGTTACTATAAGTTCATTGAGCTCAATTTAGCCACTAACAAAATAACAAGATAATTGGACTCTCTGAATATAGCATTTTCTATAAGAATACAGCGAAAATTTGATGCTTATGTAAAATGTTATTTAATTACTTTATAAACTTAGCATATGTGTATATAGCTATTTGTAGAATGGTTTAATTACATGTAGAATGATTCACAGCCTTATAATCTTTTTAAAATCCTACCACCTGTTCAGCCCATCAACCGTGTCATTTTTAATAACATTTTTGAATTTAGTTTAATTTTTTTTGTCATATTTTAAAGTCTCCTTTTTATTAACTAGGGTTTATTTTAGTTCAAATTATTATAGAACTTAGTGCTTAAGGTGGACTCCGAACCATGGTTCTGGGATTAATCCTACCGACTGACAAGTGACTAACTTAGAGATTATTCCAGAAGACATCCAGTCTTACCCAGCTTGGCTGCTGGTGTGACTGGGATCATTTTTCTTATCGGGTTTTGAACCATTGTTCTTGGGACAAACATAATTACAAACATTCATTTACAAACATGCTCCAGCAGTATTTGAACTAGCAACTATTGCGACAGTAGGTGAACCGTCCAGTCGCCTTAACCACTGCGCCTGACTGACGGCTTATTTTAACGGAAATATATATAGATATATACGTATATAAATATATACGTATATAGATATATACGTATATAGATATATACGTATATAGATATATACGTATATATATATATATATATATATATATATATATATATATATATATATATATATATATATGCTTACATCTTAAGAACTTAATTTTCCAATTTTCTGCGCCGACAAACTTTCCCCATAGACAAGAGACAAAAAAACGGGCGAAGAGAATCACTGAAAACTTTAATCCGTTATTCTGCAGCCGCTATTTGCAGCTTTCCTTTTCGGATTTTCCCGCTAAAGTCAATACCCTTCCAAGACGATTGCGAGAGTCTTCCAGACATTGTCGGGACCTCCCTGTGGGAAACACTGAGAACGAGTAAATATTTTTTCAGGTGGAGTATACAGCACGGTCGATAGCGTCAAACAAATGTTCAAGTATGAAGGACAAATAGTTGTAAATAACACTGCACAGGACTGTTTATATTTGAAGGAAATAATATACAATATATAGATATACAAATGTATTATTTATCTATTTTTAAAATATAACTTGTAATAATATGTATTTTCACTTTTTTTAATACTTTCTTATTATTTAGATCATTTATTAAATTTGATACTTATGAAAGGAAATAGGAGAACCAAGCCTTGAACTGCAAACCACTTAAATTTCGGAATATTAATAATTTCAAAAGTAAAGAAATATAGTTCATAATACAAAAATTAAATTCTAAGAATTGCTAAAGTATAATGAACTTAATATAAGATCAAAGAGTGAAGGTTACATTTATATTTAGAGAAAACTATTATTTCACCAACTTGCACACGGAATTGATTGGTTAATTGTTGGAATTTTTTCTGTAATATATTGAGAATTTTGGTTCTGAATCTCATAAAATAAAGGAGGCGTTAAATCTGGATTTCACGGTGGTAATTCAATATCATATTGGTAACTAGGGAATCTTAAGTGAAAGGTATAAAGGATATGGGAAGTGGTTCCATGTTGTGGATAAATCGCAGTATTCAAGTTTTTAACTTTAAAGTTAAAAATGAATTTGTTTTTAAGACGCTTTTTATCTATTATTATATTGAAAAATTAGTTTTAAGATGAAATTGGCTGTTGGGTGCATGAATTTTTTATACTGACATAATGACAATTTTATTCAAAGGTATTATATTTTAGCAACCTAGTAATACCGTGTCGAGATAACGATGTTTGTTTGGTAAATCATCCAATCATTAATCAATTTTTGCAGTTATTTAGTATTTAGAAACCTTGTGTTAACCAAACCTTGTTGCATCGATCTGACCATGTGGCAATCAAAAGTCGGTATATCAAATGAGTCCGCAGGATGCGGCAGAACCATTCGAGCTGCAACAGCGTACTTCTCACAGCTTTTAACGCAATGTGAGGCCGCCAGGTGTCATGGAGGGATTAACCTTTGGATATTTTACTCGCTATTGCTGGTGGTATTGCTGACTCTTTAATCCATTTTGCTTCCTAATTCATGATTCTCCGGGCTGTTCATGTCATTGACATCTAATCATCATATTTAAATTGAACCCGATTGTGATATGAGTGTTTTAAATCAAACAACAAAAATAATTAATATCAACAATACATTTTTGAGTTCATAGTTGAGTTTTCATAATTAGCGCCTCTATGCACTGAATATTGCGACATTACTAAATGGAAAATTCTTATTTTTTGTATAAATATACCAAAGCAAGAAAATATAGCATGTTTCTTTTGATGTTTTGATTGTTTCATCAAGATTATCTCTTCATTGTTTTTTGACTGCTATTTTTAATTAACTTAATTATTTCAGTTTGCATTTCTGACACATTCGACAATATATTGTAGTTCACGATTAATTTAGATACTCTTCCCGGAATATTCTAACGTTAATTTCTCAAATATTAACGTACTCCCCCGAATTTTGCAAAATAATTATGTAATTTATTACTAACACAATTGTTTTTAATTTAACATTCTTTAACGAATTATACATTAAGAATGCTTATTTATAATCTTTAAAGCCAATCTACATTAAACAGAAATAAATATTAGCCAGAAAAAATCCACCATTTTATAATTTATTTCTAAATAGCTAATTGATTTGTTGGTGTTCAACTTCCTTTTGAACTATATAACCTGATCATAGGATGACAGAACTACCACATACCATATTTTATGGTAAGACTTTAAAATTCACTTTTATTCATCAACAAAAGGGTAGTTTTCGATTTTTATGAAATTATAACTGCTGACTATTAAAATTTTACCAAGCGTATTATAATGAGTATAACAATCATATAACATGCAATCAGCATTCAAAGAAAGTTAAAATTCAAGTTGATGAGATAATTTACTCGACTATCATAATATTGTTCTTAGGTCAGATTGTTGACAGTAAGTATCATTTGGGTGTTTTGTGTAGCCTCATGTTTTTGTTAGGATAATGCGCCTTCTGGCACAGATTTTTCGTGAACCTGCTTTAAAAATTCAACTCGTTACACTCATTTCCCAATCGCCCTATTTTCTTTGAGGTTTCTCCTTCTGACGAAGTCAAATCCAAGTTCGTCCATCGATCGATGGACGAACCAACAGTATTTATAAAGTTGGAAAAAAGTTGACATACATGAATTGTATTGAAGTATATTACTTTGAACAGGGTGAAATTAATTTGGAAACAAATAAATCAATTGTACTTTGTATTTTTGTATTTTAATAGTCAATTTTCTTATCGGTATATAAATATATAACATCAATTTTAACGATGAACTCAATTAGGCATAAATTATTGGTTTTCAACGAAAGAAATCGTTATCCCTTTTAATCAAATCCTACGACACTTTCCTATTCAAATAAATGTCAATTAGATTGAGACAGAAATTACATACATTTCGATTCGTGTTCGTTTATCGGTAAAAATTGTGGTCTTTTACAAAGGGCTCCAATAATTGAGCGATAAAAACGACTGCTCTATAATTACTGTTCATAACATATTCGTTCTATTGATTTGAACGGATTCGAAAAAAAATTGTTTTTTTTTTAGTAATCGATGGCTACTAAATTGGTAGAGAAATAGATAATTGATGTGATAATTTAACTGATATTTTCTCGACTAAAATTGAGGTAAAGTATTGCGTAGGTTAAGGGATTTTTTTAATTTATAATAAAACGACTAAAAATCGAGGGTAAATGTGGTGTTTGCATGGGAAGTTATACGTTCCCCTTATTTCCTTTTAGAGTCGTTGCTGACTTGGCTTTAGAACGACCCGGTTACGAACGATTTGTGTCCGTCAGTGTTGCCCCGGATCTATTTTATTGCCCTTTTTCTACGGTCGACAGAATAACCCATCCAATAGCGAACATCACAAATTTACTTGCAACACAAATCTCTCGACAGTAATGTAATGTCGAGGATCGAATCCGACAATCTTCGTGCGCAAGAACTTTCTTAACTTCGGTGATCCTTTGTGATAGTAACATTTCAAATTATGTGCTCTTTTTTTGTTGATTATTTGTGATAGTGACACTTTACTGCTAAGTGCGAACTTTTCTCACTTTGATTAATTACAATTTACGATGCCGAGGAGAAGACGACCTGATTTAGGTCGTCGCAGTCAATCGAATGTGCGAAGAGCTACCTCACGTGCTAACCGCACTGATGACCAGAGAGAGACAGATCAAGAAAATAGTCGTATTGCTATGTCAGTATTGCGTTCTTTAAATAGTGACAATGAAGTAGATAGGCTTAGAATGCAACGAGTTCGTGCACATCAAACACAACAACAGCGAGCACGACATAATGAAATTGGGCGATTCCGCAGATACAGTGCTCCTGTGATCCTGGAATGAGCTGCATTCCACTATGATGCGGCAACAGATTATTGTGCCGACAAATAGGTAACAATTGGGGAAATGACAATAATTTGTAAATATTGCAAGGCGTTAAAATACAGTGGTGAATCTACTGAATTATGTTGTGCTGGAGGCAAAGTAAAATTGCCACAACCAGATCCTTGACGCTCTTTAGTTTCTGGGACTGGAAATGATTCTAAGCACTTCCTGGCCAACATTCAGAAATATAATATCTGTTTCCAGATCACATCATTTGGCGCTACACATATTATACAGGACAATTTCATGCCCACTTTCCCACAGTTGACCCAAAATTGCATGCAGTAGTTATCAAACACATGATACATGGACCTTGAGGAGTTTTAAACTACAATTTACCCTGTATGGTGGGCGACAAGTATTTCAAGCGATACCCAAGAGATCTGATTGCTGAAACCATAACGGGAATTTATTGATACCCATTGTATCGTCGGCGATCAGTTGCGGACAATGGACGATCGGTAGTTGTGAAGGTAAGAGGACAAAATGTTAGACAATCATTGGATCGTGCCATACTCGCCAATATTCTCCAAAGCTTTTGAGACTCACATCAATGTGGAATATTGTAACTCTGTCCAATCGATAAAGTACATATGTAAATATGTTAACAAATGTAGCCATATGGCCGTCTTCGTTGTAACCAATGCAAATGACGAAATATCACAGTACCAGATGGGTCGCTGTGTAAGTAGCAACGGATCAATATCTTTTCATTTGCGATCCATGAAAGACACCCTACAGAAGTCCATTTGGCAGTCCATTTAGAAAATGGTCAGGAGGAAAGAAGTCGAAGTTTCGAGATTGTCGAGGATCTCAATGCGACCATTCAGAATTTTCCTCCGGGACAGTTGGTTTCCTTCAAATCTGCCGACATCGTTATGAACCAGGACGACGTAGTCAACTATCCCACGGAGTTTTTAAGTTCACCGGAATTGCCTGGATTACCACCTCACAAATTGAAGTTAAATGTAGGATCAGTTGTCATCATGCTGCGTAACATTAATCAACCTCGACTGTGCAATGGAACAAGACTGGCTGTGAAAAAGATGATGAATAACGTCATTGAGGCAACAATCGATGTTGAAATGTTATTAATATATTTGCACTTGCTTTAATAAATTACTTCATTAAAATATTTCGGGATATAATATACATACAACTATAATTGCAATACAAGCAATGGATAAGAAGCGATTTTGTTTTGACAATATTTACTATTAATTTTAACTATATAAACATGAAAATAAAAAACTTGTTTTATTAGTTAAGTTTTGATACATTTCGGCTAGTGGGCGAGAGTAAATAAAAAACCGGGCAAATTCCGGTCGACCAAAACGTCCATAATTTAAAGATGGGTCGACAATAAAATGAAAAACAGAACGATAGGGTGGCAGAGGGTGACATTGGCGGGGAGAGCGGAGAGGTTGAAAAAGCGGTCACACAAACGGTCTGGAAATTTGTCTTGTAAGTAAATTTGCGATGTTCGTTCCATCGGTCGGCGGCAGAGAAAAAAGGGCAATAAAATGGATCCCGGACAACAGTGACGGACACAAATCGTTCGTAACTGGACCGTGCCAAAGCAAACTCAGCATGGCCCGTGCCTATTTGCCGGCAAAGGGAAACACGCCGAAGAGGATAGGAAACAGTTAAACCCTCGTAACTTTCTCTTTCACGTTTATTTTTATTCCTTTAGTGCGTCGTAAAAATTAACCTGATTCCCCTCGAACTTTTCGTTGAGTTTGAAACAGTTAGATCGTGTAAATGAAGCTTGCACGAGGTCTAATCAAAAAATGCCTGGTCTACGATGAGCGAAGGGGATTTTAATGACGGGCAAACACGAAACTTTTGACAAGTAAAATAGTCTTACCTTGTAAGAAATTCTAAATTATATAGTAATTAGTTGATGAGATTCGTCTTAAATTAAATAAATTAAATAATTTAAATTGAGTTAGTTATAACTTTCAGTGTCAATATATAATATCCTTATATTTAAATGATATTAACTCCAATCGCAGAAAAGTATATGAAGTGAAAAATTAAAAATACATCTTTATTATAATTAGGCCTGATGCATCGCAATGTGTCTCGAAGCAGACTCACAACTAAAAATTCTTTTTTAATATGCAATTAGGAAAAAAATTAAACCATTAAAATGAAAAATATTATATTGCTTCATCTAAATAAATCTTAAATTGTTTAATTAAGTTTAAGTATATAACAAACAATGATGTTATCTAATTGATAATATGATTGCATAAATATTGAAGTTTTTTTGTTATATAGGGATATGTGAAAATACCCATGCTATTTAGAACAAAAAAGTAAATTATACCTAAAGATGATGACTTACAAATATTACTTTTTTATTATTATTTTTTCAACTCTGTACCTAAAAAGACAATTAAATTGAAAGCAAGTTAGTATTACCGCAAAAACAAAAATAGGGCTAAAAGGCTAGGAACAGTTTTTCGGCTTCTATATCACGAGGTTGCAAGTTGTACGGTATGATACAAGCTGTAATAAAAGCTGAAAAGAAATAAATATTTTCAACTCAGTACCTAAAAAAATAAACAATCAAAATCAAAACAAGTTAATATTACTACCAAAGCAACAATCAGGTTAAAAGGTCTTTCGGCTTTTCTATCACAAAATGGACCAGTCGCAAATTGTACAAAATGATGCAGGCTGCAACTAAAGCTGAAAAATATAATACGAATCATCTCTATAACAGTAAGATAAATATTAAACTACATTTATTATTCTTCTAACTAGGTGTAATAAAAGTATATATACCCTCCCATTCCATTAACTACAGTCTTCTCTTATTCCATTATTCAAATTCAGTGTAATTTTTAATCAGTTAAAATGTATTCTGGCATTTGTCTTATAAAGAAACAATGGTACAAAATACAGATTTATTTAATAAAATCTAATAAAAATCGCATACATTATTTTAATGAACCATGATGAAATATGATGTGTGAAATATGATTATGTGCGAAATATAATTTTATATGTGTTTTAATAGTAATTCTTATCGCATGTATCATTAGATATTCTCCATATCGCACTATCCTAGCGACGTTGTGCTTCTCGTCCCAACCCATTATAAAATTCTTTTAAAGAAATTTATTACTACTGATAGCGAATAAAAGCGTAGATAAAATGTTAAATGTCATATATAAAAATACTAAAACCAGCTGTTGATAAACTGTAATATCCAGCAATGGAATACACAAAAGTGTTTTGAGATAACACTACTATGATGATTGTAAAATGTAGGGTTTTTACTCTATAGTTCATATTAGCTTTAGTTAAATTAGTTGTGTTACTACTATGTTACTAGTAATTTGGTAAAATTCGTATGAAGGTCCTCTTTTAAGCATAACTGCAAATATTATGGCCAATTCCGACCTAAGAAATCTCGATTTCTTTTTCTTGAACTAATCTTTCTAAATTTTGAAATATTTTAACTAAAGAAAAAGTGTGTGCGTCTATTGATATTGGGTACTTGCATGCCATTATTTTCTACAACTTTTGCTCTTCGTTCTGGCAACATGGAGATATCATTTCCAAAGAATCATGTTGATTTTGCTGCAATCCAGGTATCGATCCATTTTTGCAGTTCTCCAAAATTTCAAAATCGTGTTCCAGCCAAGCTATAAATCCACCGATATAAGCAAACAGTAATCAGAAAGTGCCTGGTGTGTAGGCTGAGTGTAGCAGAACTTCCTATTCGAGCTGCGGCAGTACCTAAAATTGTCATGCAATAGGATATATTTCATTCAGTTTTAGCAGCTCTTAATACTCGTAATACACTGTGCTTTTCCTTATGTACTGCAAGGCTTTATGTGGATGTGGATGGCCTAGATTACATCGATTACATCGCACAATACGCTAAAACAATTGAAGCAGCAATGAAAGTAAATTTGTGTGGTAACCAATTTTTCTCCTTTTGGATAATTCCCGTCGCATGTAAACGTCAGGAAATAGTTGATTTTTCTACTGCTAAGCTGTCTAAGGGTTTTCTTCAATACATTTCCCAATTAATTGTCTGTAGCGACCGCTACGACCCTTTAGGTCACCACGCATTCACCTACAGCAAGTTTAAATGTTGGCAACGCCGGTGGATTGGTACCATGCGGTTCCCGGCTATAAAAGACCACCACGACGACTTCTCGCTCTCTTCTCTTTTCTCTTTCCCCTTGTCACAGTACCACTTCCACAGTGCTACCGTACTTCCTTTACCTAACCTAACCCTATCTGGTCATTCTCCCGTCGACCACATGTATCATTTAATATCGCAATAAACAAATTTTATTCAACCTGTGTTTTCAGCTCCCGTGCGAATTCCTTCCACAAAATAGTAGTAAGTATTCGAACAAACAATCGCACCGACAGCCAAACATTCCGACCGACCGACCGGACGAACATTCCTACATGTCTTTTTGATTATTTAATAACCTTTTCTTATTCTCCAAGAATGAGACTCTTTCTCATTGACATATCAGTACCGGCCCTTTTAAAGAGTTAACGTCAAAATCGACCATTTAATATAAATGTTTAATGTGCCTCAACAGAAGATTGTTTCCAATTAAATAACAAAATTAATGTACGTCTATTCAAATGGAAATACTATCATCTCAAATTCATAGAGGTCAAATTCATAGAGAACACGAAAATATCCAATGTCCAATTTGAATTAATTTGCAACAATTTTTTGTTTTGGTCGAAACGACCAATTAAAATAAGTTTTATTCCAATAATAAAATCTAAAACACAAATCTTTACTATTCGATAAGACTAATTGTGATATGGTAACTATATGAGAACGACCTTTTCAAAATTAATTTATCATATCAACTAAACAACTACACCTTAAATAATATACTTTTCATGTTTTGATTGAAAAAAAATGAAAAAAATTTTTTTCTATGAATAAACCAAAAATACCGGCTTAAATTGCAGCAATGGTAAACTTAAATTAGATCGTGAATTATTAAGTAAGGTTTCCATTTTTCATTAAAAAGTCATCCCGGTGTGAAAAAAAGCTGTTGCTTTTTTCTACACGAGTCAGCTGTTCAAATTTTCAAAAAGATTTATTTTTTGATGTATTCCCATGAGCCCGCATGAAAATTGCAGCACGACAAAATACAATCAACAAAAACAAACCCTTCTAAATACGCTTCGTTATTCTATTATTTTTAAAGTGTGTGCTGCAATATTCAAATGGTAATTAAACTCGATACTGTCCGCAAATTATCAGGCGAACGAGGGGTATTACGTGTACGTAGCTTGGAGTATATATATATATATATATATATATATATATATATATATATATATATATATATATATATATATATATATATATAGAATCTTTATTTTTTATTTAAAAGAACTAGGCATATATTACAACTAGTTTCCACTATATAATAATTTTATTTTTTAGTTTATCTTGTTTTATTGTCTTTGATGTTCAGGTCTATGGCTACACCTGCACATGTTTAAAACTCTACTCTCTAATACTTTTTCACATATAGTTTCTCTTAACTATACTACTACGAGGAGTTCTTGCTCTTCCAAACTCTGAATAAGTCCGTTGTTATCGAATAATGCATTTTATATTCATACAATGTCTCTGGCTTACCTCAAGTACTCTTGTGTTTGTTAATGTTCCCTTTTAAATAGCGTGAAGTGTTAACACTGCTGCAAAGCACTTTGTTTAGATATGTTTCTATCATTTTTATTTATTAATTATATCATACATTCGATATGCTTAATACAATCTTAATTAACAAGTTAATGTTTTACTGCTGTTCTATTATACCTGCATTAATATAGAAGCAAGGCGTGTACGGGATTAATAACTAATCTACTTAAGCTAAAGTTAGAAATACACTTATACATTAAACTAATTCATGTGGTTTGGTTTGCTTCAATCTTTTGATTTCTTGCGTGTTGTTCAGTATCTGTATTACTTCCACGTTGATGTGATTAGCAACCAGGTTTCATGTTTTAGGGCAAAATCTTGCGTCACTTCCTATATCCATTTGATTCCAAAACCATGGTGCAGCTCGTCGTTGGCTACGCAGCGATAAGCATTGGTAATTAATCGTACAACTTGTTTGGGTGCGTTGGATTACTAGTTGGTTTAATCTTTTAGTGCAACCCCATATTTGCACCCCATAGGTCCAAATAGGCTTCCTGATTGACTGATAAACCAATCTCTTTAAGTTTAGATAAGGTTGAGAGTATCTTCCGACTAATCAGGACAGTTGCTTGACTTTGAGTCTTATTTGCTCTGCTTTTGGTTTCACATGAAGTTTCCAGCTTAACCTATCATCGAGATATATTCCGAGGTATGTAGCTGATTTTGCTTGAGGAATCGGGAATCCGTCTAGTGATATAACTAAGTTTTTGCCAATTCGCCGCAACGCAAAATTAACATAGAAAGATTTAGAGCTATTAAGCTGTATTTTCCAGTCTCTAGTCAATTTTTAGATCTTGTTGACCGCTACTTGTACTTGTTCTATAGCCTTAGATAGAGATACATTTTTATAATCCCTTTTTCCATTATAACTCTTTCGTCAGCAAATATTCCAAGTACTGTTTCTTTTGTTGTTGGGATATCAGCAATATAGAGAAAATATAGAAATGGCCCCAAGACACTACCTTGTGCAACTACAGCCGAAATAAGTTCAAGTGTTGAGAATGCCCCTTCATGTGGGACTCATGCGGACATGCGTTTTAGCAGTACTTTCTCAAATAATTTTGATATCGCAGGTAGCAGAGAAATAGACCTATAAGATCCAACTTGTTCTGTTGTTTTATCAGGTTTTTTGAACATAATTATTCGAGCAAATTTAAGACATTCTGGAACATGGTTCAGTCTCAAACAGCCACTGAATATATATGTCAATATGATTATTGCTTTTCGTGGCAGCTCTTTTAATAACATAGGTGAAATATCATCAATTCGATGAGCCTTTTTAGGATTGAAATTTTTGTCAATTTCTGTGGCAACTTCCATCGGAGATATCAGATTTACAGCTTCATCAGGCTGATAAACTTTAATCTATTGTAGATTCTATATCATTCGGTTGAAATACGTTAGCTAAATGTTCTGCGAATAATTCAGCTTTTTCATCGTTACCTAGAACCCATGCATTTTGATCATTTTTAATAGGCGGTACTCCAATAATTGGTCTTTAAAATATCCGAGTTGCTTTCCATAGTGAGTTATCTTCCGGGCTTAATTCACTTACACATTTCTCGAAGAAACTCTGTTTATATCATTTAATCTTTTGATTTGTCTGATTACTAATCCTATTAATATTGTCTTATCCATAGCATTTCTGGTTATGTGCCATACTCTTGCTTACAGCATTTCTTGGTACAAATTTATAATCCAAATCAATATTTTGCCCAATTATTTTGATTTGTTCGCATAGGGGTTTATTTTGAAGGCAAGTATCACGAGCAGTTAATCTATCTTTCTATAAGTGAAATGTACGTGTATAGATTTGATGGTCTTTAGCTTCAATTGCCTTTTCTTGGCCTTATTCATAATGTCATTGAGAGCCTTTCACAGTTTACTTGTTGCTGCCTTAATATTTTGCATTTGGCGAGCAAGTAAATATGATTTGCAAATGTAGGAGTTGTTACTTTTTAACAGATAGGGCCATAACTACTACAGAACAAGCACAACATTGATTCGAGGAGACTATCTTGTGGTACAACCGTATAGATGGATTTTAATTCTGAGTCACTATCTCTTACTATAAAATGATGATCTTTATGCATAGCTTTAGCCTTTGTATCATACTTTCTCGAAGTATTATGGTTGCCATGGTACCGATAGGTCGTGTGTGCTACTCGTTCAAATTAAATAATAATATTATTGAAAATTCGATGATATGATATCAGTCGATAGTTGAATAACAGCGATAATTTACATTTTAAAAACGTAGACGTGTAAACGACCTGTTTACGTGTTCATAGACCAATGAGCATAATTTAAAACACTTCTAAACACTAATTTAAAGTGATAACTAATAGAGTTAAATTTACATGATTTTTATACATATACATATTTTTTTATTGTTATGGTTAATATTGTCAAGTATGATAGCATCTCTTATTAAGTATGCCTTTCGATGCATAATCGATGTTCACGGTGTCGAAAATTTTTAAAAGGTTCCGTTCTATATTGCGATACAATGTAGGAATACTGTTAAGACTGAGATGAATGAATATATCTCTGTTTTGTTTCCAGTTATTTTTAAACAATTACAGAATCGTTATAAAATACTTAACATTATACACTAAAATGTCAAAAATGAAACTAGATACTATATGATAATAGTATATTTTTAATAGATAATGTATATTTTTAAGTAAAAAACATTAAACAAGTGTCTACATACGTTGTAACTATTGATAAGTGCCTATGCCTGTCAATATTCCTATTGGTTAATCAACGAAAGCACTGAACATGCGCCCAATATGTACTTCTTGCTGACTACACCCATAATTTCTCGTAGTTATCTATACTACCGCATCTGCAAGACCGCAACAGCTCAGTTATAATTCTAGATGCAGCTACACAGGTGTGCAATATTATTACTAACAATATTGTTAAAGGTGGGTAGAAGAAACTCGTGGTACTTTCTGTTGAACTTGTTATGAACCAATTAATTTGAACAAGCCTTTTTAAAGCCAGTTTTATAACACCACAAATAGTAGCTGGATATTCTGATACTATGTGTATTTGTGTCGGTTTTGGATATAAAAAGTAAAATATGACAAAAATAACCTTTAGGAATCTCAATTTTCAAACCTAAAGAACTTTTGTGTTTGTCTAATGAAGCTATTTATATAAGATCTTCTAAACACGCTTTATTATAACTTTATTGAATAATTATAGTTATAGATATGTGACTTTATTCAATACTGTTTTGGTATAAATAGTGCAACCCTTATATATTACTCAGTTTATATGCCAGGTCTTGTAGGTTGAATTTCAATGTATTATACGTTTTTTTCTACGATGGTTAAAACAAGCGATCTGTTAAATATTTGATCTTGAAGGTGTTATCTAACGTTTTATAGTAATAACGACATTATTCGCAGTATATCCATGGTGAAATATCATCGGCGAAGGAGACTAATGGATGAAACCTAAAGTTAACTAACAGACACTGACCGAATACTAAAAAAGACCTTGGCTAGATAACATAAAGAAGTCAACACTCACGTAACTAATACTGTATAAACAAAAACAGTACGGCCGCCTATATGTAAGGAGAACCCCAAAGACATATTGCAGCCAAACATTGTCATACTGCATGATAATAATACGAATATACACATAGTATCAGAATACCAATTATAGGGAGTTTTATTGAATTATTATACAGCTACTTTAATAAGAAAGAGACCAAGTTCTATTGGAGACTATTCAAACATTCT
The DNA here is from genome assembly GCF_030347505.1 of Rhynchophorus ferrugineus. Classification (NCBI taxonomy): domain Eukaryota; kingdom Metazoa; phylum Arthropoda; class Insecta; order Coleoptera; family Curculionidae; genus Rhynchophorus; species Rhynchophorus ferrugineus. The sequence goes on along the minus strand of NW_027472580.1, from coordinate 45,312,607 downwards.
ACGAAGCTATTTCGCGAAGAATTACAGCTTTTTTAAAACCAAATGGTGCTTTATTAATGGATAAAGCTGCAATTGCCATAATAAAAAGATCCATACAAATGTAAAAACTGAAAATAAAATAGCAACATGCAATGTATGTAATAAGAAAACTATAGAGATAAATTCAATAAAGTATGTTGAACTCAGAATAAATTTAACAGCTCAATTGAAAAGACCCCGGCCTGAGAACATATGTTTTTTAGTTAGTCCTAATCCTCAAAAGATGCGTGTATAAATTTGATAGCTGTCGGATCATTAGTTTGAATTATATCATTTTGAATGAAGCAACTTTTGTAATTGTGAAAAAAATGAATAAAAAAGAATTTCACGTGTTGATAAAATAATGCTTTTTGAATGGAAAAAATACAGTTGAAGCAAAAACTTGATTTGATGCCAAGTTTCTGGACACTGCCCCAGGAAAATTAACAATCAAGGATTGGTATGTTAAGGTTAGACGTGGTGAAATGAGCACCGAAGACGGTGAACGCAGTGGACGCCCAAAAGAGGTTGTTACTGACGAAAACATTTAAAAAATCCACAAAATGATATCAACTGAACGTGTACATCTTATTATTCACGAATATTTGGTTATGAGAAAACTCTGTGCAAAGTCGGTGCCGCGCGAGCTCACTTTTGACCAAAAACAACGACTAGTTGAAGAATCGGTGCAGTGTTTGAAGATGATCAAGCATAATAAACCCGAGTTTTTGCGTCGATATGTGACAATGGATGAAACATGGCTCCATCATTTCACTCCGAAGTCCAATCGACAGTCATCCGAGTCGACTGCACACGATGAACCCTCTCCAAAGCATGGGAAAACGCAACAGTCGGCTGGCAAGTTTATGGCATCTGTATTTTGGGATGCGCATGGTATAATTTTCATTGACTACCTTGAAAAAAGAAGGACCTTCAAGAGCGACTATTACATAACGTGGACCGTGGCGTATTGGACCGTTTGAAGCACGAAATCGCCGAAAAGCGGCCGCATTTGAAGAAAAAAAAAAGAAAAAAGAAAGTGCTGCTTTACCAAGATAATACACCGTGTAACAAGTCAGTGAAAACGATTGCAAAAATCCACGAATTGGGCTTCGAATTGCTTCCTCATCCACCGTATTCTCCAGATGTGGTCCGCAGCGACTATTTCCTGTTCTCAAAAGAATGCTCGCTGTGAAGACATTTTCGTCGTATGAAGAGGTGATCGCCGAAACTGAGGCCTATTTTGATGCAAAGGAAAAATCGTATTACAAAAATGATATCGAAAAGTTAGAAGATCGCTATAATCAGTGTATCGCCCTTGAAGGGAATTATGTTGAATAAAAAAACTAATTTTGCAAAAAAATGTGTTTTACTATGGTAGGCCGGGGAATTTTCAATTGATCTGTTATATAAACGACAAGTGAATTATTTATTATTAAAATTGTTACTACAGCATGTTCCTGCAAGAAATCAAACTTGTATTATTTTTACGAACTTTTAAACTATATTATTACAATTTTAAATGTATTTAAAATAGCTTAAATTGACACAATACATTTCGCAAATTGTAATTTAACTCAATATTTGGCTAAATACAGCGAAACAACGCTATAAACGAATAAGTATATTGACTCCAAGTCGAAGTAATATTGTCTGTTGCGCTGCACAATATTTACTTCGAAACAAAAGGATAAAGTTCCATTAAAATGCAAAAGAGTAGAAAGGAAAGACAAATGCGAAAATAGCATAAATTGTAAAATGTATCTATGACTTAAGTATTACGGAAGAATTAAGAAATTTTGGGTATTACAGCGTTCATCTAATTTATATTAATTAAAATTCGGCAAAATTATCTGTTCTTATAATGATAATCATCAGAAAATCTGGTTATTAAAATTAATTTAAATGTGTTCCCCTGTTATTAATTCTGATGAAAATTAATCAGCATATAGATTAAGCTTTTTGCATTTCTTAATTACATTTTTTCACACCGTAGGGTGAGTTTTGTCGGAGATGTCACAAAGGAAAATATTTTAATTGTATACATTTTTTGGCTAACGTTTTTTGACCGTGTTGTGTATTCCATGCAAATTGATAAAGATATATCAATTAATTTTTTAACTAATTAAATAATACATATTTCATGAACAAATATTTTTTTGATAAGTAATTCATTTATTAACTTTAAATAACCACAAATTTACCATTGAGCAGTAACCAACGTAAAAGTCAGTTCAGTAAGCATCAGCATAAATTAGGGACCACTTATTTATTTTTATATTCGTAAGACAGGAGATATTTGACAGGAGGGGTGGTTCGATCATGTCTTATTTTGTAAGTACAAATAAATGTACTAAAATTTTTGTTTGTTTGAAAAATAAAAAGGGACACATACCAAATGCCTATTTTATTCTCTTTAGATCATGTGATAAGTGGTTCAGGTGAAACGAATTCCTATTTTTGCAATAGTCACACGTTTGAATCCTCATGGGATATGGTCGTAAATTTAGGTTTGTTTTTGTAATTGTCGTTGTCCATAAGGCAAGAGTCCAAAATCCGACAAGTAAGCAAATGGTTCCCGTTGCGCCAATAACCAGGCTGGATAAGATCGGATGTCTCCTGGGATTATCTCTAGGTTGGTCACTCACCAGTGCCATCAGTAGGCATGTTTCAGAGCCTGCATTAAACAGTACGTTAAGTCTAGATAAACCCTAGTTGGTAAAAGGTAGATTCTAAGATATAACAAAAATATTATAATATTGTAGGGGGTCTATCTATTCTTATTTTTCTTTACATAGGGGGAGGGCGGGGGATGCGTTAGAAACGTATAAGTGAGTAATGTTAACTCAATGATTTAACGTAATAAATGCATGGCACCTCAGACTATTTTTTTAGTGTTTGCGTCATATAATATCCTGAGTAAAGTTGAGTAATATTTCCATTTCAAGTGTTTTGAATGTACCAATTACATTGAACTGCCGGTACTTTAATATACGTTTTACTGATAATGTTTGGTGTTATATTTAAGGTCATAGCAATATAGAAATAGGAAATCATATAGGATATTTTTTAATTCGCATTGAATGATTTATATCATATTTAGCATAATATAATGAAAAATTAAGTGTATGTATATTTAACTTCATATTATTGGACTAATTAAACATTTTTTATTCATTTTCATTTTCAGTCAGTAAACTCTCAGAAGCAAACCGTCTTCCGACAAACTGAATTCCGACAAACAAAACAAATTATATAGAAAGAAAGAAAAAGAGCGAGAATTTTAAGAAAATTCAAAGCTAAATCTAAATATAATTTGAACAATGATGAAATATATAAATATATATTTAGAACAAATATACGATAGGGATTCAAACATAAACGGTAATTTTATCAAATAGATTTATTAGTCAATGGTATACACAAACTAAACATATTGCAAACATATTTGCAATATAGACACCTCCGTACTCTATACAATTTTGTCACTGATTTAGAAGCTTGAAATTCCTTCTTCATAAACAGTTTGAAGGCGTATTACCGCCAGCTGCGTAGATGCTCCTCTACTTCTTGATTGCTTACAAATATTTTGCGTCAAGTAATACTATCAAGGGCGCAAAAAAATTATCATAAGGTGACAAGTCAGGGCTATAAGGAGGGTGCTCGAGGGTTTCCCGGCGCATTTTTTTCCAATTTATTCCTTGGCAAAACCTGAAAACGTCACGAACACTTCCATAACTGATATCCAATTCTGATTAGATTTCGTCAACCTTTAACCGGCAATCATTTTGAGAAAGCTCTCGAAGAACAGGAATGTTGTCATTTGTGAGACTTGTTCGTGTAGTTCGAGACAGTGTAGCACCCCAAACTGTAGAACCGAGGACAAGTGCTACGTTTTACTGATAATGTTTGGTGTTATATTTAAGGTCATAACAATATAGAAGTAGGAAATCATATAGGATATTTTTTCATTCGTATTGAATGATTTACATCGTATTTAGCATAAAATAATGAAAAATTAAATGTATATATATTTAACATTATATTATTGGACTAATTAAACATTTTAATTTTTGTTATAATATAAAAATTGTCAAATGTCTATGCTCCATGTATTTTGGAAATATTTAATTCCACCTGGTTTAGCTACAAGGTTGAAAATGGCGTCTATAAATCAATTCTAGGCAAATAGTAAAGGTATGCAGAAAAATACAATATATCAAATACAATATATATATATATATATATATATATATATATGCAAAGAAAACACATGCAAAAAAACTAAAAGACCTTCTGTTGTCCTGTGTAAACTGTAAGTATTCGGCCTCTGTCTAGATTATTGAATGTGCTGCTGGACGAACAGAGGTCAATGATAGTGACAATGAAGAAGAGATATACTCCTTAATAGGTGTGATGATATCTCTAGCCAACCAATTTTAGTTGAGTTAATAACCCAATAATGATTACCGGCAGTTCCAACAATGTTACTATACCGAGTCTTAAATTTAGAGACATTCCGACAATATTCTTTGGGAAACCTCCTATTATGTATTTTGTTAATTGATGACAAGACAAATTTATCAAAATTGTTAGTAACTGCATCAGTATTTTAACTTTTAAACATTTTAATTAAGACGCTTATAGAAATAGAATAGGCTTACTAGGTAAGTTGAGAAGCATTTTGGATGCAGTTTTGGTCCCAGTAACAAGCGGTGTTTTTACAGAAAATGCCGACATAACATCGTCAATCTTATAAAAGCTTGTTGTTCATTGAATCCAAAGAAACAATTAAGAAAACATTTTAGAATCTGATTTTTGTATTAACGTTAAAAGAAAACTCTTGGTTCATCTAATATATAAAGTCTAACTAATTTTTTTGAAAACTGATTAAAAGACAAAAATGACTAAGAAACTGACCGAAGAATTTTTCAAGTCCCAGGCCATATTTACAAACTCTCGGCAGCGTACGACAATAAATTGACTTAAAACTAATCAGTTTCGAGGGTTTTGTGAAAATTTATATCTTATGACGTTATGTTACAAGCGAAATTACTTATTCAAAAATCCTACGGTATATTAAAACCCTACATATTAAATGATATGATCTTGCATGTGCTAATAATATGAATTATGTATACTACCAGAAGTTTAATTTTCATAAGCCTTTCTGATCTGAACGCAGCAATGTATAAAAAAGCTACAACGCTGATTTTGTATTCCTACTTTGGATTTTATTTTTTGTTTGGTACTAGTTTCTTTCATCTGCTAACTTCATTAACTTTCAGATTGTAGCGTAACGCTCCAGGCGTAAAATCCTCCGAGAATCTCGCATCTCCCAACAATATCAACTTTAATTACGATTTGAATATTCCAAGGTTTACATTAAAAATACGACCATCTTATTATATATTAATTATAGAATGAACCCTTATTTGTAGATAATTCTCTTTCTTTTAATTCAACGAATATATTTTTTTCGTATTTCAGACTAGTAATATATAGTCCGTTCAATAAAACAGTGAACTCAGGTCATCTGAATTGATGAGGTCAAAACGTCGCAATGTTGCCGCATGAACTCTGAGTTTTATTTCATTTTGGGTGTGACATACGACAACATTCTAAATAAAATAATTAAAGAAAAATAGTGGTATAAAATATAATTTATTTAAACATTATGGTACATCTAATGCATTTATTATCGAAGAACTTAAAACTACAATTAATTAGACAGTTATGATAGTTTGTACGTTAGAGTTGTATTCTATTACATTTACATTGAACTCTTCGGTACAGTGTTTCCTTGCAAATTCATTTTGATATCACTGTATTTCTCTTTAATTTGTTCTGTTACTACCTGTATAAAATTTTCTTGATAAAACTAGATTTAATCACTGCATTCTGCCTAATTAATGCATTTGACATATCTGCAAAAAGATTATTATTCTATCTCTACTCACACATTTTAAGCAAATGTTTATGTAAATTCTGAACAGTTACACACATATATGTGCATATGTGCACTTTCAATATTCTACAATAAGGTTTCCTACAGTTATCATATGTTAATTATATCCTACATTTGGTCACACATACCACACCGAAGGGGCTATTAACCATTCCTGTTTCCAGCATAAAGAAAAATATATCTGCAATGAACTTTTAAAAATGTTGTGGCTAATAAAACCTAATCAATTTTTATTACAACCTTTTTCAATAAATTTTTGTTGTCTTTTAAAAATTATAGTCTTTTAAGTAATGTCTGGCTGTTCCATTTGACCCCTTCGTGTGGAATCTTAACACTATTTAAATCCTATATTACCTAGTAATCTATGAAGGGATGCTCTACATCCCTCAGAGAGATATCTCTAAGCCTTCTATATTTCTATATACTTTTCAGATTAACAGTTTGCTGTGAAATAATTGTATTAAATTAAGTTTGTGATGAAAACAACTGCCCACTGTTTCTATATTTCATATATTTGATCTCTGATAAAGTTAACATCAAGCCGATCTTGATTCGTCATCCCCTTTATATAAGGACGATCTCTTTTCGGCGAATCTAAGATTATATTTTTAATTCTTTGAGATATATCAATGACCTTGTCCATATTAATATTGAGTGCACCTGCAAAACGCTAAAATATTTTCAAGAAAACCGCAGCAACTTAATAATTAACAGCAAAAATGCTTACCTCTTTACATAATTTTACCGCCAATTATTTACTCCATTATCTCGTGCCTGTTCGAAATAACTAATTCGCAATCTGTTCTGTCTGGCTTCGGCATTTCGAGTCAGAGTAATAATCACAAAATATACAGGCTTTCAATATCAATATTTAAATATTTTGTGGTAAAAATAAGCAGGGATATAAAATTTATCAAAATAGGCAGAGTATTCGGATAACGGTTACCGGTTTATAACCTGTAGTTATTATAATTAATATATTAAAGAATTTTGCAGACATTTGACAACCGGACAACTTTGGCAGGCTGATTCGGTTAGATATTCGAACTTAGCAGACAGCGTTTTATCTCTTTTTAAATAGACTAAAATAAGAAGTGTAAATCTAAAATAATTTGCGCCAGGCACATGTTGATGACCTGAGTTCACTGTTATTTTGAATAGACTATATTACTAAAAATTATTAGTGTAATATTTTAATTAATATTGCGGTATTATCTAAAATAAAGGGACAATAAAGTGAACAGTATATTTACCAACAATTCAGAAGCAGACAAATATATATATCATTCCATTCTAGATGGAGTATGGTAGGGAACTTCGAAATATGATCATCATTCATTTTACAGACGTGTTAGAGCCATGGCTCCATTCAGTTTTTAATATAATTTTCACTGGTGAAGTGATATTCAACGTGAACTGCCTAATATTTACATACAATCCGAAAAAATAGTTAAAAATGATAATATGGATAGGTGTCATAAAAAATATAATAAGGGTATGGTTAAGGACCACTGTTACTTAATTGATACATTAATACTTAACTAAATAATTAAAAATATATTTAAAGGTAGACTTTAAAGGTATTCATGTTGCGAAGCTATATGTAATTGCATCTATGAATATATTTAAAGAAGGCAACGAAGTGATAATAGAGGCTTGCAAGAACGATAGTTTCAATGATTTCGCTTATTTTAGATGATAATAGGAATTCAATGAAAACATTTATAATTAGAGCCACGGCAAAATAGGCTTTCGGATAAGAATTTTTTAACAATAAACTTGAATTATTTTTCATACACCTAACATATAAGTCGAAAAAATATTATAGGTAAAATACGGAATACGAGGGGGAATCAAATATAAACGCTAATTTTACTTTTATGCTCTAGTGCTCTTTAGTGTATGACGAGGGGGAAAATCGGTGTGGGTAGCAGCTGTGCTCGGTTCTGTCAACAGTACAGCCATGAATGAGTGTGCCCGAGATATCTTCGTCTGTTGCTCAACGCATCATAAAGTTCTTAACCAATGAAGTCGTTAAACCATCGGAAATTTATCATATTACACTCCCGAATCAAAAATGGTGAAGAAAGGATGAGAGCTGCCCAGTCAAAAGCAAAACCCGCCCCTCAGCCGGTAAAGTGCTTGCAACGGTTTTCTTTGGCTCAAGTGGAGTTTTACTTATTATTGATTTTCTTCACGATCAACGAACAGTGAATCCAGTTTACTATTCTGAGTTGTTACAGTCCACAACGAAGCAAACGACGGGATATGTTCATTCGAGACGTCATCATCTTTCACAACGCCAGGCCATACACCGCAGTTTTGAAGAGGAATAAATTAGAAGAAATGCGCTATGAGACCTTCGATCACCTCCCTTATAGCCCTAACTTGTCACCTTGTGATTATGTTTTGTTTGCTACCTTGAAAGTATCACTTGGAGGCAATAGATTTGAAAGCAATGAAAAAACAGATGTGTATATGCGCAATTGGCATACAAGTCGCCTTCAAACTTTTTATGAAGAAGGAATATTCAACCTTCCAAATCATTGAAAAAGTGTGTAGAGCACGGATGTGAAATATTTAGTTTGTGTATATTGATCAATAAAGTTATTTTAAAATATTACCGTTTATATTTGATTCCCGTTCGTATATTATTATATTTCAGTGAATTTACGCTTTGTTCTGTGAAATGTGACATCTCGTAGGCTTCTAAAGTGAGTGGAGGGTAGGTAAAATCCTCGGTGATCGTTTAGTGCGAGTGTATGTTACGAAAACACCTGAATTCGTCAACATTCCACGAATGACAGTATCTTCGGTGAAGACAGCATACACAAAATATAATAAAACATCACCGGCGAAAAAAATAGTGACCGAAATCCAAGGTTAGCTGACAGGGACCGACAAATATTAATACTTGCTTGTGTAATAATGTTTCCACAAAACAGTACGGCGGGAGTTCCATAAATCTAACACTCATGATTGCAAAACCCTTTATGACGGAAGCCAAGGCTAAGCTGCGAAAGAAGTTGTGCAATTATCATGAAACCTAGAATTTTAATGACTCAAAGAAACTGGTAGAATAGATGAAACATCATTTACATTGTTCTAAAAGCGACCGGGTTTATGTATGTACAACCACTAAAGAGTTCTACGGTCTACAATATATATAGTAGCTATATATACTCAGCTGCTCTTCTAATTCACATCACTGGCAATAACTGCAAATGAATATCTTGACATCTTCAATGAAGTTGTCACCATAACTAACATATTTCTTCCAAGTCTTGCGATATGCCAAGGTAATAATGCGTCCATACATACGACCAAAAAGGTTTATTCCTAGTTTGAGGAGCATCAGAATATCGTCAAACATCTGTCTTAGCCAGCGCAATGGCCAGACCTTAACATAATTGAACCATTATGGGGAGTTTCATAAAGTGAGTGAGGTTTAGGTTTCTATGGCCAACATAAATGAATCAATTGGCGGATATTTTGGTATAAGTATGGGACACCATTCCTTTGGAAGCTAAGAATTGCATCTGTTTTAAAAGTAAATAGTGACACCTTATTAAGGTATATATGGTAGTTTTTGTGTATATGTCAGGTTAATATTATTTTATCCATCCCGATGTTATATTTAATTATAAACATAAATTTACATCTATGTCATTGTGGGATTCAATACTAGGACTGCCAAAACAGTAAGCAGTAAGAGGGTCGGCTTCTGCACTACATACTACCACTGTACAACACTTTTAAAAATGAAAGTTTAAGAACTGAAATACTTTAAGACTAAAAATAACAGTTTTCTTTCTTTTTCTTCCATCTTTCTTTATCTTTTATAAAATAATTTTTGCGTTAAAACAATTATAATAAATACAACGTTTAATACTAATTTATGCTACTTCATTGAATTTCAATATCGAAATTACTAAAACATATTTATTGAAGACGCTGCCTCGCCGGGCTTAACTTTATATACCGATAATTATCGTTTAACCAGTGTACCTACAATTAACTAATACAAGGCCGCATTATCGAGCAATAAATTATACTTTGGCCTATACACTGCATCGTACAACTTTCACCTTCCGAATTTCGCCACTACGAGAGCTCACCACCGATAATTATAAAGCGTAGTAGGCGTTCCCCGGTTCCTAAGCCTCCTCGACGCATCATTACGGAGCATCCGAGTGCAAGACGCCTCTAATTTGCCGCCGGATCTCCGCTATTATTCAATATGAAAATTTAATTAGGGAATGTGCCGATCTGGGGGGTATTTACTGTCTCTGGTGTTGTACGCTTCTCGAGGGTACGTAAAATCCTTCCATAGATAGGTGGCAAAGAAATACTGCCTCAATCCTTTGACGGGCAAATTAGGTATAATTTGTAAATGTGAATTTGAAAATTATTATACATTATATTAAAATATTAAATATTATTATTTAGGTTTTGAATCATTTTTAGTGTTTGAAAACAAAAACTTTTAATTAACTTTGTATTTATTTGATTTAAATGATAAGAAAAGGAGCTCCAATAACGCAGGTTCATATTCACTAATGTTAATCTTACTCTAATGTAAACGAGACGAGGTAAACGGCTTGTTAGTAATTGACTACATTTTGCTATCGACTGTTTCACTCATACTTTTAGTTACTATTTTTGCTTCTACTAGTTTCATTCGACTGATTTGTAACGTTCGAGCTCTGTCGTCCTAGGCGCGACTTTGACAAAAATGTACCCAATTTATACTTATAGATTTATATGTAATATATGTAGTTTTATGATTTTTTTGATGGTATGCTTGTAACTAATGATATATTGTATATTAATATTATAGCATTTTGGTACTATTGTCTGTAGATTATTAATGTAATGGGGCAAAAAATATATAATTGGGAAAAAGATTAAAATTGGGAATGATAAATAGTAAAAAAATTTGACTGTTTTTATGGCAATAATAGGTAATATTTCAATAACTCTCTCGATTTTTGTTAAAAATATTTCCGTTCAATAATAAATAAAGCATTTATAGTATTTCATTGAGATCATTTTTAATTATATCATGGATCAGTTCCTTTTTCAAAGATTAGGTATATGTTTAATTTTTATATAGTATATATGGTTATTGTACATCTTTACTTTTTAGATTTTATTTCAGTTCTATTGTATTGTCTATATTTATTATAGTATATTACTTAAAAATTACAATTAACACACTAAAATGCAATAAAATATTTGTGGGGTATTTTCAAATAGCATAGACAAATTCCATTCCTTGTTACAGGTCCACAGAAAATTCAAATATAAAAGTTAAAGTAATTCTACCTCATTTAAAATTAAATTATAAATTGCATGTTATGTATTATTATTATAATAGAAATCAGTAATTATTTTTTTTCCTTTTTTTTTAAAGTTAGTTCGTGAAGGAATTTATATATCTTCGTCTCGCTTATACTACCGTTGGAAAATATAACTTACATATAAAATTAACTGCCCCAAGCAATTATCTCCGTCCTTTCCTGTCTCACAATTTATACAGGAAAGGATTCGTACGAACTGAAAAAAAAGATAGTTGAACTGACATTTGAAAATATTAATTACTATTTTCAGTCGATAGTTCCCAACGCTACCTGTTAGTAGCTTCTCCAATTCCGAGTTCTCAAATTTCATTACTGATCCAAGGCACTACAAGATACTGACTCTAATACTTATATAATGATTTGATCTGACACCGTTCCCAGCATGTTCATTCATTATCATTATACGCGCTTCAGCAGCAATTAATGAAATTTTTGGACAGTTAAAGGCAAAATACAAAACTTCCCGGTACTTGTTGGGTTTGCAGTCATGTTTACAAACTTAGAAATATGTTTACACTGAAATATGGATTGATATTGAGTATAAAATTATATTACAATAATATGAATAAAATAATATGCACACCTGTTAAGCTACCATTTTCTCTTAAAATAGCTGAAATTTAATAGTGTATATAGCGGAATAGTGTATGAATAGTTTCCAAGTGATCTCCAAAACCTCCCATAAAGATTTAATTATTTTGTGGTCTGGCGACTATGCTCGCTAATGAATGTGTTTGACGATATTCTAATGCTTCTCAGACCAAGACTGAACCGTTTTCGCTGTACGTTTGAGCGCTTTATTATCTTGGAATAAGCAGTGTTTGGCAGCAATATGCTAGTTATATTTAGAACTTGTATACCACGATATTATCGCCCAAATCATAACAGAAGCTCTCTCATACGAAGATTCACTGTTGTAACTGCAACTCTTCCGTGAAGGTTAGCTTTGTGTAGCTCACCCTACTGTTTTTATCGAAACAGTATTATTCAAGTGAGTGTTGAGTTCTCTTGCTACTTTTACCGCAGTTGTTTTAAGTTTCTGACCGGGCAAAATGTACAATCCTTTTCAATGCTTTTCAGTATATGTTAGTAAATTTTCGGTTTCGCCTACTATTGATCTCACACTATCGCTCCTGAACCGTTAAACAATATTTGAGAGATCACATATTTCACAGATCATTGGTTTTAAGCGTCACAGAACAAAGTGATTAATGCACTGAAATATAACCTACAAGACTACAAGGCATGAAAATTGAGCAATAAATACTCGCCGCATTATTTATATACACAGAAGCAGTTTTTTCAACACGTAACAAAATATACTAAATTGCATGGTATTCATGTTTCCTATCCCCCGTACATCTAGCTGAAAATAATATTAAAACCATCTACTGTATATATAATCTCTCTAATTCCTTTTCATAATTTTGAGTCCGCGATTTAAATGGGCCATTCTTAATAAAATGATGGGTTTCAGTTTGCATCCCCGAAAACAATACCACCAATATATAATAACTTTATCCTAACAATAAAAAAGTTCTACGTGTAGATTCTTTTATTATAACAGGTCAGTTAAAAAGTCCCCGGCCTACCATCGTAAAACATATTTTTTTGCCAAAATTAGTTTCAAGCGGTCCAATAACGCTATGTAATAGTCGATGTTGATGATGTACACGTTCAGTTGATATCTTTAGAGTGTCTGCTATTTCATTCAATTTCAATTTACGGTCATTCAAAATTATTTTGTGGATTTTTTAAATGTTTTCGTCGGTAACCTCTTTTGAGCGTCTACTACGTTCACCGTCTTCGGTGCTCATTTCACCACGTCTAAACTCAGCATACCAATCCTTGATGGTTGATTTTCCTGGGGCAGTGTCCGGAAACTCGGCATTAAGCCAAGTTTTTGTGTTTTTCCCTTTAAAAATCAATATTTTATCAACACGCGAAAATCCTTTTTATCCATTTTTTCACAATAACAAAAGTTTCTTCACTTAAAGTGCTATAATTCACAAACTAATGACCCGACAGCTGTCAAATTCATACACGCATCTTTTGAGCGTTAGGGCTAACTAAAATACATATGGATTTAATTCTAGTAGCGCCATCTATGTGGCTGGTCGGAGACTTTTCAATTGGCCTGTTACGTTTGATTATAAAATTTAAATATTTTCATGAGGTTTGTCATTTATTTCAAACATTTTAATACATTAAGTGAAACCATTTTTGAAAATACCTTATTTGGTTATCAGAAATAAACCATACCACCTGACTACTGTTTAATTAAATTTAAAGCACGTATTTAAGTTAAACGTACATTTAAGAATTTTTAGTAATTGAAAACGGGGTCACTTTCTTGAGCCCTCAAAATATATTGAGGCTAACAAAAAATTAATGATAGGAATATGTCGATGGTTTTCTTAATGTTACATGTTTTCTAATATTTCAATTATAAAAGAAATTACCACCTAAATATTAATATAACTGAACCTTTGATCATAACTACATTATTAATACATATGTTATAAGACGTAACTATGTTTAATTAAACAATGTATTACGTTAAAGAAGAATGGAAAAACTCTTCGGCGTAGATATGTTTTCTTTTAATTTACTCTATTTTCTTTTGATCAGTGATAATACTTATTAAATATGTTCCCAGTTAATGGTAAAATTTATTGTGAAAAATAGTAAGTAAAAGTTAGTAAAGTCAATTTTATAATTTGTTGATATAGTTTTTTAAAGTTTGAGATCATTTTGGTTTTTATTCACTAATATATGAAAGCGATTAATGTTTATTACGACTCTTTTAGAATTGTATTTTCATTAGAAATAAATATTCTCTTTTCATGGTACATATTTCTGTCGTCTTCTGATAACTGTAGCATTAAACTGTGAAGGCTTTTGAGGCATTTTTAATTTTTTTTATATACAAAAACTAGTTCATGTCATCGAAAGGTTAAAGACAACTACAATACTTCATTTTATTATACTATTATATTGTAGCAATAAATTATTTACCATTTACCAACCATTATTTATCACTTGTTACAATATAATCTCTATATTTATACTTCTATTAAGATTCGCATTAACTTTTCTCAATATATTTAGAAAAGTAATTTGGAAAGCTGATAAATAGTTTTACGTATAGTAATTGTAGTTTTAATTAGTTAGAATTAATTACGATCAATTTATATATAATATGAAATCGATATAGTATTCTTGGTAATCAATGCTTGACTCATTTTTAACATTCCAAACATTTTGATTTGTGTAATTGCCACCAGATATAATTACTAGCACCAGTAGAGAGGAAACTTGCCGAAGTAAATATTGGTACTTAATGAATATAATTACACCAAACATGTTTATAGTTTCAATATCGGCCACAATCAAATGCGAGGCTAATATCCATTAAACGGATAAATAGTGTGAAAACTTAAATTTCCTCTATCAGATCAGGAAATTATTTTTCAGACAATGGAAATTGGCATAGTACCAATTAAAATCTGTACAGAGCGTGGGTACATTCGGCGATTTAACCAGTGTGATTTTGTTCGATAATACTCAATGTGTATCGATTATTACGATAGCCAACGACGTAATGGATGTTTCATTAAATTTCATTCTAACTTGTGTCATTTAATTTCCTGCTTTGCATAACAGTAGTTTTAGTTTACGGTGCTATTATAAATTTGTGTTGTAACATAACATATAAAGTAATAGAGACTTTTTAAAAATAAGTATACATTTTAATTATTAAATATTTTAGTATGATAAATAATGTATACGAAGATGGGAATAGGGTTAAGAAACATGTAGAAGGGGGTTTGGTAAAATTTAAAGATGTTTAGTTCAAGTATTTTAACGGCCCAACATCAGATAGCTCTTTTGCTGATAAAATGATGTATCTAAATATGCAGAAATAACAGAGTAGTTTAAATGTGGACAAATAATCTTTCTCTTATTTGGTCAACAATGACCAAAAATGCACTATCAGTAAACAAAACCGCGTAGATATAAGTCCGGAATGGAAGATCATCAGCCTCAAAAAATATTTTAGATCAGTCTAGCAATCTTTGGGATTCACCATCAATAGGATTGCTACAGCAGCAGCGGGTTAGTTAAGAGGTAATCGGTCAATTGAAACGTCCCCGACCTGACATACAGATGGCGCTACTAGAATTAAATCCATATGTTTTTTTAGTTAGTCCTAACCCTCAAAAGATGCGTGTATAAATTTGACAGCTATCGGATCATTAGTTTGTGAATTATAGCATTTTGAGTGAAGCAACTTTTGTTATTGTGAAAAAAAAATGAATAAAAAGGAATTTCGCGTGTTGATAAAATATTGCTTTTTGAAGAGAAAAAATACAGTTGAAGCAAAAACTTGGCTTGATGCCGAGTTTCCGGACACACTTTCCTAGACGTGGTGAAATGAACACCGAAGACGGTGTGGACGCCCAAAGGAGGTTGTTACCGAGGAAAACATTAAAAAAATATACAAAATGATTTTGAATGACCTTAAATTGAAATTGAATGAAATAGCAGACATTCTAAAGATATCAACTGAACGTGTATATCATATCATTCAAAAATATTTGGGCATAACAAAGCTCTGTGCAAAGTGGGTGCCGCGCTTTTGACCAAAAACAACATTATGTTGATGATTCGGAGTAGTGTTTGAAGATGATCAAGCGTAATAAACCCGAGTTTTTGCATCGATATATCATTTCACTCCAAAGTCCAATCGAATCATCCGAATGGACTGGAAGAGTGGGAAAACGCAACACTCTGCTGCCAAGGTTATGGCGTCTGTATTTTGGGATGCGCATGGAATAGTTTTCATTGACTACCTTGGAAAAGGAAAGACCATCAACAGCGACTATTACCTGGCGTTATTGGACCGTTTATAGGACGAAATCGCCGAAAAACGATCGTATTTGAAGAAAAAGAAAGTGCTGCTTCACCAAGACAATACACCGTGTCACAAGTCAGTGAAAACGATGGCAAAAATCCATGAATTGGGTTTCGAATTGCTTCCTTATGCACCGTATTCTCCATATCTGGCCCCCAGCAACTCTTTCCTGTTATCAGATCTGAAAAGAATGCCGGCTGGGAAGAAATTTTGGTCGAATGAAGAGGTGATCGCCGAAACTGAGGCCTATTTTGAAGCAAAGGAAAAATCGTACTACAAAAGTGGTATCGAAAAGTCGCTATAATCAGTGTATATTAAAAAAACTAATTTGGCCAAAAAAATGTGTTTTTGCTATGGTAGGCCGGGGACTTTTCAACTGACCTGTTACAAATTCTCTACGAACTTAATTCGGTCGTTAACTATCTATAGTCAATATTATGCATTATGAAAATCATATTTTTTCTCACCATATTTTCCTAATAGTATACGACTATATTTCTTTTTATGAAACCCCTGTATTTTTATTGTGTCATAAATCATCTACTTTGATTAATAACACATACGTTGTTATACTTTAATGTGTTAAATTATGATGAATATAAAAATTTGAATCGATGGTTTGTCCAAGTTAAAAGAACACATGCTCAATAATTCTTTTCCTACCCCACCAAGCGGTTATTGCCACCTTCCTCGATGAATATGAATATGTGTTTTTCAATCTTTTATGAATATTTTTCAGATGATGATGATTTATCGCACGTAATTCAGTTTTAATCGCTCGTAACTATTAATATTCTTTAAAAATGGCTACATTTAATTTTATTTTCTCAGTTTTAGTCACAATGACTTTCATTCATGTGTTCATGTTTTTTATTCATGTTTCGTCATTGATCTTCTGGGGATATCGAGTTTATGTACACAGTTAAAACGGTTTCGTGATAGATGTTTAGTTAAGTAGCGACATCATAAGATGAAAGGTGTCAGGTCTCCTCAATATGTCTTAGGATTTCATAAACTTCTTTAGTGATTGAGCGCCCAGCGCGAGGTTTGTACCGTTCTACCGTGCTGGTGGACCGAAAAAGATTGAAAATACGGAATTGCAACAGTTATTGCGTGACGATCCAAAAGAAACTCATAAGGAATTGGCAGAAAAATTAAATGTGAACCGAGACGCAACTTCTGAGCAGTGACAAAGATGGTATGATGGGTGCCACATGAAGTGAATAACAGATAATTGGAAAAACTGCTAGTTAAAATGTATGAGATGATATTTCTGCATCCGATAGTAACTGGCAATGGAGACTGGATCTCTCATCGACTCAAAGACCCATTATTTTGTTTCACAAAACCATGTTTTGTGTCTGGTGAGACCAGGTTGCTGTCATACAACAAACTGTTGAAACCTGGAGGAAGAGTAAATTCTGATCGCTACAGAAACCAATAATAAATAATTTCGCATCGATGGGGCAAGCGCTTGCAGAGTATTGTGACTGTCGTTCACTTTACTTCATACACATATCACCATAAACACAACACAATTTTCGATAACCCTGTACTGTGTTTTTCTCTTTTTCGGAAGTAAAAAGTAAAATATAATGAAAATGATCTTCTAGAATCTATATTTTCAAAATGCAATTTTTGATTGAAATTCTATGTACTATTATAGTGCAACATTAAAGCTATCTATTAGAAGAAACCAAAATTATCACTTGGTAGTAGTTTAAATAATATTGTAAATTGATAAATAGGTTTAGGTAGGTATTAAGCTAAATGGTGTGTATATAGAAGAAAATACGTAAAATACGTGTAGTAGATAGGTTAAATAAGGTTTTTATTTATTTTTATTTACTTACTAGCTGACCCGACAGACTTCGTCCTGTCAAAAAGATTTGTAATGTGGCAGTTTTTGTGCCTACGTATTTTAAAAAATTCTCCTGAACAGAACCATCACCCTGGTGATAGGGCGTTGTGAATAAAAAATAATTAAATAAAACATATATAAGGATTGAAAAGTAAGTAATCGCTTTATTGTTAATCATGTGAATCATAATTATTATTATTACTATCATTATATTGCTTTGTGGTATACGATGTTTTTTGTTTGATTACCTGGCGCATAGATAAACAAATCTGATGGTTTTCCAACACGGGAACAGGCAACATACAATTGACCATGTGAGAAACATGGGTTTTCTAGATTAATACCACAAACACTTAATGATTGCCCCTGGGACTTGTTTATAGTCATAGCAAAAGCAAGCCGTCAACATGTCTATAGGAAATTTGCCATTACCAATGTCAATGAGTTGTTTAGAGAATATGTTTCCAGATTGGTCATTTTGCAACTCGACACGCATATTCTTGCTTAAATGAAGTACTTTAACATGTTTCCACAAATTGGAGGACTTTAGACATGCATTGAGTTCATCAGCTGGCGTTGATCGTGGAATCACTGGCAATGTTTGACGAAAATCTCCTGCTAATAAAATCATTGCACCACCAAATCGGTTATTATTGCTACGTAGATCTTTTAAGGTTCTGTCTAAAGCCTCCAAAGATTTTTTATGTGCCATCATCATCGTGCATTCATCCCAAACAATCAATTTACATTGCTGCAAAACCTTTGCCATTGCAGAGTTCTTCGAAACGTTGCAGGTTGGAGTTTCATTGCTTTGCATATTTAATGGCAATTTTAGTGCTGAATGGGCTGTTCGACCACCTTCAAGCAAAGTTGCTGCGATTCCCGACGAAGCGAGTGCAAGTGCAATTTTATTTTGTGAGCGAATTGTTGCTAATATTAATGAAATAAAAAAAGTTTTTCCTGTACCACCAGGTGCATCTAAGAAATAAATCCCTCCAGTTTCATCATTTGTTACTTTCATAAGAGTTTCAAATACATACTTCTGTTGTTCATTTAACAGTGGAAGATTTGTTTGAATTTATTCTTTCAAAGCGTTGAGATCATACAGTCTTTCTCGATGCAACTCTTGGTTAAAAGCGTCATGCATTGGACGATTGGGCGCGGTCAGGCCTAATTGAATTAATAGTTTGTTTGACATTATCAAGCACATGTCCTCAATTGAAATCAATGCTTCATTGTAAATTTCTTCACAGATTTGTATATTTGGATTTCCCATTCTATTCCGTATTTGATACAAAATATCATCACACATATAATATTTGTACTTCATCCACAAATCAATTGGGTTTGATGGGAAGCATGTAGATATGATTATAGAAAACAATGTTCGTATTTGATGAGTGTGTGATGATATTACAGCATCATTGAGAGTTTGATCCCAATGAGCGTCATTTTCAAGCAATTGCAAACGTTGACAGGCTTCTCTGTAGGATCCACACAATTCACCATCAACAGTTCGTAACTGTTGGAATGATGTTGGGCCACGTATATTGACTAATAGCAGTCGTAAATAAAAACATTCATCATTGCTTGGATGTACTGAATAAATCCGGCCAATCGCATCGGTGGAATATACATCTGTATATCCTGGAACTGGTTTTCCTTGTTTCCGTCGTATAAATCTCCTTGAGGATTGATTCCAGGTATAATATTTTGGCATTTCAGAATATAGCAATGTTTGTGCGAAATCATCGTTTTGGCATGTCTCAAAAAAACTGGTTAATGTAGTAGATGGTGGCTGAGCAGCTCTTTGTACTGCGTTCTGTGCTGTAAAATACACTCTTTGTCCATTTTCTAAATGCACAGCTAAGTGAACAACAGAAGGGTGTCTCTCATGAATAGGAAAAGAAAATATTCGCCAAACTGCTTCATTACTACTGCCATAGCGGCCCATTTGGTATTGGGTAACTTCATCATTAGAATTCTCTGCACCAATTCCAATCACAGCCATATCACTCCCTTTGGTTACATATTTGCAAATGTATTTAATCGATTTCACTGAATGGCAAGATTCAACGTTGATGTGTGCTTTGAATGTCTTTGATAAAATGGGTGAATATGGAACAATCCAACGATTATCTATTTCAATATCTTGTTAATTTAATTTGACAATTGTTGATTTTCCATTGTCTGCTGTCGATCTGCGACGATACAATGGATAACCGTCATTACCAGTAATTGTTTCCGATATTAATGTCCGTGGATATCGTTTTGAACATTTACCATCCATCATACACGGTGAATTTTGATTAAGAGTTCCACAGGGACCATGTATCATGTTTTTGATAACTACCTCATGCAATCCAGGATCTACTTGTACATTAGGGATTTCAGCTGATATCACTGCATCAACTTCATTTGGCCTTATCTTTTCAACCAACCAAATCAAAATGTGTGCATGTGGCAATCCTCGTTTCTGCCACTCCACAGAATACATCCAGCAGCGTGTCTCACCAAACACATTATGTTTTACGATGAAATTCATTAAAGATTTCAACTTTTGTCTAAAGACTCTGGCTGTAATATCATGACGATCAATGGATGATTTCCCAGGTAATAACTCCTGCTTAATTTCTATCCATTGCGGATTGCATGTAAATGTGATGAACAAATCTGCTGTACCATAATGACGAACATACGACATGGCATCTTGAGCATATTCGTGCATATGCCGAGGGCTTCCGATGTATGTTGCTGGAAGAATAGTCATCCGACCGACATTCTGTGCATTTCCATCAGTATTAATCGCATCTCGAAGGTGAATATACTCTTCAGATCGGAGTTTGGTTTGATTCAACCTGATGAATGTTAATCTCTCCGTTTCAATTTTAACATACATGTCATCAACATATTTGTGATATAATCGCCGACATTTCAATATGTGATTATCTGCATTTTCCCGAATCATTAGGCGGTATGAATAATAGTTCATTGAACTGACTTTTTTGTTGGTTTCAGAACCTGTAAACAGATTTTGTTTTAATAACATTCAAATATAAAATTAAAATACATAATATAGTGACTGAGATATTATCGCCATAGCTAAACTAATATTTTAGTTACCTGTAATGGGATTTATCATTTTTATTGATAAATCGTAGCCATCTTCACCTCGCCAAAATATAATGGGATATTGCAGTGCATCATATGAGCGGTGTGTTTCCTTTATAGGTTGTAATTGAAAATTCCGACGATGTAAAAAATATCACGGGATTCCAAGTTTTCTCCAACTACAACGATAGCAACTTCATCAATAGTTGGTGCATTAAAACGTCTTGTATGTTGACCTGCAGGTGTTTTATCAGCTCTGATTACAATTTTGTGATTATCGGATGGCATCAGATCCAGGGCAGTTTTAAACAATATAATCAATTGATTGTGTTGATGAAATAAAGTTTGTAATTGTTCTACAATAGACCTTTTTACTAAATTGTTATGTGCACAACGCAGATCAATTTCTTGTGGTGAATTGCCCATAAAATAAATTTGCAGGAATTTGTTGTCGCTATCTGACACTGGTAACAGTGAACCTGCTCTGTGATATATTTGCCCTTGTATCTGTAAATAAAAAAAATATTATGGTGTGGTATAAATTAATGGATTGTCAATGATCAAACTTAAATAATATTTGATCTTAAAAAGTATATATTTAGTTTTAACTAATATCTATCAAATATAAAATATAATAAAAGTGTCACTGAAACTGAATCACCATATAATATGATGACTAAGTGATATATTTCGTAATGATTAAGAAATTGAAGATTAGTAACACATCTTAACTTTGGTGACAGAAAATTTTGTTCGCTAAAATAATTATGAGTAACTGCTATAATACATACCTTGAAAGTTGGCATAAAATTTTCCCGAACTGCATTTGTTGCCCCAAATGAAGTCATTTGAAAGCAATTGTTATATTGTTGAATATGTGTCAAAAAGTGTATAGAATCTGTTCCTATTCCTGAAACCAATGAGTACAATGGTTCTGGTGGTGGATCCAATTGTATCAATTTCACTTTACCATTTGCGCAACACAATCCATTGGCTTCGTTTTTGTATTTTAATGCCTTACAGTGTGAGCAAACCAAGTTCATAGAACCAATAACAACACATTGGTAGTTACTGTAGTCAATTGACACATCGTAACTGAAAGCAGCTGGATTCAAACTTGCGCGATTATTAGTTGAATGTCGCGCTCGCGCTTCACGCGTTTGTGATATCCGAATTCTTTCACGTTCATTTCCGTCGTCACGTTCTTGTGCAGTACGATTAGATCGGTAATTAGCTTGGTTTATAGCATTTCTGGTTCTTCTACCTAAATTGCTTCGTCTTATAGGAGGCATATCAAATATAAATTATTTTTTCACTAATCACGAACTAAACAAACACTAACTAACTAAACACTCTGCACAAAACACGATATACGAATTTGTTTCGTGTATCACTTGACAATTCATCTGTCATCTGTCAAAAGTCATCTGTAACAGACAACTTTTTTTTTTAAATTTGATATGACTTGAACTCAAATCCTTTTAAGCCGTACGAATTGTTTTATTTATTTAAAATTTGAATTAAATTTTAAACAAATAAAAAATTTTAAATAAATAAAACAATTCGTACGGATTAAAAGGATTTGAGTTCAAGTCATATCAAATTTAAAAAAAAAAAGTTGTCTGTTACAGATGACTTTTGACAGATGACAGATGAATTGTCAACTGATACACGAAACAAATTCAAACAAAAAGAGCTATTTTTAGGGTTTTTCCAGCAATAATTCTAATTTTTCTCGCCGTAAAAACCATCCCTGAACTTCAACGAACATTTTAAAAAAAGATTTGGCCAAATTGGTCCAGGCGTTGTTGAGTTATGCGCTTAGGAACATATTTTGCGATTCATTTTTATATATAAGATTACAACAATTATTATACACATATTTTATTTTAAAACTTTTCTTTTGTGTTAAAAATCTAAGTTTGATTATTTTTTACTATTTATTGAATTCCTTATTTATTTTTTTGTAGGTTTAAGTCGGTTAAAATTTTTTGTTAAAAATATTATTTACGTTAAGTTAGATATTTACTCAAAACATTGCGCAGTTATTTTAATAGAAATTAAAAGCCCCTGAGAGGCAAAAAAGTAGTAAAGCAAAAAGTAATAAAGAAACAATGATTGAAAATAAGGAATGCTTGATGAATCCATGACCTCCGCGTGTGAGCTCAACGTTCTAACTATTACACCATACAAACAGTTGTTATAACATTTCTACGACGTCTTATATGAAATGTTTAGTGCTTAAAAAGCAAACTGACTGATCTTTACACTGAACTACTTCCGATTTTTCCTCATATCAGTTCAGCAATAAAATTATACACCGATATCTGATTATTTTAGATAAAAAATGTGTAAAAACATTGTACGTGCCTTTGAAACTTGAGGTTTTCCTCCTATTTCCTCCCCTTCCTGCTAACCCATCCTAACTTCTTTTCCAATGGGACCACCTCGAAAGAGCGCTCTTTCGAATAAAAAAAAAAGGATTTTGGAAATCGGTCTATAATTGACGGAAAAATCGGCGAACATACATTAAAAAAAAAGATACAGCCGAATATAGAACCTTCTCCTTTTTTTAACTCGGTTAATAAATAACAGTGATAATTGAGAAAATACAACAACAGTATCATTCTCGGTTCAACTAAAGGGTACCTTACATGGCAATTATAAACAATTAACGAATACTAACTGTAAATACTCGTTTCCCAGGCTTAATCGCAGATCCTGGTCCTTGTCTGACCCACAAATGGGCCCCCGTTGTTACGGTTACCGGTCAGATACGTGGTAGTAATTCAAGGCAAACAAGGGGTGACATAGTTGCGTTTCAGGGGTGTCTTGAA
Source organism: Rhynchophorus ferrugineus (assembly GCF_030347505.1). Lineage (NCBI taxonomy): Eukaryota > Metazoa > Arthropoda > Insecta > Coleoptera > Curculionidae > Rhynchophorus > Rhynchophorus ferrugineus. Next base: position 45,288,531 of record NW_027472580.1, on the reverse strand, counting down.
TCCCTCGGGCCGTAACGCCAGCAAATCAAACGATCGCCGGGTAAGGTCCCGAACACCCACTATCACACCTTGCTGCCAATGCATATGGATCGGAGGGTTTTACCCTTTTTTTATCGGTATTCTAGTCTAATGATTATTTTTTATCGGTTTTTTAGTTCTCGAATAAACCTTATTTGAAGTTCATTTATCTTGTATTATCACTTGTAATTGAAATTTTTCCAATGGGCTCACTATTTATTTTTCCATGATAGATTTGGTGAAAAACAAGTTGTAGCCTGATCACCCTGAGATAAGCTGGTGATATTATAATACTTATAGCAAAAAGTACTTTCAAATGTTCAATTGGTTGTATTTTATAATAAGCTATTTATGATATGCTTGCATGTATTTTAGTCAGAATCTATTGGTTAAAATATGATTTATCAAAGGAATAAACTGTTAAACAACCCAATCTCTATTGGTAACAATTAAATTCAATGATTTTAATATCAATTCACGTAAAACAGTACTTTTTTATTTAAAATTATTGAGTTCTTTGGTGTATATAGGACATGCGGAATTCAACTATGGGGCGCAGCAAGCAACAGAAATATTGGAGTATTAGAAATATTCCAGAACAAAGCATTAATAGACATGCTCAGTATTACCCAAAGCATTATAAATAGCTACATATATTTAGATTTCAATATGAGAACAATGAAGCAGGATATAATTCAGCATAACATGAAATATCAAAGGAAACTGACACAATATACAAACGATTTTTACTTTGGTAACATTGGCGCTGAGTGCTGTAGGAGGACAACAGTATGCAATGCGGAAGAGATGTTACATCCCCAGTCACAACAATAGATTCACGTAAAGGGTTGCTAGAGGAGCGGTGCCTACATATAGAAACTCTCCTATAAATAAAAACAAAAAAGAAGCAGTCCAACTTCACACGTTTTGAGACAAATTTCCTTCGTGCAGAATAGAGAAGAAAAAAATTTGCTCCATCGAATATCTTAAATATCAAAAAACTTATGATGTTGTTATTCCGTCATATCCCAATCGATTTCAACGTTTTCAAAGTTTTATTTTTTGGTGATTTTGATTGCAAGAGCCTGTACAACCCAAAACGTCGAGGACAATGAATTATTTTTTATTGAACGAAAATCTAGCTTAACCTATCAAAGAATTTTCAGAGAGCTTAGAAGTTGATGTGACCAGAAAGATTAAAAAAAAAGGAAAAATTACTAACCACACGAATTGACTGATAATACAATTTCAAACCATTTCAACGCAGCGTATTGCCGGTGGTGGAATGATTAAGGATCCTATTGTTGCGATAGTCGCGGGCTCGAATTCTGCTGGGACATGGATGTGTTTTGTGACTGTAATTGTAAATGTCTTTATAGGCAACAGCAGAATAAATCCGACAAGGAATAACCATCCTAGTCACGCCAGTAACCAGGCTGGGTAAGACCGGATGTGTTCTGAGATGGTCTCTAAGTAGGTCACTAGCTAGTTGGTCAGGCTAAATGCCGTGGACTGTGGCCGTGTATTCAAGGACGCTGAAGTAATATAATAAAGTCTTGCTAACAGACTCAACAGAATTAAACTGTTATAACAGATATGTGCCGACATGAACTGAAAAAAGAGACAAATGAGATTAAAGTAGCATACTAAAAATATTTTGAGAAGTTTTTGAAATTGTGTTACTGTACGCTACAACAACAACTTTCATTTAACTCATCCTCAGTCGTACACTATATGTGACGAATTAACATCCGCAGTTCGACACCACTTTACTAAAACAACTACAACTAGCCACTCGAAACCATGACAAATTTTAACCCTAATGAAAGGGCGTGCCTTTTCTGGGACCGTGTCGATTCTCGCATTTTAATTGATATTTGATTAGACCCGATTAGACCTTCAATCCTAGTTCTGGTTGATTAACTTTGGTCGTAATTTCTCTAACAATTCGTAGTCGTACTAACGGTATTAAATATGTTAAGAGATCGGAACAGTCCATTTGAATCGTTAATAAGGAATAAATTAAAAAATGACTTTTGTGTTAGTGTTGTAGATTGTGTAAAATAATGACTTTATTGTAGTTATTAAGATTTTATTGTTATTCTTAATAACAGACCTATTTCAATAAATATTTTAGACAACAAACGATTACATATCTGTTTTCGCACAAAATATAGAATCACTCTTTCTCTTATCCTTTTATCTCTTTCGTTTTTATTGATGAATTAATTAAAATTAAATCCCAAAAACAAACTTTATATTATATATAGTTGTTTCCGGATATACGTAATAGTTATAATTTTGTAGAAATATATTCTTGTTGCTAAATACAAATTACGATAAAAAATAAGTATTCGAAATTTACTCGATTTAAACCATTTCTTTTCTTTTAAACCATTTTATCACATTTCAAAATAACAGTACGTTAATATTTTCGATTTAATTTCGTTACTAAATTACTAATATCCGGAAATATATTGTTTCTACATTTGGGATATTATCGTTTTTAATATAATTAAACAACTGTATAATAACTAATCAATGAATTGTAATTATTACTAGAAATGATTTGGATTTTTGTGTTAATTATTGCAAACGCTTAATTTTGAAATTTAATTTAAACGTTGTCGAAAATTAAAACATATTTTAATTATCTATGTTATTTATTAGCTCAAAATGTAAACGTAAATTATATTTTGATTCATAAGAGCTAACTTGAGTCTGTTTTGTGTTTGTCTACATACAATTGTTTATATTTTCAAAATACCAGGTTGTTAAATATTTGGTGGTTGCATGTATTCTTTTAATTTTTTCATTCTAGAAAAGTACTTATTGAGAAATTTGTACAATCGGTTTGAGCCGCTCGCCATTCATTACAGCTTGCTGATTCCATCATATAGCAAGACTTCATAACTAAATTTATTCCGCTTTGGTTTCGATATGGATAGTTGCCCTGAAATAACCTATGAGTTCTTGCGCGTAGGTTTGTCAAAATAGATCCAGTTATCGTCACCAATCACAATCCAACTATCTTTTTTGGATGTTAAAAGTATTATTTATATATACTATAAAGTATTTATTAGTAGCTAATATTTAAAGCTCATCATTTTACATTAAAACATTTTATTTCAAGTAATGTCTATATGCTGGTTTCTATTTTTTATTTTAGAAAGTATATGACTTAATTAATATTCAGTGATGTACCGTATATGATAAATAATTTTATATCTTTTTGTTTCTGTAATTAAATGAATAAATTCGCATACGTCCCCAAATAGTCTTTATCCTATTCAAATTAATGATGGAATACCTCAACACCAACTTCACATAATGTGGAAGCACTTTTATTTGAATACTGTTGCACGCACAGATCTCGTTAGGCTCCCACATGAATAGGAAAAAACAAGCGTCGTTCAACAAAAACTCATAAATTATACATCTGCATATCAGACTAATTAAACATATGAAGTTCTAATAGGTATAGTTAATTTTAATTTTTTTTCTCATACAATGAAAGGTTTATATCTAATCTTTTCTCCACCCCCTACACATACACACTCATACACTATTTATTACACTCTTAATTTTCATTATATATTTACATATTACTTATTTCATTTATATTTTCATAATTTTTATTAACTTACTTAACTATTCGTCATTTCACGAGTCTTCTATTCACTTTGTAAGTAGGCCCACCACTGTGGATCGATGGACATCGATTCTTCACTTTTCTATTGAACTAGTTCGATTTCTACAGGAGAAAAGTGAAACTACTAATACCATATCAATGAATATTTAAGATCATTGTCGTTGAATAACAAAATTTCCGCCAATTACACTCTAGAGGGAATCGCATTTTCCTGAAGATAGCCATCTTTAGTCAGTTTCCATTAATAATATGGACGGACTTATTATCCCCATACCATCACTATACTTCTTAACAGTCTGCACACTGTACAATTATAAGGCTTGTTGACTTTTAGTTCGCAAACAAAACTGCGTCTATTCCAAAAACCTGAAAATTGTCCTCATCCGTTCATAGGACACTCTTTCAGTTTTAATTTGTCCAGTTTTAATTTGTTTTAGCTCATTTTAGTCTATTTATCTTATGATACTTCTCTTACTTCTTAGTTGGAAACATTTGTTTCATTTAAAGTAGCCGTAATGTGTGATGGAAATTCTGATCACTTCAGGTCTTGATTTCCTTTTTTTCCAGTAGTTCATTTTCGTTTATTATGTACACCTTAAAGGTGACTTTACTGATAATTTTTGAAATTGTAAACCCTCATTTAAAAGTTTAGACTATATTCCATTAAAAAGTCTAAATCCGTCAATTCTAAGAAATCAACAATTAACGCAGTGATAACCTTTGTGGTGATAAGACATATTTTCTGACTTTACTTACTTTTTTATGTCAAATAAAAATAGGGTATTTTCAGACTTTTTAACTATAATATTATATATATAGGTTCTTATATAATACTATAATATATAATAATATATGGCTCTCATAATCATGTATAGAATATAATTCTGTTCACTCGAAAATAAAAAATTAAAAATTTTATTTGTCATATTTAATCGACTGTTTTGGTATTTACAGATTTTTCTAGTTCATATTATATCGTCATTTGCTTTCATTATATCGTCTTTTCCGTACATTTTTGGTAACTCCAAACTATTCATATTTGGTATATATTTTGCGCATATTTAAGAGCCATGAGATAAGAATGAAATATGTTATAATAACTGTTTTAATTTAATATCTAAAATTAAACCTTTTGTAATAATTAAATAATTAAATACAATAGTTAACATGATATTCTCCTATATGTAAAATTAAGAGTCACCAAATAAAAGAGTCATCAAAACATAATCAAATAAAGTCATAAGTTTCCCTTAGGTAAACAAATTCGAAACAGATAAGAAATTTAGTTGGTGTAACTTTAATTCTCCAGATCTATCTATCTCTGACTAAAGTTTCACTCTTTTTCCATATGATAAATTTTTAAATAATAATGTATCTTTTTTCCTATAGTTTTATAAAAATTTAAATTAATATAAAAATTGAAGCTCAAACATTACTAAATGTTCTTTTCAACTAAAAAAGTAACGTTCCATATTAGTGAATAACATTTTTTTCTCTTAATCTACCCTTATTAATCCAGGTTAGTTTTAGTTGTAAAAGAATTATTTTGTCAATTAAGTGAAGCCTAGATAAACAAAACACCAATAAACTAGACAAAAAACCATCTAATCTGAGGTTTTCCGGAGCATAATAACACCTCCAATTCATAACTGACAAGAACAGTGGAAAACAAATAAAAAAAGTTAAAGACAAACTGGCTCCTCCTCGCCCATTCCACGTCGTTTTATTTCTACTAAATCCCGTCCAAAATTAAAAAATCTCTTCCGAGTCATTTAGATACGTCAGACCGACTTCTTAATTATAACCCGAAATGACTTAAACAAGTTTCGGAGCGTGAATTCCTCATAGCCCGTAAACTGTTCGTTACCTTTCGCATTTTCAAGTAATTACACGTTTAATTATATTCTGAATGTTTAACGATATACTCAAAAAATAATGGAATAATAAAGTAATCGTTGAAGAGTTTATTTTTGTTTTTTTTTGTGGTACGTATGCATATATTCTTTGGAATGAATTGTTTCAATATTCAAGAGATGGATGGCCATCTAGCACAGGGTTTTCTAAACTTTTCCGGCAACAGAGGACTCACTAAATCCCCAGCACTTATATTCTTTAACATACATTTTAATTTGCAGAACCAATTTGTGGCACTGTTTTATAAATAATTTATGAGACAATTAGTTCAGTGTTATGTCCGACTCTGCGTACATTTGGTACGTTAGGACATAATGAAGCCAAACCTTTTTAACTATTACAGTTGTAATACTAACTGAAAACTGAAAAATATGCGTGTTTTAATGTGGATGAACTTTGAACATATAGCCCGTTCAATAAAATAGTAAACTCATGTTATTTAAAATAATGTAATTTAGGGTTTTTTGTATGGGCTCGGTTTTCAATCAGCGATTTGAAATTTATCGAAACAAGTAAAGTGCTAAACGTTTGCTGGCTTATAACCTGTAGCTTATATCTCCTAATATTTTGAAAAATTTTGCCAACGTTTAGCGAATTTTGTAGGCTGATTCGGTTATGTTCAAACGTATGAGACAGCATTATGTCTCTTTTTAACTTAAACCTCATGGTGTTTTGAGTTCACTTTTATTTGGAATAGACTACTGTGTGTACGTATAGGTATGTACTGTAGATATATAAGTTCATCTTCAATATCACCAAATGTGCATTTAGTTAACAGTAGAAAATAAATAATTTTCCAAAATTTTTAGACGTGATTTTTTTGGGTTCCACTTTCATAAGCAACATATAAATGAACTAGGAGAAACTCAGATTGGTGGTTTGATTCATTAGTTTTTCTTTTATTGAGCCAACCTAGATAGCTTAAGAACTTACATTAAATCTTTCAACTTGTTTTTTCTTATATAGACAGAGCGGATTTAACAGGAGTAACATCTGATTTAATACAAATCAATGCATATATTGGGTTTAGTGAAACGTGATGGGAAACATAAACAATCAAGGAAAAATATTGGCTACTGCAGGGTTATCGTAAGTTTTAACAGGATATGTTTTTAAACTCGTAGATATGTTATTGATAAAATAGTAGAATTATATTTGGCTGCAGGATGTAAAGTAATACTGTTATTTAACATTAAAAACAATATTATTTTTTCTTTTATTAATAATTATAATTAATTATATTCCATTAATTTTATTAATGTTATTTTGGGGATGTGCTATTCATGATCTACTACTTCTACTTCGATGTGGCAGCGATATGTTGAATGATTATAATTAGGCATGTATTTTAATTACTTTTCACTTCAAAATGGCATTTATTGAATTGAAGTGTTATAGTGTATATTAATAAAAATATTCTATGATCTTATCTAAAACTTTTTCTCACCTTTCCGACAAAATGGCAATACTTCACTTTTACACTCCTTTAGTATATCGTAACTATCTGAGAGCTAAACCATGCTGTATTAATCTAAACCAATGATAATCAGAAGGCGCTAAGTCTGATGATAACCTTGTGTGGGGATCCTCTTTTTGCAGAATTTCGTTATTTAATTCATTAAGTAGTAGTCAGGTATTAAGTCAGTAGACATCTGCAGTTTGCAGAAACAGTTTCGTTTGGTTCTAAGCTCATAATATACTATTATTTGCTGATCCCACCCCATACACAGCAAGACTTTATGGCCGTGCATATTTCGTTTCAGTATCGATATGGATGGATTTCCCGGATTAACTCATGACTTTTGCGCTTGGGATTATCGTCAAAGTTACACTATTCATCGCCTGGTACAATACGTAAAATAAAACGCTTGAATATGTCCAATCCCATCCGTTGATTCCTCAACTGTTAAGCTATCTGAAGCTTTTTGTCTAACAGGTCTTCCAATTCATTAATTTCAAGCCTTTCTTTCTCACTGACATAAAATGCCATGTTTCAAGTAGCTTAAACCAAAGCCGACGATTGTTCGAAACTATGAAACAATTGTTTCATAGGTTTCGGTAACAAACAGATTCCTTCAAATTAAGCGACAAAAGTAATGAAAGTTGAAGTGCATTCCATGATTAGCGTCTGTATATGAAATATGTTATTTTATGTATCGAATTGTCATAACCATCCGATAACTAATTTAGCATTTTTACCAATACAAATTGCTGATCAAAATGAAATGGACATTTAGAATTAGCCGTTTTAAGCTACACTGTCTTAGTGCCTTCAGTTCATTTCTTGACTTATAGGAAGATATCAATGATTAGAATGCTATATACCTTCGAAGAATCTGCGTTTTATTTGTTAATGATTATCTACAATAATTATATCCATTATTTCATAATTATGCTTATAATATATACAAACATAAATTTATAAAGAACCAGCAATGTTTTATAAAAATTATCAAATAGCTGTATCAGTTTTAATTTATGAAGCAACAAAAAAGCAAAATTTACTTTTAAAACATTTTTTTCTTCTTTATATTTCCGAAAACAATATGGAGCAAAATTATAATTTCTTCTCCCGGTAATAACATTTTTGTTTTTATTTAATCTTTCATAAATATAAAGTACAAAATGTAGGGCATATTTAAATTTCCCATTAAGTTAAAATGTTTTTGGCTTAACTTAATTTAGATATTGAATTTAATATGTTTACAATAAAAAGTATACTTACTAAATATTAGCCACATTCAAATAATATTGGACTAGATCTATTTGTAATATGGATAGTTTAAAATCTATAATATAAATTATCTTATGTGGGTAATAATATGACTGAGATGTGTTCCTAATTAGATTTTGCACATTTCTAGTTAAAAAACACAAATATACATTTTTCAGATATATTAAAACGTATCGTTATAGTTCTTAAACGTGTTGACTCATAACTATAACTACTACTACTATTACATACAGCATAATTTTGTAATATAGGGCCTATAAATTCGTTTTAAAGGATTTTTTTAATTTTAAGCCTTATTGTCCAAAATTGGTAGAATGTATTTTATTCAAAAAATTGTTCATCGATAGGGTACTATTTCCCAACTTTCAGGCAATTTACGAATTCCATCTCGAAAAGATAATGTATCCTTTGAGCCTATCCACGTATCGACCCATTTTAGTATCTTCCTAAAACGTGAAGCGCTGACGGTGACAGGTTACCACTCGTATGTCGAAACAAGTAGTAATCAGAAGGAACAAAGTCTGGATAATGTGACGGATGGTAGCACTTTCCACATTAATTTTTACAAACATGTTTTCATCGATTCTCACATGTAGTTGCGAGCTGTCATGATGAAGTATAACATTGTTGCGTTTTTGCTCATAATCCGGCAGTTTTTCGCGCAGTGGTCGGCTCGCTAGTGATTAGTGGTTTCATTACATTTTAGCAACTCATCACATATCACACCAAGCTGGACCTATAAACAAAATGCTGTTGATGTTGATGCATGACAAGATGCTCCCTATTTTTTGCGCTTAATACATAGTAACATCGTCTGTTGTAAATCACTTTTTTGAATGTATAGACCTGATAAAATTTTATAATAAGGGGTTATACTGCCTAAGCAAATTAAAGAAATGTAGGACGTATTTTTTATCGAAAAATATTAATTATTCAATGAAATAGTGGTGCCACTTGCCTCATGTTTATAGTAACTTTAATGACTTTTATGGGTATTATTGATATGGGTATTATGATTTTATTTATTATTTTAATTTATTATTAAGGTAATTTTAGTCGCTAAGCTACAAGATAAATATTGAAGAATACCTCCTTTCTTATTACTATTTTTTATTCCAGAAAAAATGCCACCACATTGGAACTTTTTCACTATCAGATTTCCCAACACGAATTATATACCAAGGATACTCCGTTAGTAGAACAGATTCTTCACGAAATGAGAACTGAGCCAGTTTTACATGTTGGTAAGTTTCAATTTTGCCTGTCAACATTTTTTGCCTTTAACATATTAGATTTATTAGGAAATAGTGTGTTATAGCGTTTCAGAATTTTATTGTTTATTATAACTAACCATTATATAAAAAGTAATATTTCTCATTATATGAATCTTATCGAATATTAAGACCATTTTCGTAATATATAATTAGTAAATTAAACAATTTGAATAATTCAGTTCAGACCTGAATAAAATGATAAGGCTAGTGGCTAATGATAATGGTGGTGGTTTTTAAGACAATTACAAAGTAACCTAAGAGAAATAGCTCGGTACCATCTTATAGATATTAATAAATAAAACACTAAAGCTCAAAATCTAAACAATTCAGTCTAATCGTCAGTGTCAATTCATCCACAAACTGAAACCATCTTATTGGAGCTCACCGAATCCAAACATACAAATGGACTTCTTGTCGAACACATCAATAAATTGCCATTTGCGTCACAGGACAGTTTCAGTTATATATTGTGATTAATAACTTGGTGGTTAATTTTTTACCAAAACCAAATTGATCCAGATTCATCGTAATCAGTTCCTTCTTTTTATTTTCATCAAGTGCATATAAGTATGGAAGCTTTAAATGAAACTAAGTTGGCTCATTTTCACAACTTTTTGCATTTAATTAGTTCAGCAATAACCTTGGTCCGTTCATATGAATGAAGGCTTGTATAGCCAGCTTTAAATCATTGTTTTTGATGAACTCTTTCTAAGTAATTTAGTTACCTCAATTACAGTGTTCAATATAAAGATATAGTGACACTTCAATATTACCTAGCTTGTATACAAAGAACAACTTAGTTAGTATTAGGAAAATTAATTTTTAAATTTATATTATTGATCTAGAGACAACTTATCATGACACTAAACGTCAATTACATTTTTTACACCCATTTAATTCGAACGTGTCTCACCCCCAAATTGTATTGGCCCTGCTAAAATCTTAATGTTTTCACCTCATAAACCTCGACTAATATATTCCATACATAATTAAAACCAAATTTAAAGTGGTAGCGTCGACCTAGCTGGCTGGAAACATCCAGAGCTTATTTATATCGTTTCGAGGCGAATAATTTCACTTTCTTAAGACTGCGTGAGAGCGGAACAAGCTTAAGGAGTTACTTGAGGAGAAATTCATTTATTTATTTTTGCTGTAATGCAATATTAATACTGATTACCTATTTTTAGGACAATTAATAATATGATATCGAATTAATAATTATTAATATCCTTTGTGCTTTTATTATCCTAATTTATTATGATTATTTTATCATTGTTCACAAATAGTATGTGTAGTCTTTGCCATAAAACATCCAATTCCCGTTATAGATGCCGTCGAATATATTGCCAAGTGCAGTTTGTAAAAATGTAAAATTTTTTTTAAACTCGTAGTGGATTTCTTTCTCATTTAGTTATAGTCTCCTAGTTAAAAAGAGACAGAAAGCTATCTGATGCGCCGGAACATGTAACCAAAAAAGAACAGTTATTTTATGACCTGATTAGGTTACATTTTATGAACTGATTCGTTTTGCGTTGGTATTGATCGATACTGTTGACAAAAGTCTACAAACTTCGTCAAAGCATTAGTGATAATAATTATAGGTTAGATAGCTGCAAATGTCAAAAGTTATAGTTGACTCGACAACATTGCCACGTGCTGGCATAATTAATTTTGTTGACGCGTACTGGCAGTTTTATTGAATAGACTCTAATTCTCACTCTCTGCAATGCTGTTTGGTTTATAAGGATTCATGTATTACCTACACTATACAATTATTTTACATGATGCGTCGATAAAACACTAAAGTTATGTGGTGAAATCAGATATAAGTCTCTGAAATCAATTTAATTACGCTCGTTTGGTTAATCAAAATTAATATTTATATAACCATAGAAAATTGGATACATTACTTCATAAATATCTCCGGATTTGGCGCATATTGAGCTCCATTTAATTTTAAAACTGAGAATAATCCGAGTTTGGCGCATGCGTATATACAACTTTATTTACTTACATTTTTTTTATCGTGATTATTAGATTTATTTTAGTTTTAGGAGTTTAACAAAAATGGTAAAATTTTGGAATTAACACATATTATTTAAAAAAGTAAATAATAATAACAATTTAATTATTATAACTACAGAATTATTATTGTAACACAAAATCTAAATATTCTAAATTTTTTTGTTGTTTTGACTTGATCGACTCGAAATGAATGTACCACCATTAGAAAAGGAAGGCAACACAGTTTATCCTTATCTACGGTTTATTCTATGCAGGTGAGTACACATGCGCTAATTCCGCAGATATTCGCGGAGTAATTTATCATATAAAAAACTGAGATTTGGTGATTGTTTCTTCGTTAGCCAGACATCTTATACCAACAACTTCAATCTACTAATATGGATTTTACTCTTCTTCGAGGACCCTGGTTCATTTTGTTTTTTCAGTCACTTGTTGCACTAAATAATATATATGCCATATTACAATTCACTAATCGTGATGTTGCCCTTTTCACTAAGGCCAACTGTTAAAAAAATATTATTAATCGACTTCAAGAAACGAGGAGGTTCTATGTTCGGTTGCATATATTTTTTAAATGATTGATTTTTCCGTCAATTGTGGGTCGATTTTCAAAATTCTTTCTTTATTCGAAAGAGTGCTCTTCCGAGGTGGTCCCATTGGAACCAAATCAATATCTGATGGAGGAAGGGGTAGAAATCGAGGGAAACACTGAAAATTCAAAGGCACGTACAACATCTTCACATATTTTTTATCCAAAGTAATTAGATATTTGTGTATGCTATTGCTAAGCTGATGTGACGGACAAACGAAAGTAGTTCAGTTCAAAAGCCATCCAGTCTGCTATTAAATACAAACTATAACGTATAAGACCTCGTAGAAACAGTGTAAAACGCTGCTTCTTTGGTGTAATGGTTAAGTCGTTTAGCTCTCAAACGGAGGTCGCGAGTTCTATTCTCGGCGGGGACGATAACTTTTTGTTGTTGCTTAGATCGAACATTTGTCAAATCACCTAGGCTAGGTAGCGTAGGCCGGGTCCTGAAATGCTCCTTATTTTCAATCATTGTTTCTTTATTCCTATTATTCCTCATACGGCCTACACTTTTACTTGGCCTACCCACTGTAATATTAAATATATTAACTGCGTAATTTTTAAGTAAATATCTGACACTAAAATGAGAAAAATAAAATATTTTTAACAAAAAAATTAACTGACTTCAAAAAATAAATAAGGAACTCACTGAAAATTAAAAAATAATCATCACATTTTAAAATACATTATGTACATAATAATGTACATATTTTAGCCCAAGCAATACAACAATAATAATATAATTTTGCGACAATACAAAAAATTAAATTACCAACAAAACAAATCTAAATTAAGATAATTGTTAATAATTGTTAATAATTGGTTGGGTTCGGCACCGACTTCAAAGTGGTCAGTTGGTAGTAGTTAAAATAATATTATAAATAGATAAATAGGTTTAGGCAGTCTCAAGAATATAAAATGCGTGTAGTAGATAGGTTAAATAAGGTTTTTGATTATTTCTATTTAGTTATTACAACGATTATTATGTACATATTTTATTTTTAAATGTTTTGTTTTTTTTTTTGATTTTTTATAGTCTCTTATTTATTTTTTGAAGTCAGTTAAATTTTTTTGTTAAAAATATTTTTTCAGCATTATGCATCGTTGAAATTATTTATTTAAAAAGACTTTAAACTCACAGCCTTTGGTTATTTTATCACTGTAGTGTGTCTTCCAACACTAAATTATTTGTTCTTCCATATGATTCTATAATCGCTCTATTCGCATGATTTAGCTCTCTTGGCTCGTCCTATGTCTTGTGGGTCGATTAAGTAGATTAAAGTAAATACAATATTCAATATTTCTTACAATTAGATACAATATGTGCAGAAATGCATTGTATCGACCTGGTTGACGCAGACGGTGACAGGAAGTCTTTTACTGCTGCCATGGTCCTAGGTGCGAATCCTCCTGGGGCATAGTTTTTAATTTATTTGGTGATTTGAGATTGTCCATAAGGTGACAGCGTAAGATCCGACAAGGAAAATCTTCCCACTTACCCTAGTAACCAGGCTAGGTAAGGCCGGATATCTTCTGGGAACGGATGGTAAAAAGTATATAAATAATAAAATAAAAAAGAGCATCCGAGAGAAATTATTTTGAATAAATTTGTGATATCCTAAAATATTTATATGTTTTAAGAAAAATTTACTATTTTTAAGAAATTAGCTCCTTGATCCTGTAGGTTGTATTTTGCCAACAACGTTTTCTTAATTATTGTGCCTAAAAATCTCTTACAATAATATCAGTGATGAAATCATTTATTAATAGTTGCATCTCCAACTGCATGAATCCACTGTATCCCTCGTGAATAAGTTAAAGTCTATTTAGTCACCATGCAGCTCATTTCAAAGCAAAATTGTTGTGTCGCGACGTCGACGTTGATGAATGACTGGCGCTGCATTCAATTACAAAGCCAGTGGGGTCAGAAATCGGAATCCGGTCTCGTGGCGGAATCGGCAGGTCTTCGGCAGATTCAGCGAGCTCGGAGAGGTATTAATTATAATGTAATTTGAACAGTTGCGATTAAGATTTGAAGCGCTGGTATTTCGCAAAATACTATAATAGCAGATCTAATCTAAAGTAACTAAATATATATATATATATATATATATATATATATATATATATATATATATATATATATATATATATATATATATATATATATATATATATATATATATATATATATATATATGCTATTGATTCTAATAGATTAGATCTGCTGTTTTTTGGTTTATTTTATTTAATATACTACTTATTGCCGGAACCTATAAATCCCGTCTCTTTCTTGAATTCTCAAGAAAAGCTGTTATTTTCTGTTATTTTCGTATAATATCAGTACAGAAAAAGTGACGTAAAAACTACTACTAAATTTTACCTCGACGTATTTCAATGTAGAAAGTATGTTGTTTTGCAATTTGCCCATTGGAGTAGGGAATATGGTAGGAAACCCAAAATAGGCAATAAATACGAATTTACATTACTACGTATAATAGATATAACAATAATAATTCCCAGCCACATGTCAACGATTATGTACAATGATTATTAAATCAATTAAATAATAATAAATTTATTATTAGTTTCCTTTATCCATAGTTTATTAAAATATTCCAGTGATTCCGTTCTTCAGTAAGAAACTACAACCTCTTAAGGTCATCCTAATTTAGATTTCGATTATTTATCGGTTTAATGGGAATTCAACGGGAAGACATTCGAGCTCGGGGATCAGTAGGTCTCGAGAGTTTCGATTAATTTGTCGGAGAAATTAATTTCGGAGTTCTAAGGTTTAAGTCATTTTAAGCTATGTGCAATTCAGATTTTGATTATTTATTTATGTGGGGAATGTAATAGAGAAGCGAGATCCAAATATATTCCTATTTACATTTTCAAAATGTGCTAAACTGGAAATGTAATTTATAATTCTATTAAGATTAACACTATGAAAATAAAAGGTGTAATATTATTGAGCATTTTCCTAATTTGATAAAATTGTTTAATATTTCATTATCAATTTAAAAATATAATCTTCTGTACTTCTTTGTGAAGTATGTCTTGAAAGTTTGACAAAAATGGAAATCTACAAATTAACAAGAATTATTTTAAAATAAATTGCATCTTCCTGTGTTACTGATACTTCCTATTAACGATGGCAAGAGATGATTTAGTATTTAGTGTTCTCGTTTTAACAAAAATTAAGTTTGAAGATGAGAAAATCAGGCCGAAGGAAACTATGATTGGAGGCAGTACTCGTTATTCAAGCATACGGTAAATAAATACAGACAGAAATGCCTTCTATAATTACTTCCAGCATGGAATTCAAAGGTCGTAAAAATTATCGAGAAAAGTACTATCTAGTAATGGACAATATTTTGAAAATAATGTAGCACTAAAATTAACCTATTCCAAAAGCGACCTCTAGTTTTACGAATGGTTACTTGTATGAAATAAATTAATACTCAAATTTTAGTCTAGTATATTTAGCATATCTATAATCTAGTATAGGCATAATATACTTTACTTCGTTTAGCAAAGTAAAACAATATTCCTCCTTTATATTAAGCCCCCTCCCATCACACATCAAACAATGCTTGTGTATCAGATAAAATATAGTTCTTGTGTATCACGTAAACCCCCTATAATAAGAAAACTGCGTGTTCAAAAATAAGATGTTGATGATGACTCTCTATCTGTTCGAATTGATTTTGCATAAAATAGAAATACATTTCTATAAGCGAATTTACGCTGGAAAGCTGGAAGGTAAAGAATAAGAAATTCCTCCCTGTCAATATACTAATAAAGCACTGTTATATGACAAAAAGAGCAATTTGGACATAACAAGTCAATTGAAAATTCCCCGGCCTACCATAGTAAAACATATTTTTTGGGTGATACACTGATTATAGCGATCCTCCAACTTTTCGATACAATTTTTGTAGTACGATTTGTCCTTTGCTTCAAAATAGGCCTCAGTTTTGGCGATCACCATTCTCATTCGATGAAAATTTCTTCCCAGCGATCATTATTTTGAGACCTGAGAACAGTAATTAGTCGCCAGGGGGGCCAGATCTGGAGAATACGGTGAATGAGGAAGCAATTCGAAGCCCACTTCACGGATTTCACTGTCACGTTTTCACTGACTTGAACAACGGTGCATTGTCTTGGTGAGCAGCATTTTCTTTTTCTTCAAATGCGGTCGTTTTTGATGGTATGCCGATAAATAATGGAGCCATGTTTCATCCATTGTCACATATCGACGCAAAAACTCGGGTTTGTTACGCTTGATCATCTTCAAACACTGCTCCGAATCATCAACTCGTCGTTGTTTTTGGTCAAAAGTGAACTTGGGCGGCACCCACTTTGCACAGAGCTCTCTCATACCGAAATATTCGTGAATGATATGATGTACGCATTCAGTTGATATCTTTAGAGTGTCTGCTATTTCATTCAGTTTCAATTTACCGTCATTCAAAATCATTTTGTGTGCTGTTTTCGTCGGTAACAACCTCTCTTAGGCATCCACTGCGTTCACCGCCTTCGGTGCTCATTTCACCACGTCTAAACTTAGCATACCAATCCTTGATGGTTGATTTTCCTGAGGCAGTATCCGGAAACTCGGCATCAAGCCAAGATCCGACAGCTGTCAAATTTATTCGCGCATCTTTTGAAGGTTAGGGCTAACTAAAAAACATATGGGTTTAATTCTAGTAGCGCCATCTATATGTCAGGTTGGGAATACTTCAATTGACCTGTTAATTCAGGTTCCAGAAGAAAGTACTGTGGAATGCTGTTAATGCCCAATGGTATTTCAGAAATAGTGATATCGGTAGAGTTTTGGAATTAATTTTGAATGTTAAGGCTTTTTGATGGCATGGATCGGACAAGGCGAGTCAAGAGGATTAAAAAGCAGAGCACAGCGCTAGTTTATCCGTTAATATTAACGTAAAAAGTTGATGAACTTTTTTTATATTTTAATATTTTAATACAAAAATACATTGAGAAAAAAGTGATGCCATTAGTTTCTCATTCAACCTTTGGGTTAAGAATGTTGAAAAAATATTGATATTTTTGGCCGATATATAGATATGTCGATATTTTTGTCAAAAAAAAATTACACACTTTAAATATTTAAAAAATATTGACACTTTTTAAAGTGTTTAAAAAATATCAATATTTTTACTTGCCTGAATTTCTTTGCGAAAATAACGATATTTTTCTCAGCGGACGACATGCCTATTTTGGGTTTCCTACCATATTCCCTACTCCAATGGGCAAATTGCAAAACAACATACTTTCTACATTGAAATACGTCGAGGTAAAATTTAGTAGTAGTTTTTACGTCACTTTTTCTGTACTGATATTATACGAAAATAACAGAAAATAACAGCTTTTCTTGAGAATTCAAGAAAGAGACGGGATTTATAGGTTCCGGCAATAAGTAGTATATTAAATAAAATAAACCAAAAAACAGCAGATCTAATCTATTAGAATCAATAGCATATATATATATATATATATATATATATATAAGAGAGGTTGTTACCGACGAAAACAGCACACAAAATGATTTTGAATGACGGTAAATTGAAACTGAATGAAATAGCAGACACTCTAAAGATATCAACTGAATGCGTACATCATATCATTCACGAATATTTCGGTATGAGAGAGCTCTGTGCAAAGTGGGTGCCGCCCAAGTTCACTTTTGACCAAAAACAACGACGAGTTGATGATTCGGAGCAGTGTTTGAAGATGATCAAGCGTAACAAACCCGAGTTTTTGCGTCGATATGTGACAATGGATGAAACATGGCTCCATTATTTATCGGCGTACCATCAAAAACGACCGCATTTGAAGAAAAAGAAAGTGCTGCTCACCAAGACAATGCACCGTTGTTCAAGTCAGTGAAAACGTGACAGTGAAATCCGTGAAGTGGGCTTCGAATTGCTTCCTTATTCACCGTATTCTCCAGATCTGGCCCCCCTGGCGACTAATTACTGTTCTCAGGTCTCAAAATAATGATCGCTGGGAAGAAATTTTCATCGAATGAGAAGGTGATCGCCAAAACTGAGGCCTATTTTGAAGCAAAGGACAAATCGTACTACAAAAATTGTATCGAAAAGTTGGAGGATCGCTATAATCAGTGTATCACCCAAAAAATATGTTTTGCTATGGTAGGCCGGGGAATTTTCAATTGACTTGTTATGTCCAAATTGCTCTTTTTGTCATATAACAGTGCTTTATTAGTATATTGACAGGGAGGAATTTCTTATTCTTTACCTTCCAGCTTTCCAGCGTAAATTCGCTTATAGAAATGTATTTCTATTTTATGCAAAATCAATTCGAACAGATAGAGAGTCATCATCAACATCTTATTTTTGAACACGCAGTTTTCTTATTATAGGGGGTTTACGTGATACACAAGAACTATATTTTATCTGATACACAAGCATTGTTTGATGTGTGATGGGAGGGGGCTTAATATAAAGGAGGAATATTGTTTTACTTTGCTAAACGAAGTAAAGTATATTATGCCTATACTAGATTATAGATATGCTAAATATACTAGACTAAAATTTGAGTATTAATTTATTTCATACAAGTAACCATTCGTAAAACTAGAGGTCGCTTTTGGAATAGGTTAATTTTAGTGCTACATTATTTTCAAAATATTGTCCATTACTAGATAGTACTTTTCTCGATAATTTTTACGACCTTTGAATTCCATGCTGGAAGTAATTATAGAAGGCATTTCTGTCTGTATTTATTTACCGTATGCTTGAATAACGAGTACTGCCTCCAATCATAGTTTCCTTCGGCCTGATTTTCTCATCTTCAAACTTAATTTTTGTTAAAACGAGAACACTAAATACTAAATCATCTCTTGCCATCGTTAATAGGAAGTATCAGTAACACAGGAAGATGCAATTTATTTTAAAATAATTCTTGTTAATTTGTAGATTTCCATTTTTGTCAAACTTTCAAGACATACTTCACAAAGAAGTACAGAAGATTATATTTTTAAATTGATAATGAAATATTAAACAATTTTATCAAATTAGGAAAATGCTCAATAATATTACACCTTTTATTTTCATAGTGTTAATCTTAATAGAATTATAAATTACATTTCCAGTTTAGCACATTTTGAAAATGTAAATAGGAATATATTTGGATCTCGCTTCTCTATTACATTCCCCACATAAATAAATAATCAAAATCTGAATTGCACATAGCTTAAAATGACTTAAACCTTAGAACTCCGAAATTAATTTCTCCGACAAATTAATCGAAACTCTCGAGACCTACTGATCCCCGAGCTCGAATGTCTTCCCGTTGAATTCCCATTAAACCGATAAATAATCGAAATCTAAATTAGGATGACCTTAAGAGGTTGTAGTTTCTTACTGAAGAACGGAATCACTGGAATATTTTAATAAACTATGGATAAAGGAAACTAATAATAAATGTATTATTATTTAATTGATTTAATAATCATTGTACATAATCGTTGACATGTGGCTGGGAATTATTATTGTTATATCTATTATACGTAGTAATGTAAATTCGTATTTATTGCTTTTAAATATTAGCTTAGTTAGTATTTGTTCGACTGTCCTAATCTAACTATGGTTCATTTCTATTTAATATTATTGATTTATTCATTATATACTGATAATAATTGAGTATTCAAAATTGCATTTTTGATATCCATTATTTTTGTTGCTTTATTTGAAGCAAATTTGATGCGGAAGCCCATCGAACACTCTTAGAGACCTATAGTGATATTTATCCATCACTTTCCTATTGTCGGTTTTGATTTCAATATTTGAAGTGGTTATTTTGATATCAATGACAAAAAGAAACGACCTAGAGGATCAATAAAGTTCGAAAACAATGAATTGCAAAACTTATCGGACGGAAATTCGGATCCAACTTTCAAATTATTCTCAGACAGCTTAACAATTGTAGAATCAACTATTTCCAAGTAAAAAAAGAAGAGCTTTCTTCTTCTGATTACTACTCCCTCAAATCGATGCAGCATGGTTTGGTTGTACACGTTTTTTAAATACCCAAGGAGTGTGAAAATATATCAAAAATATATCGCTAACAAACCAAAATTTTTCGACACGATATCGTCATGTTGCCACATTTCAGATATCTCTTATAACTACCAAACACACTAAGCAAATAATAATCCATACCATTTGCACCAATAGTCTTCCATACTTCTAATCCAACTAGACCTGTACGTTAAAAAGTAATATGTTTGTATTGTTTCTATTACTCAGTGATTGATTTTTATTCGCTATAAAAATTTTCTTATTTTCATCTCATCAAAAAATAAAGATTTCATTGAAAATAGGATGGCCTGTTGCATTCAGGATATGTAAAGTTTGATGACAAACTATTTTTCAGTTTTTAAAGTTTCAGAGATCATGGAGTATAAAAGAGTTACAACTATCCTGAATTTTGTCATTTAAAAATTCCATTAGTTAATATATACTCTAGGGTTTTCAATTGCCTTCTGCTATCATCCTCACTAAACATCGATTTTAAGGTTTTTCCACGCTCATTCGGACTTATATAATTAGTAATAATGCCTCGATCTTTATTAATCTTCTAACTATTAATGGACTGTATTAACACAGATGCTGAACCGTACAGGACGTAACGAAGAAAACGCGATTATTTTTTTGTTCAAAATTGGCTTTATTCATCAATGTAATTTCCATCAAGAGCCACACAATACCACTTTTATAGAACGATTTATCTTTTGTCTCAAAATAGATCTGTCATCAGTTGCTGTTCACTCAGATGACGATCATTTTGAGTCCGTAGTGAAGTGATGGATCCATGCTTCATCCATAGTCACATATCGATGCAAAAATTCCGGTTTGTTGGCATGGCACAACACTGCTCAGAATCATCAACACGTTCCTGTTTTTACTTGTTGTCTTGTCAGTTACAGAACTTTATCATAGTCATATGATCATCCAATATAAAGCCTACGCGTTCTTTGATACATTTACGATGTTAGCTAACTGACGTAACTTCACTTTTCAATCTTTAAAACAATTTTGTGGCTTTTTAAAAATAGTTTGTGGTTCCACATCATTTGGAGGTCTACTGCATTCGACATCATCGGTGTCTGTATGACCACGTTTGAAGTCGGCAAACCAATGTTTTACTGTTGATTCTGATGGAGCGGAGTCCTTGCAACACTTTTCAAGCCATTGCTTCGCTTAAACTGTATTTTTTCCGCCAAGAAGAATTAAATTAAAACACGAAATTGTTTTTAATCCATTGTTTTGAATATAACAAAAGTAATGTTACTCTTAGCCTAATAACTCACAAACTTAACAGTAGAATGTTATAAACTTTTTAAAAGCTTTCTTTGAAGGTTAGTACTAACTGAAAAAGCGAATGCAATAAAATTAGCGCCATCCTTGTGTTAGGCTCAGAACTTTTCTGCCCTTATGTTATTTAAAAAACAACTATTTATTTTATATAGTTGACCAGATGTTTATATTTTCAATTACTAGAAATTGATCCCCGTATGTGTTAAAATATATGGATATTAATACCAAATTGTATTTGCCAATACTGAATGAAGAAATGAAAACAACGCACAAACACCAATTAAGACTTTTTCAATTATCACTCTTATTCGCCGCAACAACCCGATAATGACCGTTCGACAAATCATTGCAGTAAATTGCCAGTTCTGGTATATTAGTTTCACTCATCAGGGAATACATCCAACATCTAATTAGGATGAGATAACATGTTGGCATAGTTCAATGGTTCGATAAATTGTCGACGAAGCCGCTAATTAACTTGTTCCATCGATTTATTAAACAAAAACAGATTTTTGTTACGTCACTAAGAGAAGCATTTATTACGTTTATTATATTTATTATGTTTCATTGTATGTTTTATGTCATATTATTATATTTTAAAATATATATCGTTTTTATTACATACAAGCAGAGGCTAGAAGTTTATAGTGGAAACTAGGTGTAAAATTTAAAGAATATTATTAACTTAAAAATAATAATGAACCGATTTTATTTAACATAACTGATATCTGCTTGATTGGAGGTAACATAAATAAATTGCTGCTCTTGGATTCCGAACTTGGAATTTAAAGTATATATAGTCAATTCAAAATAGCAGTGACACGAGTCAATGAGACAAAAGTGACAATATATGTCTGTCTAAAGTTGTAAATTCGTTTTACAGTCAGACAATATTATCCTTGTCATTTTATTCTATTTAAAAAGAGATAGAATGCTGTTAGAGAAGTTCGAACATGTAACGGAGTGAGCCTGCAAAAGTTTTATGTTTGCCAAACGTCTGAAAATTCTTCAAAATATTATAATTACGGGTTATAAACCGGCAAACGTTGCTTTAACGCTTTGTTTTAATAAATTTTAAATCGCCGTGGTTTTTATTGAAAATGTTTTTTGCGCCTTGCAGCTACACTGACGAATTAAGATCAATCTTGTTGTTTCAGAGATGAAATATACGAAATGTATAAAACAGTAAGTGGTTTTTTCAATCGAAACTTAATTTAATACAATTATTCCAGAGAAAATTGTTAGTCTGGAAAGTATCCACAAAAATCCAAAAGATATACAGCTATTTGAGAGATGTAGAACATCCGTTTGTTGTTGGATAATATAGGACTTAAGTGGAGTAAAGATAACCCTCGAAGGGGTTTAACTTCCAGAGATTGCTTTTAAAATAATACAATTTTTAAAAGCATATAACAAAATCAAGGAAGAATTATTTCAATTTATATATTTAAAAGAGCCATGAATATTTCAGAATGGTACGTTGGCTTGCTCATAGCAAGATGATAATAAATATAGTGTAAAAACAACAAAGGTTTATAGCAAAAGGTAAACGTTTGAATAACGACCTATTAGGTTTTGTTAGTCATAACATGTGTGCATTGCAGACATATATTTCTTCATGCTGGAAACAGGAATGGTTTTATTCCTGATGCAGAATTAGTGTTTTTCTAAGTCCAAGGGTGATTACCATGAAGAAATGAACCATAACTTGTCTTTGCAGTAGTTTGAAAATCAGCTTTTAAAGAACTTGGAGGAACTATCAGTATTGCTATATATTTATAGTACATTGGTGGAGAAAATCGCAACAAGTTCATCAACAAAGGCTGCAATTAAGGAATGGCTTAAAGTACATAAAATAAGTTTTCGACGAAATCATGTTAAAGAATGAACTATTTCAAATTATTACTCGGTAAATATAAATGAAATATTTAATTGCATTTTATGTAATTTACTTTTTTAGAATTAAGCCTGAGAAAAGATACTTAGTAGAAATTACTGAATGTTATGGCCACATATTATTACGTTCCTATTACGCTCCCTATCACTGCATTTTTAATCCAATTGACTTGATATGGGGTATTGTAAAGAATTATTACAATATATATTCAGGTCGAGGAGGATATTCAAACCAGAACTGTCTGGATTTATGGAAAGAGGAATTGTCGAAAATAATACCTTCTGTTTGTATGAGCTCGATCAGACACATTGAAGAAGAAATTTACAAATGGTACAATCTTGACCAAGTTTTTAATAGACTGTAAATAAATAGCTTGGTTATTAACTTGACTAGTATTTCTGAAAGTGACTGTGATTGAATAAAACTTTATGAATGTTGGTTTATGATTCAATGCTGACGATTACCAAGGCAGGGTGATGAAAGAGGATACCACTAAAGGTCAGAGACAATTAATATACTTTAATTATAGGGAATTGTATTATAGAGTGCGAAAGCTTTATATATTAGGAGAGAAATAGTGCTAACTGTTTTGCAAATATGGCAAATGCATTAAGGAGAATGCAGTGATTAAATGTAGTTTTATCAGAAAGACGTATACAGATAGTAACAGGACAAACTAAAGAGAAATATAGTAATATAATAATGACTTTACAAACAGACATTGCTTCGAAAGAAATAAGAAGTAAGCGTAAAATATAAAGATGCTCTCTTATGAAAGTAAAATACATCACTCAGATATACAATTGTTTATTAAGTGGATTAGGCCTTCGGGGGATTCCACTACATACAAAAACGCGTCTAAAACCCTACTGATACTAGTGTGGAAAAAAACTTAATGTATATATAATAAAACAACTCTAACCTATAAATTATAGTGGCTGTAAAATTAATTGTAATTTTAAGTTCCTCCATAATAAAAGCATTTGATGCACTATAATATTAAAATAAATGATATTTAATAGAATATTTGTTCAATCATCATATTTGTATTAAAATTTTGTTATATGTCAGAGCCTAAATGTATTAAAACTCAGAGTAGCAACATTGCGATGTTTTGACAGGTCTCCCGTGTCACTGCTGTTTTGAATTGACTATAGGTATAGTATTTGATTATTCAGAATCCATCAGTTTACTGTTATCTTGGTATTATCAGTGTATTATCTCATTACATAGATTTCCACATCAACCATAAGGTAATCTATAGCGTGATGGGTTCCCGCTACTTTACAGGGCGGGTTCCCTTAAGTCTGCACCATGAAAAATGTTTACATACCTGTTTATTTACTTATAATAATTATTAAATATAGCGCTAAATTACAAAATAGAGCAGTTATAATTTCAAAACCTACCTAAAGTATTGACTACTGACGGATCATCTGTTATTGCAAATCTTAACATGATTCAGTTAGAGAATAAGAGAAATAATAATCTACGTTCATAATAAGAAATTAAATACTACAAATGAAAAATTGAGTTACTTAAATGTTTTAATTAAAGCCAAGGTATTAACGTTAATAAAATAATAACATAGAATAAGAAAAATAAAATTAATAGCAATTAAAACGGCGTTATAAAAACTTGGAAACAGGGTAGTTGAATTCTGATACATTTAAAAATATATTAAAAGCTCTGTTTCGGATAGGATTTGCTAAATAATGTTTTGTGTTATTATTGGGTATTTACGGCTAGAAACAAGTGATTATGTCAAATTTCACATCAATCAGGTGTATAGCTTCGCAGATTTTCTTATTATATGTCACTCAGTCAATCATTCGCAGCAAAGCATTTCCGTTGCATATATCGTTGGTAACTTTTTTCTCAGTAATGATTTCTGTTGACTAGAATAGTAGTAGTAGATTTTTCACAGCATTAGCTTAATGTCATGAATATTTGCTTTTTGTCCGCTGAATTATCGTTGTAGATCCACTTGTCATCCACCATAATTCCATGCAAAAAGAATAAATTTTTCTTTATAATGGAGCAATGAGACAAGCCACTTCTTCACTCGTTTAACTTTTCTCGACTTAAGTTCATAGGGAATCCAATATCTACATTTTGCAAATATATCCATAGTTTTGAGATGGTTTAAACATTTGAAAACATTTTTTTTAAACATTTGCTGATTTTGAAAATTTGTATTGTTTTTCCGACCTATGAATATTTTCAGAAAACCTTAATTTGGTTTTTAACCCGTTGGAATAAAAACCAATTAATATATAAAAATGCTTGAAACAATTTCCTTATGTTCAAATAATTGCCCTCATTCCTCATTTTATTTCAGGAAATACAATAAAAATAATATACTAGAAGATTGAGGAAGATGAAAAGATTCTTTAAAAGAATATTTATGCATTATTTCTCAACTCATCAACTATACTTTTCAAATACGTAGTGTCTGAACTTTTAAGAGAAATTTCATAGTTGCTGAACTTAAACGCTTGCAGCTTTTTAAAAATCGACATTTAATTTTATGATAAATGTTCCTTGGGTGGGGCAAAACCCCCTCCAACTTTAAAGTTGCCGTCAGAATGAAACTTCTTAGCTTGCCCTTTTCTAGATAGAAAGTTCCGATATTAGTTTAACCGTCTGAAGGTTCTTTCGTCCGAAACTTTTTCATTACAGAATCAATTAAACTCCTATTAGTATTGTTTTTTTCGTATTCATTAATCCACTCCTATTATTTCACATTACGCCCAAAGACTTGCGACTAAAATAACCAAAAAATCATTAGTGCACTGTACTACTTAATTTTTATAATACTATATTCGGCCTATAAATTAGGTTAACGTATTGTTGTTAATTAATATTGTTGTATTCGGTCTATTCCGGCAGTTTTCCCACAGTACTCGGCTCAAACGCATCAATTGTAGTCGATAACGAGCCCCATTGATGGTTTTATCGAGTTATGCCTTCAAATACTCGTCAAATACTATGAGGTGTAAAGATAATCACTTTTAAAACGTTGAAACCAATATTCACATATTTAAATCGATGGAGCATGGTTGCCATAGTCTTCACACATGCCGTTCTATGATATTCAACCGCTTTCCTCTTCAAATTGAAGTAAATAACATCACTGGTCACAAATATCACAAACATTCACTGGCCAGCACAATCGCCCGACCTCAAAATAATTGAGCCGTTATAGCGAAATTTAGAACAGATATAATTTAAGAATTAAACATATTAATAGTAATGAATATACAAAATATATTAATATAATTAATATTACAAATAATATAACTAGTAAATATATTTGCTTAGTAGATTTCATCGTAATGTTAATATTTTATGTGATTTTCTCTTTGAAGGTATTCTACATTCTAGTTAAATTCATCTTCAGTGAGAAAGAGTATGTCTTTACCAATTCGGTTTTATCTGAGCTGTACCTACTGCTTAATGTGAGCTCCGAACCGCAGTTCTCGGCATTCAATCTACCCACTGTCTACCATCAGTGACCAACTTAGGGACCATCTCGGAAGATATGCGGCCTTACCCAGCCTGGTTACCAGCGTGACTAGAATGGCAATTACGCCTGTCACGCTAGGTAAAATGTATTTATTTAGAGTTTTTATTTTATTACTCAACTACTTTTTGACAGCGTGTACGTCTCTTCTTTTAAAGTGATCCTAGTTGGGACAACACTTTCAGTTTCTGTGAAATACATTACTGGTTAAATTGTGCAAAGCTCGTGAGATTCACAATCAGAAAAAATATTGTCCAGCTAAATACACCCTGAGGTTATCAGGTTACACATACACGTTATCGTATGAAAAATAATTTTGCCATGTTTTTCGAAAAATTTCGAAATTTTTTTTTTGGTTCGAGCTGTTTAGATAAATATATATGTGAAAATAAGTCTTAAAAATAATTAGTATTTCGTACATTGATTCCCTCTACTTGCTCCCCATATGGTAATTTGTCCAGTTTAATGATAAAAAAGTTATTGTCGTTTGATCCATCGTCTAATCTTTGGAAACGGTGTGGAACAACTGGACCAATTGTGTGCTTCTCGTTACACGTAAAATAGATTTGCAGACATTTTAGATCTGCGTCAGGAAATGAAGGAAAAGAGTCAATTGGATTGTACATTTGACCGTAAGCCTTGAATGTTGATTCAAAATTACGATAATCCTCATTCTGAACGATTTTTGTTGCTCTAAATGATATCGTTTGAAAGCTAGAATTGACTTGACCAATTTTACACAAAAATAATTTCCAGGTGAGATGTGGCTTTAGCTAAAAGTGTTTTCAATAGTTCTGTTGGCATATTTAATAATAGAAGTGAAACCTTTTCTGATCCGCAGCAAAGACCGGCTGATTCACCTACTTTGCTTAAATGCATGACAATAGTTTCAGAGTTGAACGTAAGACGATAAAGTGATGCGCGTGTAAATGCGCAACGTTCTTGCACGCGCTATCGATCTAGTGCTCTGTGTGTGTCAGTGTCTCGTTGATGTCCCTTGCGTTGCTTCAATCTATTAGCTCGAAGACGTTCATTGCGTTGTTCTCTATTTTTATTCACATATGTGTTTACAACATGGTTTTTTAAATTTACATTATCCGTCATTAAAGTGGTAGAGAACTTTCACTTATCATTTTACCCCAGTTAAAAAGAGATAGAATGCTCTTTGATGCTACGGAACATTTAACCGAATCCATCTATTAAATTTAATTTGTGTTGGTACTAGTCGACCCTGATGTCAAAATGTTAGTTTACTGATAACAGTTCGAGGTTGCGTCATATATTTTGATAACGTATATTGACTGTTTTATTGGGCAAACTATAAACAGATTAGGAATACAATGACAATATTTCAAAATATTACCATATATTGAAAATGTTACTTTTATTATTTAATATATTACTAGAAATTAACACACACTGTATAATGCGACACACACTATAAATCAGCTGATATATACGAGGCCAGATAAATAAATTAGTATCTAAGAGATCACGTTTTACTTTTAATATTACAAGTAATATATCAATATAATGTAATATTTAAATTATTCTACATATAACAATCCCATTATTCTATCTAATTTCTGTTCTATCTAAAAAATATTTTCAAAAATTGCTGTGATACCAGATCTAATTGAATCTAAAACCTTTCTCGAATTCATATACACACAAATAAATTCATCAAAATTGGTCCAAATCCTGCTGGGTCATGGTTGTAAATGTGTGTTTGTGATTGTTTAATATTTGTGACTGTCCTAGGCAAGAGTGTAAAATCCGATAAAATAAAATGATCTCAGTCACGCCAGTAATCAGGCTGAGTAAGACCGGATATCTTTTGGGATGATTTCTATGTTGGTCTCTCGCCAGTCGGTTGGCTTTATACCAAGGAGAGTGGTTCAGAACCTACATTAAACAGTAGGTCCAGTCCAGATAAACCGCTGTTGGTAAAATTGAGACTTTAAAATATTTTTTAAAAAAATTCCAACCTTTTACGAGGAGTTTAATTACATACACATGTATAGAAAATTATATATAAAATATATACAAATATTATATATAAAAGATTTAATAATATATTATACTCTTATACATTATATATATTATGAAAATGTCAATAATTTTCATGGGTTATATATCATAATTATAAAAATGTATTTACTATAATTACCTAAACGCAGTAGGATATTTATTATAATAATCTATTTAGGATGACGATTGCGCGCCATCTATACTCGGAATTAGATGACCAAAATAGAACCTTTGTTTTGTGTCGATCGTTTTGATTGGAAGTTGAATGGCCCTGATTAGGGCTAACGAAAAAAAAAGGCAAATATCGACTATTTCCGACAAACAACGGCAACAATGAGGCGCCTTAACAAACCCGAAACACAAAAATCAATTTGGCAGTCAATTGAAAAGTACAGATAAAGCGTTTTAATCAAAACACATTGTGCAGCTTTTTCCGATAATTTGGAAACGCGGCACCGGGGCATTCGCCATCAAACCGAGTTACTTTTAGTCTAAATTTGATAAATTATGAGCCGGGCGTCACAACAAAGCTTTCAATATTTCTTGATTAGCTTTACAAATAATTCCGCTCGTTAAAAATAATTTTTCATGCCGCTGTGACGTTTTACGTTTTCGGCCCTCTTTTTTTGTGATTGATGATGCGGCACAACTTTTATTACGAATTCGATGTAATTTCGAAATTTATAAAACGTTAATATGGTTCTATTTATTTTTACGGTGAAAAAATATATGTGGGGAGGTAAAGGGTGTTCTAACGCGAGCTATAAATCAAATTTTACAACGCCAAACCTCTTTGTGTTCCTTTAAATTGATTCTAGCCCGATTGGTTTGACTTTGTGGAGTGATGACTTGCTCGAAAAATCATGCCGATTTATGTGAATGTATTTTGTTTCTTTAATATGTTTCTGTAATAATTAGAAATCAGCAACATAAGAACATTTTATGCATGAAAAATAAGTAATAGTCGATCCCATTAATATTAGTGGATAGAAAAATAGATAAATAATAAAAGTTAATTATACACATTTTTGACTAATTAAAATAGAAGTATTTAGCCCGCTGAATAAAACAGCCAATGTACGTCATCAAAATTTCGTCAGAAAGTCGCAATGTTGCCGAATCAAATTTAACTTTTGGTTTATTTTAACTCTAACAACAAATTACTAATATGAATAAATTAATGAAACAAAAACAATGTTATTAAATATAATTTATTTTAACATTATAGTATATCTAATGCACATGTTTCTTATAAGGAGCAGTCTGTAACTACAGTACTGCGGATTTATTTTATTATATTTACATTGAACTATTTTCCTCACCACCTATGACATTGAGTTCTAGGCGTGTTTTTAAGTAGTAGTAGATTTGGGGGCCTAATCAATTTAATTAATAATTGTACATCCAAGTGTATTTACTTTCATTAGAGAGAATATTTACTTTTTTATGTTTAGTTCTTGTTTCCTTCGTTGCTGTGTTTCTATCTGAAGTTTTCGTATAAAGTAATTTATTTGTATATGTATAGCTATGTATTATTCTTTATTTTCTTCTTATTATTTCTGTTATTACCTGGGTAAATTTTTCTTGAAAACATTCCGCTACATTCTCCCTAATATATTTGCCATATCATCTGCAAAGGAATGAGTATATATATATATATATATATATATATATATATATATATATATGTATATATATATATACATACAAATCTTGCACAATCTACTTTCGACTTTCTACAGTTGCCCTATATTAATATTTTAATATTCACATTTAGTTGTATCTGCTCTCATCTC
The DNA here is from genome assembly GCF_030347505.1 of Rhynchophorus ferrugineus. Lineage (NCBI taxonomy): Eukaryota > Metazoa > Arthropoda > Insecta > Coleoptera > Curculionidae > Rhynchophorus > Rhynchophorus ferrugineus. The sequence continues at coordinate 45,257,707 of NW_027472580.1, read as the reverse complement.
TTGACAATTGCCAGTATTGAGTTATAAGCTCATATGTCAAAAATTTCATTCAGTCGCTGTCACTTTCAGTATCTGATTCACTGTTCAAGCCTATCACAAAATTATCAAGAATGCATAACTGATCAGACATCTGATCTGCAGTGTATCTTTTTGCAGGCATATTTCTGAAAATATAAATATACATCTCTCAATTAAACATTTCATTTTTATTTACGTAGCAATAATTTAAAATAGTTCACTCTTCAAAATGGTGTCTTCAAAATTCAATTTATGTTTTGCAAGCTTTATCGACCCACTTATTCTTTTCCACTATTATGCTATGCATTATCCATAACAATAATAATATAATATTTCCTTAAGTTAATTAATAGTTGACCAGGGAAACATATATTCTGGTTCAGTTCTCCATTGAAGTCGCTCTTGGGCTTGGAGAAAAACATTAACTCTGCTTCAAGAATAAAACCATTCCTGTTTGTTTCTAAGAATACATACAATTTAAAGGTCTATATACAAATATGTATATATATATATATATATATATATATATATATATATATATATATATATACTATATATATATATATATATATATATATATATATATATATATATATATATATATATATTAATATATATATAAATATATATTAATTAGCTTAAAATTATTAACTTAAAAATTAAAACTTGTTATATTTTTTTGCCTTTGAAGGGACCTTTGAGATAGAGATCTAACCTGTAACATGAATATGACGTGAAATGGATGTGGATATACTAACATCTTTAACCACCTTCCAACGTTAGTTGTATTACTGTTACTTATAGATAAATTTACTAAAGATATTCACAGTAAATAGTCACAGGACAATATCCCTAAGTTGCAATTGGTTTTTGAATATAAGAATTCTCATTTCGTCTAAAGTTGAAACTTTGCCACTCGGGGTTGCCAGCTATTCTAGTTGCCGCAACATCTGGGATTATATTTCTGGATACTTTGTTGACCGTTATTCCATGATATAAAATTCGACATGCCTCAAGGTATCTACAAAATATTCAATATTTGCTTATATATACTAATAGATTGGTCAAAATAAATAATAGCCGGCTTGGTGGCGTATTTGTAAAGGCGACAGGATGATCCATTTACTGTTGCGATAGTCGCGGGTTCGAATCCTGATGGGGCAAGGTCGTAAATTTATGTTTGTGATTGTTTAATTTGCGACTAACAAATCTTAAATATTAGATTCGGGGCGTGGGAATATTTATGGCTGAAGGGTTTTTTCAAAAGAAACCGTACAAAACATTTATTTATCTAAAGACCCATTATTTTATACATTATTATATACGCCCTTGCTATAAAGTCGGTTTCCTTTTTGTTTTAAAGAAGTAGATTTTTTGCGAACTGTAGTGAAAATATCTAATATCTATCTAATTCTTGAAAGATCTATTCAATTTTTTTATTATTTTTAAGTAAGTTTGAAACTTGTCTATTAGTCTCATGCTGTTCTTTATAGCTGATACATCAACAAAATTCGAGTAGATCTCATTTGGTAATTATCCAAAGGACATTTGTCATATTTGTATGTTATCTCAACGACACAGTATCAACTTTTTCCCATTCATTTAAATTATAAATTTGTTTATGCCATTAAAAATTTCGCAAAGATTGGTCAAAATGATAACCGCTGGTGCAATGTCGGCGCTATACGGTGGATGCATTAAAACTTCCTAGCAAATTTCTCTTAGTTTTTACAAAGTTGTATGTATGTGATATACTTTATCGTGAACACCTCACAAACTATTTCTTTCGACAACATTTCAATCAGTTAGACATCAGGAATACATTTTCTCAAATTGCGGAATAATTTATTTCCGCAACCTATCTATTACTTTTCCTTTAATGGCGTAATTCAAGTATATTACATATTTATTTTATTTTATTTATTAAAATGGGCCTACCCACTAAAACATAAATCGTTTTTATATTTGAGCTATTTGGTAATTCAGCAAATAATAAGTATTTAACGAAATTTTATTTACAATAACGTTTTTTTAAATATATATATATATATATATATATATATATATATATATATATATATATATATATATAATTTCTTTAATTAAATTTAAATAATAATTTTATGTGTTTCAGGAACCGCTATGATCATTCCTTTCTTTAGACCTAGTAGTTTAATTCAATTTTAGGCTACATTGATTTTATTCCCATACTTAAGTGAAAAACCTTCTACCATCATGTAACATCTCATCCTCTCACTGCTCCACACATTTAATTCCAGTTATCTCAGCCGAATTACCATTCCGGCATAAAATGCACACCAGGTTAATAACATTTACGTCCATTTATCAGCATGTTGTAATGGGGAAGCGTTTCCCTGACGCCATTCATCATCACCTCGTGTCTCTCTTTTTCGTTTTCAATTTTATACAACGTCAAACAACTGACTGAAAGTATACGAGCCCAAAAAATCTGGTCTCGCATGTCTGGAAGATTCCCCCCTTTTTTTCTGAGAGGAAACTGCGAATGCCGTTTTTATATTTTCCAGTCCGTATTTCGGTGAAATGAGATCGTTCGTCATTGACCTTTTAACGGCTCTTGAATGGTGGCATTTCTTAAGAGGATACATAGCGAGAAAACCTCAGCTTTCGTGATGGAAGACTTGTTTATGCCGTTAAACATATGACTGGAGCGGTGATTCCAGCACGGCTAAAAATTCATAAAAATTCAATAAATATATTGCACAATTGTGCGTCACCGGTGATCTCTCAGCAAACACTAATATAAGTATTCAAAAAACATTCTAAAAACTGCTTAGATTTTGTGACATAATCTTTGTGATTTTGGGTGTGCTGAATCCGAAAACGCCTTCCTTTTTGTTTATTTATGTTTTGTTAACTTATTTTAAAGTATATCCTAACTTATTCTAAAGACTATTCTGACTTATTCTAGAGATAATTATATCTCACTCTATATGTCTTTTATCAGCTCGGTAGTTTGCGTTTAAGCTTACGCACTTCACTGTCATCGCGCATATTTAACTGTTTGGCGAGTGCATTCCGATGAACTAACAGTCTTTTAGAACACTTCGAATCACACTCGTTATAGGTTCTAAGGGCTGAATTAGTTTGCTGGAGACGTAATATGGGGCATCGACGATGACTCGAATTTTTTTATTCTGGTACCTCTGAAGGATTGCTCTGTTAGATTTGCTAGTAGTAGCCTACAGTTCAGAACCATATGTCCAAATGGGCCTAAGTATTGACTTATACAGCAAAATCTTGTTATCTATTGATAATTTAGATCAGCCAATACATTTGATTTAGTTTAAGCCCAAGCTGTTTATGTTTTGTACTATTTGTTACTATGTAGTATATGTATTATATACTATATGTTTTTTTCCATGTCAAATGTCGATCAATACGTATTCCCAGATATTTAACGTTGGCTGCTTCAGGGAGTTTATAATTATTCATTTTTACTAAGGGACAAGTTCTTCTACAAAGGGCGAATGTCACATGGGTAGATTTTGTCCCTTTTGTTTGATACGCCACGTTTTCGGTCACAATTGGACTTTGATGAAATTGAAGTTGGATGTTTCTTGTGGCTGATATTGGATCCTTCTGTGACGATTAAACCACTGTATCATCAGCATATGTTGCAGCAGTAGTACTTCTTGAGGTCGGTAGGTCTGCTGTATACAATAGATATAACAATGGGCCAAGAATACCTTGCGGAACGGATATATTGGATGTAAGTTAGTATATTCATCATCCTGTTTCACAATAAAATGTCTGTCTGTGAGGTATGATTTCGTATGTAGTTGAAAGTGCGTATGGCCCCAGAAGACGATTAATATGGCTCACTAGCAGAGATATGCTGTAAATTATGTGTTTTCATTGCTTTAACCAATTCTCTTCCTTTTGGTATTATTAATCTAAAACCCCACATTACATGTTTTGCATTGTAGTATCATCCGCCAATGAATCTATTACCCAGCGTGTTAAAGAATCCGTGGTGTTGTTCTGTCTTGTTATTGTGTTTAGTTGGACAATACATATCACTCATTGTTAATGGCCCGCGTATTTCTTCAATGGTCACATTGGTGCGTGTGCGTATGATATATGAGGATGTTGTATTGGTTAAATGGTATAGGCTGTCTTGGTGGCTGTAAGTTTCTTTTTTTCTCCCAGTACTGTATAAAGTTTTTGTTACAATGCTTTTGTGGACTAGGTATCCCCTATAATTTGCAGGATGGTCACCGTTACAGTTGATGCATTTTACTTTATCGTCACGTGTATTGTATGTAATCATTCGTCGCATGCTCTCCTGCGCATTTGACACATCTGTATAACTTGCGACAATTGGTATGCCCATATGTATTGCATCTGGCGCATTGTGGGATGATCCTTTTTGTGTATGGTGGTCCACATTTAATGACATTGTAGCTCAATTGTAATCAACTGTAATTTAAATTTTTAAGTTTACACTCCCCATTTTTTACGTGTTCGATCTACCGTTTCGAAAATAACAAAAAAAATTCCTTGAGATGGAGCCTTGTTTATAAAAAATTAATTTTTAATTTTACGTTCAAAAGTTCACGCTTTAAATCACGTTCTCACCCTACAATGATTGAGACTAGGTTTTCATTTCTATGATCGACACTTTTACGACACCAATAGTAACTCAGATGTTTTTTAGAACAGAGCATTCTGAAGGGTACAGCACTCTGCTGTGATTTGAACAGAACTAACAGTAAAATAAATAAGAATAAACTTGAATATGAAATATGTTTATATTTACAAACCATGAACGATACACTTTTTTTTATCTAATGTAGGTTTTCTAGTACACACTAAAACCTTTTCTTTTCCGCAGTGAGGCTCTTTTTTGTACATTTTGGCTTGTGGGAGAATCTAGTAGGTCTTTTGAAGCGTCCAACAGTAATCTGTATCGTTGAGATGTTTTCAATTTTCCTTGGTACGTTTTTCTCATTTCTCTAATTTGGTGAAATTGTTCACCTTGCACTTCACTGACATCTCCCAAATTTTTCGGAAAGTAGTCGACATGGGGATAAAGAAAAGTTACTTACACATTGAGCAACCTAAACTTTGAAATACTTTTAACATTCTATTGAAAATTTGTTTATAGTTAGTGTCTTTATGATTGCCTAAAAGTTCCTCTATCACCTTATTAAAACAATCCACCCTTCTTTTTAAGGATTCGTCATAGTATTGATGAAATGTGATTCAGTCATAAACCTTCGAATATCTGGCCCGATGATAATACCTTCCTTTTCTTTTTTTCTTAGAGGAGAAACTTTGGAACTATATATTTGAAGTAATTTTTATCTTCGGGTGTAGTGATTGTATTTTCATGTTCAGTATACCAAAATACATAGAAATCAATTAAAAATAACTGCTTTTCTTTTGCAGGCAATTATAATCGCAAGAAGAGAGATCTTTCAAATAACTTTTTAAAAAATAGTTCAAATTTTACCATAAAGCAATATAACATTTATAATTATTTAATATTTGATATAGAAATGAAATTAAAACGGGAAATTAAATGAAAGTTTGAAATGAGGTATACTATATGAGGCATACCAGTCGCTGCTAGTTATATTCTTCACTATAAGTTACTGCCACATTGCTGAACTATATGCGTAACCAAGATAAGACTTACCAAAAGCAAGCAACTATAAGAAAGAGTATCTAACTCTTTTAGAGCATAGACGAATGAATGGAGGTATACATGCACTTTTTGACTAAATGAATTTTATAGCACTCGCAATAGATCGGTAAATTTATATAAGATTAAATGAGATTAAGCTTGCAATTTTATTTTTTATGGTACTAGTATTATATGGATATATTATGAAGTTATTTGTGTCAATAACAAATACCCAAACAACTGTTTGATCTCCCTTTTCTAAAAGAATGACGACTAATATAGTAACTAAGTCTTTTTTTGGGAAATTTAGCAACGATTATTAGAAATGTAACAGAAAAATGTATGTAATAAAACGTGGCTGTGTAACATCTTGAAAATTTCATAAAAAGAGATGAAAATATTAGTGAATAATATATTAATTATTAAAATAATTACACTACTCAACAGATTTAGTTGCTTCTGAATCATGGCTGCACTCACATCATAACACATTTCAAGCACATCTTTAATTATGTTAAATATCGGGCCTAACTATTAAAATAAATCTTAGAAAAAATTAAAATATACGTCATTGATACTCTCCTTGAAAAGTTCGGGTCCAGGTCATAATAGTCAGAGATCAATAGCAATGCATTTAAAAACATATTTTTCATAATTTTTCTATAAATGGCTTGTATCAGAATGTATTTGTGCTTGTTTGTTATATGCTAGTGTCTGTTTTTATCAACTATGGTTTATTTGGACTTGACCTACTGCGTAACGTGGGCTCCAAAACACAGTCCTCGGCATTAAGCCTACCGCCCATTGACGAGAAAACCGATGAGATGATCCCAGAAGACATCCGGTCTTACCCAGCAAATAATTCACGTCCATGTCCCAGCCGGAATCGTACCCGCTGACTTTTCCAGCATTAGGAGGACCGTCTTGTCACCTTGACCACTACGCCAACCAAGGTGCCAAGGTGCTGTCAAAACACAAGCAATATTTTTATCATCCATTTTTTACTAGATATTCATTATTGCTTAAAGAACATATAAAAAGAAAAAAAAAATTCAAACAGTTCCAGGTTGATGAAGTAGGTGGTCTCAGAAAAATGGGAGTCAAAGAAATTTTGTCAGACTTATTGATAAATTTTATTTATAATAATTATTAATAATAATATAATAAATATTAATATTTTAGTTAATTGTATTACATCCTTCCTAAAAATCTGAAACCAAAAAAAAAAGAAAAATCTTAACCTAGATAAGTGATGCTATCGATCTTCCAAATTTTAAATAATAGTAAAAAACCAAATTCTGTTATAATTTGATACGTTGAAAAATTATATAGAGAAGGCTAAACCATATTTCAAGTAAGTCATGTCATATTTGAAAATTAGAACTAGCTACCATTCAGTCAGTACTTATTCTCGTTTGAACAATTAATTTTCAATTAAAATACAATTATTTGTTTTTATCCCTGTCAATTCCATAACTTAAATATGGAACAATAACTATGGGATGATATAAAGAAATAGATGGCTAACTAACAGCGAAAGACCTGCTAAGATATATTCCAACAAGAAAGAGGAAACAATGCAAATGAATGTAAATGCCGTTAGACCACTTTGCGTTTTATCCCCTGGTCTTAATTTAAATAAACTAATGAGCCTTCATGGAATTAAACGCACCGGAATTTAGACTAATTTTCAGTACGAGATGGCGATAAAAAAGAGTCTGTTTTACCTTGTTAATATACAAATTATGAATAAGCGATATATGTGATGGTAAGGTAGGTTAATTAAGGATTAACAGTATAATTGTATTTAAAAACTTTAGCTATGAAACACAGCAAAATATAGTATTCATCAGAAAAAAATAGGTCATGACCTTGAAGGATTGTTGAAATAACAATCAGGAAGTTTTATTTATAATTACATAGTTGAATAATTTATTGAGTTACGAGGTAAATAATAGCAGATCATGGTAGGTGCTGGCCAAATTACGGCTGTCCGAATTTTCTTTTAATATTTCCAAGTTTTTTAAAAATAGTAAACATTTTGAATTTGTTTCAAAAATAGTAGTCCCGACAATAACGGTTTTAAAATCACTAAAACAGCTATATTTCCTAAAATAATTTAATGGTTTACAAATCCTCTTAAGTGTATAGTCTTAAAAGATTAAGCATGGAAGATATTAAAAACATCGATTTTCTTTATTTTCTAGGCTACAGTATCCCCTAATTCATTTTGTTCTAAAAGTTCCTCATCAATTTAACTAATACTATCATTTCATAGAGGCTTTCATTTCGCTTAGAATCAAAGTTGAAATGTATATTTTTGTATTAACTTGACATCCTCTTATTTGTTTTTGCCGTTATCCAAATGATTATAATGGATGAAGAAAATCACGGTCTATCAATTTATAGGATCTTAAGAAACTGACAATTATTTCCACGCATTTTTGTTGAATTTTGTTGGTCAATCTCTGCATAACTTCGAAATGTAAGCAGATCCATTGGATAATCTCACTTAGCAACACATAATAAGTAATCTAATCAATATGTATGATGTATATAATTTTAAAATAATATTTCCCATACCTTTCCCATACGTTAAAAAATATGTATATGGTTAATAACGCCAGATTTACTAAACATTACTCACATGCGATGGACATCCTATTACAATATTGCCACAATCTTTTCTTCGTAACAAAACATAATCAGCAGTGACCATACAGTTTTTACAAATACTTTTCTGTGACTTGAAAAATTAAAAGCTTCGTAAAATCCATAAAAATTCATTATGAATAAAATAGAATTTGGCTTTAGCAGATCTATTTTATTTCCAAAATAAATGTGTAAATTGAAGTTCTATATATAATTACAAAGAAAGCTTTGAAATACTCGTTAAATAGATCATGGTTTATATGAATACTTAACATAATGAATAAGAACAAAATGCATAAATACTTGAGCATATATCGATGTTAATACAAATTACAATAACCCTATGGACCAAATAAAAACTAAATATATTTATACAAAGCAAACTCTGTAATATAATCAAAAACCAATTTAACATGTGTTATGAAAATAGGACAATACATTGAAAAATCGAATCCATCATTACAGATTTACGTGCGCGGAATAACGGGACCATAACATGTTAATTTATTTATTATATTTATACTCTAAAAGCATAAACTAATGCACCCCTTTTCTCAATTTAAATACTGTACATATTAAATAGACCGTATCATCGATTCATTTGGTATATGCGCATTCATGCATAATTACGAAAGGCGATAATTTGGAGAATTCAGAAGGCTGTTGGAAACATGTACTCAAAATAGAATAAAAATGTACTCGTTTACAAAAACTATTATTGAATTTTACGAATTTTATTATAGTAGATCGATTTGGCTATTCTGATTCTAAATTTAAAATTAGCTTCCATCTGGATTAAAAGAATCATGTATATGTGCGATTATGGCTCGATCGATAAATGCTGTATGATATTAAATACTAAGTTTGCTTTTCTGTTGTGACAAATACCAACCATGCCCGTATTGCTGCGAAGTTATGAGACGTTATTATATAGCTTGTGAGACTTCATAACTAATGGGTGACCATGTGTCTTTACATAAGTCCCTCGAAATAGGAAGTTGGAATGATTATACTCGTAGATATAATTACAAAATATCGCAGCATTATTGATTATAGAACTCTGCATGAAAACATAAATTACATAGAAATGTGTTGAGTGTGCTCTCTTTTCCAGTGCTAAAGTATTAATGGGGAATGAAATTAGAATAACTACTGTGTTTATTTCCTTCCGAGAAAGTCCTATTTGTGAATTCCAATCCCATTTTGAACTTAATATTATAACTTCATGAACAGAGGTAGGGTGGTATTAAAAGCTACCAACCCGGTGACAAAGTTATTTATTGTGAAGTAACTCCTATTAATATTGTTTGCAAAATAATCTTTCCTCTCGACATTACGCAAACAAACAGAAATCCCAGTTACTCAAACTTACATATAATTATAATTCATTCAAGTCATTATTGAAGTTTTGTTGGGATTTTGAACTAATAGGTGATTGCTTTTATGTTGTTGAGCGATATTTATTGGTGAAAATGTGAAGTATCTATGTAAACAACTGTTAAACCTTTACGGTTATAGCTTTTTCCAATGGTTTTGACATACGTCTACCTAAAATAACTTCTCTATTTAGTATTATTAAGTTATTCAATGCATACAGATACTAATCATAGAACGCTGAAAAAACTGTATGGAGATTCATTACTCTTATTATTTGATTTGAAGAAATGCTGCTGAAGCTTATCAAATACTTTTAGAAACTGTTGGTTCCGTCATATCTCAGTTTCATCGTCTTTCAGGACCACTGCGTAACACATACAACTACGTGCTGTCCTACTTTTTTCTAAAATCAAAATGAAAAATATATAGAATATAATCTTACGGTAAACATAATGGAGACTTGATAACTATCCTTTTTGTCTTATTGTTTTATACTTGGACTAAATATTAGGTGCGGCAGGGTTAGATAATTTTTGGGTAGGATTTATTTATATTTGATTTATATATATTTATTTTTCATGAGAATATGTTATGACTCAGAGTTTTAATCCAATGATAACAGTTGAAGTATTTAACAAAAATGTGCATCAGGCTGCTCGTGAAATAAAAATTAGATTAAACATGAAATAATCCAAATAAAAAATCTCGTTTAAATCTTAAAATCGTTAAATCTCTCGTATTTTTTCACTTCAAAAAACAATATTTTATTAACACGGGAATTTCCTTTTTATCCATTTTTTTACAATAACAAAAGTTGCTTCACTCAAAATGCTATAATGCACAAACTAATGACTCAACAGCTGTCAAATGTATACACATATCTTTTGAGGGTTAGATCTAACTAAAAAACATATGGATTTATTTACGGTAGCGCCATCTATGTGTCAGGACCTGTTTACCCACTCTCGCGCTCTTGGTATTAACCATACTTTCTTAGCGTTTGGTGCTGTTTGCGCTGTCATTGTCGTTCAATATTATCAAACCTATGGTACGGCTACCTACCGAGCCCATATGCCACTTTCCTTATATCATAACTAATGTTTTAAGGTAGTAAACCATCAATAGACCAATCAACTGTGAACTCTAACATGTATTTACAAGTATAGTTTCAACAGCATTATAAATAACAAGTTAACAGATAGCTCATCTTATACTTACAGAGTGACGTTCAGAAACTTGATTACAGAGGATTTTCTCTTCACCAAATGCAAGGAAGGACGTGTATTATCCAAAACGCTACAGTCATGACTTTGTTCATCCAACTTTATCGGTTAACATTTTTTACATTTGACAGTTTTACTTTGGAAAATCACTTTAAATAAAATTATATTTAATAAAATCCAAGGCCCCATCCTTTCACGTTGACATACTTCTAAAATTAGTGCAATTATAGATACAAATAAAAAAAACAAACAATTATAGATATCATGTATTTTTATCTCAGCAATTTTTGTGTCCTCATATAATAAAGAATAAATAATTAAAATAGTTATTTATAACTAAAACTTAATACCGATGATCGTAGAGACTACCAGATTCCAGTCCAGATAAATCCTAGTTAGTAACAAGGAGACCCTAAATATAAACACTTTTTTACATTTCTTCGCAATCGGTCTTGTTCGTCTAATATTAAATTAACTTTTCTTCAAGAATATACCTATTATTTCATCCTATGCGGCCTAATGTATTTGAAATACTTTCCTGTAACTAACCCCACGTCGCAATCCGTGTACAAAAGAAGTAAATTTTCCCAAACTTACATGTTTACAATTGAAGCAATAAAACTCGTAAACTTCGCCATAAAACTTTCAGCCGGCCATCAGCGGAATAAAAGGAACTTTTCGTCATCAAAACTTTTTCAAATATGATCATATAACTTTTGTTAAAGACTCCCGAACTGCGAAAAGTTTAATATCGAAATCCATTAAAAAGAAAACAATCGTATGGAAGTAGAGGTCGACGGTTATAAATACGATCTGGAGTTAAAGGTTAAAGAGGGAATGGTTAGAATAATTATTTACTATATAACATGCGTTCGCTATAAATATATAGTTTGATTAAAAATAGTTGTAATGTTATTGATTAGTTACAGTAACTTAGAATGATAAATAATGATAAATATAAACTATTTATAAATATTTTGTAATTAAATTTTTATTTAACAAAACAGGGTTCAAGAGGTCACAAGAGGTGGATTAAAGGTTCTCGGAAATTGCTTTAAAGACTAGCCATAGCCTATTCTAATTAGTGGACATTCAAGCTTTGACAACAGTCCTGGTGTATTCCCGACATAAACATTTTCAGTTTAGGATATAAGGCCATCAAGGGTGGACTAAAGTTGACGTGAATTAACATAGTCTACTAAAATCTCAACAAAATCTTGCAGTTTATGGTGAACAACCACCAAAGGCGGATAGTAGTAGCTCAGTTTCTCAGCCGTAGATTATTGGAATCATTCCATATAGGGCATACCATGGAAATTTAGGTAGAAACCAAGTCACTTAAAAGACCAGCAGAGGCAAATTATCAGACGAAACTACAGGCGATACTCAAACATATTTTTACAACAAATATAAGCTGTTCAGACAATGACCAAGTACATTCCTGTGGTCGTTTCTTTAGAAGAGAAATTATATCACGTGCCTATTTACGGACCTGACTGCGAAAGCTGTGTATTAGAAGACGTAGCTTCATTCAGTGTGACTTTGGTCTCTCTATCCAACATAGTGATAAATTCCTGAACGAATGAACTATGTTAGAACAAACTTGCATTTTATTGCATTATCCACCAATATGATATTTTCCTTATGGGTAAAAATTTAATAAATCAATATCTGAATTTGCTAGAAAGAGAAAGTAAGAAACATAAAGTTTTTTAAAGTGCATTAATTGTTTCAAAAACCTTTTATAGAGTAATAGTCTATTAATTATTATTGATTATATTCTATATAATTTGGGAATGCTAAGTTAACTGGTTGGTAAGTTTAAACATAATAGCGGCGGTATGATGAGAGTGATAGCATAAATATATAAAATGAACGTTTTGATCAAATTTTACAGTTTGCTGCCATTTTTGTCAAACTTTCGAAATACACGTGAAATTCTATTCTATTGAACTATTTGAACACTGAATCATTTTTAATTTGTAGATTCAACAGGTAGAACTGTTTAATCGACTAAATGAGACGAATATATATATATATATATATATATATATATATATATATATAAATATTTAAAATAATTCGATAAAGTTCATCATACTTGCCTATAAATACGTCATATCATATTTAACGTCTGCGATTCTTCGACAGACATTTTAAAAAACCGAGATGATATAGATAAATAAAATGATTCTTGCTCAAAAAATATATGTTTCTTAGTTTGACTGAGAAATTTTTTAACAATTTGTTATAAAAATATTTCTTTAACATACTATTATATCAAACTGATCTTTACAAAACGAGGAATTATCATTGATACTTTTAATCATATTACAATATTTAATATCTAAATTTTACGCCATCTTATTCATGTATCAAACATTATTCTGTGGAATATTGAAAAATTCGATGTTACTTATATGTAAATTAAAAATTACTGGATAAACTTATTCTTATCATATTGACCGGTGATTTTTCTAACTTAAATAAACTTTCATAACATTCAAAAAACCGAAACTGTATTAAACATAAGAATTATGGTCTATTCAAAGTTTTTTGTACATGTCATCAAGATGTTTAATGTATTGCCTGCCGCAATTTGTAAATTCGTTTTAGAATGAAGCAATATTTTCCTTTTCATCTTATTCTAATTAAAAAGGGGCACAATGCTGTCTGATTAGTTCGAACACGTAAATGAATGGGCCGGTAAAAGTCGTCCGGTTGTCAAACGTATGCAAAATTCTTGAAAGCAATTGTGATAAGAGGTTTTAACTCTAACCTATAAACTATTGTAGCTGTATAATTAACTGTAGGTTTTTGATGTACTATAAAGTTAAGATAAATTAAATTTGATAATATTTTTGTTCAATTATTTTATTTAGATTAGAATTTTGTTATATATCAAAGCCAAACTAAACTAAACCTCAGAGTTGATGCGGCAACATTGCGTCGTTTTAACGTCACAAATTTAAATGACGTATGTACAAAATAACTTTATATAGACTATACATTACTTATATTTCCTAACATTTATCTAGTTTTACATTTAAATTCCACAAATTAATATTTCCCATTATAAAATTCGGACCGTTTTTACTTTCAAACGCGCGCCGCCGATATAATTAAACGGAAAGCCCACCTGGATATCTCAGGATTTGATTGGAAAACCGCATGGGTACCGGAGCGAACAATTTTAGCGACTTGATCTAGTCGGCGTGCTTTCGCTTCATCCACGCCCCATTTACATTGACCTGTCTAACGCTTTGATTTATTTGTTGCAGCTCAAAAGTCCGGGGGAACACAGCTGAAATTAATCATCGATTATCCGAATGAATTGCAGGCTTTGTTCAAGCCAATGAGGTAAGTACGCGCCCAATATAATAGTCCCGTTTTGCCGTTGATCAGGGCTTAATATTTTAACTTAACTTAATATTTTAATTTTAATTTTCCTATTAGTAGGAAATTTGGATTTTAGCACTAGTCTGTTTTATAATAACCATAAATTAATTTTTAAATTTTTTCTGTACACTCAAAGCCTTATCATAAACATTGTGTACCTTATTATTAGATACATCAAAATTGATGCAAATTTTCAAATGTATAGGTAAGACATCATGAATGGTAAATATTATGTTTCCTATAAATAAAAAGCGTATTTATAACTCATTCTATTAACTACTCATTCCCCAAGGAGAAGATATATTTTTTAGTTATTTCTTACATTAGATTTGCTTAGTACAATCTTAATATACAAATTAGTTTATTACTATTGTTCTGTTATACTTAAATTAGTATGCACCCAAGATGAATGACGGATAAATACGTCAGTATATATTTCCTAAATTAAAATTAAATTAGACTTCTTAAGCTATAGTTAGAGTAATACTCATATACTACACAAGCTCGTAGAGTTTGGTTCGCTCCAACTTCTGATTTCCTGCACGTTGGCCTGTAATTATGTTTCTTCTAAGTTGCTGTGATTTGATAGTACAATTCTTTGATTATGAGTCTCAGCTGGTTTGTTTTGCTCTAACGTGATGTTTCCAAGTTAACCTACTATCGAGTTAAATGTCGAGAAATTTTACTTATTATAGGGTTTTCATTCGCATTCATTCATTCATTCATTTCGCAGCAATGCTAGATTTAGACTTATTGAGCAGTATTTTCCAGTTTCTAGTCCACCTGTCCATCTTGTTGGCTTCTACCTGTATTTTGTCTATAGTCGTCAGGAAATGTTTCAAATACGGTTGTTTTTATTGTCGGGGTATCAGTATTAAGAAGTGAATAAGTTAATAAGTTTAATTATTGAGAATCCCCCTTCGTATGATTTTTTTTCGAAATCAAATGGCTACAGTAATTGACAGTATTCTGTGATCACAGTTTTCTCATTTTACAGATTAGTCCCAAATGCAAGACACAGATAAAAGGAAATAAATATAGTCAAGAATATTGTTTCCTTTGGTTCCTTTATCCAATTTAGCTTCTGGTTTGTGAAAATTATGAAATTACGAACTAGTTTTAAACACATTACACCTTTAAATACATTAATTAAACATTAAACAACAAATATTAATCAAACACACATTTAAAGTATTGCTGTTATTTGTTTAAGGATATTCCAAATTTAAAAAAAAAACTTACCAGATAAGTGGATCTACAAAACATTTGGTGGCTCATGAAATCGCTGTCTTTTGGATGTTACATTATAGGTATCCTCTGTAAGTAAATCCACAAGCATTACGTCATTCTTGTGGCTCTTACATATCCGTCCCGTCATGAAAATATGTTGATGACACTCTTCGGCTCTTTACTGAGATCTCTACAACTAAGTTAAAAAAAATCTAAATTGGAGTATAGAAAATTGATTTTTAGAGAAACGCTCATATGAGTTATCAGCTTTTTTATTCTGTAAATATTCATTAATAAAGAATATACGGATTTCTGCAATTTAATGTATTTGGGACCCAACAAAGATAGCTTCCTTAACTCACCATTTACTTAATGTTTAATTTTTTCTCTCAACTGTTAAAAGTTGGTTTAAAAGCTCGATTTATAATTTCGATAAAATTATTTATTAAACCTATATTTATACACCTAGAAGTGGATGAAAACATCCTTTGGATCACTAAGCTGATCGGCCATGATATCTTACATTGTTCCATCTCGATGAGACAAAACGAAATTGTTAAAAAGCATAATTCCTCGGTGCAAACGAAGATTACATTTTTTTGTAATATGCTCTTTACTTATTTCATAGAAAGACAATAATATATGTAGTGCTGAATGCTATTATGAACCATATTATTTAATTTGTACTTTTTGCATCACTGTTGATAGTTAAAAAAATGTGGAAAAGTAGCCAAAGTGATGTGCATCGTCCTTGTCTCGCCTAGGCATCTCCCGCTAAGCGTCCGCTATTCCTATATAGAGTAGTTCTCCAAGATTCCTCTCAGCTGCAAGCTTCTGCCCAAATTATAGTAAACTGATTTTGTATCCACCAACTTCAATCTTCTTGATAGCCGTACACTCTGAACTGAGATGCACGAATCCACCGACTAGGGGCATATTTCAAAAGAAGAATGTTTCCTAGTTGTAATAATTCATGGCTAAATATTTTCGAGTACATTCAATCTACCTTTTAAAACCTTACAGTTTCAGCTACGACACTTTTACACGAACTCCACTTAACTACACAAGCGAATGCTTCGAGTGCCTTCGGAACGAATGGAAATCCAATGCCAAACTGCTTTATTTTCTTGATAAGTAATTTGATTCCAGTTATATGAATGAATTTACAGCTCCAGTTAAAATCAAATAAAATGTGCCCGATTTAGAGCAGTAGAAACTTTTATTCTTGGGAAACGATACTGCCGATGTAACATATATTAATTTTATTAATAAATTAAAGTTATTATAGTTATTAATTATAGTTTTAAGAAATATGTATTAATTTATTTATTTCACACTCGTACTACAGCATAAAATAATGCAAATACAATAGAATATTAGTAATTAATTAAATGTTAATGTCAGAGTTTACTAATTGTATCTAATATGGGATGTAGTAAGACAAAATTTAAAATACTGAAACAAAGCTTATGAGTCGTCGATATGTCAAATAAAAGTATTTTCCATCATGAATAATTAAGTGAAAATCGCTCAAATTCTCAATACCAGATTATCGAAAATAGAAACATTTATAGTAACCGAACAACTGCTTACTGCATCATTAATATCAGCATACGAGTATGACCAATTCTGAATCTTCGATTTAGTTTCGTTTGAGTCAGTTAACTGACAGATCAATGAACATTAAAAAAGAACGTAGCCAGACAACATGAAAATGCTGCGGCAAGAGTCACAGCAAATCACAATACTCCTTGATCAATACTATTTCGACAAAAATAATATGGCGCGAGTCCCACAAAACTAATATTCATGGATGGTATGCGATTGCAAAATCCTTTATAATGGAAACCTACGCTAACCATAAAACCTGAATACTTGAGAACTAGAAGAATGTGGTATCATCGTTTATTGTTGTTTATTATTGTTTCCTACAAACGGTCGGGTTTATGTATGGAGAGCCCCAATTCGGACTGCTTACTTACCTGGGTCAAGAATCAATCCTTTATAATTTGGGCTGCAATATTGTGATATATTTAGCTGACCTTATTCACATCACTGGTGGGACTACTGCCAATGTATATTTCAACATCCTCAGTGATGAGTTTATTACTATAACTCTATATTGCTGCCAAACACTGTCATATTGCATGAGTAAAATGCTTAGTTTGAGAAGCATCAGAATGTCACCAAATAGCTAAACTATTATGGGAAGTGTTAGAGCCGATGATGAGGAGTATTTTTGTATCTGTTCTAAAAAGAAAATCTCGACTTATTAATAGAAAACATCTTATTAACAGATAAATATTAGGTATATGTCAGCTGTTATTATTATTTCCATCTCCTGTATATTTACAACCATTGACTGGTTCAGATAATATTCTTTGTAACGTATATATTAACACAATTCTTGCCAAGTATTGCTATTGTTACATCAATAAGTTTTACTGAAATTTATTCAGAACAACAAATTAAAAAATCGAATACGTCATTACCGATTTATAAACCAGAATAATGCCAGCAAAACACATTCATTTATTTAATATATTAAAACTTTAAAAGCAAATACAACTAAACAGTTTTTCTCAATTTAAATATGGTACATATTAAACAGCCTGATGAGTATCATCGATTCACCTGCCATACATACAGTCCTGCATAATTAAGAGAGAGTTGATAATATTCCAACTATAAATCTTCCTAGAAAAAATTAAATTATAATATATTAGGTATTATATTTGGTTTAAATTTATTTAAATTTGATATAAATATATTTAAAATATTTAATTATGATTGATATAATAGTTTCACAAGATTTTAATACTTATGTAACAAAGTACCTTTTTAGTCAGTTTGGTTTCCTTTTTTTCTGTTACCAATTTTTTTCTTTATTGCCAACCATAGTTTATCTCGACTGCCTACTACTCAACGTAGCGCTACTACTCGGTATGAAGACCATTAGGCAACTTACGGACCATCGCAGAAAACATCCAGTCTTATTCAGCTTGGTTACTGGTGTAATTGGGATGATTATTCCTTGTCGGATTTTATACTGTTGTATATAGACATTTATAATCACAATCACAAATATAAAATACCTTCATGTCCATGGCTACCAAGCGGATGCTATTTAGTTTTCATTCGAAAATTTACTTAAAGTTGATTTTCTGGAACTAAATCTAAATCTAGAAAGTATCTCAAAAGAATAATTATATTTCTTTAGCTTTAGGTTTAGCTACTGTGTTTGGAAAATGGTTGCTATGGCGTGTTTCACTTAAATTATGTGTCCTCTTCCAGCATTCCTCTTATTCGCAAATTGCATAAAGACTGATGTCATACTGGGAAAAGCTAAGCGACCAAGGTCATCAAGAATGGTATAAGAAGTTAATCATTCGTTATGCAAACATCTTTATTACACCATGATTCTACATGATTCCATGGGTGCACGAATGAAAGTTTCAGAATATTAATAATTTTGTAGCAAATACACCTGTGTACGATTTCGACATGATTTCTTAAATTCAGTTGAGATCCGAGCCGGTATTCGGCAATTAGATGTATCACCGCTGATTTTCAATATAGTTAGGTGACAACTGAAGTTTATAACATTCTTCATGATATAGGTTTACACTCCAAAGCTATCTAGATTGAGAATGAAGAAAAAAATGAGTAATGATGGATAGCTTGTTATTGTAAATCTAAATGAGATCTAATTAGAGCAAGCTAGATCTAATTAGTAATGAAGGACATGAATATAGCACTGTAACTATAAGGTTAAATCGCAAACAAAAGGAGATTTTGCCTTTCTGAATTGCTGCGTACGCAAAAGAGGAAATATTATAATCAAAACTATAATGCATATCTTTCCCATGCGATATTTACGGCAAATTGTACAGGTTTCTCTCAATTGAGGTATTAATGTGGAAATGTCATTTAATGTCGTTTAAGATGCGACAATCAACTGACTGTTCTAGAACAATTCTAGAAACTCATATTAGAATAATTTGGTTATGTCTCTTAAATTGAAGGTCGACCATTCGCATGGAAAACCAGCTCGAACAGGATCGCATATAGTTGAACACTTCTGAAAAAGACATGAATCAAAATCATAGAAATCAATATAAATAATAGAAGACTAACATTGTCCTAAGCCAAATAGCATCGCCATTTGTGATGAGAAACAGTTGTCACCAATAGCAAGGTAGATAAGTAACCACCAAATAAAAACTATTTTTTTCATAGCCACACGTTTTTTTTAAATTTAACTCCCATTTAAGTGAAATTATAATAACACATAATTATAAACAAATAGTAATAAAATAATAAAATACTCTTTCTGCTTTTAGTACTAATTTGTTATCGTAACATATTACATATTCACCCATACATAGAAAATGTCAGAACCACTACTCTTCGTCAACATTAAAGGCTACAATCACGCCTTCCTGCTATTTCATTTCAAGTATCGGCCCCTATACATTATTCTGTAAAACACCTGTTATAATTGATCGAGGGTTTATGAAGTTCCCTCAAGTTCCAGCAGTAGATTATAACATGACCTTGTGGTGTATATTTTCTATTTCAATTTTAATTTTACGTATTTATTCGATTATTCAGTAAATTCCCGGATTACCAGCACCAAGAGAACTAGAAATTTGATTAACATTTCAATTTCATGTTCCAAATATCATGATTTATTAAATATCTTTCGATAATATTATACATACAGAAAACCGTGAATAGGGCTCGGATCTAATACTATGATTTTAAATCAAAAAATAGGCTAAAATTGTTGGAGATAGGCTCGTCGTGATAAATTCCAACTAAGAAAGCTTTTGCGCCAATTGTTTAGAATGCAAAAGTAATGTTATTTTCGGCCAATTCCATTCACCATTATTTGAAAGTATTCAAAACATGAGGTCTACTTGTCGAACACCTGCTCAGATTTTAAATGAATTTGACAAATAATTTTACACTTGCACGCAACCAATGGAATCTTCCAAAGATATCTAAAGAAGTTTAATGATTTTTGGAACTTTTAAAGCAGCCCAAAATCGACAGGTGAATGAAAAATCTGTTTCTCCTTTTTTAAATATGGAAACACTTATTGCCTTTTTCCATGCTGAACATGCTCTCTCCGACAGCTAGATTCGCATAAGAAAGAGAAGCCGTTGTAATAATGTTTCCTCATGGACCGTAATTACTTCTGTTATTATTTGGCGACTCCAGCGGTCTCATCATACCATAATGATTTTATTTAGATTCATTGTTCGTCCATTTTTGCGGTTTCTAGGCAGTAAAATCCAAATCACCGTCCACACTATTCCAATGGTTTCTTTATAACTAGTTTTTGTCTAAAATCTCGATTTAATTTGGTATATTTAAAACTATAATATTTCAAATAATATATCAGTTGTATCCATTATTTCACAATAAATCATTACTTAATAAAATTGACCGAATTAATTAGCAATTAAACTACGCTGAATTTTAAACTTATATACATAAAAAATGCATTTCTTCGCTTTCTATTGTACTGAATAGAAATTCCTGGAAACGTGTCTTATCTGTTTTGAATCAAATAAAGCGCCACTCATATTTGACAAAGAAAGACACAGAGCGCCTTCGGTATATATTGCTGTACTAATTATGCCCGTTTATAGACCAGGAAACATATTGTATTCGCTATTGCTGACGCACGAATAAGGGATGTAAAGTGGTAGAGTAAATAATAATTGCATTTTCGTTGAATAGTAAGTTGTTTATCGTTATAATTTAAAGCTGTGTATTTCAAGACAATACATCTATATTTAAATAATTTATAATCAAATTACGTATTTATTATAAATATTCTTGGATATATTATTGGGCGTTATCAAATATTAACAATTATATATATTTTTACATCTTTATTAGATACGCTTAGTACAATCTTAATTATACATTAATTTATTACTACTTTTCATTTGTACTTGGATTAATTCACAAGCAAGACGAGTACGAGAAAATACATCAATATGTATTTCTCAATAATAAAATTATAATAACTTATAGCTATAGTTTACACTAAAGGTATACACTTTATATAAGTTCGTATGATTTGGTTAGCTTCAATCTCCTGACATCCTGCAGCAGTGTCCAGTTGTATTGCTTCCACGTTAGTATGATTCAGTAATATTATTTCGTGTTTCAAGGCGAAATCTTGGATAACTTTGCAAATTCATTTGATTTCCAGGTCATCGTGCAGTTCTTCGATGGTTCCGTAGCAAGAGGCATTGGTAATCAATCGAAGAACCTTGTTTTGACAGTGTTGTATAACTAGTTGATTTGAATTTTTAGTGCAACCCCATATTTGCACCCCATAGGTCCAAATGGGCTTTATAATTGTCTTATAGACTAACCTCCTTGATTTTAGACCAAGTTGAGAATATCTTCCGACTAACCAGAATAGTTGTTTTATTTTGGTTTTAATGTGTTTTGCTTTTTGTCTAATGTGATGTTTCCAATTTCATCTGCCGTCACGATGGATTCCAAGGTATTTAGCTGATTTTGCTTGAGGAATCGGGCATCCATTGAGTGATATAATTAAGTTTTTATTATTTCGCGCAATACAAAATTAACGTGGACAGATTTGGAGCTATTTAGTCGAATTTTGCAATCTTTCATCCATTTGTAGATTTTGTTGACTGCCACTTGTACTTTTTCTATTGCTCGAGACAGAAATATGTCGTTTGCCATAATAATTGATTTACAATTATATAAATAGAAATATTACATCCTATAACTAGACGCAGATATTAATAAAATAGATAAAATATTAAAACTTGTAAAATAAAAATGTTAATTATCATTTCTTCATTAAATTCTTCCTAAATATTTTGTTCCCATTTGTATAGAAATTGTATGAGAGTTTAAAACTGTAATTAATATCTTCCAAATGCAATATTAATTACTGGTTCTTTAATTCAGTTAGTCTGCCTTTTGAATCAAAATCAATCTATTAAAGTACTGCGTTATGAAATACTGGTAGATTATTAGTGAATATCACACCAATTATGCACATTACTCACTAAAATCTAAAAATAATAGCTCAAGACGTCTAACGCGATATATAGGGTTTATAAAATCTGACGGTTCTTTTCTTATGTCGGTAGAGCTTTAAAACGCCCTTCACATCTTCCTCGCGCTTCGTCATGCACCTTCTGATAATAATAATTTATACTTATACATATTTACTCTTATAATTAGACTTTATTACACAATACATTTTTGCACAATACACACAATCAATTTTTTCATTATAAAGAACACTATAACTCATCAGTTCATCTTAGGTGTAAATAAATGATGAAATGTGTAGGGTTTAAAAATTTTATTTAACTATTAAAATTTAATTAAAAAACTTGTCAAAGCGACGCCAGTTTGATGATCTTCTAAATAACACTGTTTGATCAAAACTTCCATGATATACCCTGTATGGTATAAGCTACTGTAATCCATATTTGGTGGTACAATTGACACACTGGATTGTAGACTACTATCCAATTTCCAGTAAATTATGTTATTAAATTATGTAAATTTCACAGCAACTTGTACCTTGCCTTATAGCCTGAACTGCAAAGCTTGTGTCTAAGGTCAAAGCATAGATTGTTAATTTAATTTGATTCCTATTAATAGAATGAATTAAAATGGAGCAGTTTTATATTCTCCTCGAACGCCAATTATGAAATCTATAAATTTTAACTTTATGCCATACAAAAACCTTCACAACTTCATGAGCGATATTGCCGGCCTACTTAACAAAACTCCTATAGATAATTCACTCATCACATCTTCCACTTTAACATAATCACACCGTCTTGTTTTTTAGAGAACCAGGGCCATATCAATCCCCTTTTATAACAAATATATGAACGAGTTATCAAATTTACGTCGAAACTTCTTCATAGAAAATTATTGTCGTACCAAGTAAAACAAGAAATAAACGAACCTAATAATTTTATCAATCAACATCGATGCTAATATCTTCAATAAACATAATGTTACCCCCTTAAATTTTTTATTTGGAATGATATTTGATAATGTTTACTAATTTCCATTACTATTCATTTAGTTAAAGTTACTTTATTCTCTGACAAGATAACTTAGTTTTTCAAAAATTCTTTCGACTCTAAGAGCATATTTAATTATTTTGAAATGATAAAGGTTTATCTGTATTAAATCGTTTCCTAGAGTGTCGTAAATTTCTGGCGAACTAGATTCTATTCGAGAGAATTAATGCTCTTTAAGCTAGGATTTCGTTCAACTAAATGCCAAAATACTTTTCTAAATTATAATGAAAAATATACTTTTTGCAATTAGTTTTTAATGTGTTCTTTTACTACAGCTACTCCACATTCTAAAGTCCTATTTAGTCTACTAGCGGAGCCGCCAACAAACGGTGTCCTGCTCTAACATTGTCTTTTGGTTTGGATGGAATAATTGATTTCGGCAATAGAAAAAAACTCTATAAGATGACCATAGTAACATCCAATTAGTGATTTTGTTTTTGAAATCAAAAAATGTTTAAATGTTTAAAGAACTATAACCATATTGCTACACGATCTGTGATCCGTGAATCTAAACCATTATCGAATCCACATAAAAGAATACAAAAAATTCATTAAATTTGGTCCAATTGTTTAAGAGGAGTTCAATTACATATAGATGGACAGAATAATTATTTAAACAACGTCGAAACCTGATTATTTTCCCTATTGTTGTCAGAATATATGAGTTATGTTGAACATGACTATTAAAAGCCGGCTTGGTGGCGCAGTGGCAAAGGCGATGGGACATTCCTCCTACTGTTGCGATAGCCGCGGGTTCGAATCCTGCTGGGGCATGGTCGTAAATTTATGTTTGCGATTGTTTAAATTTTGTGAATGTTCTAGGCAAGAGTGTAAAATCCGGCAAGGAAAATGATCCCAGTCACGCCAGTAACCAGGCTGGGTAAGACCGGATTTCTTCTGGGATGATTTCTAAAGTTGGTCACTTGCCAGTCGGTAGGCTTTAATGCTGAGGACCGTGGTTCGGAGCCCACGTTAAACTGTAGGTCCAGTCCAGATATTCCAGAAATACATTGTTGGTAAAAGGAGACTTTAAAATATATACAAAAAATTTAAATGTTTTAATTATATCTACTCTATTACTCCAAATTACTTGTCTCTTTGAATAAATATTATAATCACAGAAAGCAATGAGACCTTATAAATGAATTTAAAAATTTCAATCAGCTTAATAATCAAAGTATCTATTTATATATGTGTGACAATTTTTTATCTTGCTATGTTTGTTGAGTCTTTATATATAAGGGACTCGATTTAGAAAATATTATATTTTTTAGGTCTTTTATTTCATATTTATAGGCTATTATTATGTTACTAGTCTTAAAAGTAAAGTTAAGCTAATGATATTGTAAAATTTGATTTAGAATATTCATTTAGATATTCAATTAATTCAACGGCTTCATGTGTTGCTAACATAAATTTATGATCAGATAGAATATCGTCAGCATGTTAGAAAGCGATAATTGTACATAGCCTGAAAAAGAGCAACAAAGCAAATCGAAGTATAACTCTCCTATAAATTGTCGGGTAGGTGTTTATGAAGATTACACAATTTTCTTTGGTGGTTCTTTTTCTCTTCTCTTGGTGGTTCCACAATCTGCCCAATAGGCAATATATATATATTTATATATATATATATATATATATATATATATATATATATATATATATATATATATATATATATATATAATTAGTCTATGTATTTCACTATCACGTCGCATATTTAGCTGATTAGCGAATACGTTGAGATGCACTGACATTGTTTTGAAGTACTTCACACAAACATGTTGAATCACACTCATTATTGGTTCTAAAGGAATATCGCGTTGTATCATTTCATTTGAAACATGGTATGGAGCATCAACAGTGGCACGCAATACTTTATTTTATAACTGTTTAATGATGGTTATATTAGATTTGCTAGCGGTACCCCATTGTTGAATTCCATATGACCAAATAGGCTTGATTATAGACTTACATCTAACATAATGATAACCTCAATTTGTGCCCAATCAGCCAATACATATGTTATAATTTAAGTCCAAGTTGTTTTCGTTTAGATAGTATGGGCTTCTTTCAGGTTAGGCGTCGATCTAAATGCATACGCAAGATATTTAACATCCCCTGCTTGGGGGAGTTGACAATGATTGATATTCACTGGTGGACGTGTTCTTCTACGAAGGATAAAGATAACATAAATGAACCTTTAAATAGTTTGCGAGGAAAAAAGCTGAGAATATCGGTATGTCTTGGTTTGTACCCTGTGGTATTAGATGTGGAAAGAGTGCGATTGTTGATTTTCGCGGTGCTTTCGACTGTATATACTGGCCCTCACTTTTGGCAGCTTTGGAAGCATTCATTCCTCTAGAAGTTATGTAATGCCATCCTTCAGGGGTCCTACATTGATTCCGTTAGCTGTGTGCGAGTGCAAAATGACCTTTTGCCTCTTTTGAACGCCTATCTTGTCAACATATCTATATGGTTTCGAGGCTTTGACGTTGTTACTGGGTCTGATATATCTAAGCTTGAGGTCTTTCAAATTTGATGTCTAAGGAAAATTCTACATGTTTCTCTCCGGGATCGTTCAAGATGCGACAATCAGTGCTTAACTGAAGATCAAATTCAGAGACATAGATTACAATGGTTTGAACATGCGTAAATTGACAAGTTATAGTGTGAAAAAAGGAATGAAATAATGATATAATCTAATAAAAGTAACTGGTATATTTCTATTTCATTTCAATGTGTTTCTACTTTTTTTGATTTTTTTAAACCGTGCCATAAGTGAGACGTAGATGCACATATTCTCTCTCTAACCTTCTTTGCGAAAGAAAAAGAATGAGATAATTGCTGAATTATATTATGTTCAAAGGAACAGTTTCATTTTGAATGTTGGAAAATGGATGATGGAAATTATATATTTTTTTATTTGACTTGATTGTCAAGAGGAATGGAGTAATGACCAGTAAATATTTGCATCATATTTTTTCAATCAATCTTTATCAATTACTCTTTTTTAATTTAACATTTTTAAATACAATAGTTTATTTGTCGGTTTTTGAATTCTTATTTGTCGTTAATCAGGAATATTTTAAGATTATTATTAGTTGAAACTTCAATAAGACAAGTTTTAACAAAAGGCCTGAACAAATATCGAGAGACGTAACAAGTACTCAAATACTAAACAGTCGATGGTCGTTTTTAGTCGATATTCTCAACGCTACCTATAACACTGATGTATTCATACGACCTCATAGATATTTGCTGAAAGTACTAAGTACTTTCATGGGATATAGTGTGGGTCTTACATTATACAGTGTGTATTAATTTACAGTAATATATTGAATAATAATTGTCATTGTTTGTTTTATTCCCAACGTTTCTATTTACACTAATTAAATAATGTTTACATTCCTGTAAATTTTAACTTATTTATATTTATTTGTTGTTTATTAACAAAATACTCATGCACATAGTACAGAAATAGTCCATAACCATGGGTTAAATAGAACTATAGAAAAACACTTAACGGATAATGTAAATTTAAGAGACCAGGTTGCAAGCGCGCGTTTAAATGGAATAACAACACAATGAACGTCTTAGATCTAATAGATTAAAACAACGAAAGATACGTAACGTTCGAATAGACGCCGAAATGGCCTATTTATCATATGCACAAGTCGCTATCTAGAATATGGAAGAAATGTTAACAGTGCCGTGCATTTAATTATGAAGATGAATCAGTCGGTTTTGCTGTGCATCAGAGCACATTTCACTTTCATCACTAAATGTTCCACCAGAGCTAGTAATCGAAAGTGTGTTTCTGTACAATTAATAAATCGAATTCAATTATTGCTTCCTGGCTGGTTCAGAATGAGAATAGTCATAATTTTGAATCTGAAATTTGAAACTGAATATTCAATATATGTGACTGTACCAATCAAATTGATTCTCTATTTTCAATTACCGATAGCGATGTAATTTGTTTTCAAATCTACTTTTTGGGTAACGAAGATCAACAAATACACACAGTGTCTATACAACCATATCCAGGACATTTTCCCAAAGTCATAACCAATTGTTGCAGTTGTGCCTATTCTATAGGTATATTCCAACCGAACAAAAAGCCAATATTCAGGATAAAGTATATTGGGCCGACAAATCTAAGACTGTAGATATCTTAAATGCTACGATGTTATTAGAGTAGCCGTAACCAAATTTACATGATCTAATACATATTATAGACACAATGTCGTCACCAAGAATACTACAAGTTTATTCCCATATTTTAGATTGGTTTATTCCTTATTATAATTGATACAGAATGCAGTGGCGAATATGACATTTTACGCAAACAAATGGTTGTGTAAATTAGGTAGACTTATCGTTCAGTGTACTGACAGTTTCAAAAGCTCCAAAGATAGACAACATGATATACAATAAAATATTCTATACAAATTGCATACTACTAATGGAGCAATTCTTGTAGATTTCAAAAATGAAAATATTGACCTGCCAGAATATTCGAATAATCTGCACTATTGATTCTTTACCTATGACCCCATTCTTTGCTGAGGTCAGTTATAGCTTTATAGAAATATATCTGTAAATAATTGATTTGATTAAAAATTGAAATAAATATTAAAAGTATAAGAAAAATTGATAGAAAAAACAAGTTATAAACAAACGTAAAAGTTCTTCTTAAATATATTTTTATATATATTTCAATTAAATTTTATAATTTATATTAATTATTATTTCTATTCAGTTTTAGTATACGTACGTAATTTTTAATTAGTAGAAGCATATCCTGCTTTGTATTAAATAGACAGGCGTAAAACTAAGCGATATACAAGTGCTGCCTTTCAACACTACCCTCTCGCAGGTATACGTCAGCGATTACCAACAAAACATTTGGATGCACAATGAGTTTCGATCGCGTAACACAGTGCAATTAGCCCCGGAGTCTTTAGAACTGAATTGAAAGCACCAGTTTGTTTCTTTATCTTCGTTTTCTGATTTCAAACAGATCAGACACGTTTGCTTCAGAATAAAATAGTCACCATACAAAAGGATGCAATTTGTCTTTTCACATCGTAAACTTAATAACTATACCTTTTTTTTGCCATTGTTTTTTTTTTATTGCCATCAATAGGGTTATTAACAGTTTAGTTAGTTATGGTTTTGTAATAAAAATTAGTAATGATGCTTTTCTCTTCACTCTTGGATTATCAGCACAACGCCTATCAATTTCAGCATCGGAATATGCATAAAATAAATTTGTAAAAATTGATTATATGTGTCTGGTAGTAATAACAGTCCCCCTAGCAAGTATAAATTTGTCCTTGTATCTACAATTGTTTAAGAATTTGTTAATTTGTTTTTGATACAAATTGGAATATTACCAAAGAACTTTTATAGTATATTACTTTGAAAGTTGATATGCAATTGTCCTGTGCAATATGCGTTGCGCCAAAGGACCTCATTTGTAAAAAACTATTATATTAAAATAACTAAACTAAAATAATTTCCTACCCAGAAGCTAGTAAGCCTAATGATATGGTGGTGGGACCAATTTTGACAACATGGCCCAGTAAATTCACCGGTGAATTTTAATGGCTTACTATATTGATAAACGATTGGTATTTCCCTAACTCTAACTGATTTGTTGGCATCATAATCTATTTCCAGATCATAGAGCAATGCTGTACGTTCATGGAGCACTGCGCCTGCAGAATCTCTCAATTTCGTAGTATTGTGCTCACTGTTGTGCACTTTCATGTACACGAAGTGTTGCTCACTTTAGTGTTCACGAACTTGTTGCGACTAAATAATGACAAATGTGAAATGCTCATGTAAAATAGAAAATGTGTTAAACGGCTAATGTCGATAAATTATCTTCAACATTGAATAAACCATATATTCTACCGTGGCTTGATAATAGTAGCTGGTAGTTTAAACGAGTTTTCAAAATTTGTAGTTATACAATTTTACTACCGACCAATACAATAATGTCGATCCTTTGTGACAGTGAAACTAATGATGACAGCCACGGTGACTATTTTTCTTCCAATTGTTCCATATTTTATCACAAGAGAAACCCTATCTGGACTTTCACATATATTGCAGAAATGTAAATTAGCCCAATCGGCTCAGCCATTCTTGATTTTTAGCGAGACTAACAATAATTAATGTAATAACTGCAATTCAATTTTATGACTTTTGTTGTAACATAAAATACCCGTAACATAAGATTACTTATTATTTATTTCCATATATACACCAAAATTAGTACGATAAAGAGATTACTAGCAGCGTCTTTGCGTCAAGTAGATCCGCAGATTTCAGTAGCGTTCCATATTTTTCTTGACCTATCAATTCCATATTTGCCATTATGTATCTCTATAAAAAAAAATAGATCACCTACAGTGGCCTCAGATGGCCTACCTTATATACTTACCACCAAACTTCCACCATTAAAACAAAATATAGGATCCGGACAACTGCAGACTCTGCGAATCTCACAGACCAACTCTCTCTCCTCTTTGGAAATATTAAAAAATAGGAGATTAAGTAATAGGAGACACAATAAATTGGTGTTATGTTTTTAGCTCTACACAATTTAATATTGATACAAGTTCCATCTTCTATGCCATATGTCCAAATATTAACATTTCCGGTTTTACTGATGATATTCATATATTCGGCTCATAGCCAAACATGAGCTCTGCCTTAAAATAATCATTCATTGGTTGTGTCTACTGTCTAGGATTTAAAATATCCATTTCATAAGACCAGTTAGACATTACTTTTCCCTCACTTTTGGTAGTAATGCTATTTCAGTGGAACAATCTGCTATTATTCGTCTCTCTCTCAGCAGGAACATATGAGATAACTTAAATTAAGGGTATTAACATTGTATAGATAAGATTATCGCATTCCACTAGTTTGTGGAAGAACGTTTTAGATGTAAATTATCATGCAATTGTAAATCAGGTGCTCAAAGTCAGTAATAGAGCAGCAGTAAGTGGCATTTATTGCTAAAATAACCAACCGGCCAAGTTGCAGGGTCTTTTACTTTTCTGAGGCAGAGAGTGTGGAGGAGAGGATATTTTATAATAATTGCAGTTACATTTGCATTTTATAAACTTGCAGACTCAGATTCAAAAATGCAGATTGCTGTGGTTTGGACATATTTTTCGTATGAAAGGTGAACTAACCCCTTAGGCTTCTGTGGCGAAATTGATGTTTTGGGTGGAAGATCAAGTAAACAGCTTGGAAGACACATGGATCGATATCATAAAAAGGGATATGAAATTTGCGATTTAAATATTCTCCAAGGCCAGAAGATGTAGTTCTGCAGCATAAAAAGCAGCGTTTTGGTTGAGAATTAGACACTCCCTCCGAGAGCCAGCTGTGAATTATTGAGGATGATTAAGGAAATATTTAGCTTGTTTTCGCAATATTTTGAGATTGACAAAACAACAATAATCTCAACATTAAGTTAATAATGTTTCTCTTGTAATAAACAGACTAATTTAAAAATTATGTTATGATATTAATTAAAATAATAAATGTTTGCATACAAAACATTAAAAATATATGCAAACTATCTGAACAACACTCACTAACCTTTTTAAATTGAATTTAATTATATCCAATTTCCATTAAGTTTCAATAAAAACAAAGTATTAAGAAGTGTGAATTATTATACCACTGAACATTATAATGGAGTATCAAAACTAAGATATTATTTCCAGAATTGTATCTACTTCAGAGCAACAAATATACAAACAAATTATAAAACATAACTATGGAATAATATATGAATTAATACATATTTGTACTTTAAAACAGAGTTACGAATAAAACAATTTTTAATTGACATATCAATTAGAATTTAACACCTGTATTTTAGCATGCATATTAAAACAATAACGAACACAATTAGGTAGTTTATTTTTTACAATTTGGAAATGTATATTAAAGGAATGTATTTACAATCTTTAAATTCTTCACATGCATGCATATTAAAACAATAACGAACACAATTAGGTAGTTTATTTTTTACAATTTGGAAATGTATATTAAAGGAATGTATTTACAATCTTTAAATTAACGATTTCTATAAAGTAAATAAAGAAAATAATTGATAAAAGCATGTTATTGAATTAATTGTTCAACACCTTAATATTTATTAATGCTTTTAAAAAATCTAGAAATGTATTGTTAATCATTCATAATTTCTTTTATTTGACCTATGCATTTCATCTATTCAAATTATGTAGTTAGTTTCATTTTAACTTCCGCATATTTTCATTTCTTCATTTATATATTCATATAGTCTTTAGCTATTATCTATATTTCTCAGCTAAAATATATCTAGCAAAAACAATAAATACACCAGGCGGATTTAAAGAAGAATTTCTTTACCTAAATTTGTATATAATCGGCATTGTAGATAGCTCATCTTTAATTTAGCTTCTATTGCTTTCGTTTATCTACTACTTTCTACTTTATCTTATGTCCCACATGGTAACTAACAACTCACCAACAAATGAGCTCGTGATGCGCACAAATTAACGTATCTATTACCTGCAATCCGGTAGTGATTTGTTAGGACATACATTTACTAATGAAACCTGAAATTAACCAGATATTAATACCACTATAATTTACAGAAAAATCTTAATAACCTTTAGAGTTACTTCTAGTAAAATGATATTGTATGGCTCCAGAACCATATCAGTCCATAAGTAAGGACAATTTTTCTTAGCTGTTCTCTGCTCACCAGACATCAAATTAAATGAAAAGCTGATTTCGAAAATCTAAATATCTTGTAAGCAGTATCTTGTAACAGACGAGTATTATTATTCTGGACCTTACGATAGAGCGGACACCATTCTTTGTTCTGTACAAAAAATATAACTTTACATGGTCATATTATTCTTATTCGTTTTTTTATCCAAACTTGCCATAACTCTTTAATAGTTCCAGCAATACAGCAATAACCAAAAATAACACAAAATCGTTAAATAACACTGCTTAAAATGAAATAACTTGTTAATATTGTTTCAAATTTAGAATTTAAGGTTTTGCCCTCCGATTAAATAATTCCTACCAGCATTTCTCGACACAGTGCTGCCAAATTTTAATTTTTATTTGATACAACAGAAGCAACGAATTATCTACGCAGGTCAATTGAAAAGTCCCCTGCCTGGCACATAGATGGCGCTACTAGAATTAAATCAACATGATTTTTAGTTAGCCCTAACCATCAAAAGATGCGTGTATAAATTTGACAGCTGTCGGATTATTAGTTTGTGAACTGTAGCATTTTGAGTGAAGCAACTTGCAATTTGTTATTGTGAAAAAATGGATAAAATGGAATTTCGCGTGATAATAAAATATTGCTTTTTGAAGGGAAAAAATACAGTTGAAGCAAAAACTCGGCTTGATGCCGAGTTTCCGGACACTGCCCCAGGAAAATCATGAAATTGAACGAAAAAGCAAACACTCTGAAGATATCAACTGAGTGTGTACATCATATCATTCACTAATATTTGGGTATAAGAGAGCTCTGTGCAAAGTGGGTGCCGCCCGAGCACACTTTTGATAATAAAGAACGAGTTTATGTTTCGAAGTAATGTTTGAACATGATCAAGCGTAATAACTCCAATTTGTGCGTCGATATGTGACAATGAATGATGTGACAATTGAGTCATCCGAGTGGACTGTACACGAATCGCAATCGCAACAGTCGCAACAAATTGCAACAGTCGGCTGGCAAGTTTATGGCGCCTGTATTTTGGGATGCTCATGGAATAATTTTCATTGACTACCTTGAAAAAAGAAGAACTCTCAACAACGACTATTACATAGAGTTATTTGACCGTTTGAAGGACCAAATCGCCGAAAAACGGCCGTAGAAGAAGAAAAGAAAGCGCTGCTTCACCAAGACAATGTACCGTGCGACAAGTCAGTGAAAACGACGGCAAAAGTCCGTGAATTGGGCCGTCCACCGTATTCTCCAGATCTGCCCCACAGCGTCTATTTCCTGTTCATTCTCAGATCTCAAAAAAATGCTCGCTGGGAAGAAATTTTCGTCGAATGAAGAGGTGATCGACGAAAGTGAGTCCAATTTTGAAGCAAAGGACAAATCGTACTACAAAAATGGTATCGAAAAGTTGCAGGGTCGCTATAATCAGTGTATCACCGTTGAAGGGATTTATGTTGAATAAAAAAAACTAATTTTGCCAAGAAAATGTGTTATACTATGGTAGGCCGGGGACTTTTCAGTTGAACTGTTATATTTTATGTCGCCGATCTGACGTCTATTCATGGTTGCTTGATTTAGGCGTATTTAATTTTATTGGAAAGTGACGAAAACAATTCGCTAAGCCGATTAATATATAGATAAAAAATTATGTTGATGTATCAATATTATGTCAACAATCCTAGGGCTATTACAACAATATCATTAAAACATTTTAACTCAAATATATTTTATATAGTTGTTGACAAAATTAGAGTCATACTTTCAGCTTTATCGCAGTTTATTTTATATTTTTTTCATAATGAAGAGGTAGAAATGCTTGCATTTATAAACTGTTTTTTGTCCGAGCCCCGTCTAATTCCTCATTATTTTTTGTTTTGTCGTTATTCGGATGCGAAAGATATTTTGCGCTGAAAGATAAAACCTAACTACGTAGTTTCGTTTCTGCGCGAGCTGGCTTGCATACTTAATTGTCTCGTAAATTGGTCTAAAGTTTACAGCCATCATTCTGAACATCGGAGCCATATAATCCGGGAATACACCTTTCCATCCCCCGTAATAATGTCAGCTTCTCGGTTTATAACGCCATATGCAAATGTCTATAACTTGAATTTACGAGCCGGCGTAGTACCGTCCGTTCTACAGGGGCTTCGATGATGCGTTGTACGTAATATCAATCTGTTAAATTCTCACTTTCGGAAAAGAAATTACTAACATAAATAAAATAGGGTTGAAATATTAAAGTAATATTATATAAAAACATCAGGGGTATGAAAAAATAATTCACTTTTTAAATTGTGTTTTATTTAAGTAAATATTTATCGAATATCATATTTTACTTAAATAAAGGAAATTGCTTTGCCCATTTTATACTTTTGTTACACTCGCCAAAACATAGAATAATCAATATATATGTGATTAAATCGAATATATTTTTTAATTTAACGTTTCATCTAGCAGTATTTAGTCTTACAAAACATCCCTCCTTTCATTCTTTACTTGAATAGAATTTGTCTTTTTAATGGTTATTAAAACATAGTAACTCACTAAAAAAAAACCAACACATTTTGAAAGAATGAAAATATCACTAAATTAATAGACATGTATGCACTAAAGTATCTGTATTTGGAAAATATGGAAAGCTCAGTCCAAAAATAAAGACATGAATAATTATTTTATCTAAATTAAACTTTGCATGTTTAATAGCTACCCGACGGACGTTGTCCTATTCAAATGTCATTTTTCATGTATAAAAATGTGATGTGTAATCATGTTTAACGATTTTTATTTTTGTTTGAAGACACGTGCGGTGTTACGTTTCACCGCGATGCATTGATGTTTGACCAACAATAAAATTTTAATTTCATTCCTGTTTGGATTGCACGTAAATGTAATGAACAGATCTGGTCGACAATATGCACGAACAATTTATAATTTACATCAATATCACTACATTTAAATCGTTTCTAAAAGTATTTAATGTGTTTATCATTGGATTTTTCAAATAAAACAACTAAAGTAATGATTGTCCAAAACTCCATCTTGAATGTCCCATAAATATTTCAGTTGTATGAAAAATTATGGAAAAAATATTTTTCTTATCCAAAACCATCGAATTTACTAAAGCCGAATAGTTTATTTAACAGTTGTTTATATTGATACTTTTTTTACTTATTTTCATTAATCTATGATCAAAATGCATGCAAACATTGAATAGTAGGCTGAGGTTGCTGTCTTTTTAAAAATAATTCACATTAACAATGGATTTTTATATATACCCTTTTTTGCTGAACTGAGTAATTTACTCATTAAGATAGAATTTTTAACAGTAAACTCAAGGAATTTATCCAGACCATTTTAAATTTTAAAACATTTATTAATTATCAATGGGCATAGTGATGTGAATTTAAAGATGTTATATTGTCGAAGTTATATTATCAATGCTGGAAGTTCTTTTTAGGTAATTCGCAATAATAATGTCCTTATACCATTAAGTCTCTCAGAGCATACCATGAATTGTATTTTAATAATCCTTGAAAAGTAGAAACCTTCTTTGTTAATTTTACACTTCTATTATTGTATTAATAATTATAAACTCAATATCGTAATGAAGTAAAAACCAAAATCCTGGATTCGTTACTGATTATTAATAGGATCTGCTGTAGATTAGTGCTTCTGTTATAATTTACTTACAAAAAATGTAATTAGCATTAGTTACTTAATATTACTTATATTTCAACAGTGAAATGTAAGTACTTTTTATGATAATAAAATCGAGACAATTAATAATTGATAACATTTTGAATCTTGAAAATTGAAAACATTTAATATATATATATATATATATATATATATATATATATATATATATATTAAAATATTGAAATTGAAATTTAAAAAAATTCATACAAAACTACAGGAAAAATAACAAGCCGTTGATTGAAACAGTATTATTGTTATATTTCACAAACAAAACAAAATGCTCTAAAAAATAGATTGAACCAACCATATATAATTGCACTTCGGATAGACAATTAATATAAAATTCCAATATATTTGATGAAATATAAGTGAAAAATACATACATCAAATAACAACGGAAAGTGTGTAACATCATAAGAAAACAAAATAAATTGAAAATGGGGTGGTCACATAGCAAGAAGAAATATTGACAGCTACAGTAAAATACTCACTTTTTGATGAAGGCATGAAAAATGGAAAGATATTTTACCTAATATAAAATGTATACTGTAAATGTATTGTTGTTTTTGTTACAGAAGTAAAAGAGGACTTATTTACAACAACTGAGTCAATCAAAATCTAACATAAAAAGTATTATATATAATACTAGGTTGATTAACAAGTCCGTTATGCATCATTTATTCGTAATCGTATTTATTTTTTTCATACTCTTTTTATATTTTTATTGCCTATAATTGTAAGTAAAATTCTGGCAGGGGAGTATTGTAGCGACCTTGAGGCATGTCGAATTTTACATCGTGGAATAACGATCTACAAAATACTCAGAAATATAATCTCAGATGTTGAACATGGGCGTGGTGCCAGCATGGCCGACTAGTATACGACAACGAATATATGGCAACCCCGAGACGTTTATCTGATAGATTATTGAGGGTACTTTCGACCATTCAGTCACTGACCATAGTTCAGTTCAGACGTGGCACCATCGACTGCCCAAACCTCGTCTACAGGTAAACCCAGCACCGCTTCCATTTATATATTTTTATTTTCCACATTTTATATCACTTCAATAAATAACGGCCACATCACGTAAACTATAGCTGTTTGATTTCGACCTACCTCCATTCACCAAACCAAACCTACCCTAAAATATTATGTGTACCAAGTGTCTTACACTTTCTGATTCTTGTCCTAAAGAAAACACGCTATTTACAATGAATTGTTAAAATTTTATAAAAATAATTGGCCAATTGGTTTTATACATTTTGTACATATTTTAGGCAATTTATAACAAAAAAATCAACACTTCTTAAACTGGTATTGATATATGAGACGTTATCATGATTAAATCATACCTTTGGCGTACTGTGGATGTTTTATGATGAATACTTAGTTCAACACAGATTAGTGTTAACTCTTTCTCTAGGTTTTAATAGTTCATGGTATACTACACCAACTTGGCCCACCAGATATAGAATGTGGCATAAAGTGATTAGGTATTACACTCGATGGGCCAGCATATAACTAACGATTTCTTGATAGAGGAAAAATGTGTATAGAAGAGAAGATAAAATGTGTGATGTTGGTACATAGTCAGTGAAGGACA
This sequence comes from Rhynchophorus ferrugineus, assembly GCF_030347505.1. Lineage (NCBI taxonomy): Eukaryota > Metazoa > Arthropoda > Insecta > Coleoptera > Curculionidae > Rhynchophorus > Rhynchophorus ferrugineus. The sequence continues at coordinate 45,219,945 of NW_027472580.1, read as the reverse complement.
TAGATCTGTCCTTCAGATACACACAGATCTGCAGCAAAAAAAAATGTTTAAGCATTTTAACTCATATTTTTGTATTTTGTTATGCTGAAAACGATAACAACATGGAAAAAATTCCAGGATGTCAGATTTTTTTTATAGATTTAAGATCCAATATGATTCAGCACAATAGCGTATTTTCATAGATTCACCAAAAAGAAGCCTTAAAGCAGTTCTGCTACACATTGACGATTTTATTCGCTTCCATTCCTGTAGATCAGTCTATAAAACTCAAATAATCCTACACGAATTTGATTGGTTATCAGAGACCGAGAAAATCACGTAACCAAAAAGTGTTGGCTGCTGAGGGAGCTTAATTTTAATGAGACAAAGGGGACGGCCTCGAAGAAACATTGTTATCTCCATATAAAGTTATTTTATCGCTGCTGATTTAATTTGGGATTGATGAAACAGTCTATAAAATCACGTCCCAAAGATGGAGATTGTTTCAGAAATACATTTTCAATTTTTCAAGGCCTATCAAAAAATAAGGTAAGGGACGGTGCTCGGACCAGACATTATACAACTTATGACTCATCCATAATTCATTACGACCATGACAGACAGAGAATTAATATAAACAAATCGTCAACAGAATGTAAGTGAATGTGTGAATGAAAGTTTTAGGTTGCCTAATGTGCCTAGAAGTACATTTTCTTCATTCCCATCTCCTCTACTTTCCGGAAAGTTTGGAAAAGGTGCCTGAAATGTAACATAAAGGATTTTAGTAGGACATTAAAGACATTGAGAATATAAGAAAATATTAAGGCAAATGCATCATCTCAATGATATCAGACTATTGTTGAACGTTTCAGAGAGATCTTCCGGATTCTTCCCACATGCGAAAATGTACAAAGAAGAGCTCCACCAGGAAAAATGAAAGATTTTAATGTATGTTATGGAAAGGTTTTGTGTGTACTGGACGTATATTATGTAAAAAATATGCATCATTAATGGTTTGTTAGTAAAATAATATATTTCAAGCCTAGTCTCTTTTATTTTACTGTAATATCTCGTTTAACATATTTAACCATATTGTCAAGAAACGTGTCGTCCTCTAACAAAAGGAAGTTGTTCAGCACATCCATAAACATAAATATTACATCGCAAAACCTAAACAGCTCTTTTGGTGGATACAGACCTGAGCATTCCGGGCGAAATTAGACCGAAAATTCAAAATGCCCATGAGCAGAACTGAATTCGGCGAACTTTTGATTTGAACGCTTTTCAAAATGTCTTCAAAATTGTATTGCGCGTGCATTTTTCTTAGTTCCGATGTTTGCCGCATGACTTTCAGCTCTTCTCGACGAACGGAATCATATCCCAGGAGCCGCGAATCGGGCCAACGAATTCGAGCGATAACTGGAAAAACTGACGAGATTATGAATGATATACGTTTTGGTTTCGAGAAAATAACCCTGTTTTTTCCTTATAATTTAAGTATTATTACAAAAATATTTTTAGATATTAAATATGTGTTTAAAATATTTTTATTTTCCTTGCAAGAATCTTGTTATGAAATCTGAAATAATATTTAAAAATATGAGTTATGTTTTTTTTTCATCAAATTGAAGGGAATTTTTAACAAATAAATTTGATTTTTATACACTGATCCTTCCCTTCATAGCGCAAGACTTCTCGAATAATATTGAAAAACTATTTGACAACTAGCAAGAGAAAATATATTCAATAATAATCTCAAATAAAATAATTATTAACATTATAAAAAATTAAGTTTAGCAAGGGTTGTGGGAACACTACTTTTCAATATTGTTCGGAACATATATGAAAATTGTACAGGTACTAGTAAAAAGAAGAAGAAACAATACAATAATATCATTTTACTATTAATTTTATTTAAATCATAAAACAATGCAAATACTTGTATCAAATATAACAACATGTAAAAATAACCCCCCATTAACCGCACTGTATTCAACAACTGGTTTTTTAGTTTGTTTCCCATCCCTTCTAATTATCAATGTATTTAGTCTAAAAGGACTTCGAAACTACCATATTTTCTACCTAAATAGATAAATAGAAGTTAAATACAGTAATTTTAGACAATAGACTAGCAGTCACTTGCCTGATCGGTATCAAGATGTTATTCATTTTTATTTATTAAATTTTTTTCAACATGTGTCCTAATTGTTAGCAGGTTAATTTTTTAGTTTATTAATTTAAAAGATATAATATCATACTATGTAGATAACATAATATCTTCCGATCTATCCAAATCATCTTATACTAATTTTTTATTTTTTATACAGCTTAGCGGTATTTGAAATAATTTCAGTATAACATAGTTAATCACCACTTCATCTTCAAAACAGTAATCAAGTTACTAGGATATAACCATACATTATACAGTAAATGCAAATTTGTACTTGTGTATATAATCCTTGTTTCTATCCTTGAACTCTCTAAGAAATATATAAGTAGAATACTAAAGCTGTATAAACACAAGAGTTTCATGAAATATTCCTACCACAATATTCAAGGAAAGCTTAAATTTTTATTGGTATTTTTTTTCTTATCGTAACTTACAATCGTTCGATATTCTTTAAGAAACGCTCACACGGTATATTTTATTTTAGCGATAAGCGTTGCTTTTCAGGAAATTAACACCGTACACGTAATGTCGAAGAGTGATTCACAAGACATTTATTTTATTTTGTTATGTCATTAACATGGTTAATGGTTAATAAGTATGGTTATAAACAACACGTTCTATCTGAACCAAACGATGAAAACCGTCAAATGGTTGTTGGGGGCTGAGACTTTCCTACAGGGACCGAACGCGTCACGACGTTCTTTCGATCACCAGTAAATACAGAGAGCTGAATCTTGAGCAGAGAATCTTCTCCGAATGTTCTCGCGATTTTTTGTGCAGGCACAATCTTGGATCATGATCAAATAATTTTACATTACTAAGCTGGTGGTGGTACCTTTTATCATATACAAGTTACTTAGGTGCACATCTAAAGTATATTATATTAAAAATATTTTACACTAAAAGTTTAAAATCAACGTAACTATTAAAAAATTATTCAGTTAATTGTATAATAATATATTGTTTTCAATGATTTCCTAAGCCGTGATATAGGTTGGTTCACTTAACGTCATAATTCACTTAACAGTGATATCAATAGCAATGAAAACCCTATAAACCTATTTCTCTTAACAGGTTTGATTTCAATGGCGTCACGGCCAATACAAAAACAAAAATGAACATCCACCTACATTCAAACATACGGGGCCGATATGGAGACGTTCCGTACACCAGTCACGTCCATCTGGACCGATTCGTTATCTATCAGAGGCGTACGTCATTGGCGGCGCCAGAATAATGTCATTCTTTCTTCTGACATACATAAAAATCCCATTTTAAATTTCTCCAGGGACCATCTTTATTTGCCATGAATAAGAATATATTCTCGGTCTGGATGTCCCTTTACTTAAACCGCACGATGTAGGGGAGATCCAGACATAAATTATATTTGGAAAAAATGCTACTTTAGAAGAAGGATTATTTGTAGAGGATTTTTCAACGGGATTCATCTCGGGCCAAATTTATATCGCGCTTTGGTACTATAAAACGTCAACAATGCGACCTAAAACAAAAATCATTTCTCTGTTGGTTTTCTTTCTGCGAGGATTCTGGAAAATATCTATGAAGTTTTAAAGATTATTTATATGATACTAAATAGCTTAAATTTGTAATAATTTTATGCATAAACATATAAAATGATTATGTAATATAAATGTTTATACAAATATAAATTTTAAAATATAACTTGCCTATTATAATATAATACAAAAAATACAAACAAATACATACAGTACAAAACCTTATTGTCAAAAATTATGCATTTTGTAATTGTTTTAAAATGTTACTCAACAGTACATACTAGTGTTTTCCATTTTCTCGTCGGTATTTCGATGTTAGAGAAATAATTTTCAGTTCTTCAATTTACTCATCCTCGATAGTGTTTAGCTCATTACAATGTATTGCGATCTATAAAACATTAAAAAATGATCATTAAAAGTTTTCAATAATGTTCAATGATGTTGATGTAACTCCAAACTGCAAATGGTGTTGTGTTGGATCGCAATTAAAGTTACTAATTGCTCCATACATTATTTCAGAGTCCTTTATATTTATACAAATTTGTGCCCTATCGTTTACATAAAACGACAACTATGCTTCCTATACTTTGAGAATTAATTAATGCTTACCGATATAAGTTTTGCATTAATGTTTTTGTACTGCACTCATAGTCTTTGTGCCAACATTTAGTAATGTTAGTATATAATTAATATGTTAGAAAACTAATCCACAATAACCGCTACAAAGAAACACAAAAATAGTTTCATGCCAAGTGCATCATTAATGTGGCTTATAATGTAGGCAAACAGAAAATAAATATGTGTTATCCAACTAGAACTGAATAATATATTTGCAACTCTGACATATACCCATTATACAGCTATTAGTCAAATTCCTTCAGTTTTTCAAGAAGTAATTATTATCTCTGTTTTATAACTTCTAGTTTTGATGTTGACCGAAAAGAACACATTATAACACCCTGAAACTCAAAACTTCTGTACTTCTAAAACCACCTACCATGTATTTAGAAAAACTAGAATCTAAAAATACAAAGTCTCATATGATGATGGTTTATAACGCTAGCGCATATTATTTTACTTAATTAGAATTATATTGCTAGTGGATTATTTTGCATGGGTTGTATTTTTCAAATGTATTAAGACAAAAACTGACATGTTATTTAAATCGCTTACTTTTTGTTCCTTTAGGTTACGAGGGTGAAGCAAGAGAATATTAATATTTATTTTGAGTACATTAAATGATGTAAAATCCCGCAATTTCTCTCATATTCTCTAGACTTATGGGAATGGCCCTGTTTATTGAGATCTTCGATTTAGGAGTGTCGGTAAGAAACAAACATATTGATTGGTACAAATATTATAGAGCCCCTAAGAAAACCAGGGTGCCATATAGCAAAGTGTGGAATATACTACGATGGAAGACGGAATAATATGATGGAAGATATATTGTTATAATGAATTGATTCTTTTTACATTATCAATAACATATTTCCACTATTCGTTTAAATATACAGATATAAATGTCAATAAAACATATGTAATTTTAGACATGACACTTGAGCTCAGGCCCTAAAGATGCAACCTGTAACGATTGTAAAACTTTGATATCCTTCTGATATCAATAAACGCGGCTCCAATTCGAAAGTCATAATTCAGCTACTACAATTATATCTAGAAGATAAGTATATAGGATGTTTTGTGAGATCTAATCTATCAGTTTGGCTATAATTAAGACACAGATCTTGCCTTATCGTAGTCTACCTAAAATTAATTCTTAAGATAATAATCACATCGATACTTTTATGAACTTACTACCTTGACAATTGCACCCTATACCGTTGTTCTATATAAAACTTCTTAATTTTTTGAAACTTCTTGTTCTCTGAAAAATTCTTTAAGAATACTATTCGTTCATTATCGTTCTGTGGTTTCCAGATTTCCAAGTCCTGCAAATTCCTAAAATATAGCTTAGATTGTTTAACATCTGTGTTATGGATCCGACAGAGATACTTCCGAAATTCAGTATGTATGGATACTAAAATCATAAAGTTGAGGACACAGAGAGAGCAGATGATCCTTTCTGTCATCGGCTTTGTGCAGCAAGCTCATGGTGAAAATTTCCCATATTTCTTTCTCTTGCTGTTAAGTATATCTTATTACAAACTTGACATATTAATTTACTTACTTTTTTATTTGTAACAACTGAAACTAAACTTACCTTTGACTCTTCATTTCACAACAAAATATAACAGTTAATTTCAGAAAGTCTTGTTAAATAAATGATTTTACTAAAATTAATTACATGCATAAAACAAATAGCTTAACGGTAAATTTGGCAACATGGACTTTTAGCATTTTGGTCTCCCAGGAGTATATTGTGCCAAACGATATACGAATAGTACCGAAAGCAGCCGAATCTCTGGACCACGATGATTTTTACTGTATACTAATTACTGGTGAATATTCATGTGTGCTAGTAAACACATCCTAAATCAAGCCCCAAGGATATGAAAGTGAATTTGTGAAGTACTGTAATTCTGTTTGGTATTAGTATTTAAGGTCTACTCTACCACATTTTATTACCTATTAGTGAATTCTTCACTTGTTTTAGGCTTTACATTTGCAGATGCAATAGGCATCTCCTTGGTTTGTATTACAGGGATTTTTGTTCGTTTAGATTACAGACCCAAAACAATGGAATCCCGGATTTGTGAAGGAAAAGATACATTGATCAGTTGCAGATTGCAATTCTTTGATGTAAACTGATTTTAATAGATTTAACAATTAAAATAATAAAAAAATTATAATGTTAAACAAAAAATACAATATATATATATATATATATATATATATATATATATATATATATATATATATATATATATATATATATTAAATATATATTAAAACAACAATTATAAATGAATTTAAAACATTTCAACAGCTTAATTATATATGTTACGGTGTGTTAATATGCCGAGATAGGCCTTGGCTTCATTAAAATATACATTTAAGTGACATTAAGGACATCTCCGGCGCCATTATATATACCCTGCGTCCAAAGGGGAAGTCCGACGTCCCCGCCGTCCTTTCACCCCTAAATGATGTCTACCGGCAGTTTGTTAACGTCGACATATTTAGACAACCGTAACAAGTGGTGCTTCCTTTCAATACATCCCCGGGTTTTTATATTCCCTCGTTGGTACATGTGTTAAATCAGTGCACCGGTGAAATCAATTATTTATCTGATAAACGAGTTGTTATTTTAGTAGCGTTGTTGCTGTATATTCAATATTGTTCATTCATATTTTAACATTATTGATGTGATTGTAAATATGCCGAAATTCGTTAATATTTTTAACAAATAATACTATTTTTTTTTTCTTTAAAATCAATCGCGTTTAATTTATTATCTTGTTTGGCGTCAAAATTGTAGTAACATTGATTGTCATCAGAATTCTTGTGTCACATATATATTATTTAAATTATAAATTTTAATTTTTTAATATTTTAAACTATTTTGTTAATAAAGTCATACTATTTTCTTGTTTCATAACATAACTTGATCTAATTCGAAATATTTGATTCAGATTTTTACTATCCAGAGTTCATCCGGACTGGACCTACTGCTAACCACAGTAGTCGATATTAAGCCTACCGACTGGGCAATGACTAACTTAAAGACTATCCCAGAAGACATCCGATTCTACACAATCTGGTTACTTACTAGCACGACTGTGTTATGATTATAGCTATTTCTTGTCAGATTTCACACTATTGTCTAGAGCTATTTACAATTACGATTACATATAAGTATATCAATGGACTCCGGGATTCGAACACGCGACTATCCACCTTAACCACTGCGTCTACCAACCCCAGATATTTTTTTATTATTGTAAATAGTAAGGATGATATATAATAATATAACACTTGTACGATATCACAATTAATATAAGGACATTAACATGGAGGAATAGAAATTATTAGAAGCATTTTTTGACAAAGAGTTATATTAACAAACACAATGAAAGTATATGGAATGACTCCATCCCATACGAGATTCACCAGGTGGCAATGCATTTACCAGAAGTTACTGTTTGATTCCAATTTCATATTGGCGATGTCATTGATCCATATTTTTCAAACAAGAATCCTAGCAAACCCATTTTATTTCAAAAGCGACTATTCTTATTGAACTGGGCATATTATTATTGAAACATTCTACTTATAGACATTAGTGAAAAATTCAGCAAGAGTATTTCCTTTTCTTAGTACGTCCATAAACAAAAGTGTTTGTTTTAACAACATAAAATCAATTTGAGTATATATGGAGTAGTCACAAGTAAAGTGTTTTTGTAATCATTTGTATAGATGAAAATCTGAAGCATTCGCCGATTATTTAAAACAAAACTTCAAACCAAAGGAACCTGGGCTTGGACATAATCTAGCGATCAGCGAGCGCGAAAATATTTTTATTAAACATGTTACATTAAAAGAAGTCGCCAAAGTTATAAAAAATGACATCAGTCTAAAGAAGGCACCAGGCTCTGACTTACTAAACTGACCAGTGCTGAAAAGTTTGCCATAAAAGGTGATTATAAAAGTCACTACATTGATTAAATAAATGTGATGATAAAATGTTTTTATTCTCTGATAAATAAAATAACTTAATAAACCTAACAGAAAATATTGTTAGTTCAATCTTAGTCCTACATTCCTTTTGTACCTACTTAATTTATTTTAAAAATTCAGCTAGTTTGATAGTGTAGTTCTCAAGACGACAGAACGACTCTTTTGCTGATGCAATCATCACTGGTTGGAATATATCTAAATGGGCTTTTTAAAATTTGTTTAAAATTAGCTCTAGGTGTATGTCTAATGCATGTGGGCAAATCTACAAAAGACAACCGTTCCACTTACTTGAGTGACCTGACTTTTCAAGTTAGCAAATAAATAATGTAACATATGAGCCAGACTCCCCAAATTATTTTCTGATCATCACTTCAAAGGACTATTCATTCCTTATATCTTACTTGTACTTGCTTTATTCCAGTAATATATCTAAATGTAAAGAAATAATAACTGCTACACCCGCTGATAAATATATGAGATATATTTATATAATAAATAACATAAACATAACATGAAAATGATAAAACAGCTATAAATAAATCACAAACAGTTGTAAGTAACTTGACTAATTAGACCAGGAAATACGGAATATGTCACGAATTCTCAACATGTGGATTTTAATCGTGAGTAAGTTAGATTCATCTGACTGTACTAAAAGGGTCTAATATTAAAGTGTATTTCCCTATGGAAGCACAGCAAAGTTCTTGGGCATAACAAGCTCATATGGAAGTAACATATTAGGAAGAAATGAGCATAACTTTATAAAAGGCTCAATAAATAGAGGTGACTAAGGCAACAGTCCCAACTATCATTGAAAAACTGCAAGTTTAAATGTTAAAAACGAATTTTTAAGAAATCTTGAAGTATGTGTAGACCTACAGTGGATAACAATTGGAATTTAACAAAGCCATCAAATATTAATGTAATCAAAACCATATCAGAACTCATTTCTTCGGAGCAACACTGAGAGTGCATGAACATGAAAACCTCAAAGTATTACAATTAGGATAGTGAAAGTTTGGATCTAAGGTCTTTGACTAAGAACAATACTAAAAAAAACTAGATTGTAAAAACTAGTTGTAATATATGTGGAACGTGATTTTGAAATAATAATCAGTCTACAGTATATCCGTACGTCTATACACCGACATATCCGTCTAGTACGACAGTATATATTCTCGGGCGACTTTTTAAATGGATCATTCACCATCAGATTGTTTAAAAATAGTAGGTCCATTTTTTACCAACTACCATAATTCGAACTTCATGTTGAGTAATAGGTAATGTTGCGTAATACGGAACAAGTAACAAAAATGATCTTTAAACAAATCGAACACTTAAAATATTTAACACAGCAAACAATAACTGGTTTAAAGCTAACTTTAAATTCATTAACGTGCACATGCATCATTCATATCGCATACAAAAATATGTCCATATCCAAACAATAGACTCCAATTCGAAAATAACTCATAGTAAAACAATACGATTCCCATATATATATGGCAGCCTGTGAATCAGTAAAAATATTTAGTGCCGAAATTAGTTCGGCAAAGACTTGTTTTTCAACGTACCCCTTTTTATTTGTTGTTTTACGTCGGGTCAAATATTGAAATATTGCCCGTATAAATAAAATTGGATTATTTGAGCACGTTCATTAAATCAAACAAACATCGAAATACATAAAATAAGTTTTGCAATTTTGTTACATGGATAACGGCATTTGTGTAAACTCTTTGTTTATCCATATTGAATTATAAATTGGAAATTTATCTTCTAATACGTATGAACGCGCCCCCCTATTTAATAGCAATATTGTGGAACGTAACATTAATAGAATTATCTTGGGTTTAATTTTTAAACATTTGCTTCAATCAGTAATTATCTTCTAATTTAAATGAAATTGTTATTAGGTATAGAAATTAATTCGTAGTACAAAAGATGCCGTATGTTTACGGTGTTCCATTATTACTTATTATACATTCATTTTAATTCAACTTCCGTTCCGTTCGAATTAAAATTATATCACTATTTAATAAAAGTAATGTTAAATGTCCTTCAGCTGAGCGAATCAGCTAAAAGTATTTAACGCGTTTTAAAAATAATCATTTTGTTTGTAGGGTTGTTTTTAAACCCAGGACGTAGAATAAAATTATATTTAATAAAGCAACATAAAGTAATCTATCATCTTAAATAAATTAAAACATATATCAAAATAATTGATAAAACAGGTTCTTACCCAATAAATGGCAAAATATATAATATAGATAAGCGTTCGAGATCTTGATGTCGACATGGTCGGGTGGTAATTCTGCAAACATAATAAAAACTATCTAAGAAACCAATTTTCCATCACAACGGTTATATTAAAATATAATTAAAAAGATTACGTAGATAGATACTTCTATTGTCAGGTAATTGAAATATACGACACTGGCGATTAAAATATTAGCAGCTAATGAATGAACAATGAATAAATGTATCGACAAACACTAGTAATGGTTGGTATTGATAATATCAATAAAAGACGATGACAATGGTAGGCAATAGCAAAGATAGAATAACCAGGATGGTTAGCAATTATTTTACTCCATACTAGTCAATAATTGGCGGACAATTATTATAAAACAGACAATAACGATCCTTAATAGCAATGAAAAACTATGTTAGGATGATATATGACATGACGAAGGGTTTTCCACACGTATCGGTTTATGTCCTAACACTAACAATAATGTCGTGCAATGAGATCAAGGGAAGAAACAGGAGATATTTACTGTCAATAAAATTAACAGGCCTCGCCAGGATTAAGCTAAATTCTCAAATAAATAAATGAACAGTACTGTTGCTAGTGCACTCACTTCTCTAGCTCCAGCTATGATGAATGTGCAATGCATAAAAGGTAGAAAGCAAAAGATCACACGCTAGATACGCTGTCACGAAGAGCCAACCGAAACAACTTTTGGTGTTATCCATAAATCATAACTACGCATCAGTAACTTTAGCCACTTTGACGTTTATTTCGGGACTATAAAATACTTTTAAATAAATACAAATTACAGTTGCAACCATTATCTAAAACTATTACCTTTAATTTGCCATCATTTAAAAATTCTGTAGACCATACAACGATTCGAGAAATTAATAAAATAGAGGACGGTAAAACAGGTAATGATAAATGAACAAATAAATAGATAAGTGAAATAATGTAAGTATTATAATGAATCGAGAATTATAAATATAAAATAATAAATAGAGAATAAAAAATGGAAAATTGTCAATAGAATATTTTAGATGGACACTAATAAATATAAAGTAATAAATAAAATATAATAAAAGGAGATTTAATAAATAATAAATGAGAATTAAAAAGAGAAAACTGGAACACTCTGCGAACAAACTCACCATTTGATGAAACGCAATAAAATAAACTGAGTACAATGAACGTAGTGACTCTAGCAATCGCATCTCTAGAAATGAACATTTATGAAGTTCTAACATCCCTAGGATGCGATCACATCTGAAAAATACAACCCTCGAAGAAATATTAACAATGTTGCCCTTCATGGTAATTATTCGCAACGGCGACAGATCACACTATTAAAAAGAAGTGACAATCCCGCCTAGTTCCTTTACATTATCGTTCAAACCTTTTTTACAACCAAACATTAAACGACCCAAAATTAAAAGGTCTAAAATATCGAACTCAGATGGAGTACCATATAGTACCATAGATATTCTGAACGATTTATGATTTCCTTGATAGTATGGTACATATCTTTGTCTGTGTTTTAGGTAAAAAATATCGAGAAAATATACACAACTAAAATTCGCGTTTATTTGTTTTGCAACATAAAGAACGAGAAGGCAAATACAATTTATTAATGTAAAATTGAAGAAATTTCTCTGCTAAAACTCAGGTCAAATATTTCAAGAATTATCTTAGTTATTAAGGTTTGACTTATCAACAATAAGCAACTACATATATCATAAATGAGACTACAAATAAGAAATTAGAAATAAATTCAAGCTTAAACAATTATAGATGAAGCAAGACAATCAATATCAGTTGCAAATCCAATATGTTGCTTGGTGGGACCAGAAAGGTGAAATCAGAAGAGACACGTCCATGTTACACGATTGAGTAATACATTCAAATGATAATACTTTAGTATTTAAACGGAAGTTCGTTAAGACTCCTACATTAGTTTAAAAATAATTCTATTGACGAGACTCATTTTAGTGACAATGTATACACAAAAAGTCACTCGTTTGCAAAAGCGGTATTGTGAGGCCACGACCTAAGACTGAGACTCTCAACGACTAGCGCTACAGAAAGATGATTTATTTTGCCCATATATTATATAGTTGTATATATAATATAATAATATTGCATATTACACAACATATAATATATTACCCAATAGTCATATAATATATCCAGTTATATATGGTCCGTTGAATAAAACAGTAACCTCACGTCATCTAAATTGATGACGTCAAAACGTTGCAGTGTTGCCACATCAACTCCCAGTTTTAGTTCATTTTGGCTCTGACAACAAAATTCTAATCTAAATACAATAATGAAAAAAAATGTTATCAAATTTAATTTATTTTAGCATTATAGTACATCTAATGAATATATCATCGCAGGATTTAAAACTACAATTAATAATACAGTCATAGTAGTTTGTAGTTAGGGTTAGTTTTATTGTATTTATATTGTACTCTTTTCCATGCCTATGAATCAGTGATCTAATATATAAGAGTATTTTATTATTTAATGGTATCCCCTGGAGGTCTAATCTAGAGTGGTATATCTAAGTAATGTATTTTACTTTCATTAGAGAGTCTATTAATCTTTTACGTTTAATTCTTGTTTCCTTCGGTGCAGTGTTTCCTAGTAAAGTCATTTTAATATCACTTTATTTCTCCTCAGTTTGTTCTGTCACTACCTGTATACATCTTTCTTCATAAAGGATTTAATCACTGCATTCGTAAAAATGCATTTGTCATAAATGCAAAACAGTTAATATTCTTGCTTATGTATTGCTTATAAATGCTTATGTATATTCTTAAAAATTACACCCAAGTCTATGCACATAAATCTTTCCCACTCTGGAATACAACTTCTTACTGTTATTTAATATTAATTATAACCTTTAGTTATTTTTAATTTCATCACTCCGCATCATGATCCCACTTTCCTGAAAGTTTTATTCAATCAAGAACAGCAATATATCCGGAATGAATTACTAATAAATGTGTAGCGACCTAGAGGCATGTCGAATTTTATATCCTGGAATAACGGTCTACAAAATACCCAGAAATATAATCTCAGATGTTGAACACGGGCGGACGGACGAGGTGCCAGCAGCTCCAACTAGTACACGATAACGAATAGCTGGGAACCCCGAAACGTTTATCTGGGAGATTATTGAGGGCACTCCCGATCATTCAGTCACTGACCATAGTTCAGTTTAGACATGGCACCATCGACTGCCCAAGCCTCGTCTCCAGGTAAAACCGCTGCCGTCTCTTTTATCTATTTGTAATTTCAACTTTTTTATCGCCGTTTAACCTTCAACGTCAATAAATAAAGGTCACATCATGTAAATAACCACTGTTTCATTTCGTATTCTCGAAGCTATATAATTTACTCTAAAAATATTATGACTAATTAATCCGAATCAATTGTTATTCCAAAGTTTACCTTTTTCCATCAACTTTAGTTGTCTTAACACAATGTTTAGTATCATCTTGCCATGAGTGATCGTTTGGTATATTAGTCCCATTCTGATAATATTCAATAACATCTATATCTCATCTAAATACTAAAATTCAATTAACAAGTCCTCCTTGATTTTACTATATACTTTTAAAAATTGTATTCTTTTAAAATAGTAAATGTCTGGAAGTTTTACTAAAATTCTTCATGGTTATCCTATCACTGACAGTTCAGTTCCAAACTTCGTATGGTGAAGACGTATTTTTAATACAGTCCAAGCTATAAAAAGATACCTTTCTTTAAAAAAAAACGGTATTTTATTACGGTTATTTAAGTGAGTGTTAAAAACGCATAACAGATGCGGGTATCCGTCTCTCAGTGGACCTAAAGTGTAGTGAATACGTGTTTACGTGACCAGACAAAAGGACTGCATCTCATTTTTATTAGTGTTTTAAAATTACTTCATCTTATTTTACAACAGTCCTTTTGAAATTCATTTATAGTATTTTTGGTCAAAAACTAGTGCTAAAATAACGTAAGTGAAAAATGAAGTGCGTGAAATAAACAATGTATTTATTTTATTTTTTTATCCCCTGGAAGTAAATTAAATAAAATAATAAAAATTAAAAAATGGCAAACCATAGCGATTCAACCAAATCACCTGCACACTTTGATATAAGATTAGAACAAACAGCAATAACGCAAACTCCATCATCAGAATGGACTACAGTCATTAACAAAAAACGACTGAGAAGTCCAGAAGAAGAAATTGCGAGGAAACAAACAAGAATCAGTGACCATTGGTTATAGAAACCGAGAGAGACAAAAAACAGTTTTAGCAACCTGTCGGAAGAAATTGAAGAGAACATACAACCAAGCCCTGAAAAAGTTGTTCCCAAACCACCACCAATAACAGTCTATAAGGTAGGAATAATAAAAAACATCCATGACTTATTGAAAACCATTACTACGAACTACACAATTAAAACAGTGAGCTATGAAACAATTAAAATCCAATTGTTCGAAGCGGATCACTTTAAAGTTCTTATAAAAGAATTAGATGAAAGAAACACCCAATACCATACATTCAGGCCAAAATCCGAGAGAACATTTAAATTCGTGTTAAGGATTACATCACGGGACGGACTTTAACACCATCAAGGTATCACTAGCTGAAAAAGGTCACGAGGTCGTAAATATTCACAATATACGACATCACACGATAAAAAAACCACTGCCTATGTTTTATATAGATATAAAACCTAATGGAAATAATAAGGCGGTGTATGAAATCACCAAATTGGAAAATAATATTATTAAATGCGAACCACCACATATAAAAAGAATTATACCACAATACACAAGGTGTCCAGCGCACGGGCACACAAATACTTACTGTCGCAAATCATATAGATGCGTAAAATGTGCAGGAGAACATAAGACAGGAGATTGTACTCGTAAAGTTCGCGAAGAAAAAGTGAAATGTGCTAACTGTAACGGAAATCATCCAGCGAACTACAAGGGTTGCGCAGTTCACAAGCAACTACAGCAGAAACTCTATCCTACCTTAAGGGAAAAAAGGCATCAACAAAAACAATCCACTACTACCAATCTACCACTACCAACCAGAATAAGTCAACCAGACATAACTTATGCCCAAATAGTTGAAAATGGTTCAGCACAAAAACGAGAGACAATATCTCAACCTACTGAAACTAGCAACATCTCAAGATTAGAAAATATGATGGCCAAACTAATGGATCAAATGAGTACGATGCTTGGTCTACTCACAAACGTCATAAGCAAACTTGCCTAATGCCTGAAACCAATAGCTACAAAATCGCCGTCTGGAATGCCAATGGGCTCCAACAACACGCCAGGGAACTAAAAATGTTCGTAATTGAACAAAATATTGACGTTATGATGGTTTCCGAAACACACTTTACGGACAAAAATTATTTGAAAGTTCCTAAATATAAGCTTTATCATACAAATCACCCTGATGATAAAGCACATGGAGGTACAGCCATAATAATTCGAGATGATATAAAGCATTTCGAAAAAGAAAAATTCCGCAAAGACTACCTTCAAGCCACCAGTATAACCATAGAGGAAGCCCATGGACCATTAACATTTTCTGCGATTTATTGCCCACCCAAACATAATAACAAGGCAAAACAATTTCAAAAATTCTTCAGTACGCTAGGTAATAGATTTATAGCAGGAGGAGATTATAATGCAAAACATTTAATGTGGGGTTCAAGAATAATAACCTCAAAAGGTAGAGAACTGCTAAAAGCCATAAGGATAAATAACTTACAACATATCTCTACTGGTGAACCAACATATTGCCCTTCAGACAGAAATAAAAAACCAGATACAATAGATTTCTGTATTACAAAAAATATTGATCCAAAAAAGTGTCAGGCAGAATCATGTTTCGACCTGTCTTCTGGTCATTCACCAATAATAGTAACAATTTCTTCAAAAATTACCATCAAAGATTAACCCCCTTCTCTGTGCAATAATAGAACTAACTGGCCCTCATTTAGAGAAAACTTAGACCAAAATATCTCTCTAAACTTACCGTTACAAACTGAAATGGATATAGAAATAGCAGCAATAAATCTTACAAAAAATATACAGGAGGCAGCATATTCCGCGACTCCTAACAGTCAAACATTTCCAAGAAAAAATACACATATATCATGTACAATACAGAAAAAGATAGCAGAAAAAAGAAAGTTACGACGAAATTGGCAACAGCAAAGGACTGAAGAGAATAAAAGAAAATTTAATAGGGCCATAAAAGAGCTGAGAGATCTAATCCAAATTGAACAAAACCAAGGCATTCAAGAATACCTAGAAAACTTGACATCAACTGAGGCTACAGACTATTCGTTGTGGAAAACAACAAAAAAGCTTAGGAGATCCCAGCAGCATAACCCACCTATTAAAACAAGCGAAAATAATTGGGCGAGAAGCAATAAAGAGAAGGCCGACATTTTCTCAAAACACTTAAAAAATGTTTTTAAACCTTTCCAGTCTCAGCTACATAAAGATGACGAAAATAAAATTACTAGCTTTCTAGATTCGCCATTTCAAATGGATTTACCGCACGAGAAATTAACGGTCAAAAAAGTTAAACATACAATAATGAGAGAGATTAATATTAAAAAAGCTCCTGGTTATGACCAAAATTTTAAAAGAACTATCAGAAAAGGCTATAAAACTATTAACATTAATGCTATGCTACGAATTAATTACTTCCCTAGTATCTGGAAAGTAGCTAAAATATTAATGATACTTAAACCAGGAAAAATACCAGAAGATGTGACCTTCTACCGACCTATAAGTTTATTACCAATAATCTCGAAAGTTTTCGAGAAATTATACATAAAAAAACTAAACTATATAATAGAAAAAAGAAAAATTATTGCAGAACATCAGTTTGGCTTTCGCAATAAGCATGGGACTATAGAACAAGTGCATAGACTTGTAAACCAAATAAACGCTGACCTAAATGCCAAAAGATATTGTTCGGCTGCTTTCCTAGACATATCTCAGGCTTTTGACAAAGTATGGCATATGGGCTTGCAGGTTAAACTAAAGAAACTTCTCCCTCATCCGGACTATCAGCTGCTAAAATCGTATCTCACTGATAGACATTTTATTGTAAATCAAGGCGATGAACATACCGAATTAAATCCCATATATTCAGGAGTTCCGCAAGGTAGTGTACTGGGTCCAGTACTGTATCTTCTGTATACGGCTGATCTGCCCACCACAAAAATAACTACTGTGCAACATATGCAGACGATACAGCAATCTTGGCATCCCATGAAGATCCAGTCACAGCATCAATAAACCTACAAACCCACCTGGAGCAAATACAATTATGGTTGAAAACATGGCGCATTAAAGCCAATGAATCAAAATCCACGCATATAACGTTTACCCTGCGTAGAAGAACATGTCCACCAGTAAATATCAATCATCGTCAACTCCCCCAAGCAGAGCATGTTAAATATCTTGGTATGCATTTAGATCCACGCCTAACCTGGAAGAAGCACATACTCTCTAAACGGAAACAACTAGGACTAAAATTATATCAAATGTATTGGCTCATTGGGCGCAAATCCAAGTTATCATTAGATAACAAGGTATTGCTGTATGAGTCTATACTCAAGCCCATTTGGACATATGGAATTCAACTATGGGGTACCGCTAGCAAATCTAATATATCCATCATTCAACGGTTCCAAAATAAGGTCTTGCGTGCCATTGTTGATGCTCCGTACTATATTTCAAATAAAGTGATACAACGCGATATTCCTCTAGAACCTATAACGATTGTAATCCAACGTATTTGTGTGAAGTACTTCGAAAGAGTGTCAGTGCATCCCAATGTACTCGCTAACCAGCTAAATATGCGACGTGATAGTGAAGTGCGTAGACTAAAACGTTTAACACCACCTGATCTGATTACTGGACATATGTAGAGTTTAGAATAAGCATTAGAATAAGACTAATTAATTAAGATAAAATTTTATACAGAAGATTGCTTAATGAAGTGATTTTCTACATGCCATGTATATATAATATAAACAGAAGAAATACTTATTGCCAATAGGGCAGATTGTGGACTCACGAAGAGTAATAAAAAAAAATCTTATCACTATTTAAGTCCTATATTACCCAACAGTGTATAAAGGGATATTCTACATACTCAAAGATCTGCATATTCCTAAATTTTCTATGAATAGTTTCCAGACTAAAAAATTACTCTGAAATAATTATATTATATTATGAATAAAAGATTAAGGTATGTAGAAACAAAATTATATTGTTTTTTTTTCTGAGAGGTTTTATTCACAGAGTCCATACTAATATTAATATATCCATACCATACAATATCCATACAGTTCAGCAGTATCAACCTCTCAACCTATCTATCTCCTCAACCTATCTACCTCTCTAACGCATTTTACTGGTAAGAATGGGTCCCCATTAACTCATCCCGTTCTAAGTTATTGATTAGAGACCTAATCTGTTTCTGGCTGACTTTATTCGGCCTCGGTATTCTCAAGTAATTCTCAAAAGTAATTACAATTATTAATCAGCGGTTTGAAATTTATCAAAACAAGCAAAGCGCCAAAACAATGTTTACCGATTTGTAACCTCTTATCAATAATGTTTTGAAGAATCTTGCAGATGCTTGACAACCGTTCGAACGTATCAGACAGCATTGTATTTCTTTTTAACTAGAGTAAAATGAAAAGCAAAATATTGTCTGATATTAAAACGAATTTACAAATTGCACCAGGCAATACATTAATCATCTTGATGACGTGATTTCACTGTTATTTTGAATAGACTATAACTGAATTTATATATTTGAGCAATATATAACAAAATGCTATTCGTTGTAAGATGAATTATGAACGTTCAGATAAGCCAATTAATTGACATGGCAACAAAATTAATCCAATATTATCCTTAACTACAGCTTTATTATATTTATAGTAGAAACGGGCGTAAAATACATATAATTACAAAGAATTTCTACTTTCTATACGAGAAATTTGGGGATAGTTCTTACAACGGAAACAATGTGAGTTAGACACGAAAATAATAAAACTCGACTCTAAACTAGCTCCTGTACGATTTTTTGAACTAGCAGTTATTTGCCAGTAAGCTACAAGTCAACAAAATAAAACCAGTTAGAATCTCGTAACAATACCAAAAACTCGTAGAAGTCATTTGATGTCATATTTCCACTATAAGAGATGCGAGGCTTTCAAATTAATTTCAAGATCGATCAGCCCATATTAAGAAACTGTATATTTTTCTGTAAAAAATTCCTGAAATGAGTTCTAACCCCTTAACTATATTTTCTAGCAATATATAAGTAAGATATTCTAAAAATTATTATTATCATTATATACCAATTCAAAATATGCCGTAAATATATTTTTGGTAAAAAAACATAATTATAATCAATATATTATAATTCAGTATTCACTTAACAATTACGGTACCATATTTTTATGAAGCTTTGTATTTTAGATCCATTTTTATGCATTAAAATTTCTTACAATTGCATGCTGAACGAATGCATTTTCTACGGAACGCAAAGGGAATATTATCGTTTCTAAATTACTTTTCACGTTCTATTGCCGTTAACCATACTCCAAGAATAAAAAACTTTGAATACACTATTGCTAGAAAAAATGTACGAAAGATGATCTGAACAATCGCCAAAAGAATCTAGACTCATAGAAAAACTAATTGCACTCATTAAAATAGGTATTTAAATATAAAGAGAGTCTTCGTCTTTGTTTTCTCTTTGTTTCCAAAGAAAATTATAGTTCAGAAATTAGTCATTAAATTATTTAGTTCAGAATTAGATTATTATTTACCTATCAATTAAGTTTAAATAATTTATAACAAATGATGTTATTATATTGTAGCGACCGCTGAGTTCATTTAAGCCACCAAATGTACATCTACATTAAGTTCAAAGGTTGGCAACGCTGGTGGATTGGTACCATGCGGTTCCCGGCTATAAAAGATGACCACGAAGATGCAGCTCTCTCTTTTCTCTACCCCTTGTAACAGTACCAATTCCATAGCGCTTCCGTACTTCCTTAACCTAACCTAATAAATATCCTGTCCATCCTCCCGTCGACCACATGTGGTATTTAAGATCGAACTAAACAAGTTTTTATTCAGCCGGTGTTTTCTATTCCCGTGCGAATTCCTTCCACAATAAGAGTAGTGAGTGTTCGGACAAACAATCGAGTCGACAGCCACACATTAAGACCGACGAAACGAACATTCCTACAAAATCACATTGGGTAGATTTGTAACAAACTTTGTGTTGGAGCCACGCTGACAGGCGTCATAGAGTATTATGTAAAGGTTTAGCTTTGATAGGCGAAACCGAGAAAATGTTTCGGGTGATCCCACCAACACAAGCACTGAGACAACTTTTTTTATTGGTTCGTTTGAATTGCCCTAGAAAAACAATTGATTATCTCATTTTTATAACGCGATTGTTTATTTCTATGGTCATCTATACATTAAACACATATTTTTTTACAAAATACATTAATATAAAATAAAATAATACAATTCGTAGACCAACAAGTTGAAACTGATTTTATAGACAAGATAGTATCCCATAATTGTTTTATTATATTGTTAATAGATCTTTAAGCTATCCCTTTAAATCCTAAAAAAAAATTTTCATAATAAGAGCACATTAGTAATTTTTATATATATCATATAAATTACTTTTGGTTGCCGTTCTTTAAAGTATTACTTTTTCCTATGTTTTCTCAATTCTGATGTATATGTTATCATACACTTTAACCGTTTTAATATCCATTCCACACTGTTGTGGAATGTGTAACATTGTAAAAATAATTATAACTTTTGAGGCAAATTATAACCTACATTTTTGTATAGAACAAGTAAATAAAGTGTTAAAAGACATATACTTAGTCTGTTTTCAGTTTCAAGGAATAAAAAGATAGGAACTTTAATACATCTTATTTAAATTGATTGCACTAAAAATATGAAAAAGGGAAAAGGCGGTATAGACAATTTTTATTATATTTCCCAGAAGATATGATGTGTTCTCGATTAGGTTGCAGCTTTTTTATATTTACATTTAATTATTTTTTATTTATATATCATGAGAAATTATAGTTGGATTTTATTTCAAAATGAATTGGCCTGAAGAATGTGAGGTCAGGGATAAAATAGATAATAAAATAAATAATAAAATAGTTCCTTTACAGGTAAATGGTAATTTAAACTAACCAATGAAATGCATTATATTCGTTCAGTTAACCCTCTATACACTACTCTATACAAGTGTTACTTTTCAGTATGTGCCATTTCGTCGAAGTGTGTATAAACATTTTTTGCGATGCATTGAAAATATATGAATTTGTACCAAGTAAATCGCTTTTGCGGGAAGTGTTACTTTTTGCTACATTGTGAAGGAAAAGTGACCTGAATGCCATTCAATACTGTGTGAAGCTTAGGGCAACAACGCTCTACCGATTTGAATATGTGAATACTGATTTTGACGTTTTAAATGTAGTGACTTTGACACTCCAGATAAAGGAGACCATTTTGGATAGCCAAAAAAGACGAATATATGAAAGTATTTTGAGATAAAGGATCAATGGGGATCGCTATTGACTACAATTGATGCAATGTTATTTTTTGCCATGACAACGATGGACCACATGTTGCAAAAGTGCTGAAAACATACTTAGAACCGTATTCTCCAGATTTTGCTTCTTCTAATTATTACCTTAATCCGAAATGGAGTCGTAACCTGTCTGGGCAGTGCTTAACTTATGAAGATACCAAAAAATAAGTCGGTTCATGGGTAATCTCAAAAGATACATTGTTCTTTCTAAATAGAATCCGTAAATTGTCTAAAAATTGGAAAAAGTAGCGTCTGTCGATGGACAATACTTTAAATAAAATAAATTGTACCGATTCTTCACAATCAAATTAAAAAAAAATAATTTCAAACTATTTTATATGCTTATAAATATATATAACATTATTGTGAAGCGTACAACAGTTATATTAATATATAAATATTTGTTTTTACACATCAGTTGTTTGTAAAATCACACCCCAATTCTATAATATAATATATTGCTGCAAAAACGTAAATTATGTTTACAGAATTGAATTTATGTATAATTTAGAGAACATAATAAAACGTTGTTCATTAAATTACCGATAGATCACAAAATATGTTGATACAATAATAGCAGCATGGCTTCGAGGTATAATTTTTACGATTTTGAATTAAATTGTTTTATTACATCAACTTTTTGTTGTAAAAAATTGCATATTCATGCGCCTATTTACATTCTTGTCGAATATTATACTCCAGGGTAATTTAGTTTGTCCAGAAATATATAGGATACACTTTTAGAATAATAAAATATGCTGGGTATATTGTAAGTTAATATCGTGATGTTTCCAAGTCCAACTTCTGTCTTTATTTCGTTGGATTATATTCGGAAGCTTTATTTTATTTACTACAATTAGTTGTAATAATGCATGTGTAATTTAACACGAAAGATAAGCTAGAGTTTTAAAAAATTAAAATATTAATAAAAATTTTAACATACCATTTAACGATAACCATCTCTGCTTTTATTATAATAACCATTAAAACTCGTATTTTCGAAAAATGTTTCTTATTTATAGAAACTACAACATAAATCAAATATTGATTTCTGTATTAGAGCCGTGTTTAGTAAGTTAATCTAGCCGACGTTTCGCAATCTTTTTCTTGATTCGCTAAGTAATTAGTCTTAAAGTTATTTGTATTTATCGAGATTGTTTTGACGTTTGTAAATCTCTAAACCCTCTCAAAATAGTCTTGTTAAGTGGATAAAACCTCAATTTTATTAAAATAAATGTTGTAGCCTGTATCCGTACATTGTTCGTTCAAACTTTACTGTACCATATGTCCATATCTCACACACCGTTGTTCTTCTTTTTTCTGTGTTTTTATCATCCACTCAGTTTCACCTATATTTTTTCCGTACACTTTCCCACACTCATAGATCCCTTTTATAGTTGGGGTTAGGAAGCTTCTGGGACATATTCCTGTGTAATTTTAATATAAATTTGATGATGTTTCGGTCCAATGTAATCTGTTATTCTTTTAAAAACGAAAGAGCCGCTTTCGAAACTTTGAATTTTACTACAATTACACACGTCTGCATCAAACAAGATTCTGCATCAAACAAGTTCAATGAACTGAAGTCCTGAGTTCAATGTATTTTGAATGAAAATGAAACGTTTACAGTATGTCAGTATTGTTATAAAAATAAGGAATCTTTTAGTTTTCTTGTTATAATAAAAGTAAGAGCCCCTTGCTTTTTATGACTGTGGGATAGCAGAGAGTGAGCAAATCACTGAACCAAAAAGAGTTAGCCCCTGAGGCAACTTAAGGTTGGTGAAAAGAACGTGATACATGAAATATTGGTACCTCCACATAAAGTTCTTTTACCACAATTGGGATTGATGAAGCAATTTATAACATCACTTTCCAAAGATGGAGATTGCTTCAAATACATAGTTTCAATAATCAGACATTAGGCGGCTTATGACTCATCCACAATTAATCAGGTCTATGACTGGTCATCTAAAAAAGGAGTGGATTACTTTGGAAGAAGGTCATAGAAAGATTTATAGGTCACTATAGAAATCCTAGCTATAAAAAAGTCGTCAAAGCTAAAAGCACTTCAAGCTTTAGGTTGTCTTTTGATTCTAAAAATTAATTTTCTTCATTTCCATCTCGATGATTGTTTTCCGGAAAGTTTGGGAGATGTGAGTAAAGAGCAAGGTGAATGATTTCACCAGGATATGAAAGAGATGGAAAAAAGATACCGCGGAAATTAGAGTGTCTCATACATAGCTTTATGTGAAGCCGTCAAATAATGACATACAGACTAACTGTCATTTATTAAATGCAATTTTGACGCCATGTCTCGTGCTATAACGATCTCACTCACAAGCACCCGATCTTCAGTTGGGACTCTAGCACTGTATAGATCCACGTCCATCATCTACTTTATTGCAGTAATATTTTCAGAGATAAAGTGTTACAGATTTTCCAGTTGTTCTCTTGTAACAAACTGAGTTGCAATCTCATATACGTTCCTTAACATTTCGTTTAGGTACTACCTATATACCCCAACAATTATTTCATGACAATTTCATACCCTTTCTATAACAAAAATTTGTTATAGTTATAGAGTTATTTTCCTAGCACAGATAAAACACATTGCACACATTGTTTTGTATAATTAAATACATATTAATTAAGAATATAAACATTAATTAAGATATAAAAATTTTTCTAATCTAAATCATTCACGTTACTTATTCAAATTCATCATTCAAATTACTAACTCATAACTTTCTAAGCAGTCTGTCAAATAAAATACATTCAATAAAATAATAATATATATTACGTCACATTTATATAAAATACACATTTATATAGAATAACATTGAATATAAATTTGCATTATTTAAACCTTATATAACAAAATGCGAGTCGTGAAAAGATACATTATGAATACTTAGAAATACAAATAAATCATATTAATAAACAAAATACTTAATTATAGTTTTACTACATTTATAGTTCTCTTAAATTATAGTTATGTTATATTGAGTATTTGTAATTAATATTAAAAATGGTGAACAATTGTGTAAAAACTTTACGATTAAAGCATATTGATTTTAAATAAAAGAAATAAATTATTTGTTATTTACTACCATTTGCAAGAAATTATTTTAGAATCAAATCTTTGGTGGTTTTATATTTCTGAATTGCATCGAGTTTTTAAAATTACTACATTCCAATGTCGAAAATATATGCACTTTAAGAATCTCCACTTGATTATATTATAAGTTACTATGGTTGTACTATTAACAACAACCCTCTAATATATGGAACATAATTTTTTAAAATATTATATATATATATATATATATATATATATATATATATATATATATATATATATAATATATTATATATATATATATATATATATATATATATATATATATATATATATATATATATATATATATATATATATATATATATATATATATATATATATATATATATATATATATATATATATATATATATATATATATATATATATATAATATATTATATATATATATATATATATATATATATATATATATATAAATTATATATTATATATTATATATATATAAATCCCAAATATAATAAATATATAATATGACAAATGAGGGAAATATAATAAGAAAAATGTTTCAATAAATAATACAAAATTATTATTCCAGCTAATGCACGTCATAAAAATTCATGATGTCGCAATGTTATGGCATCAACTTAGAATATTGGTTTAAAACGTTTGCCGGTTTATATGCATTTGGCAACATAGCCCACTAGTACCAACTCAAATCAAATTTTATAAACTGGTTCGGTTACATTTTTACAAACTGCAGTTGGCAAAATATTCGTCTACGGCCTGTATCGGATGTTTTATTCAAGGGGTTATGTATATTAATCCTCAAGGGTGATATTTTACAAAAGAAACTTTACTTGATGCATTTGCCGATGCGCAGTTATCATGGTAAAAGTTGTATCTCTGTCTAAGGCTGTAAGAAAGTACAAATAGTGGCCAACAAAATCTACAAATAGACTGTACTATATAATACAATAGACCAGAGACTGGAAAATACAGCTTAATAGCACCAAACCTGTCTATGTTAAATTTACGTTGCGGCGAAATGACAAAAATCTAATTGGATCACTTGACGGAAGCGCGTTTCCTCAAGCAGAATCAACCAAATACCTCGGAATATATCTTGATGGTAGGCTAAACTGGAAACATCATGTTAGACAAAAAGCAGAGCAGATTAGACTCAAGTCAAGCAACCGTACTGGTTAGCCAGAAGTTACTAAAATCAAAGGGATTGGTTTATCAGTTAATCATAAGGATAAATCATAGCAACATGGAAGCAATACAGCTACTCGACAACACGCAGGAAATCAGAAGATTGAAGCGTACCAAACCACACGAACTTGTTTAGTGTATAAATATATTCTTAACTTTAGCTTATATAGATTAGTTTTATTTTAGTTTGAGAAATACGTACTGAGGTATTAATCCCGTACTCATCTTAATTGTGTATTAGTTCAAGTACGACAGAAAATTAGCAATAAATTAATTTGTAAATTGAGATTGTACTAAGCATATCTAATGTAAGATGTAATTAATAAAAAAGGACATATTGATAAATATTTGCTTTTAGTGCAAAGTAAGGACATATAGAATAAACCTGACCTGTCTAAAGTTTAGAATGAATGCCGATTCAACTATAGTTAGCATAAAACATTGATAAAATTAATAAATAATTACAGCGTTACCTTTAGGTTTAATTTTTACGTTTTGTGATTAAATAGTTTTATTATCTTGAGTTTTAATTGTGAAAAAATGCATATTCATGCCTATATTTACATTCATCTTGAATATTATACTCACGGGTAAATTAGTTTGGGCGAAAATATATAGAACGCATGTTTAAAATAATAAACTGCCCAAAGGATGTTTTCAAGTTACCATAGCGATATTATGCAGTAATAATTCCTTTTTGACTTCCTGAATTTTTTTTCAAACTTTATTTTACTTACTAAAACATAACATTAATGAGTTAATGGTTAACTTACATTACGCTATGGGATTATTAGTGAGATAAAAGGATTTTTTATGACGTTTGTTTTAAAAACATCCTTGGAAAACTTATTCTATAAAGTTTTCTAACTAGAAAGTTCGTATATACACATACTGTTTAATTATACATAATATCGCATTTTTAAATAATTAATTATATTCAAATAAAAGATGATTAATTTCACCATAATCAGAAACAGTTGTTAATATGCTAAACTCTAAATGTATATAGAATATTAATTTTATACACAAAATCATATCATAACATCAAGCAAGAAGTAGAAACAGTAGGCTTCAAAATATCTAGTAAAGCAAGCAAAATAAATGTTAGTTTAACCACCAAGAAGCCAGAGGATAAACTCAAATAAGATGATATCGTTAAAAACAATACATTTATCGCATTGCATCACGTTAAACAAAAAGTAAAACAGATTAGAACCAAAATAAAACAACTATACTGCTTAGTCGGAAGATACTCTCAACTTGATCTAAAATCAAAGAGGTTGATCTATAATACAATTACAAAGCCAATTTGGAGCTATGGGGTGCAAATATGGGGTTGCACTAAAAATCAAATCAACTAGTCATACAACGGTGTCAAAACAAAGTTCTTCGATTGATTACCAATGCCTATCGCTATGTAACCAACGAAGAACTGCACGATGACCTGGAAATCAAACTGATTTGCGAAGTTATCCAAGATTTCGCTTTGAAACACGACAGAATATTACTAAATCATACTAACGTGGAAGCTATACAACTACTGGACAGCGCGCAGGAGAATGTCACGAGATTGAAGCGAACCAAACCATACGAACTTATATAAAGTATATACATTTAGTGTAAACTATAGCTATAAGTTAATAATTAATAAATAATAATAATTTTATAATTGAGGAATACATACTGATGTATTTTCTCGCACTCGTTTTGCTTGTTAATTAATCCCAGTACATAGGAAAAGTAGTAATAAATTAATTGTAAATTAAGATTGTACTAAGCGTATCTAATAAAGATGTTATAAAAAAAATTATCGCTTTGATATAAAGTTATATTAAACCTACACATATGTTTTATACATATGTTTATATCAAAGATTTGAGTTAACATATAGCCAAACCGTATCCTTATTAAAGCTAAACCGTTTATCAGAGATCCGTTTTCCGATTAGAATTTTAGTTTCTAGATGTTTTATTAATTTATTAATCAGTAAGAAAAAAGGCTTAGAAAAAAAATTGTTATTTTGTTTATAAATGATCATTTTTTTTGCAAAGAGTAAATCGAAGAGCTTAAAGGAAAAATTTCAAATTAAAATTTCAATAACGCGGTGTGATCTAATGCACAATCTGCTATTGTATATCTCAATGGCATCCAGTTAAACCAAATGCAGGAGTTTATAAACATAAACTATTTCAAAGGAGATTGTTCAACGGGTTTGTCCAAGATTGTGTTAAAGTGTAGTTATTCGATTAAGATACGACAATCAGTAGTGGTTCAAGAAAATATTGACAAATTCGAAACAAAGACGCAGATTATGATGGTTTAGATATATAATATAATATAATGATATATGAATATATAATGAAAGATGGACCAAATTTTCGGTTGTTCGACTTAGCAAAATGGGCCTTTTGGATAAAAGAAGCAACGGGTACCTACATACACATATATTAAGATAATAGAGAGCAGTCTGAAAAATAAGGGATTTGTTAACTGAGATATAAAGAATATTCCTTGCGGCACCGATGGCAGGTTAAAAATGTATTCATAATGATGAAAGCATAATTGGGTTACATTCGATATTTAACATATAAAATATAATCTAACATAAAGCAATGATCTTTAAAAAAATCACCTTTACCTGTTGACTTGAAACAGTAATAAATTTATTAGATCGCAAAATTTTAATAATAATTTCATTGCAAGTTTGGTTTAATTTATTTTCTGCAAAGTATCATGTATCTATTATATTTATCAAATGTTAACATATTTTTTACAGTATATACGGAAATAAAACATAAATAAAGTACTGAACAGACGTTGTATTGTTCAATGTCATTTTTCATATCGAGTGATGTGTAATCAAGTTTATCAACAATTTTAAATTTGTTTGAACACACGTTTAGTAGTATCATGGCGATGCATTGATGTTTAAATATTTGAATTGAAATTTTTGATTTGTTGTTGTTTTAAAATTAATTTTAATTTTAATTTCATCCCAGTTTGGATTGCACGTAAATCTGATGAATAGATCTGGTCGACAGTATGTAAGCACCAAAATCATGGCGCCTTGAATATATTCTTACATATGTTGCGGAATATATGGGGTATGATGTTGTTTTTATCAGTTGCTCAATCTACGTTACTGATGACAGAATCGGGCAAATGTATATGGTACTCAGAAAAACAACAAAAAGCACAATAGAAAGATAAATCAGATAAAAAAGAAATTATTTCCACAAAGAAATCAAATAATATATATATTGTACCTGTCACTGGATTTCTGTATTTAAGATTTAAATGATATTCATCTTCTTCTTTCCAAAATATTAATGTATATTGCAAAGCATCATAAGAACGATGATTACCTTGGATCATATGCACAGTGTTATGTCTGTATTGTACACGTATATCTTGACATTAAAATGGGTCGCCAGCAATAACAAGTGCAACTTCATTAATAGTTGCTAGACGGCATCTTCGTAAGTGCTCTCCATATTGTACTTTGCCTGGTTTAATGATAATAACGTGTTTATCGTTTTGTAATCTATTGGAAACGGTGCTGTACAACTGGATCAATTTACTTTGATTTGATGAAAAAGTATCCTCAAAGTTGTCACAATTTCTCTCACCTCCATCTGCTAGATGTGGTTGTATATTCAACGTATGTTAATTTTTGTTCCTCGTCACCCATAGAACATATTTTCAAAAACGACAAGCATTGAAAAAAAAACAATTTAATTATACACTTAGCCCTGAATTTTGTTGATTCAAAATTATGATCATTCCCATTTTGAACGATTTTTGTTGCTCCAATGATATTATTTGCACAGAAGAATTAAATTTACGCAAAAACAATTTCTATTGAAATATGGTTTCAGTTAATAGTGTTTTCAATGGTCTTTGTGGCAGATTTAATAATAGAAGTGAAACTTTTCCTGACGCAGAGGAAGGACCGGCCGACTCATCTTTGGACTTAAATCACCTTTGTACTATTTCGGCATCATATTCGAACGCGACGAGCCTCTTCTTATTCTAAATAAATTTTGAATTAACACATACTCTATAATGTAAGACACTGTACATCCCATGAAAGGGCCAGCAAATATCGAGGAGTATGGATGGATAAATGAGTGTTATGGGAATTAAGTTCAGTTGAGCACGTTTTAATTTTAATATTACAATGATATATTAATATAATATAAAATTTAATTTATTACATAGCAACCGCCATTATTGCGGCGGTTACCATCAAAATGGCATTCTGATAGATATACACCTGGTGAAATCAGAAATATTTTCAAAATATCGAGGAACCTTATTGCAGCCACCTACTGGAACCGTTTATGAAAAGTTTAATTAGATACACGAGGACAGAAGAATTATGTAAATTTGTGATTTTGTGTTGAAGTGTCAACAAGAAAATTTAGATTTAAGTAGATCGGCTATGTAGGTAAATAATTTTAAAAGCATACGGCCAAAATCACAGTCGACGGTTTGGAACCGTTTTAGCACTTTATAAAATCTGTGTTTCTCACGTATGTGACTCGCTTAGTATTCATCGCACCTTTTGCGGTCGAATTTAAATATAGTGTTACGGGAAATCACGCGAAAAATAAGCGAATTTTTCGGTTTGTCCCGGACGTATTTTCCGACATGCCACTGATTTATTTCCTCCGGATATTTTTCACCATGCCGAGGAGTTTCAAGGAATATGTTCACTTTCTCCATCTTTATCACCATAACTTTAATGTTAAGGAGAATTCTTATCCTATATTTTACCTCACTTTTTTATAACTGTTGAGTTTGATGCTAATTCTATCACTGATGTTAATGATCTAGCCAACAACTCATGATTTATTTCGCTTTAATTTTATATAGCTTTACATTTTTTACAATTATTTAATAATTACATTGTTACTAGTCTTTTCCGACTCACCTACAATTTGTCTTTATGATAACTTAAATCTAGATATATAACTAGGAGGATCCATCGGCCCTATCTCAGTCTCTGGTGAAATAATGTTTATACATGTCACTGCTGTATTTTTTATTATATGCATCTCACTACACAACACTACAGAAGTTCATATGCTTTGATTCTTTTGAGCCTGTGTCCTGTTCTATTGGCAACCAAAAGCTGCAATACTTCAATATTCTCATGAGACTGGAGTCTTTCCTCATGCCTCTTTGCAATTCTCTTTATTTCTTGACTGACTGTGGGTATCTGAAGATCTCGATGTAGGTAATCAATCCTATAGTATTTGGGTTCGCCCACAATACCTCTCAGAACTTTGTTCTGAAAAATTTGTATTTTGTTTACGTTACTCTTTGCAGAACATCCCCATAATTGAACTCTGTATATATAATAGCAATTTATTATGTACTAATAATTGTGATTTCCTTCCAATGAGCCAGTACATGTTCTTATATTTCAATTCCAATTTTTTTCTTTATATATTCCTTCCACTAAAACTTCACTGGCATTAAGGTTCATTCCGAGAATAACTTTACATAAAATGTACTTTTTTAACTCACTCAATTAATAGCATAATTTTAACCTGCCGTCAGCACGCCACAGGAACCCTAATCAACATTATTGTTTATCTATATGCCGAGAGTAACCTTTCCGATTTCGTTTAATTAAAAATTCGTTAATTTCATTTTTTAAATAAAAATACTGTATATCAAAAAGCATTACAATAAACAGTATATTTTGGGGAAAAAAATAAAATTCTTTATTCCAGTTCGAATTGGATATTCATAGCCTAGACAGGAGAACGTCTCGAGTCAGCTAATTTATTTACATAAATGATTTCTTTTAATATTTTTCCGATTTGTTCATATATCTTAATCAATTTGATGAGACTGATTTAGTCACATAGCGTGAATTTAGCATTTATGTAGCCATCCATCAAGATAGATCATTGTTAATACAACATATAAATGCAAACATGTTTTTTATTACCTTGGTTGAAAGATAATCTATTATACTATTTCTCTGATTTTGGCCTGAACGGTTATTTGTTTTTTTAACAGGTCAGTTGAGAAGTCCCCGGTGTGACACATAGATAGCACTACTAGAATTAAATCCATATGTTTTTTAGTTAGCCCTAACCCTCAAAAGATGCATGTATAAATATGACAGCCGTCTGATCATTAGTTTGTGAATAATAGCATTTTGAGTGAAGCAACTTTTGTTATTGTGAAAAAAATGGATAAGAAGGAATTTTCGTGTTGATTAAATCTTGCTTTTGGAAGGAAAAAAATACAGTTGTAGCAAAAACTTGGATTGATGCCGCGTTTCCGGACAATGCCCCAGGAAAATCAAGGATTGGTATGCTGAATCAAGTTTAGATGTGGTAAAATGAGCATCATTTTACATGAAGTCGATGAACGCAGTAGACGCCCAAAAGAGGTTGTTACCGACGAAAACATTTAAAAAATTCACAAAATGATTGACACTCTAAAGATATCAACTGAACGTGTACATCATATCATTCACGAATATTTGGGTATGAGAAAGGCCTGTGCAAAGTGGGTGCCGCGTGAGCTCACTTTCGACCAAAAACAGATTAAAGATGATCAAACATAATAAACCCGAGTTTTTGCATCGATTTATGACAGTGGGTCAAAAATGGCTCCATCATTTCACTCCGAAGTCCAATCGACAGTCATTTGAGTGGACTACACACGATGAACCCACTCCAAAGCGTGGGAAAACGCAACAGTCGGCTGGCAAGTTTATGGCGTCTGTATTTTGGGATGCGCATGGAATAATTGTCATTGACTACCTTGAAAAAGGAAGGCCCATCAACAGCGACTATTACATAGCGTTATTGGGCCGTTTGAAGGACCAAATCGCCGAAAAACCGCTGCATTTGAAGAAAAAGAATGTGTTGCTTCACCAAGACAATGCACCGTGTCAAAAATCCATGAACTGGGCTTCAAATTGCTTCCTCATCCGCCGTATTCTTCAGATTTGGCCCCCCGCGACTATTTCCTGTTCTCAGATCTCAAGGGAATGCGGTTTTGTATAAAGGTAATTCGCAGTTAAAATATGGGACAATTAGCTAAGACGTTTGTCAATTGATTAGTGCCATATAATTAATCAAGATGTCTGAATTAAATCAAAAGTCCCGAAGAATAGGAATTTTGAACTTCAAATTAATAAAATCACCAATGAAGATAGCTATCGATTATAACATACTTTTAAACGAAGAAAGAATGAAAATGAATCTGAAAATGTACATAAATCCTCACCGAATTTACCAGATGTAGCATATTTTGATTGCATTGTTTGTTTCATAGATATTATATACCGCGAAAATTGTATAAAGAATAAACATTATCAAAATTTCACATAGTATAATATAACGAAGAAAAAGGAAACTGAAATAATAAAACAAACGAATAAAAATGGCAATTACTTTCCAAATAACTATAAAATATATGGGGTAGCTCTTATTCAAGATTTTTATAATACGACCTCGTGCTGTTCTTCTCCATTCACATTCCCGATATCACGAGAGCTTAAAATAGAGCTAAAGAAAGTTATTTGAAATTGCGTTTGTAATTTTACTGTATCATCCAGTCAGCGGAATGAGGACACGTTTCGTATTAAACATATCACGTTGCGGAAATGGTAAATCGGAGTTATATCGAGCTTTTTATGGTGATCATAAAATTGCCTACCCACTGTATCTTTTATTGTGTATATATATATTTTTTCTGTGTTTGTAGCAGTGGTTTGCTAAAGTTATTAGTTGGTTAAATATATATATATATATATATATATATATATATATATATATATATATATATATATATATATATATATATTTATATATATTTTTATATATTTTTTGTATAAAGTTGTCTCATATATGTGGCGAAATTGTGTCCGATGAGGGTTTGTTTATTGGAAAATTGGTTTGATAGCGATCCAGTCACCAATTCATTTTCACACTTTTGTGCATTTCTAAACCGTGTGCCAAGGCAGCAATTTTTTGGCCTGGTAAGCACGAAACCGCGATGCATGAATGAATGATGCCTGGTGACGATGGTTTAAAGCCACTAAAAGTAAACGGTTTAACAGGAATAGCATCGAAAAGACTGGGACATTGAAATGGTTATTTTGATAAACATTTTCTAGAATTACCTTGGTTTTGTCTATAAAACTTTTGGGAAAGTTGGTAACATTTTAAAATTGCTATTTAAATATGCTTCTGATATAAGTGATAATCAAAAGTAGCAGCATTCGGTGAATATAACCTGACAAATCGGCTGAACAAGTTTTATCTCACAGATCTATTTCGCAGCTACCTGCGATATCAAAATTATTTGAGAAACTGCTGGTCAAAACTATTAAAAATGTTAAATCCAAATCTGCCCATGTTAACTTACGTTGCGGCAAAATGACAAAAACCTAATTATATCACTTGACGGATGGCCGATTCCTCAAGCAAAATCAGCTAAATACCTCCGAATAGATCTCTATGGTAGGTTAGATTGCAAATATCATATTATACAAAAAGCAGAGCAGATTAGACTCAAAATCAAGCAACTGTACTGGTTAGTCGGAAGATAATCTCAACTTGATATGTTATAATATCAAAAAAATATTGATTTATCAATCAATCATAAAGCCAATTTGGACTTATGGGATGCAAATATGAGGTTGCACTAAAACATAAAATTAACTAGTAATCCAACGCACCCAATACAAAGTTCTACGATTAATTACCAATGTTTATGAACTACATAACCAACGATGAGCTGCACGATAACCTCGGAATTAAATGCAAACACGAAGTGATCCAAGATTTCGCCACAAAACATGAAATAAAGTTGCTAAATCACAGCAAATTGTAAGCAATACTGCTTCTGGACAACACGCAGGAAATAAGAAGATTGGAGCGTACCAAACTACACGAACTTGTTTAGTATATAAGTATATTTTTAAGTTTAGCTTAAGTAGATTAGTTTTATTTTAATTTAGGAAATACATACTGATGTATTAATCGCCTTGCTTGCGCATTAATGCAAGTACAACAAAATAGTGGTAATAAATTGATTTGTAAATTAAGATTGTACTAAGCATATCTAATGTAAGATTATATTATAAGATCTAATCTAATGAAAAAAAAAATCGTGAATATGGCACTAAACGTCCTTCAATAGTTTTAATATCTTCGATATATCTGATATTAACAAAGTACGTAGGTCTTTTATAAACATAAATAATATTACAAGTTATTTCTGTATTTAGCTGGAATATTCAAACCAATAAAGTCAGTCTACTGTAAATATCAAGAAATATAGACACATTTGTTATATATGATAACGCCATATACGCTGATATATATAAGGAGACTTCGAGCATTCTGCATGATATAGTTTGCATTGCAAACCCGTATAGTTTGAGAATTTAAAAAAAAGACCTAACAAAGACTTAAGAAAGTAGAACTAACGAATCAACTACTGTTGTAAATATTCAGTAGTAGAAAGTGACTTTTACTACTGAAGTAAAATGTCGGATCGGCCGAGACTTTTACAGCTTAACACATGTAAGCTATGTAATGTATTTTGCTTCTCTCCGTGTTGGCATTAGAAATTAAGTTATTCGGTTAAAAATGACGAAAGTGTCCAGACAAGACATGACTCAAGACCATGAAAGTAAAAAACAGGATACCAACATTGTCCGAAGTCAGAATGGGAAAAGCAAGGTTTGGTGAAAAATATTGTGAAGAAAGTCCTGGCGCACCAACAGCATCATATTAGTTGAGACACTCTGCTCAAGCGACGTACGTGTTTAATCCAATCTAGCTAATTACTACGAAAACAACCTGTGTGGAAAATTTAAATTTTCTTATTTAATTAGTCATGTGCCCCATTTAAATTATATTTCGATCTACATAGTATCTCATATTCATCACAAATTATTCCTTCCCATTAATACTTTTTTCGATCGATAAGACGTAGTCTAATTGAAATAGATAACAGAAAATTACTATAAGAGAGCTTCAAAATGCACATCTTTTCTCCTATGAAGAATAGTGACTGAAATAATTAAAAATATACTTTACTAATAATTATTCTAATTACTTTAACTAAATAAATAAATAATTCCTATTAAAAATTACTTTCTATTGAAAATTAAAATTGAGCTGATTAATTATTAACTCATTATTGTCCAAAATAATTAAATTACCATTAAATTATTGTTACAATCACGTATTGTACACGTTGATAACTCAAAAAAACACGCCAGATTTTTAAATAAACTCTCCTCTGTTCTTTTACAGGTTCCCCAGGGAGCAGCAGACCCTTCCCAATCACTTTTACTTCACGGACTACGAGAGGCACAACGCCGAGATTGCCGCTTTTCATTTAGACAGGTGGGTAGATCTTTTCGGTATTACGATACATTTTTTCTCGCCTCCTCCTCGCTGCCTCTTCACATTTTCGACGATCCTCTTCGTCATTTCGTCGAATTAAGACAAAACGCGTAAAACAAGAAACGTTCGGGCATAAATTCAGCACACTCTAATCTGCAATTATTTCGTCTCAATTATTTAACCTGATTAATTTCAAATTTGTCAGATTTATTTTCAGCGCAAACGTTAATTATAACTTAATTACAGTCTTGAGATGTGAGGTGTGTTCAATAAATTTACGACAGAACTAAAGTTTTATGTCAAAAAATAATTGCTTCGCATCGCTTGAATAGTTCTCGGTTTGATCCATAAATGACAACAAATTTAGTCACTTATATTAACAATATTTTTCTTCTGTTTTTCATTATATTTTAATATATACTCAAGTATAGTATAATTCAAGATAATCTAACATATCTAACACTCTAATCTGCAATTATTTCGTTCCAATTATTTATCCTGATTAAATTCAAATTTGTCAGATTTATTTTCAGCGCAAACGTTAATTATAACTTAAATACAGTCTTGAGATATGAGGTGTGTTAAAATTTACGACAGAAATAAAGTTTTATTTAAAAAAATTGTTTCGACTAGCTTGAATAGTTCCAAGTTTGATCCATAGTTGACAAAAATTTTAGTAATTTACATAAGCAATATTTCTCTATTGTTTTTCAATACAATTTAATATATATTCAATAGAATTCAAAGGATTCTAAGGCATAATAAGTTTAAACGTAACAATACGATATATAATGCAAATATCATATATATGAAAATGATTACTTAATTGGTTTATTCTAGAGAACGTTAAAAAAAGAACGTGCTGATACCTTATCAAAACATATATATATCAGTTTGTTTTATCAGTGACTTCTTGAATTTTCCGCACAGTAGCTTTAAATGCATCACTGGTTACCTTATCTGCTATCTATTAATAGACTACCGTAAGATTTTGAGCAAGCTGTGTCGTTTAATGTCGACAACCTCTCAATTTTAACAAAAATTTTAAAAAATCTATTTTCATATGATGATTAAGTTTTCTTAACTTTTCTTTAACCAAAGCAAACCAAACCAAACCATACAATATATAATGCATATATCATATCTCCGAATAAATGTGTAATTCGTTTATTCCAGAAAACGTTACAAAAATGATATTATCTGTTGACATACCAAAAACCGCAGTAATACAAGAGCAGTTTATTTTGTCAATAAGTTTTTGAACTATCTGCTCTGTAACTTAATTAGATCATAGCGCTTAACCAGATCATAAATTGCCGATTTTCATTTATACAGGTGGGTAGATCTTTTCGGTATTACGATACATTTTTTCTCGCCTCCTCCTCGCTGCCTCTTCACATTTTCGACGATCCTCTTCGTCATTTCGTCGAATTAAGACAAAACGCGTAAAACAAGAAACGTTCGGGCATAAATTCAGCACACTCTAATCTGCAATTATTTCGTCTTAATTATTTAACCTGATTAATTTCAAATTTGTCAGATTTATTTTCAGCGCAAACGTTAATTATAACTTAATTACAATCTTGAGATGTGAGGTGTGTTCAATAAATTTACGACAGAACTAAAGTTTTATGTCAAAAAATAATTGCTTCGAATCCACAAATGACAACAAATTTAGTCACTTATATTAACAATATTTTTCTTCTGTTTTTCAATATATTTTAATATATACTCAAGTAGAATATAATTCAAGATAATCTAACATATAATAAGTTTAATGCATTATATATTGTATACGCAACCATAAATATATAATGCATATAGCATATCTCCGAATAAATTTGTAATTCGTTTATTCCAGAGAACATTACAAAAAGA
Source organism: Rhynchophorus ferrugineus (assembly GCF_030347505.1). Classification (NCBI taxonomy): domain Eukaryota; kingdom Metazoa; phylum Arthropoda; class Insecta; order Coleoptera; family Curculionidae; genus Rhynchophorus; species Rhynchophorus ferrugineus. The sequence goes on along the minus strand of NW_027472580.1, from coordinate 45,181,114 downwards.
GCAAGAGCAGTTTATTTTGTCAATAATTTTTTGAATTATCTGCGCTGTAACTTAATTAGATCATAGCGCTTAACCAGATCATAAATTGCCGATTTTCATTTATACAGGTCGGTAAAACTTTTAGGTATTACGATACATTTTTTCTCGCCTCTTCCTCGCTGCCTCTTTACATTTTCGACGATCCTCTTCGTCATTTCGTCGAATTAAGACAATACGCGTAAAACAAGAAACGTTCAGGCATAAATTCAGCACACTCTAATCTGCAATTATTTCGTCCCAATTATTTAACCTGATTAAATTCAAATTTGTCAGATTTATTTTCAGCGCAAACGTAAATTGTAACTTAAATACAGTCTTGAGATGTAAGGTGTGATAAAATTTACGACAGAAATAAAGATTTGTTTTAAAATATTGTTCCGACTAGGTTGAATAGTTCCCGGTTTTATCCATAGTTGACAAAAATTTTAGTAACTTACAAAAGCAATATTTCTCTATTGTTTTTAAATACAATTCAATATATATTCAATAAAATTGAATAGAGTCTAAGACATAATAAGTTTATACGTAACAATACAATATATAATGCACATATCATATATATGAATAAATGTTTACTTAATTTGTTTATGTATATGAACGCTAAAGAAAGCACGTGCTTATATCTTTTATACCAGTTTGTTTTATCAGCGATTTTTTGAATATTCAGCGCAGTAGCTTTAAATTCATCACTGGTCCGTTTAACTGTCATCTATTCATAGACTGTGAGATTTTAAGTAAGCTAACCGTACAACAGGTGCTGCTCATACTCGGCCATAAGTGCAACCTCTTTCAGGGAGTAATTAGCGGTGTTCAACCGCAATCTGAATGAGTTTTTGTGGCGGTTTGAAACAGGAGTATATCACAAAGCACCAGGGTACTAATGTACTCCATTATACTATATTGTAATACTATAATATAGATATTATATTAGATATTTCAAAGATCAATTATTACGGTGTTATTACGGTGGATTATTAATAATCTAGGAACAAAGCAGCTTTTATAGAACTTTTCGATGTTGACAGCCGGCGGTGGCCATATTTTCCGTTGTTTTTGGCATCAGTTTGAGTAACACCTAGAAAACTCTAATATGGTATTTATTATTCATCCATTAATTTCAAAATTCACTGTCACAACTTACACAGTTGATGAGCACATACAAATGGTAATGTTTTATTGTTAAAATAAGTGTTTGTTATTGCTACAACTTGTGTCAAAAAGTCATATTTAACACGAATCGAGCTGGTTGCATTTGATGACACTATTATCTTCATTTGGTATAAAGTAAATTGGCCAACAAAATTGTGCAATGTGACCGTGGTTAATTTTTGCTTGCGTGGTTTTCTTGTTTATGCCAATAAGTCATAATCAACGCATCTACTCAACGCTAACGGGATGATCTTCATGTCGAAATTTCAGATTGTTCGTTGAATTCAGTCACATACATACCATAGAGTAATTGAAATGGTTAAATATATTTTGTCTATAGTAGATCTTTGCATAATTTCTATTAAATATGTCAAAAATACATATTGATAAACGACAAATATTATAAAGACAGGCTAAACAAAGGAGGACTGTGATATTTTCTATCTTTATACTTTTCACATATTAAAGAGGATATATATATATATATATATATATATATATATATATATATATATATATATATATATATATATATATATATATTACTTCGATTCAAATTACAGTAACAGATTTTTCAGTTGTATTTAGTTGCCTCTGTTGTTACTTGATGAATGCATCAATTTATAAGACAAACGATCACCACGAATAACAACGACAAGTCATAACCTAAAACGAGCTATTTGATATAATATTTTTAAAGGTGTCGATCCGAGAGCGGTTAAGTAAACGCTAAACAATTTTTCAAATAGAGTAGCTATTATGTTAGAATAGTAGCTAAAATAGGTATTTCCTAGTCAGTCTTCCTTTTCCGCAGTCATCTCTGAGAATAATCCTTCATATGAAATATAACTTTATGATTGAAACATAATTTTTAATTTACAATTTATACCACTTATTCTCAACGAAATTCCAAACTAATTATCTGTTTCTATAAGTTAGTGTGTTGTCGAAATCCTCCGGTAATAATTGGCTTTGATCGATACCGGCAATTGGTTCGGAACTTTGGCAACTAAACCGACCAGATAACTCATTAATTCGAGTTAAAAGTTTTTTACTCGACTCGAATCGACTTCATCGATTCGATAATTTGCCCGTTTATGCTCTTATCGCATTATATTAAATACCTGAACTTACTTGTTGGAATTTAAATTCAACTTGATTAAATCAAAACGCAGTTAAACAACTATTTTCTGACGTAGACAAAATTACTCGTGTAGTTTGTAATCAAAAGACAATCTATAGTGTACGTTTCATTGCTATTTCAGATTTCTAAGTTCAGTGGAAAATTAAATTTAATTTATTACAGAATATATAAAAATAATATAAAAAATATGTATATATAAGAGAAAGAATACGAGTTTAAAATGTATATAGGCATATAAATAATCTTTTATGGTATAGTCAAGCTGGGTATTAATATTAAATTACAATTTTTAAGCTTGATAGATTGCTAACAACAATTATGATAATAACAATAAATTACTAGTGATCGCCCAGTGTGCGAAATTCGGCCACGATTTATTAAATTAATCATGTTTCTGAAATAATAGAGTAATGAAACTAATTTAATAATAGTATTGTTACTACAACTTGTTTTGACACTATTTTCAACATAAGATCCAGAACAACCCCAGAGCAACAAATATAAGTATATATGATCTTTCCTTATTTTTGTATCATAAACATAAACAGGGAGTAATAAATTAACTAATACAAGCTGTTTTAAAACAGATAATATATAAATAAAACAATTTTGAAATCGATATTTGACTTTAGCTTCTATACTAAGATAATAACGAACAGAATTAGATAATTTATTTTTTACAATTTAAAAATGTATATTAAATGAATGTTTTTACAATCATTAAATTAAGTATGATACAAAAACTAACGAGTTTTTAAAACTATCTAGATGAATAATCAAATAATCAATATACTTAATACAAGGTTCAAAGAATAAAACATGAGATAGTTACATATTTTATTGCGTTAATCGTTAGAAACCTTGATATTTATCAATCCGTTAAAATATTTGCAAATTTACTGTTCTGTTGTTACTTAAAATTTCTAATTGATACTAACTTCTATTTGTCCGGTGTGATCAGTCTATGAAAATTAATAGTTAGTTGCATATTAACTGCTGCATATTTTCATTACTTAATTATGTATCATATAATATTTATCTTTATCCATATTTATCTCCTAAAATATATATAGCAAAGCAATAAATACACCAAGCTGATTAAAAGATTAATTTAACTACCTAAATTTCCAAATAAAATTACATCGTTCTTTGCTTATTTATGACATTGAAATGTTTGATCTTTAAAATAGTAGCTGCGTTTTTTTTCTGCCAGTAAATGTATTTATTTCAAGCTATTATTTTATGTATTTTATAAAAATCTCTATCATCTCATTTTTAGTTTTCATTCTACAGCTTTCGTTAATCTACTGCTTTCTACTTTGTTTTATTTCTCACGTAGGAACTATCAACTCACCAATAAATGAGAAATTAAAATCCTATGAAACTATTTCATAATTATTAATATTCTTTAGAATATTCATTTCAACATTTCAACTCTTGATGCACAAATTATCGTATTTATTGCCTACAATATTTGGTTGGTGCTTTGTTAGGAAATGCATTTATAATGAAAATAATGTTACGATGAAATTTTTCAATAAAGCAGACACATCAATTTGTTCTCTCCACCAAAAATGTAAAATGTAACTTTACATGATCATATTATTATTTATTTTTTAAACATCACTGCTTAAAATGAAATCACTTCGTTTAATAATGTTTTCACACACTCACTCTCCGTTATAATATCGTTTCAAATATAAAATTTAATTTGTCTTCCGATTTAGACTTGCTTTGCCGGTATTTAGCAGTATCCTGCTGCCAGATTTTGATATAAAAATTACGCGTCCCTGGTTGATGTACGTACAACAGAAACGGTGAATAACCTTCCGTATAAGAGTTAGAGCGGGCAGAGCGTCGCCCAAATCGAATGAAAATAGAGCATAAAATATTTATTTATATATTTTGTGTGTTTATTTATATATTTTGTCCTCTTGATATGAGCGCATTTTATTTTATTGAAATTAACTTATTTGTAGCGCATATTACAAACTAATCTTAGGCCTAAAAATTCTTCATTCATATGAGTTTTAACCGTGGTAAATTTGACGTCCCAAAGTGCTGCCGTTTTCCTTAAAAACTGAAGCAACATTTTCGCTAAGCCGCATTAATATATAGATATTTATTATCGTAATAAATGTCTAAAGTACTATGCAATCTGTAGTTGTACTACAAGTTGGACGGACAATCGATGCAATCAGTCGTTTTGAGTTTTGGTGATACACTTAAAACACCTGAATATCAATCGGTCGTAAAGTTTTATAATACGTTTCAAGGGGTCCGGTTGGGCATGCAGATCAACATCGCCACCTAATATAACAAACAAACTATAGTGACAAGAGTCGTCGCTTTATTAGATGATAAATTAGAAGTAGAAGCAGCGACTTACACCCACATATATAATATTTGCTGAAATAATTGTTCTCTAATAACAGAACAAGATACAAAATTAAGGGAGGAAACTAATGTAGAAGTAACATTAATCATCAGGTTGAATTATTTAGGAACTGACAATTTTATTATTAGGACATAAGTATCAGTACATCCATATCTTCTTTAGCTATTTCATCTGTAGCTATTGCTACTGGTTTCTGATTGGGAAGTGAATAGAAAAAAGAAAAGTAATCAAAGAAGTAAATAAAAGGACCATAATTTCGGGTCATATATATATCGCCTCCTTTACCTGAGCCTTTCGAATATTGTACTTAATATAAAATTTGATATCATTAATTTGGCCTCTTTTTAATTACTCTTTTTAATGTTGCCACATTATTAGATATTCACTGCACTGTAACGTCAACAATCAGCGCTCTGAATTTGAAATTGTAGCAACAAATCAAATGCTCTCTTGAATGCTTGGCGATTCATCATATATCAAACACGATTTTCGAACGCAAAACAAAATTTTAGCTGGAAAACTTCCAAACAATTTGACTGCATCGTCCGATTTATTGTACGATAATGTCACAGACTAATCAATTATCGTTTCGACTATCGAATGGACTCATTTTGTGCAACTTATCGTGCTACAGATTGCATAGTTTGTGGGCCATTTAACAGACCATTGCTTCCGACAGATCTCAAATGTCGTACATTTCGATAGATATCCATAGCTTTCGTCATGATACACGATGCTGTCCTAGTCTTAACAAACTAGATGAATCCGTTCTTTATTATCATTGTCGGTTTTTACGCAAGGTAGTTTGATCAAAATTTGACGTTCAATCATTATATTGCCTACCTATAGATCATCCAATAAAACAGCCAATGCACATTATCAAAATTTTTGATGTCAACACGTCGCAATATTGGCGGATAGAATTTGATTTTTGGTTTACAAAATTTGCGGATTTGTAGCCTCTAATTATTATCACTAATCCTTTGAAGAAATTTGCAGAGATTTAACTATATGCTTACCAGTATCAAGCCGATCAGAATTTAATAAAAACAAGAATGAATAGTGGTATTAAAGAAGGCGCATTAAAAATTATTTCAGAAGATAAATTCAAATGTTGAGTTACGATACTGGAGAAAGGAGAATTTTTGATAAACTTAGAATAACCCGAAACTTTATAAAGAAATTAAAATAAACTTATTTATATAACGTTTGTAGATTATTGATTGACAAGTATTACCCATTTTATAGTTAAAATTTACAGAAGTCTTGATATTTGCATGGTTATAATATATCGTAGATTAGGAAAATGGGAAAGAGCGAGAGAGAGATGTACGCTTCACGAATATTTATGCCTCTTCTTAAGAAATCCAAGCCCAACCGTAATGCCAAACACTAGTTTGCAGAATAGGTTGAACTGAATGTGCCTTATTGATAGGGTTTCCTATCCTCGTCGTATCAATCAATTTGGCGTTTAACACAAAAGTTACAGTAGTTTTACTGAATTAAATTTTTCCATTTTTAAACAGTGCACCATATCAAAAATCTATGACAACATTAGTCAAATTTAAAAAATTACACTTCGAGTTGGTTTGATACTTAACTATATCAAAAGAGTACTGCAAATTTTGGTCCAAATGAAGACGCCACTGCCGCTGCTGCAAAGCGTTCCACGAAAAATGTATAAAAAATTAAAGGTGCGCTTGACTGGATGTATCACTCTTGAAGAAGAGTACCTTACTGAATAAAATTAAATTTAGCCCAAAAATTGAGTGAGGTGTTAAATTTATATTATTAAACCGAGATATATATATGGCGCCCTGAAAAATAATAATATAACATTTGATGCCACATAATTTTTTACGTATAACCTAAAATAAACCTCGAAAATAACATTACATCCGTTTAATGCGATATGTCATTTTCTTCCCAGCAATATATATCTGCAGGATCACAAATCAGTTTTTCCTTACATCATTAAATCCTTGTTTGGCGACGTAATATATTTTAATATCCTAAATATAAAAGGGCAAAGAGAATGGCGGAAAATCTCGAAATAAATAGGAACGTTATTGCGTATTCAGAGAGTCAGTTGCGATCTTGAAACATATCGTCGTCGAATTTTATAAAGACTTAGAGGTCTCGAGGCGGAATGAAACCGAGACGAGAGCCTTTCGCATTTTGCGACGAAATCGATCGAAATTCAGTTTATACAGACGCGGGATTTATAGGGTTTTCTCGAAAGTGCTACGTTTTTTTATCGTCCTGATGGTTTTACTGTTTACGTTGTCTATTTGCTGTTAAACTTAAAAACATCAACCCACACAACTATCTCGATGGTAGATAGGCCTTAAACATTTTCCACGTGCTTTTCCTCCTTTATTTTTATATTTTCAATTTATAATACGGCAATAGGAAAATCCAGTTAACAAATTTTGTAATCTTTTGTATATTCGTATCAGTTTAGCCGTTAATAATAAGAGCCTGTCGGTAAAAAGGTAATTTTCGAAAAAGAGCAGTGAAAGAAAAAAGTGTCTTTTTTACCAACTAGGGTATATCTGAACTGGACCCGGTGCTTAGCATGGGCTCCACGCTACAGTCTTCAGCATTAAGCCTACAGATTGGCTAGTTATCCCAGAAATAAACTATCCCAGAAGACATCCGGTTTTACCCAGCCTGGTTACTGACGTTACTGGGATCAATTTCCTTGTCGGAGTTTGCATTCTTGGCTTATGGACAGTCACAACTATAAACAATCACAAACATATATTTACAACTATGTCCCAGCAGCATTCTAACCCGCGACTATCACAACAGTATACTTCGTATATAGTAAAAACAAACAGTAAAAGCAATATTAATATCAATATCAAAATAAGCAATACCTTTTGCAAAATGCAAAATATCAATGCAAACAACTGTTAAATTAGATGCTTTTGACATTTCTTTACATTTTACAACTTATTTCCCTTTCCCATAGACAGACAATAATCATGACCACAAAAAAAATTGTGATAGTGACATTTTTTTATTTGAATAAATGTGGTGTCACATCAATCAGTTTTAGAAACTTACTATAATGATGCCGATATCTGGGTTTTGACTTGAACGATTTAAAGGTAGTGATTTTAATGTGAATGATACAAAACGACCTGGAGGACCAAAAGAGTTCGAACACAAGAATTGCTAAAGTTATCATACAAAAACTCCGCTCAAACTCTCAAAGAACTTCCAAAGAGCTTAGCAGTTGAATAACTGTTTTTAGATGTTTCCATATGATGGGAAGGATCCAAAAGGAAGGAAAATGGCTATCAAACTATTTGACTGAAAATCCCATTTCGAACCGTTTCAACATTGCGGTTTCAGTGCTTTCTAGACAGATTAAAAGAGTTTGCCGTAATATAATGTAACTGTTGATGAAAAATGTTTCTACTACGATAATTTCAAATGCAAAAAGTCCACGAAAATCATCCACATCAGCACCGAGGCGGAATTCATGTCTATAAAGTATTGCCGTGCAAAAGATGGAATCAGCAAGTTCTGGTACATTAGAAGTTGCTATAACCATGTTACTATTATGGGAAATATCTACCAACGCCATTTGAATAAACATAATCTTGCAAAAAAAGACCAGCAATAGCGAGTAAGGGACGTAAAATAATCATCTTGCATTGAAACTCTCGGCTACACGTTGCAAAAGTTGTATATACACTGTCGCAGCTCGAATGGGCATTTTTGCCATCCTGCGTCATGTCATTACCATTTGTTCATATAAAATCGACATGGCTTTTCTTAACGGGTTTGAAATACTTCAGAAATACAAAAATAAATGAATGCTTGAATAATTGCCAAACGATCATCGTTACTTCGATATGACATCAACCTCTTGGCAAAAATGGCAGAAGAAGAAAATTATGAAAATATTTTGGTTAATATATATTGTACCAATTGTTCTCAATAGAGTAGTATTTTTAAACTGAAACCATTACGAAATGTGTACATGCACATAATTATAAACCAAGAAAAGAAATTATTACAAAAAATAATATTATTATTGTTAATTAATGACGATGAGAGATGAGATTATTACATATCACCCTCATGTATATTAAACAGACATAAGTAGGCATGATTTATGCCCATAATTAAAGTAAATAACGTTGATAAAAATATTGTAATTATTTAATGAACTAGAATCCATAAATGTATAATTGATTTGATTTTTTTGATGAAATATAGCAAAGCAGAAAGCAGATAATAGGGCAATCCAACATTATAATTTGAACACCAATCAGGTATCTTGATTTCATTTTTTTTATTATTTAATTAATAGAGTGTTACTAGTTGTTTTCGTGTAACCTACAATTTATCTTTATGATAACTTAAAACTAGGTATATAACTAGGAGGACCCATCGGCCCTATCTCAGTCTCTGGTGAAATAATGTTTATACATGTCACTGCTGTATTTTTTAATATATGCACCTCACTACACAAGATCAGATTGTTTGATTCTTTTGAGTCTGTGTCCTGTTCTGGTGGTATCCAAAAGCTGCAATATTTCAATATTCTCATGAGAATAAACTCTTTCCTCATGCCCCCTTGTAATTCTTGTGATTTCTTGGCTGACTGTGGGTATCTGAAGGTCTCGATGTAGGTAATCAGTCCTATAGTATTTGGGTGCACCCACAATACCCCTCAGGACTTTGTTCTGAAAAATTTATATTTTATTTATGCTACTCTTTGCAGAACATCCCCATAATTGAACTCTGTATATGTCTAACTAACGTATGTCCATATAAGTTTCAATATTTGCTTATATAATAGCAATTTATTATGTACTGACAATTGTGATTTTCTTCCAATTAGCCAGTACATTTTCCTATATCTCAATTCCAGTTCTTTTCTTTTCTTCTTTATATGTTCCTTCCAGCGAAGTTTTGCATCGAGATTCATTCCGAGATATTTAGCGTTGTTGCTATATAGAATGATAGTATCATTTAATGTTATTGGTGCTTCTACGGTCTGTTTATAGGTGAAATGCACATGTACAGATTTACTTTCATTATTTTTTATTTTCCAAGCTTGTGTCCAATTATTTATATTGTCACTTGCCTGTTGTAATTTTCGTGAGGCTTCTTCACTATTGTCTCCGACAGCTATAATCGCAGTATCATCAACAAATGTAGCCATCGTGATATTTTTCAGTTGTGGTATATCACAAGAGTAAAGTAAACAGAAAGCATTGGTCCCAGTACACTTCTTTGTGGTACACCTGCTTTAGCTTCTTTTATTGTAGAGATTGTCTTGTTTGACTCTAAACATTCTGGTTGTAATGTATGATCTTAATAGTTCAGTGTGTTTTTTTGGTAGCATTTCTTTGTAGTTTACGAACAAGACCTTCATGCCAAACCTTATCGAAAGCTTGTGCTACATCTAAAGATATAGCTGAGCATACTTTTTTACTTTCGTAGGCTTTTTCAATAACATGTGTCATTCTGTGGACCTGGTCAATTGTTGACTGTTAATTTTTTTCTCTCTATGATCGGTTTTATTCTTTTCAACAGGAGCTTTTCAAAAACCTTAGATATTACTGGCAGCAGTGATATAGGTCTATAGGCTTCTATTTCGTTTGATGACTTCCCAGGTTTTGGGATCATTATAATTTCCGCCATCTTCCAAATGTCTGGGACATGTTTTAATCTAAATGCTGTATTGATCAAATTGGTCAGTTTTATAATTCCCTTTCTTGGTAGCTTTCGCAGTAATTCTCCAGTTATTAAATCGTAGCTTGGTGATTTCCTGGGGTTAATATCAGTTTTAATAACTTTGGTTAGCTCTTTCGGTGTGACTAATTCAATCATCGAATTTTCAGCTTCTATGTCCGGCAAATTATGTTCAATATTAGTTTCGTTTTGTTTGAAAGTTTTTTCTAGATATTCAGCAAATTCTTCTATTTTTTGGTGGTTGTCACATGCCCAATTCCGACATAGGTCTCTTATAGGTGGACTGTGTTGACATGAGCGCTTTACATATTTTGTGTCTTTCCAGAGTTAGTAATCAGTTTCTTTATCATCTGTTAAATTTCTCAGATAGTCATTTATGGTTTTGTTTTTAATTTCCAGTATTTCCCTTTTCAGTCTTTGAGTTATATTGTTTAAACTATTTTTATTTTCAGGTGTTCTGTTTTGTTACCACTTTTTTCGTAATTTACGTTTTTCAGCTACCATTTCCTTCACTTCTTTGAGATAATTAATTCCTTTAGTTGTACTCTTAATTTCTGGAGTATTGTTCCAAGCAGCTTGTTGAAAATCTACTACGAATTTTGCTGCTTCAAAATTTAATTGTTCAGTTGTCTTAAGGGGTACATTTAGTCGAATTCTTTTGTTCAATTCTTCAGGAAATCCTTCCCACCCTGTTCTTTTGTTTGTTAACATTGGGTTTCTTTTTTTCTTATTATATTTTCGCTCAACGTCAGAATCACTGGCGTATGATATGAACTTAGCTCAAAATTTTCTTCGACTTTTATATAGTTGGATGTTATGTTTCTTACTATGAAGAAATGTAACAGGTCTGGGGTTTTCTCTTGATCAGTCGGCCAATAAGTTGGGTTTCCAGTTGATATGTAACTACATCTTAGTTCAGCAGCCTCTTTATGCAGTTCATTGCCTTTAGTTGTTGTAATTCTGGATCCCCATCTTGTATTTTTTGCATTGAAATCACTTCCAATTATAGATTTTTCTCCGAGGTTGCTTAGGACATTCAAATAATATTCCTTTTTTTATTGTATATTGGAGGACAATACTGATAGACTGAGCCCGGGTTCTTGATGGTGAGAAATATTCTTTATTATTATTATTGCACTTCCCCCCTTGCGGTGTTGGCTGTATATGTGGTATGATAAAATGTATATCCTCTAAATTTAATGAAGAATTCTTTTGTTAAATGGGTTTCTGATATTAGGCAAATATCTATTTCTTGCATATCTAGGAATACTTATAGGGTAGCGTGATGTTGTTGGATTCCGATAGCATTCCAAATTGCTATTCGGATATCTTTATTTGCCATTTCGGGTTTTTGGGGCCACTGGCCTAATGTTTTTCAATTCTAGTTTTTCAATCCTTTCGGAAAAATATTCGATCTTTTTTTTGTCTGTCCAGCTTTCCTATTAGTTTAAGTAGCAATTGGTGGTTGCTTCATCTTCCCTTGTGTCTTTTTGGTTATTTTGATTGATACTTTGGGCATAAGTCATTTCATCAATAACTTTGTTATATTTTTTCGGTTGTTTCTTTTTTCACTCATAGTTTCTTGGTTTAACTTGAGGAGGTACTCTATTTCTCCTCTCTTCTAGTGTTTTAGCAACTACACATCCTCTAGTACTTGCCGGATGCGCTTAATTATAATTTAACCATTTCGGCTTAGCTTCTTTGGGTTTTCTACACTCTGTAGTTATCTGTTTATCTGAACATATTACACATCTAGCTTCACTTCTGCAGAGTTTCTGTGTGTGTCCATGCAATTGGCATCTTTTGCATTGCGGTATTAAGTTAAATTTTTTTCGAGGTTCGATTTTTATTTCGAACCCTAAAATTTCTTTAATACTAATAATGGTTTTTGAGTCCGTATCATGTTAAGAGGCTAACATGAACAGAGGTAATGGCTTCCTGTGGGCTAAAATGTCTCCTTTGTTATTTTTGGTCTTTTCTTTTTTTTAAATATTTGTTGCATTTAAGCATTTAAGCCCATTTTGGTTTAGTTCTGCGATAATTTTTTTACTTTTAGCTGTTTATGGAAGCCCTCTTGCCATAACTTTGATGTCTCTGGTTTTGTTTGTCTTCATAAGAGTGCCATCGCAGTTTTAGCAACTCTAAGTAATCCATTATTTTTATGAATGGTGAATGTTGTTCGACATTCGGCGTTAAATTTTATTTGTCCATTGTTTAGTACCGTTGCTTTGAATACTATACAGTTGGACCTCAGTGTTTTGTAAAGCAAGTTAATGTCGGTAACATTACTTACGATAATTGGGGGTAGCCTGGACATTCTAATTTCTTTATTCTGTTCATTGTTTTGTTTTATTTTTATTTGCTGTGGTGAAGATCTTAGGGGAATTATTTGCTTTTCTTTTTTTTATTTTTAGCCGTTATCCAGCCTACTTCCTTCTGCAGTTCTTCTTCATCTATTACATATGTTAGAATTGGTGGAATTGGACTGCTTTTGTTGGCTTTTTTGTTTATCATTGTCTTGTCCTTGCTCTCAGAGCTTTGTTTATTTAGTTGTAACTGGACGGAATTTATTTGTTTTTGCATATTGGCTAATGCAATTTCAAGACTTTCCCATGCCGACTTTTCGTTCATACACACATTTTAGAGTGCCTGTTTGTTCTGGGTTCTAGTTGTCTTCACTAGATTCAAAACTGCAATATGTGATACCACTGATGTCGATATTTCCATTTTATTCGTTTTTTGTGCAGTGTTCTTCTCCATATATTTTTTTACGTATTATTGAAATAATATTATTATTTTTATGTTTCAAATTATCCTACGCTGCATTTGCATTTGTGCTTAACGTTTTATGGCATTTTGCATTTATTTTCTACTCTACTGCTCTTTTTTCCGATCGCACTTTCACTTTTTCACCATTCTTTAAAACGTTATTGTTAGACTTTTTTTAACTCCGCATTTGTAACACAGATGTTACACTTTTGTTTCGTTTCACTGACCATCTTTCCGAACACGTCTTTACTCGGTGAAAGTCCAACGTCGACTCATTTTGATTTCATGATGCAAATGTTTCTTAGACCTGGGATATAACAGGTCAATTAAAAAGTCCCCGGCCTACCACATTAACATAATTCCCTTCAATGATGATACACTGATTATAGCGACCCTCCAACTTTTCAATACCACTTTTGTAGTACGATTTGTCCTTTGCTTCAAAATGGGCCTTTCATTTGACGAAAATTTCTTCACAGCGAGCATTCTTTTGAGATCTGAGAACAGGAAATAGTCGCTGGGGACCAGATCTGGAGAATACGGTGGATGAGGAAGCAATTCAAAGCCCTATTCGTGGATTTTTGCCATCGTTTTCATGGTGACTTATGACACGGTGCATTGTCTTGGTAAACCAGCATTTTGTTTTTTTTTAAATGCGGCCATTTTTCGCCGATTTCGTCCTTCAAATGGTAAAATAACGCTATGTAATAGTCGCTGTTGATGGTCCTTCCTTTTTCAATGTAGTCAATGAATATTATTCCATGCGCATCCCAAAATACAGACTCCATAACCTTGCCAGCCGACTATTGCGTTTTCCCACGCTTTGGAGCGGGTTCATCATGTGCAGTCCACTCGGATGACTGTCGATTTGACTTCGGAGTGAAATGATGGAGCCATGTTTCCTCCATTGTCACATATGGATGCAAAACTTAGGTTTATTATGCTTAATCATTTTGAAACACTGCTCCAAATCATCAAGTCGTCGTTATTTTTGGTCAGAAGTGAGCTCGCGCGGAACCCACTTTGCACAGAGCTTTCTCATACCAAAATATTCGTGAGTGATATGATGTACACGTTCAGTTGATATTGATATGTGTCTCCTATTTCATTCAATTTCAATTTACAGTCATTCAAAATCATTTTGTGGATTTTTTTAAAATGTTTTCGTCGGTTCGTTTTCGTTGTAACAACCACTTTTGGGCGTCCACTGCGTTGACCGTCTTCGGTGCTCATTTGACCAAATCTAAACATAGAATATCAAACCTTGATGGTGAAAAAATATCATTCTCGATAATTTTTCATCATCCCAATTATCTAATGAAAAACACATTATAAGATTGAAGATATCTCTAGAATATAAATATTAACTTTACTTTTTTCTTTTTCATTTTTGTCATCGTTACTTGCTGAAAGATTTTCATTCATACGCTTAACTTGCCTGGACACTATCTCAAATCAAGATAAAAAACAGGCTGAGTTAATTTAAACTAATATTTAAAGTCCCATTTTGAAAAATATGTTTATTAGTTTATATAAATTTAGGTTTTTCTGTAAATAATACAGTTATTTTAACTCTAATTGCTTTTTAAAATTTCAGACAGGTATACTAGATTTCAGTATATTTCCATGTAGTATATTTCCATCGTACTCGCCGCCTGAGACCATTAGCATTACACGACAGCCACAGGACACAATATTACAATATTAAAATAACTTCACAAAACGTTGCGGCTGGCTATATTAAAACTTAATAGCCCCGAGGTTTTCCTTACAACATGCCGTTGTAATTGCATTTCGCTTTCAGTCGTTCGGTCTCCTTCTCCATGGAGAAGATTATCAAAAAAATGTAAAAAAATGCGGAAATAAAACCCGATATTTCTCGACATTTCAATAACCATCGAATTGAAATGAAATTTAAATTTAAACAGCAAATTAAATTTTCGCCATTTGATTATATCTGTTGTTATAAATCATGTTCCTTTGAAACGGTTATAACATTCATTTCATTCCTTTTTTCACGGATATATTAAGACTTTATTTTTAAAAGTTATTAAAAAATATTAAATGCATTGTAGATTATTAAATACTAGTTAGCATATTTCCTTACATCATTGGTATTATTCGTTATTTGTACCCGAGCGCCAACTCACCCCATGAGACTTCACTATTAATTTCGCCAAGTAGACCATGGACAATTAACATAAACAAGTGATAATCAGACGTGTCATAATGCAGTTAAAGCCTCCAATTGGATTTTGACGGAATTAGTAAAATGTAACCGAGTATTATCAAGTTGAAAAATTAATGCTAATTTTTTCCCAATGGACACCACCAAAACATAATTTGCAATTAAAAATAATCACCTATGATTTTGTTTTTTTTTAAATATGTTAAAGTCTCCAACCTTCTCTATCAACGGGAGTTAATCTGAGACCTGACCTACAGTTTAATGTGGGCTCCGAACCCCTCGGCATTAAGCCTCAGCAAGATTCGAACCCGCGACTATCTCAACAGTAGTAGGACCATTGCGCCAACTAAGCCAGCAGCCATGATTGTTGTGTATCGGATATTATTTATGTGGTAAACTGTCTGTATATTTATCACTCGAAATTGTTAAAAGGTTAGAATAAACTAGACCCTATTACTCTATTGCACAGATGTATTGTGCAGTGAAAACTAACAAGTCAATTGAAAAGTCTCCGACCTGACACATAGATGGCGCTAATATAATCAAATCCATATATGTTTTAGTTAGCCCTAACCCTCAAAAGACGCGTATACAAATTTGTCAGCTGTTGGATCATTAGTTTGTGAATTATAGCATTTTGAGTGAAACAACTCTTGTTATTGTGAAAAAAAAATAGATGAAAAGAAATCTCGCGTGTTGATAAAATACTGCGTTTTGAAGGGAAAAAATACAGTTGAAGCAAAAACTTGGCTTGATGCCGAGATGCCGGATACTACCCCAGGAAAATCAACTATCAAGGATTTATCAACCAAAAGAGGTTGTTACCGACAAAAATATTAAAAAATCCGCACAATGATTTTGATTGACCGTAAATTGAAATTGAATGAAACAGCAGACTTTCTAAAAATATCAAGTGAACATGTACATCATATCATTCACGAATATTTGGGTATAAGAAAAGCGTGGGAAAATGCAACAGTCGGCTGGCAAGGCAAGGCTTACTACTATTGATTTAAAAAGGAAGGACTATCAACATCGACTATTACATAGTATTATTGAACCTTTTGAAGGACGAAATCGCCGAAAAACGGCCGAATTTGAAGGAAAAGAAAGTGCTGCTTCACCAAGACAATGTACCGTGTCACAAGTCAGTGAAAACGATGGCAAAAATCCATTAATTGGGCTTCGAATTGCTTCCTCATGAACCGCATTCACCAGATCCCCCAGCGACTATTTCCTGTTCCCAGATCTCAAAAGAATGCACGTTGTGAAGAAATTTTCGTCGAATCAAGGGGTGATCGCCGAAACTGAGGCCTATTTTAAAACAAATGACAAATCGTACTACAGAAATGGTATCGAAAAGTTGGAGGGTCGCTATGATCAATGTATCACCCTTGAAGGGAATTATGTTGAATAAAAAAAAACTAATTTTGCCTAAAAAATGTGTTTTATTATGGAAGCCCCGGCCTACCATAGTATTTTTCAATGACCTGTTATGTAATTGAATATGATCGTATATAAGCGTTAAAATATGATCTGCCCTATCTAGGACTAAGAGTCTAATTTTGGAGGATTTTGGTACCTGTATACCAAAAGTTAAATTTACGACGATGCCAGTTCTAACAAATTATACGTATATTTGAAGAATATAATATAAATAGAATAGATTATCTTGAATTCACAAATTAATCTAAAATTTTCATTAAAACGCAAGATCAAATTTAGCTAGGTTTATTGGTACAATGTTAGTCTCCTATAAAATAAGAAATGTAATATGAAGAAAGTTTCTTAACTATTATAACTATTATAACTATATATAACATATTGAATTAAAAAAAAATTCGATCGCTTATAAATGGCCTTGCCCCAAAATTAATAATATTACATTATGTATTATATCATGATACTAATGTTTTTTATATGTAATATGATAAGCACTTACATATGTACCACTTTTTAGAATATGGTTTTTAGAAGTACTGAATCAATAACATAATTTTTAATAAATTGTTTAATAATTTTTATATAAAGTCTCCTTTTTTACCAACGAGGGTTTATCTGCACTAGAGCTATAGTTTAACGTGGGCTCCAAACTATGGTCCTCGGTATTAAGTGTGACCTACTTATAAATCACCCAAGAAGACATACGGTTTTACCCAGACTGGCTACTGGCGTGACTGGGATCATTTTCCTTGTCGCACTTTATACTTATAGGACAATCACAAACATTAAATGCAATCGTATGGTAAAAGTAGGCGGACCGTAGTGTCGCCTTTACCACTGCGCCAACCAAACCGACTAAAGAATTATTAATGAATTTAATTCACTTAAGTGATCGGACGCTTGAATCCAAAAAAATTAATATTAACTTATAATATAAGACTAATATAATGAACACTAAATATTTTTTTCTTATTGAAATGACATGAAATGGACAGCCTTTTTGTGCAACTTGCTTAACTTGCTTGTAACTTTTGTATACTTTTCTTAACTATTAATAGTAAATATTATAACAACACTTTCAATGTTCATAATTGTCATCAAATGAGTAAAAAAGACGATATTTACCCACATGTAAAGTGAATGAAATTAAGAAATGTAATAAAAATATCCACAAATATTATTATCAGATATTAAAATATTTTTTTAAATTTTCAATACATCAAGAGCTTATTCATAGTCGCAATAATAATTTTTATTATAAGATTTTTTAAGGTTTTAAACCAGAATCATATAAATATTTAGTCATAAACTAAAAGTGAGTATTCCTAAGTGATATACTACTTGCACTCTATTTATTTAATTTTGAAATTAAATTAAAATATTTACCAACTGTAGTTATACATGTCCGAAAAATAGATGCATTTTTTTAAATAAGCTGAATATTTTGAGTAATTTAAGAATTTAAGTTATTTTAGTTAAATAACCAAATTCGGAGGAAAATTAAGTTATGAATAGATATAGAATTTATGAATTAATACTAATTAAATATTTTATATAAAAAAATAATTTAGTTATATCAAATTTAACGTTAATTTTACATACAAAATTCATAATTTAACTATTTAAACTAGTAACTGTTTAATTAATTCGATAACTATTTTTTTAAATATTAAAATATATAAAATTGAAAACCTATTTCAAATTATAATGATTTCCCATAATAATTTAGTTTAGTTTGATTTTTCGACGTCTCTAACTAGCAAATTACTCTTACTTTTTTAAACGGCCAAATTTATTTATGTATCTAAAAGCAGTCCTGTTTGTTTTAGCCATTTCACTTATAAGGCACTAGTTTCTTTCATTTTTGATAAAAATCGTAGTATTATAAATAGCTTTTTTTGTATATTATATTTTATATATATTTTAAAATCTGCTTCATACCTACTGTGAGTATTTTTTTATCTAGACTAAACCTATTGCTTAACGTGGGTTTCGAACTACGGTCCTCAGCACTAATCCTACTAACTGGCCAGTGACGAACTTTAGAAGAGATTATCCCAGAAAACATACTTAATGCAGCTTGGTTACTGGCGTGACTGGGATCATTTCTCTTGTAAGATTTTACACTCTTTTCTTTCAAACAATCATATTTATATACAATTACAAACAATCACATTTATAAATTTACGATCATTCCTTGGCAGCATTAGAACCCGCAGCTATCGCAACGGTAGTAGGTCCGTTCTGTCACCTTTACCAGTGCGCCAACCAAGCCAGCTAAGTAGTAATTTACGAAAATATTTTAATATTAATTTAGTTACTGTTTTTTTGCATTTTATTATTTGAGCCCCTCAATAAAGCAACAAATTACCTTTAATAAAATGTTTCTTTATTTTCTACTAGCTGACCCGACAGACTTCGTCCTGTCAAAAAGATTTGTAATGTGGCAGTTTTTGTGCCTACGTATTTTAAAAAATTCTCCTGAACAGAACCATCACCCTGGTGATAGGGCGTTGTGAATAAAAAATAATTAAATAAAACATATATAAGGATTTAAAAGTAAGTAATCGCTTTATTGTTAATCATGTGAATCATAATTATTATTATTATTATCATTGTAGTGCTTTGTGGTATACGATGTATTTTGTTTGATTACCTGGCGCATAGATAAACAAATCTGATGGTTTTCCAACACGGGAAGATGTTGTCAATGTCATCGTGCATTCATCCCAAACAATCAATTTACATTGCTGCAGAACCTTTGCCATTGCAGAGTTCTTCGAAACGTTGCAGGTTGGAGTTTCATTGCTTTGCGTATTTAATGGCAATTTTAGTGCTGAATGGACTGTTCGACCACCTTCAAGCAAAGTTGCTGCGATTCCCGACGAAGCGAGTGCAAGTGCAATTTTATTTTGTGAGCGAATTGTTGCTAATATTAATGAAATCAAAAAAGTTTTTCCTGTACCACCAGGTGCATCTAAGAAGTAAATCCCTCCAGTTTCATCATTTGTTACTTTCATAAGAGTTTCAAATACATACTTCTGTTCTTCATTTAACAATTGAAGATTTGTTTGAATTAATTATTTCAAAGCGTTGAGATCATACAGTCTTTCTCGATGCAACTCTTGGTTCAAAGCGCCATGCATTGGACGATTGGGCGTGGTCAGGCCTAATTGAATTAATAGTTTGTTTGACATTATCAAGCACATGTCCTCAATTGAAATCAATGCTTCATTGTAAATATCTTCACTGATTTGTATATTTGGATTTCGCATTCTATTCCGTATTTGATACAAAATATCATCACACATATAATCTTTGTACTTGATCCACAAATCAATTGGTTTTGATGGGAAGCATGCAGATATGATTATAGAAAACAATGTTCGTATTTGATGAGCGTGTGATGATATTACAGCATCATTGAGAGTTTGATCCCAATGAGCGTCATTTTCAAGCAATTGCAAACGTTGACAGGCTTCTCTGTAGGATCCACACAATTCACCATCAACAGTTCGTAACTGTTGGAATGATGTTGGGCCACGTACATTGACTAATAGCAGTCGTAAATAAAAACATTCATCATTGCTTGGATGTACTGAATAAATCCGGCCAATCGCATCGGTGGAATATACATCTGTATATCCTGGAACTGGTTTTCCTTGTTTCTGTCGTATAAATCTCCTTGAGGATTGATTCCAGGTATAATATTTTGGCATTTCAGAATATAGCAATGTTTGTGCGAAATCATCGTTTTGGCATGTCTCAAAAAAACTGGTTAATGTAGTAGATGGTGGCTGAGCAGCTCTTTGTACTGCGTTCTGTGCTGTAAAATACACTCTTTGTCCATTTTCTAAATGCACAGCTAAGTGAACAACAGAAGGGTGTCTCTCATGAATAGGAAAAGAAAATATTCGCCAAACTGCTTCATTACTACTGACATAGCGGCCCATTTGGTATTGGGTAACTTCATCATTAGAATTCTCTGCACCAATTCCAATCACAGCCATATCACTCCCTTTGGTTACATATTTGCAAATGTATTTAATCGATTTCACTGAATGGCAAGATTCAACATTGATGTGTGCTTGGAATGTCTTTGATAAAATGGGTGAATATGGAACAATCCAACGATTATCTATTTCAATATCTTGTTGATTTAATTTGACAATTGTTGATTTTCCATTGTCTGCTGTCGATCTGCGACGATACAATGGATAACCGTCATTACCAGTAATTGTTTCCGATATTAATGTCCGTGGATATCGTTTTGAACATTTACCATCCATCATACACGGTGAATTTTGATTAAGAGTTCCACAGGGACCATGTATCATGTTTTTGATAACTACCTCATGCAATCCAGGATCTACTTGTACATTAGGGATTTCAGCTGATATCACTACATCAACTTCATTAGGCCTTATATTTTCAACCAACCAAATCAAAATGTGTGCATGTGGCAATCCTCGTTTCTGCCACTCCACAGAATACATCCAGCAGCGTGTCTCACCAAACACATTATGTTTTACGATGAAATTCATTAAAGATTTCAACTTTTGTCTAAAGACTCTGGCTGTAATATCATGACGATCAATGGGTGATTGCCCAGGGAATAACTCCTGCTTAATTTCTATCCATTGCGGATTGCATGTAAATGTGATGAACAAATCTGCTGTACCATAATGACGAACATACGACATGGCATCTTGAGCATATTCGTGCATATGTCGAGGGCTTCCGATGTATGTTGCTGGTAGAATAGTCATCCGACCGACATTCTGTGCATTTCCATCAGTATTAATCGCATCTCGAAGGTGAATATACTCTTCAGATCGGAGTTTGGTTTGATTCAACCTGATGAATGTTAATCTCTCCGTTTCAATTTTAACATACATGTCAACAACATATTTGTGATATAATCGCCGACATTTCAATATGTGATTATCTTCATTTTCCCGAATCATTAGGCGGTATGAATAATAGTTCATTGAACTGACTTTTTTGTTGGTTTCAGAACCTGTAAATAGATTTTGTTTTAATAACATTCAAATATAAAATTAAAATACATAATATAGTGACTGAGATATTATCGCCATAGCTAAACTAATATTTTAGTTACCTGTAATGGGATTTATCATTTTTATTGATAAATCGTAGCCATCTTCACATTGCCAAAATATAATGGGATATTGCAGTGCATCATATGAGCGGTGTGTTTCCTTTATACGTTGTAATTGATCATTCCGACGATGTAAAACAATATCACGGGATTCCAAGTTTTCTCCAACTACAACGATAGCAACTTCATCAATAGTTGGTGCATTAAAACGTCTTGTATGTTGACCTGCAGGTGTTTTATCAGCTCTGAGTACAATTTTGTGATTATCGGATGGCATCAGATCCAGGGCAGTTTTAAACAATATAATCAATTGATTGTGTTGATGAAATAAAGTTTATAATTGTTCTACAATAGACCTCTTTACTAAATTGTTATGTGCACAACGGAGATCAATTTCTTATGGTGAATTGCCCATAAAATAAATTTACAGGAATTTGTTGTCGCTATCTGACACTGGTAACAGTGAACCTGCTCTGTGATATATTTGCCCTTGTATCTGTAAATAAATAAAAAAAATTATGGTGTGGTATTAATTAATGGATTGTCAGTGATCAAACTTAAATAATATTTGATCTTAAAAAGTATATATTTAGTTTTAACTAATATCTATCAAATATAAAATATAATAAAAGTGTCACTGAAACTGAATCACCATATAATATGATGACTAAGTGATATATTTCGTAATGATTAAGAAATTGAAGATTAGTAACACATCTTAACTTTGGTGACAGAAAATTTTGTTCGCTAAAATAATTATGAGTAACTGCTATAATACATACCTTGAAAGTTGGCATAAAATTTTCCCGAACTACATTTGTTGCCCCAAATGAAGTCATTTGAAAGCAATTGTTATATTGTTAGATATGTGTCAAAAAGTGTATAGAATCTATTCCTATTCCTGAAACCTATGAGTACAATGTTTCTGGTGGTGGATCCAATGGTATCAGTTTCACTTTACCATTTGCGCAACACAATCCATTGGCTTCGTTTTTGTATTTTAATGCCTTACAGTGTGAGCAAACCAAGTTCATAGAACCAATAACAACACATTGGTAGTTACTGTAGTCAATTGACACATCGTAACTGAAAACAGCTCGATTCAAACTTGCGCGATTATTAGTTGAATGTCGCGCTCGCGCTTCACGCGTTTGTGATATCCGAATTCTTTCACGTTCATTTCCGTCGTCACGTTCTTATGCAGTACGATTAGATCGGTAATTAGCTTGGTTTATAGCATTTCTGGTTCTTCTACCTAAATTGCTTCGTCTTATAGGAGGCATATCAAATATAAATTATTTTTTCACTAATCACGAACTAAACAAACACTAACTAACTAAACACTCTGCACAAAACACGATATACGAATTTGTTTCGTGTATCAGTTGACAAAAGCAAACTCAGTAGATTAGGTAACAGACAACTTTTTTTTTTTTTAAATTTGTTATGACTTGAAGTCAAATCCTTTTAAGCCGTACGAATTGTTTTATTTATTTAAAATTTGGATATTAAAAATAATAAAACACTGTTTGTAACGCGATTTTTGTTTGACTGATGTAATGACGTGGAAACTGATGCATTTTATCTCGCGTGCCGAAACTAATACAAAAGAAACGCGAGTTTCGGAACGCGACATTAAACTCCTCCAACTATGTATTCTGTGCTCCAATGCACACACGCACATTGTTTTGATAGATATGATCTTTGACGTTAGGAACACACCTACATTGCTTAGACAACAGTGAGTGCTTGTAATTTAATATGAACTTTATACCATAGCAATAAAGCTCAAATTGACTACGTTTTAGTTACAAATCATTTGTATGGGAAAAAGAAAAGGGCTATTTTTAGGGTTTTTCCAGCAATAATTCTAATTTTTCTCGCAGTAAAAACCATCCTTGAACTTCAACGAACATTTTAAAAAAAGATTTGGCCAAATTGGTCCAGGCGTTGTTGAGTTATGCGCTTACCAACACATTTTGCGATTCATTTTTATATTATAGATTTGTTTATTTATGTGTCTCTACATAAGGTTTTCGTTAAGACGTTCTAAAGGAAGACAAAGTAAGTTTTTATTTTTAAACCCTACACATTTTATAACTTGTCAACGTGTATTTTTATACAACATTTTTATATAAACAGTCAAGATACACAATACTCATTGTATATTTTATAATTAAACTTGTATATTTCGCCATAAATGTGTCTTTAAAGTAATTAGTCATAATGTTTCCGTTGTTGAACCGTTAGTCGCTTATTTAAGGTAATTTTGTATTTTTAATACACATATCTGGCGCCGGGGACGTTGTACAACTCGTGCACGACATTACAATATTAAAACAGCTTCGAAAAACGCTGCGGTACGCTATATTAAAACTTAATAGCCTTAAGACTTTCCTTACAACATGCCGTCATAATTGCATTCCGCTCAGTGCCGATGGTCTCCATTTCTTCCAGGGAGTTTAACGCAAGGCGGAAAAAAGAACAAAAATTTCCGCGAGGAAAAGTCCGCCGCTCCTCGAGATTGCAACAAAAAGCCTTTGTCGCGTCATAGAGTAATAAAATTTATTAAATTTTGAAAAATGCGAATGACGTTTACTTTTTGTATTCAACTACATATATATATTTATATTCAATTCAGTTACAATACTTCAATTACAAATATATAGAAACTCGTCTATTTTGTAACAGTATATAGAGAAATTAAATATGTCGTTTATATTATCCTAATATTTTCCTAATATAAATCATCGCAATATTATAACTAATTGCAAGTTTGTTTTTATTATGGCAGGCGAGATACGAGAGTTGCCACGAGGGGAATTAAATATCAACGGTAATTTTACTATTTGCCTTAACACATAGTCCGATCTAGAAAATTCGATGCTCAAGTGTTATTTGGTTTATGAGGAATGAGGACACCGATGTGGGTAGTAATTGTGCTGGGTTCTGTCCGCAGTACAGCCATGACTGAGCGCGATTATCTTCGTTTCTTACACCACGCATCACCATACAGTTTTTAACCAATGAAGGCGATGAACAATCGGAAATGTTCACTCGTTTGAAAGCACAGTTAGGAGATGTTACACTGTCTCAGAATCGAGTGTATACGTGGGTCAGAGCAGTCAGGGATGGGCAATGAAAGTTATGATCGACGCTCACGAACAATTCTTAGAAATGACAACACTCGTGCTGTTCGAGACCTTATTGAAGGTAATCGCCAGATAAGGACTTACAATATCTCATCAGAATTGGGTATAAGCTATGGAAGTGTTTTTTTCATCAACTTGGCTGAATTTCAAGAAATGAATTGGATGACATTTTGCCCTTGAAAGAATCACTTTCACTTTCACTCAGAATCAAAAGATTTGAAGGCAATGAAGAAATAGAGGAGTATGTGCACAATTGGCCGACGCGTGTTCAAACTTTCTATGAAAAAGAATCTATGAAAAATGTTCAAGCTTCCAAATCGGTGGCAAAAGTATATAGAGCACGGAGATGACTACATTGAAAAATACTAAATGTTTAGTTTGTGTATACCATTGATTTATATTTGATTACTCCTCCTATTTTTATTTTGGGTCTTGGCAATATTAAGTGTTGTCAAGCTCCATCTAGTATTTCCTATTAGTAGATTATCCCTAATAAATATGTCTTACTCAAGACATTGTATCATTTGAGCGCTATTGTCCTTTGTCATTTGAACTTCTGTTATTTACGGTGATCCCTCTCAAATCAGACCACACGGGAAATTTGGCCGTCTTTCATCGTAAAACAGCCGAGCTCCCGCCAAGTTCTTTCAAAAACAAATTTAATTTTATTCAAAAAAGGCAAGGGCGTCACTAGAAAGAAAATTGTCACCAGATAGGCCAACAGACTTACTTGAAAAAAGGCATCTAGATATGATGAAATTTCGGTAACTCAGTATAAACAGCTCCCATACAAGAAGCTTGCTGTATTTACAAACTCAAAAAAGCATTTATGCGGTTGCACTACTTGCCATATATATGGAAACACATTCACATAATCGTGGTATAACCATGGTCGAAGGTTCGCTCAGCGACGAAAATCGTGAAAATCATCGAGAATCAGTTGTTCATTTAAAGCTCAAAAAGATGCTCCTGTGGATTAGCAATAATATAATAAATATTATATAAGCAAAGAAACGGTGCAATAAAATCGCAGTACTTCAATAGCTGTGTTACTATCTATACAGGCAACGAATTTTCGATCTATTCATATGAACCCCCAACAAAGCAACAATCCACAGTATAGGCCAAATCCGATATATAATCACCTATTTCTTCGGAATAACTGGACGTGTAGCAACCATGCCCTTAGAATAACGTAGATCTGTGAATTCTGAATGGTACACTAAGGTTGGTTTAAGCGAATATAAAAGTGTATTGATCATTATTAAGAATACTTCGAAAAACAACTATGCTATTTTCGTTAATAAATTTCAGTCTTTTCAATATTAGGTTCGCAATATAAATAGCAACACTCATACATAATTAGACTGATTATGATGAACCATGATCTGATCAAATTAATTTTTTCAAGTTTTGTTTACCTTTAATAGCAAAATCAATTTGTAATTCCTAATCCTAATTCGAAAGTCTGATTATCTAAAAAATATTTATGCATCAACTTGTCATTTTGCTGGTTTTAAACCTCGGTTTTTAGATATTTAATTTGTTGTTATTTATATTTTATATTATATTTATATTTATATTTAAATTTTTTCAATGAGTGAGCCAATTAATAGATTATGTATAAAATATATATATTTTATACATAATCTATTACTGAAGCCAGGTACTCTGAAGAGAGCTTTAGAAGAGTGACCGTTCTGAATAAAAATTTTCATTTTTATTATAAACAATCACAAATTTTGTTTTTCAACGCTGGGTGATATAAGATTCATGCCCCGCAGTGTTAATAACACAACGACGAGCAGTTTATGACTTAGGAGCATCACTTACATGAAAAATGATTTTTAATTTTGAACTAAGTGGTAAGTTTTCTTGAATAAAACCCAAACATAATATTTACCTCTGTTCGAATCTGGTTATTACTTCGAAACTTTAATAGCTAAACTAATCTGAAAAACTCATTTGTTCAACTTAAATGTTTTGTTATCAAATTAGCTGCATTTAAAACCTCTAAAACGGTAGTTGTATGTGTTTTTAATAATAGGTAACATACCAATGGCGTATATGCCCTACATCGCTCTCTTGCCATTATTAATGTCGATAAGCTGTACTTTAATTTAAGAAAAATAAAATATTAGATTGATATCCCGATTTCTAAAGCAATAATGTGCAAATTCTATAAATATCAAAAGATATCCATATATATGAGAAATATTTTTGATTTTTACATATAGTAAGCTTTTTCATATATTCTAGGTACTCTTTTAAATACTATTATCCTTTTTCTGGTGTACATTAGCATATTCTTTCAACACTTACGAACCAATACGATTAACACAGGTCTGCAAAAAAAAACTAGGAGCTGCATAGGTTTTGTGACAAAATCTTTATGTTTTTAGGTGTGTTGATTCCTAAAATGATTTTCTTTTTGTCATACGACAAAACGTGTCTCGATAATTTGGGTAAATATGTTAAACGAATTATTACATTAAAATAAAAGAGATTAGACTTGAAAAATATGCTGTTTACACATCATTAATGATACGTATTTTTTTACCTAATACAAGCTCACTAGCCACACTAAAACCTATTATGTTCTCAATGAGGCTGCTCTTTATACAGTTTCGCCTATTTTGCAACGGCTACTCTGAAGCATCCAACAATATTCTGATGTTATTAAGATTCTCCATTTTCATTGGTATCTTTTCACCATCTCATTAATGTGCTGGTGATATAGTTCACCTTGCTCTTCACTCTTATTATTTTTGCTTCTAAGAGGCCAGAAAACTTTGAAATCATGTATTTAAACTAATCTTCATCTTTGTGAAGTATGATTTTACAATTTGTTTCATCATTCATAGTAAACGTACTTTCTATGGAAGTACCAATGTTACTTGGTGAAGGCTCTTTCCACCTACTTTAAGCTCCCACGGTGGCCGACTCTTTTTGGTCCTCTGGTGATAATTTCCTCAGACTCAGCTATTCCATAGACATAAAACAATGGAATTTTACAAATTCAGCTTGTTGTCCGAACAACATGCACAAAATTTTGAAATAGTCGCATACCTGCCTACCGTAGCTCTCATAAAAACCACCGTTGTCGAACAGAACTGCTTTAAGGTTTCTTCTGTTTAATGAATCTATAAAAAACCATTGTGCTGTATCGAATTGGATCTTAAATGCACCCATCAAACCTTACTGATGTAATAAAACCAATTCCTGTCGTCTTGGATTTTTCCCATATTAGTTTCGTTTCGAGCATATCAAAATACCTAGAAATCAGATGAACATTTTCAAACAGCTTTTTTGTTGCAGAGCTGTATACTCGTTCTAATTTTATTTTTACATCGCTAAAAGTGAATTCCATTTACTATTCCATTTCTACTTATTGTGAAAGTATTATGGAAATTAAACAAACAGAATCACCTATTATATAAATTACTAAAATAGTACCATTTGTGATAGCATGAAAAATTATTTTTATTAAAGGATATTTCATAAAATATGTCCAGTAGTTTGTAAAAAAGCTTATTAATTAATTAAATTACAAGAATCGAAGATAGAAATTAAACTTTTTTTAAACGCTGGCTAAGTAAATGTTATTTTCCGCGACAAGCGACGGAGACAATTTGTCCTAAGTTGTTTACCCCTCAGCGTGTTTGCAAATGAAGTTACAGATGTAATTTAAAAGTAATTTCACGAATGTGTGAAATCCAATCTTGCGCCATGTCTTATGTGAGAGGAAAAAATACGTCTGCTTATTAAATTATTTCTTGGGTCTTGTGTATTTAGTTTTTTAACAAATATAAAAAGTATATATTTACTGATATATAGTGATCATATTGGTATAACTGACTTAGCTTAACATACTTAATGCTGTATAGTTATTTAATTGGAATTTTCTTATATATGTCTGCCAACAATAATAAAAGAAAAATTGTAATGTATAAATGTGTAAAAAACGATCCTAAAGAAGCTATGAGAAACGATATTTCCATTAATTATGTTTTTCGACAACACCATGAACAACACATTACTTATCAAAGAATGTACACAAATTGTACAACTTTATTGTGAATTATTGTCTATATTATTATTTTCCAAAAAATTATCCATCAATAACCACTATTTTTAAGGCTATCCAAGAGTTTCTTTTATGAAAGATAATTAATTTCATATTGCAAAATAATTGTTTGATTCTTGGCTAATTGACAGCAACAGCTGTATTAGAATTAAATTACGACTAAAATTATAGGAACTTTTTATTAGAAGGCAATTTAATATGTTTTTTTCTTTTCCCTTTTAAGCAAAAAAAGATATGTAAAATATATGGAAATATGAAGATAAAAATATATGTAGATAACAAAAACGTTTACCAGACTTACAAGATCGGTTGTCTTGCAGTTTTTCAAGTAAGAGATCGTCATTTTAATTTTTTTTAATGTAAAAATTAATATTGTAGCTCAAATACAACAACAATAAATCTAAAAATCAATAGATAAGATATTATATATTATCGATAGGAAATCCTTAAATTCCAGGGATTCGAAGTCCCTTTTTAATGCTTTTGTGATGTTTTAACAACTTATTAGGAAAAATTTATTAAAATTTCAGTAAACTAAGATGTAAATGTTTTGCTCAAAAAATCATATTATTAGGCAACTCATATTTTAATTTAATCTTCATCGTCGTCTCTTAAGAATTACAATGCTATAACTGTATGGTAATGTTCATCTTCCTCTTACTTTTAAATTATTCAGGAACACGTCAGTATTCTATATGTAACTCGGTTATCCTTTGAAACGGCGGATATCGTTTTGAAACTTATATTTCGTTATCAGAACTGAAATCTTGTGAAAAGCTTTTTTTCCTTCTCGTTTCTTTACTTAGACCAAGTTTTTGATTTAACCTGAAAAAGCACCGAAAATCCTATGGTGCGTTTTAAAGAAATTAAGAACAATTGTATAATGTATAATGCACGTATATAATTTTAATAATTAACTAATAAAATTACTATTTAATAATATATAAATACTAAACTTATTAATTGAAACTTATAATAAAATAATTCTGGGTTATACTTGGTAGAAATATTAATGTAATAGGTATTTTTGTCTATATTTTAGAGTCTCCTTTTACCAACGAGGGTTAATCTGGACTGGACCTACAGTTTAACGTGAGCTCCGAACCAGGATCCTCGGCATTAAGTCTGCCGACTGGCTACTGACCAACTGAGAAATCATCCCAGAAAACATCCGGTCTTACCCAGCCTGGTTTCTGTCGCGACTGGGATTATTTTCCTTGTCGAATTTTGCACTCTTGCCTAGGACAATCAGAAATGTTAAACACTCACAAACATAAATTTACGACTATGCCCCACTAGGATTCGAACCCGCGACTATCGCAACACTAGGTGGACCGTCCTGTCTCCTTTACAATTGCGCCAACCAAGCCGGCTGCAATAGGTATTATACCTCTAAATAACAAATAGTAATGAATGAAAATCATATTATTATTCATTATAAAGCATGTCCGTTGTACCAAAATCTATTGTCGAGCCACTAAGTGACAACTTCCTAAAAAGTTACAAGCTTCAAAGTAAATTAAAAGTTTTTGTTTATAAACCTCAGGTGTTTCGTATTTCAAATGCGTGTTTCAGCATTCTGTGGCACAATTAAGTAGACCTCAGCAAAAATATCGCAATTCAAGCTGTAAGGTCACCAAAAGTGGATTGATTAAATTATTACTAACATTAACTATTAGAATTAGGGAACAATCATGCTTTGAAAACCATCCCTTGCCTATGAATTCCTAGCATATCCATCGTAATTCAGGGTGTAAGGTGACTAAAGGCGATTTAAATTTATCGTAAACTAGCAAACTGAAATTTAGGTGGAAGCTTGTTGTTTAGGGTGTATGACTACGAAAGGCTAACTGTAGTAGTTCAATTGCTCATCTGTAAAGTATTGGAATTTTTAAACACCATCATTTGAAAAATCATTCAGTACAGGCTATACTATGGAAATTTGTAACACAACAATACTACAACAATGTATCTATAAGAATAAGCTTCCCAGCTGGGATAGAACAACCAATTTCTCTTAAAATAAAACAAAATACTTCATAACTTCAAAATATACTAAGACTTAAATGATATTCCCCATAATGAATTTCTTCCGATGGATTAAATTGTTTACAAATAATATTATTTGAGTTATTTGCTTAATGGCCTTCATCTCAAGAGCCCGGATGTATATGCCTATAATTCTAGACATTTCCATTATGCTCAAGAAAGATATTTCTTACACAGCGTAGGTTCCTGAAGATTTCGTATTATTCGGCAACCAGCCTGTTTCATTCATTGAACTCGTGACTTTTGGCTATGCTCTAAACTAAATGAAATTGGTTTAAAAGAATTGTCTTGGATTGGTTTTTGGAGAGAAAATTCCACAAACTGAATCACACAATACATTTTGAAAGCTGACAAAAAACACTGGAAAAAATACATAGTATACAAATAAATAACCGATTTAAAGCTAAACTTAAGTAATAATGAATACGTATTATAGATGAGCATATACTTGAGTAATGGAATAATAATTAATAAAATATTCCTATAGATAACAATCATCATAATTTCATATTTACTTTAATTGTATTAATTAGTGTGTACATATTTATATTTAAATAAGTTGATAATTTACAAAAGCTAAGCATATCTGGCTTGTCAGTGAAATTACCTGATATATTCAGCTGATAGAATAAGAATTAAAAGTCCATTAGCTTTACTCCGATACTGTTTCACCTAATTGGCATGGGAAATGGTGCTTGGAAAATATCCCCTAGCTGCAATTACGTTTTTTTTTCCTGGGCGTGTAAATTTTCATCAAAAAGATCGCTTTTGATTACTTTGTATTGATATCAAATAGCCACAAAAACAAGTAGAAAGCAGCAGACAGTTCTTGTTATCTACTAAATATAAAAAATTTAAAAGAAAGTTTAAGCGTATCTGTTCATCTAGAAATACTGTGATAAATATTTATGATACATGGTACCATAAAAAGTCTAGACTCATTTTTCAGTCATATATTTTTTAGTAAATTAAAACTGTTGTAAAAAAATTCTAAGTATTATCTAACCAGCTTTGGTAATAGTCTTTAAGTTGGTAGATTTAATACCAAAGACTGTGGTTCCAACAGATTCATACCGCATACGCGTTGATAATAAAGGAGGATCTACAATAAAAAGCCACCATATGCTCCGATGCTTATAAAAGAATGAGAAATTCTCATATTTGAGGCTTACCAGCGGTCGATTATTATCATCTAAAAAAGTCATACTCGACGATATTACATGGCAACAATATAGCATCAATCATCATCATCATGATCTGGACTGTCTGCCTCCTTTTAAATATTTCCACAATGTTAAAGGGTAGTGGAGAGACGACCAAACGGTGACATAAAACTATATTAAGCTTACATTTATTACTTCTAATCAACCTCAGCCGAATAATAGGTAATACATGACAAAAAAAAAGTAATCAGGTTATCTTATAGTTCTAGACGTGATCTGATATGTGAACATATTACTTAATTAATTAAGTAGATGATTCATTGTGCATTATTAATTCTACTTTAGCGATGAATTAGCTAGTACAGTTGGTTATCAAGTTACAAAAATGTAGTATACTCTGTTGATCACTCTCTAGTATAATACATACAGCAAAAGTCAAAAGAAAGTGATTTCATGGCAATACCAAAATAAAAACATTCACAGACAAACACAACGCCCGTGGCAACACATGTTGCAGCATATGTTCACTATGTATGTATACACTGTTCTGCTGCACCCAGCGTATAAAAAACTAACCAGACATATCACCTTCTAATTACCAATTCTTCAGATCTATGCAACATGTCTGGGCTGACACACGGTTTCGAAATGCTAAAGAAATGCGAAAATAGATCGACTGTCAGACTACTGCCAAACCAACATCGAACATATTTTGATTAATATATTATATTGTACCAACTTAAAAAAGACCATTTTAAAGTGAAAAAAATTATACAAGGCTTGATGCTATAGAGCATTTTAACTATCTTGAAATTCAGTCACGATACTATTAATTCTCTATTTGAAATGGTACTTATTAAAAAAGTAATATATAAAGCCGGCTTGGTGGCGCAGTGTTAAAGGCGATAGAACAGTCTTCCTACTGTTGAGCTGCCTGTGGGTTCGAATCCCGCTGGGGCACGGTCGTAAATTTATGTTTGTGATTGTTTAAAATTTGTGATTGTCCTAGTCAAGAGTGTAAAATCCGACAAGAAAAATGATCCCAGTCACGCCAGTAACCAGGCTGGGTAAGACCGGATGTCTTCTGGGATGATTTCTAAAGTTGGTCACTCGCCAGTCGGTAGACTTTAATGCTAAGGACTGTGGTTCGGAGCCCAGGTTAAACTGTAGGTCCAGACCAGATAAACCCATAATTGGTAAAAGGAGACTTTAAAATATATATAAAAAAGGAAGTAATATATAAAGCTTTTATTATTAGTTAATGGTTAAAAACTAGATTAAAACAATTTAAAAAACGGCTAGATCATTTGGATTGAAGTAGTGTTATAATAAATAATCCAATATTTTTATAAGAATCATTTTGAAACTTAGAGTAATAAATTTAGTTGTTTTAATGTTATTTAAACTATCGTAAGTTCTAAAAATATCCATGCAATTCTTATTATTACTTTGACAAAAACTCGAAGTCAATAAACCATGGAAAAAAAAATATTTCACGAGATTCCAGATTTGGTAACGAAATATAAGTTTCAGAACGATATTCGTCGTTCCGAAGGATAACCGAGTTAGACATAGGATACTGACGTGTTCCTGAATAATTTACAAGCAAAAGGAAGATGGAAATTACCATAGAGTTATAACCTTTTACTTTCTAAAAGATGACGTCAAGTGTGAAATTACTTTCAAGATTAAATTAAAATAATATTCCCTTAATAACATTAGATTTCTCCCATCAATATCCGTTAATTTTTTTTTATCTTGCAGGATCAGTAACCTCTTCAGTTTGTTTACTAAAATCTTAGAATATCTGAGAATCTGAGAATCTAAAATTGAATTTGTAACAATATAATAATTGTAATAATATATTTAATTTAATTATTTATTTAGTTTAATATATTTTTAATTAACTTATGGTTCTCTTTATTTTGGTAATTTAAAAATTTTATAAACAATGTTTAATAACTGGTTTAAAGCGTATTATTATAACACCCAATATCTTTAATGTAGCATTCTTGGATATTATATTTTTCAACGGATGGCTCCAGAACAGCTGATTATTATTTTAATTTTCAGCCAAAACCACCATTTCTAAATTCACGCCCAGCAACATTTTCAGAATCAAATAGTTTTTTTCTCATATATATTTTCTACAATTTCGCAACCGTATTTTTAGTCGAATATTTTTTTTATTAATCTGCTAGAACGTCAAGAATCTGCCCGGGGGCAATAAGTATTGTTATATAAATTCAGTTATATAATATAACTATCCTGACATGTAATAGATCACTTCAGCAAGTGATCTACTGTAATCGAATATCAAAATAGTTTCTTTTTAAATTATTAATATAATTAATTATTAATATATTATATATTAATATAACACAGTGAGATGTGAAAAATTGCATCAGTTGCAAAAAGTGGTACTCATTTTTGCGGAGGCCTTCTATTTATATATATACTTAATATATGTTCGCCGATTTCTCTGTCATTTGTGGGTCAATTTTCAAAGTTTTCACATATTTTTTATCTAAAATAATCAGATATTTGTGTATAATGTCACTGCTGATCTGATGTGACAGAAAATCGGAATTCGTTCACTGCAGAAACAATTCAGTGTGCTTTTTAAGCACTAACTATAGACCGTAATATAATAGCATATAATAATACATAATACCTCTTAGAAATGTTGTAGATATCTGCTTCTTTAGTGGAATGGGGTGGGTTAAAGTATTTAGCTCTCAAACGGAGGTAGCACACCCCGGGACCTGAAGCCCTCTTTATTTTCACTCATAGTTCAATCATTTTCTTCATACGGGCTACACCTTTACTTGTCCTACCATTTTAATATTAAACAAAATAACTGCATAATTTATTAATTTATTGAATAAATATCTTACAATAAAAAAAATAAAAATAAAATATTTTTAACAAAAAAATTGAACCAACTTCAAAAAATAAATAAGGAACACACTCAAAATTAAAAATAATCAAACTTTATTCTTTATTTTTAAACTTTATTTAGATTTTTAACATAAAAAAACATTTTAAAATAAAATATGTTCATAATAATCGTTGTAATAACTAAATAAAAATAGACAAAAACCCTATTTAACCTACCTACTATAAGTATTTTATATTCCACTATATACAGACTATTTAGCATAATACCTATCTAAACGTATTTATTTATTTACAATATTATTTGAACTACTTTTTTTCAATAGTTGTCAAGTATGGTGGCCGATCTGGTGACACCATTAATGCAACTAAATATGGTACCAAGGGAAGTAGTCACTTAAAAAGTCCACTGCTAGAATAGAAACATTTTCTCGACACTGCCACATGCAACAGTCGATTACGAACACAATACTTTCCGTCTAGACACTGTATGTGATTATGTTAAACATGGCAGTATTGATAAAGTCGAAATAATATGACCTTCTAAAACATTGCCTACCCTATATATGTTTCATCACTCGGCCGATATGGCCTGTCGGTTCAAAATAAAGAATGGTGTATTTTTGTTAGACTGGGTGATGGAATCAGCGAGATGTCTACACATAAGATTTTTCTTTACTTTATAATACAAGTGACCAGGCAGTGTCGTTTATGATGGAAAATAAAAGTTTTTATTTTTAAATTTTATAGGCGAAAAGGAATGGTGGGCGAAACCTAAAATTAACTGGCACAGACAGGCGGACATTAAAGAGAATTATGTACGGAAAACCTCAAAAGAAGGCTGCTTACTACAATCCAGCACTGGGGAGGTTCCGCTCAGATTTAGAAGTTAATGTCGTGTTATTCAGCCAGTCTTCTCATTCACATTGCTCGGCGTCCTCAATAATAATGTTCTGAATATGGCGAGCATGCTACTGCCAAACACTGTCATATTCCAAGATTATAATACGTCCATGCACATAGACAAAAAAGTTCCCTCTTGGGTTTAGAAGCATCAAAATGCTATGAAACATCTTTGCTGGCCAGCAAATCGCAAGACCTCAACTTAATTTAATCGTTATGGGGAGTTTTAAAGCATAGAGAATAGTATTAACCTCCAAAATCACTGGTAATAGGTTTTTCTATGGTTATTCTATGCAATGGTTTTAGCAATGGGATAACATTCCGTTGGCAACTATGCAGACACTCTACGAGTGTATTCCGCAACGGATTACAGCCGTTTTAAAAGCAAATGTTGGCTACGTATCTAATTCATCAATAAATATTGTATATATGTCGAGAGTTGAAATCAGTTTGTCTATGCTCTGTACGTTCGTAATTAAGATTAATACATTAACATTTTTAATTAAGTTATGCTCTTAATTAATTAGGTTCGTAACTCAGAAATATCAAGACTCTCTAGTGGTAACAATCTGCTTTGTTAAAATTGAATGAACTGAAACTGAACTGAAATGAAATTGAAATGAAATTGATGAACCCGAAGTATCTTTTGAAATAGTTATCTATACTGAATCATAAAAGTAGATAGTGTTTATTTAGCTGTTTGATAGGTAAACATTGGTGATTGTTTATAATACATAAACTGAATACCAAAATTTCCTTACCTTTTTAAACACTGGTTTCTTCAACGTATCCTTGTTCTCTCGTTGTGGTATATGAGACAAATATTAAATTTGTTAAACATTAGAAGGGTAGTTATATTAAACGTTGATGATTATAAACAGTATCAAGACAAATACTCTTTCTCGAGACAAATAACCGCATTTTTCATTGGGTCTTAATTTATACTCCTGGGCTTAGAAAATCTATACATCGGGGCTCGTGGCTGCCTCCGCCAACAAGTTAAGAAGATTTACGGCGCAAGGTGAACTGCCGCGTTATTAAAATTAATAAACGATCGGCGGTCGGGCCTTAAATATTCTTTATTTTCGATCGGATTTGCTTCTCTGTTGGCAAACGTTAATTTATTTCGGGACAGCTCCTAATAAAATCCATCAGAAACTGTGTTGTATCGTAAATTAGTATCCGGAAATAATTAACATAATAAATTATGTTAATAATTTCCGCTAATTTTTTGAGAAGTAAAAAGTGTCATGTCAGAGGATCTTAAGATAACGAATGGGATGCTAGTAGTGATGAAATATGTTTATTTCTTCTATAGACTATAGTCTATCTAATGAAACAGTGAACTCATATTACCTTATTTTATGACGTCTAAGCGTCATAACGTTATCGACTATTTTGTAATTGACTATTTTTTACTATTCATTGTTTCTATCTTCAGCCGCTATTTTCGGTCCCACTATTCGCGAGATAAAATGGGCATTATAGGATATAATTAAGGCGTTGTAGAATTAACTGTTAGTTGTTATATATATATAAGAATTAGTTGTTATATATATATATATATATATATATATATATATATACGGGCACATTGCTAATGCCGAACTAAATACAAGGCTTAGAAAGATTATCGCTCATATAACGCGCTGGAGCGTAATTGGCGTCCGGTGAAAGCTACACATTACGCGATAGCTCGTTATCGGCAGCAAACGTGTTAAACTATTTTTTCCTACTTTTACTACTATTTTTACTATTTTAATCAAGTACTTTCGGTTCCACTAGTTTTTAACGTTCTGGCTATGCCGTTCTAGCCATGACCTTGAAAATAATGTGCCGAATTTATGCTTACATAGATTTATATTAGCGTTGGGAACTCTCGACTGAAAACAGTCGAAACAGTCGATAGTCGCAAAATAGTCGAAACAGTCGATAGTCAATAAAATAGCGACTGAAAATAATAATTACTATTTTCAGTGAAATGCACGGTTCGACTGTTTTTTTCCATTCGTGATGCCAGACGAAGATGTACGACTTCTTGTCTGTATAAAATGTGAGATAGGAAAGGACTTAATGATAGATAATAAATGATAGTATAAGCGAGACAGAGATGTATTCATTCACGTGATAACTTTAAAAAAGAGGAGGAAAAAAGAATTACGTTTATACTGAATGTTCTGTGGATGTGTAAAAAGGAATAATACACCACTAATGTTTTATCGTGTTTTAATATATTCATTGCTATTTTTAAATAACATAGCATAATGATTATAAATAGTACAATACAACTTAAATAAATACTAAAGATTTTCAGTATCCATAACTACTAAATAAAATGTAAACGTATACCTAATCATTGAAAAACCTAATCCATGATGAACCTAAAAATTATAGTACAATAACTACCAAACCCTTTTTAAATAAAAGTTTTATTGTATTTATGTTATGTTAGCAACTATTAGGTGTTTTGGTTGACTTTTTCGATTTTCTAAATCTGTCGTTATTTGTTTGAATGTTAAAACTTCTTTTATTGAAGTTTCAACGAATAATAATCTTAAAATATTCCTGATTAACGACAAATAAAATTATTATTAAATTTAAAAAGGGTGCTATGTTTAAACGGTTGATAACAATTGATTGAGAAAATACGATACAAATATTTAGTGATCATTACTCGACTCCTCTTTACAATCAACTCAAATACATAAAATATAAAAATAATTTTACATAATTCAAGCCGAAACTGTTATTTTGAACATAATAGGATCCAACAATTATATCTGCTCTTTCCCAAAGAAAGTCCAAGAAGGAATACCTACTATAAAAAAAACATTCGTAAGCACACGTTGGAACAAAATAGAATAGAAATAAACCAATTACTTTTATAATATTATGTCTTTGTTACTTTCCTAATATTAAAACACTATGAAATATATTTGGGCTCATTATTTCTTTCTTTTTTTCATACTGCCGCTTGCCAATTTAAAATTACTTAAAATATACTGATCTATACAGCACAGAGAATGAAACATTAGATCAGTCCTTCCTCTCTCAAAATTAATACGGGAAGGAATTCGTTCATTTCCGTCTATTATCACAAATAAAAAATCACTCGAAGCGTGAATTTGACTGAAACAGTAATTGTTATGACGTGATGCCATGCTTTCACTGTTATTTAGGATATATTATAGCTAATGTCTTCAGGATTTCTACATCACGTCTTTTGTTTGGAAGTACATAAAATATTCCTATAGCGTCCTAAGAATCGATGATGTTATCGATGACGATCGATGTTAAATTATTGGTTAAACACTCACTTATTTTGAAGTCGAAGTACTGGATTCTCACATCTCTTAACCACTTGTATGCGCACCAAGTGGGTTTATTTACTACAGGGGGAAGTTAAAAAATATAATTTTTAGAAAAACATTTTAACTAAATACTACTTAACATTTATATGAAACATTTAAAATACATAAAAAAACAATATGTAATCTAAAACTGATAACTTATTTTATAATTGTACAATATTTGAATTTACTGAATATAGTAACTACATATTACAATGCCGATTACGGAACCTCCTTTTCTTTTCATATATTTTAATAGGTACTTAATCGGACTTTATCCATATTATATATAGCAACACAAAATGCTTCATTTTCTCCCTTTGGAATGCTTTCTTTTTCATCCACCAGAGTAAGCAACACCTAATTATTATTTTTCTTATTGCATTGCCTTTGCTCAGGATGTTGCAAATCGTTTTATCAGCATTTGCTAACATAACATCCGAATGAGAATTTTCGTAAAATATGTTTTTGTACATTCCTTTTCTAAAAGTAAAAAGTAAGTCTAAAGATCGCTTCGCATACAAACGAATTAAAATAGGCTCTAGTACCGTTAAATAACGTTTAGATAATGTAACATAATAACAGAATAATTAAAACTAGGGATCGCTCTATGGTCGAAATTTGAACACAATTTATTCAATTAATCATGTTTCTCTCATAGTAAAGATCTAATTTAAAAATAATGTCTTACCAATGTTGTTGGTTTTCGCAACATTTTCAATATAAGATCAGAAATGTACAACAATTAGGAAGACAATTAAGTAACTTATTTTTACAATTTAAAAATATATATTAAAAGATTATATTTACAATCATTAAATTAACTATTTATTTTCCAAAACTTATAATATCCATAAAGTAAATAACCAAAATAACACCTTAATATTTATCAACGCGTTAAAACGATTCCAAATGTACTGTTAATCATTCATAATTTCTTCTATTTGTCCTATGCGTTCTATCTATGCAAATTATGTAGTTAGTTTCATTTTAAATCCTAAAAAAATATATATAACAACCAACACTAAATACACCAGGCTGATTAAAAGAATAATTTGTTTACCTAAATTTTAAATCAAATTGCATTGTTTTTTGCTTATTTATTTTCACTCTTCGATCTCACCCTTGCAGATAGCATCATATTTAGTTTGTCTTCTATAGTTTTAATTTATCTATTGTTTTATACTTTGTCTTATATCCCAAGTGTCCCAATTAAAATTCTAAGGAACTATTTTATAAGTGTTAATATTCTATGCAATATTCATTTTAACTCTTGATATACAAATTAACTTATTTATTACATGCAGTGTTCGTGCTTTTAAATTATGCATTGTGCTATAAAATTTACAGAAAAATCTTAATAACCTAGCCATCAATTAATTACAGTCCTTAAGCAAGAACATTTTTCTTTTTTCTGCTTCTTCACCAGACATCAAATTAAATCAATATAATGATTTTAAAGATCTGAACACAAGTAAAGAAAACAGGTGATTCTTGTTATTCTGGAATTTGTTAATCTATTTTGAGATAAAATTTTCACTTATGTCGGGTTTTTCTTGCACAACTGTATATACCTATTGATAAAGCGGTTACATTAATTTGTTTTCTCTGCAAAAAATGTAAAACATAATTTTACATGACTATACTATTATTAGTCGTTTTTTATCCAAATTTGCCAAAAAAAGTAACACAAAACAATCCTTAAAATTAAATATTTTCGTTTAATAATATATTAATCACTCACTTTCTGTTTTAATATCGTTTCAAATGTAAAAACCAAACATTCACTTAATTTTAACAAACGCTATCTTTATTTTACTTTATAAACTTAAAATAACCCTTATTCTCAGCGAGATTCGATCCCAGAACGTTATTATCAGGCACCAAGAGCTTAGCACACAATACCACCCGCTTGGCATTTATATTTATATTTTGTTTCATCTATCTGACAGCTAAACCAGGTTGGTTGATTTGGGCGTTTTTGATTTGATTGGAATATATTTATTTGTAGCACATATTACACAACAATATTAAGCCTAAAACTTCTTCCTGCATATAAGCAAAATTTCATGCCTCCATATGCCCCCGTTTTCTTCAAAAAGGGAGGCAACATTTTCGCTAAGCTGATTAATATATAAATATATGTAACAATTCTTGGTTTTAATATTACCACATATACACTTAGTCCTTAGTCTTTTTGCTGTTATGTTATCGGGTCCTTACCCGCATGAATTTGAAGGCACATAATCGTCGATTTCAAAAGAATCTACGGAGAAACATTTGTTATAATTTTCAGTTTTCAAACTTCCCAATTTACTTTCTTTGAAAATAAATATTACATTTTCACTTATAATCCTTTTTGAAGATCCTAATGTGGCCCGAGCCACTGCTTGTTCCAATATTTCCATTTAACTTGTAGCCTTATTTTCCTTTTCGATAGGTTAAGGAAAATGATCAATGAATATACCTATTATGTATTTTAATTCAATTATCGATGTAGATTTTAATGAAAGACTGTTAACTTTTCTGTTAAAATTACAATTAGCAATTGCATCTTAGATAAGCAATGATATTCCACATTTGAGTCTATAATCATCTGTTCAGTCTGATATGCAAAGAATAGATCTTCCTGTTCAATAAATCAGAATTTAACCTCTTAAGATAACAGAAGGTACGGTAATACCTTCGGCATTCTATATAAATTCTAACAAGATAAGGTTTCTAATATACCAGAGCCAATTTGTAATATTTTTACAAACTAAAAGCTGATCAGTGATCAACAAATCATTTTAGATCTTTAAATTTGGCAGTTGAAGTGCGTCGAATAAATTAAACAATTCTATTAGAGCAGTAAACTAATTGATCCTTCTTTTTCGTAAAAACTCGTATACAAGATCGGAATAAATTAGACGAAGTTTTCAGTTTTAATCACTGCTAATTAGTCGAGCGTCGTCGTCGCGAAAGAAACCGATGGAAAATTCGCGGCGGCACTCCGCCAAACCCT
This sequence comes from Rhynchophorus ferrugineus, assembly GCF_030347505.1. Lineage (NCBI taxonomy): Eukaryota > Metazoa > Arthropoda > Insecta > Coleoptera > Curculionidae > Rhynchophorus > Rhynchophorus ferrugineus. The sequence continues at coordinate 45,138,535 of NW_027472580.1, read as the reverse complement.
CCCCCCAACGAGATGTCCCGGGAAGGAGAGCCCCAGAGATCACGATGAGTAACGGCAATGGCCAAAGCAGAGCCACCGCGGTAGCGTAAATAATTCAGTGCGGATTTAACTTTTTCACTTGAGCCAAATTGATTCCAGCTTCTGTCCGGTCCGGCGCTGTTAATATTTATAGTTTAATTATGTCCGAAATTAAGAGCGCGTATACCAATAGCCCGGGATGCGGCTTTTATTTTTCAACAGCAAAAAATCGTGTTGTACAGATTACAATTTAACTTCACAGGTTTAAATTTAAACAATGCAAGTATGACACTAATTAAATTAAGTAATATAGTAGCTGTTTGAAAGAAATAACCACAAATTTTAACGTTTCAAAATCAAAGCAATTTTATTCCATTCCATTTCACATGTAAATTCCATTCGCTATAATTATCAAGAGAAAAAATATTTGGCAACTCTCTAAAAACTCTTAATCGTGTAAATAATATAATGTAATAAAGATGTTATATATTTTATTTAATTAAAGATAATTATCAGCATCAATAAGTAAAAAAAACGATCGATATGATCATCATCAATCCATAGCCGGCGTTCGGGGTTCTACTCATGATTACTTCTCAACCAATAAGCTGTTATTGGAATCTCAAACCATTAGAACGTACGTCTCTGAAAGTTTTTTTCAATTGTGCACTGGTTGTCGCATATTCATTTCTAATACCAAATTGATGAGAAATCTGTGGAATATACCTTATGGTGAGTACAGACATGAACGAATCGTTTGGAGTCTGCGCGAGAGAGAGTATCTCTCCATTCGTGGTATCATCAAGCCAAAATGAAATGTCTTGTGAATCATTTTTCGCCGCTACGTGTAATGTACTTTTCCTAAAAAGCAATGTTTATTGTTCAAATAATATGTACCGTCTGAGCGTTTTTAAAAAGTATCAAATTATTGTATAGCCAGTAACATAATAAACAAAGTTATGATAGAGAAGAAAATACGAATAATGTTAGAATCCAACTTGTTTGAAAATTATGTTAAGAATATGCCGTAAAACTCTTATGTTTATACAACTATAGTAATCTATTTATAGATTCCTGAAGAGATTTCAAACATTCACAGTCAAATTCACAGTAATGATTATATATGTAGAAATTTCACTCTGATGTAGACATAATAAAACCATAAATTAAGAATATTACCTGTTACCATTACCTAAGACAAAGTATAAGTAATATGAAAAAATTAAAGCTGATCTGTACAGAAAGCTTCGTGAAGAGCCACCGTCTTTATAAGAGGATATTATGCTAGTATCTTTTCAAGTTATAAACTAAAAAATAAACTTCCTAACAAGCACATTTAAAACATATCTTATGAAGGAATATCTTATGAAGAAGAAATAATGAAGGAGTAACATATTGAAACCGTAGTGATATAACTGAAGTCTAATATATAACATAGTTAAGTGGCACTTTTCTAAAATTACTGTATTTAATGAGTTCTATTTTAGTTTGGGTCGAAAATATGGCAGTCTATTTTGAAAGAAGCTATATAAACAAATATTGAGCTTAGTACGGTTAATGGTTTGTTATTTTTACACGTCGATACGTTTAATACATTTTAAAATGTTTGCATTGTTCTATTCTTTAAGTTTTATGACAAAATTAAGTAAAATTAGTACTAATATGACTTCTAGAGAACTAGAGAACTTCCATTTTTGTGATCTTCATAAACACCTTTCCAACAATTGATAGAAAACTTATACCTGGACAATTTTTACTGTCGCCTTTTTACAGCGTAGGTACAATTACAGATTTCCTCTATGCTGAGGATAATTTTTCGGATCGCTAAAATTATTCGAGCAGCATTGCCGGACTGAATCATTTCTGTCATGATTTAATCGATTCCAGCGGTTTTACCATACCGTAATGATTTTCAGGAAATAAAATGCTAGACCCTGCGATGGATTATACTTATAGAGCTCCCCCGTTTGAGACTCTCATCGTGCGATTTACGTATGCTTCATGTGATTTTTGAATGATGTCATTGATAGAGTTACTCCTACCACTCAATCTTCTATATGTAGAAAAACAAGATCGCACATAGCTATTTTAATCTGCTCTAATAGGCTCTTTATTAGATAAAAAATAGACCAAAACCTAATTCATAGCTTCTTATTTTACCATAAGTATATCAACTTATCAACAATTGACTCGTCTATAATTCATAATATACAGTAAGTAAAAATAACGACACTCTGCTTGCCACATTATGTAGATATTGCGAAACTAATAATAATAAGTTTCATTTTGTTGTAATACTTGTATTATTTAGGACTTTTTGATAACGCCCGATAAAATTGAGAAACTTATTTATATATAATTTAACTTATCGACCACAAAACCACAGCACGATCCTTCCATTTTTACACGATTTTAATATAGAACTTGTTTCGTCAAACTTAAAATTATATTCATTATAAAAGTTTAATTCTTTTTTGGATTGTTATTGCCTTGAAAGTTACGTAACCTCTCAGGATGGCGGAGATGTATAAGGCAACTTATAAGAAGTACTTTCGACACTGCAATCAATATGAATTGTAGTGTTCTTGGTATCGACATTGTGTCTCAACAAATATGTAATTACGGGGTGTTTTACAAGGAACTTATTTTACTTTCGCAAAATATAGTGTATAAAGCTTTGGAAACTAAATGTTTTACTCGCTTTCCCAATGAATGATTACAGTTTTTGTAAAAAATAATAAATAAAGAAACTATTTGAAATATTATAATACCGGATTATGTTACTAAAATTTACTTTGCAAAATGCAATAAGTTATTTTTTTGCATTTTGCGTTGCTTTTTATACATACACCTTTTTAACCTAAAACCTTTATAGATTTACTCTGTCATACGTACAGATATTATATATTTAAACATTTAAAACATTATTATAAGAAATATTTAAGAATTATAATTAAAGATTACACAAATATATTATTTTTATTTTTATTTTAATCGACATTAAAACACAATTACTAACTATAAAATAATAATATTATTAAAAATAACATTATTAGATTCAATAAGAACTTAAAATATATCAACCATGTTGAGTATGTCATGCTTCTATGGAATTAACATAATATAATAAGATAATCCAATACTATAAATGATTAGAATTGTTCCTAGTATGTTTATAAATCGAGTTAACAAAATTAAATAAATTATATTAAATAAAATATAATAATACATAACATATAATAATAACATATGATAGCAAGATTAATAATGAACTGCTTATTTTTTCAGATTAATGGGATTCCGTAGAGCTATGCCCGTAACAGGACGTCTCCTCAACATGACTACAGAACTATATCAGAAGGCCGAAGGAGATTTGCTGAATACATTCTTCGTCTCGCCATCAGACAATTTATGCTTCCATGGGAAATGCTCCTACTATTGTGACACATCCCACGCCATCTGCGGTAATCCAGACATGCTGGAAGGGAGTTTCGCAGCGTTCTTACCCTCCAGTAAAATAGCACCAACAAAGGTACCACTTGTTAAAATATTATCGAATAATGAATAAGTTGATATAATTAATATTAATTCAATTGTAAGATCGTTCCATCAGCCAAAACTGTCAATAAGAAGTAATGATTTACACTTCTTGTAAGACGATCTTTTTATGAGAAATATAAGTAATATGATTACGCAACCATTCGACTTGGGCGTAGTTCGGACTTCTAATTAATGTTCTGAAGTGAAAACTACTTCGAGGCTATCGTTTTAAATATATTAAGGAGATTGGCCATTCCAAAAATCGAACTTAACAACTATTTCGAAGACTGGAAACAACTCCAAATACATTGAGTCCAAGGAAGATGTTTTGAAGGGTGCAAAATAAATATTAAAAATATATAATCCGGATTCCTAGACAAAAGTCTAAATATTTTTTTTATTATTATTTTTTTAAAGTCTTCTTTTACCAACTATGGGTTTATCTGGACTGGGCCTAAAGTTTAACGTGGACTCCGAACCACGGTCCTCAGTATTAAGCCTACCGACTGGCGAGTGACCAACTTAAAAATCATTCCAGAAGACATCCGGTCTTGCCCAGCCGGGTTACTAGTGTGACTGGGATCATTTTCCTTGTCGGATTTTACACTCTTGCCTAGGACAATCACAAATATTAAACAATCGCAAACGTAAATTTACGACCGTGCCCCAGCAGGATTCAAACCCGCGGCTATCGCAGCAATAGGAGGACCGTCCCATCGCCTTTACCACTGCGCCACCAAGTCGGCTCTAAATATTTATTGGTGACAGTACTATGACAAAATATTTGTAAAACATCCAGTACTGAAACTATAGTATAATATTGTATATTCTATATCATTTGAAGGATCCAAATATGCCATTATCTATGGCATGTATTAGTTGTTTTCATGTATTGTGATCATTTGTAATCAACATCAATTATCGATATTCATTCAAAATATTTCCATTTCTACAACATTTCCCGACCTTTCAGGCAACATGGGGATACTGTTTCAAAAGAACGATTTTGATTTCTTAATGATCAGTATTTCGATATTCTGCGTCAACTAAGCCATGCTGCATCGATTTGAACAAATGGTAGTCTGAAGACGATATGTCTGATGAGGACTCTGGCTTAGGAATGTCGACCGTGAAGTATCGATGTTTCGATATATCGGTGTTTTAAAAAATATCGATATATCAGGGAACACCAATGTGGATACCAAGCCATGCAAAATTCACTTGATGATCAGGAGAGAGAAACTCCAAAACAAAAGTTCAATACTCTTTTTTCAAAAATCCTAGCTTTTTCATATCTATATTTTACTTTGCATCCAAAAGTTGGATACTTTCATTTACTACTATCTTTATTTACACTTTTTTGAGAAGAATATCGAAAAATATTGATGTATCGAGCAAAAAATATCATTTTTTTCAAAAATATCGATACATCGATGTTTTTTCGGCATCCCTAATATGACTAGCCACTTGAGCTGCAACAATGTATTCTTCAAAACTCTTTCAATGTGCGACCGAGCATTATCATGCAAGAAGATGACTTGTCTGCTACTTGCTATTCCTAGTATTTTATACAACAATATATCTCATTCAATTTTTCCATTAAAATTGACATCGATACACATCTGCAGTAACAGTTTAATTCGGTTTCAGTTCATAACATACTACACCTTAATAATACCATCATATATTATGGCAATATTTTATGGCCATGAATATTCCACTTCGGTCATGATATGAATGGCTTTCTTGGACGAATCCATGACTTTTAGCAATGCTAATTGTCGTAATTTGTATGTCGTAATGTAGTAAGTCCATTTTCGGTCGTCAGACACAATATCCTACAGAAACCTTTTTTTTCTGGTAAGAAATGAAACCCCAATGTTAAAACTTTTCATTTCCAATTTTAATCACAGCTTTTCATTTTTCTATGCATGTAAACGTTTAAAAGCAATTGATTGATTAACTACGGATTAACTTAACTTTTTTACCATTGATATTTAAATAATTACTTTCAAATATTTAAGTGAAATCCAAAAATGGGATAAGATGGAGTAACATAGTATAAGTTTCTGAAAGTGTTTGATGGGCTTCTGCACCGAGTTTCTTCAAATTAAACAACAAAATAAATGTCAAAAATACAATTGTGAGCGTTGCATGATTAACGTCTGTATACACTGAATAACTCAATAATATCAAAGGTACAATACATGTACATAACAATTTAAATAGCATAAAGAAGAATAGAGTTCAATTATTTTTACATTAACGGTTCTTTATAAACTGTATGGCCTCAAAACATTTGCTCAACATTTTTCAGCAAACCTTCACCCACGATATTTCGGCATGGACCTTAATTCATTTCAATCAGCTCGGTTCGAAAATATTATTATTATAGGATAAAAAAACGACCCAGCCCTACCGCAGCAAGTTAAATAAGGGCGATGTATTTTTAGCCTCGTATACTCTAGGCTGTTTAGTCGTGAATACTTTTCAGAGTTTGAGATAACAAAAGACGGTTTTATGAAAAGGCTAATTCGAAAAGTATATGCTGAGATTTGATGGTCGGCATTAGATTGTTAAACCGTTTGTGGATTATAGAATAAACATTGTTATAAGTTCCTTTCAGTAATATGTTTGCATATTCTGGATCCAATGATGAGGAATACGGATGTTTTAATAACACTTTATATCCTGATGTTTTAATTATATTTTATACTAACTGGCGAGTTAAAGATAATTCACGAAAACATTTTAATTTACCCAGCTTACTTAATAGCGTGAAGTGTTGAAAGTGACCTTTTTTTCATTCTTCTGACATTTTAACACTTCAAAACAACACCTACTTCGAATCTAAAAACTTCTTGGTGTACTATTCGGCCAAATAATGTGGCCGTAATCGAAACAAAGGAATATCAGAAGTAACAATAAATAAGATAAATAAGACGAATAGGTTGGAACATATTATAAGGTGGATTTATGTGTTTCTATTTAGGTTTGTTCATTTCAGATCATTTTGGCCGTCTCAAGTTGTAATGTTTCGCTCGAAAGCTTTAATTGCAATCGATTATTCAAGATATAAAGAACTCAAAATATATTTATGTGTAATCCATTTTTTTATATTGCCTTCACAATAGCGTCCTTTCGAAATATGTCAATTATCTCAAACATATCCAATATCCTTAAAGTATTTTACGTACAACCTATTTATGTATACATATTTTTATTTAGAATAAACACATTGCGAAAATGGTCTTTCATTAATCGAATTGATTGTTTTAATTGAGGATTATACCAACCATAAAATGGGCGTAATGTATTTCACGAACGGAACTAAGATTTTCAAAATAAATATACACACCTTACAAGTGTTGTTCCGACGTAAGTCTATTTACGATGACATGATAAACCAAACCATAGAATAATCAGGCATATAAAGCGATCTCTATATGAAAAGTAATGTTTTAATTATACACTTCAGAACCGCAGAAAGTGCCACAAGCGGGAAAGCTAAAAAAATATATTTAATTGAAATTTTTTGTTTATAAAAATATTATATATACATAATAATAACAATATAAATACTATTTTGCAATCATTATGGCAATCAACATATAAAAAATATGGAAAAATTAATATACTAGAATGTATGTAAATCATATTCTATTCAACTAACTACTAATACTTAATATATATTTAAAAAATGTTTTCTCTTTGAAGTTCTATTGATTCTTTTTTTAGGGTAAATGATGTGGCTCGGTGAATGGAGGTAAAACGAAATGAAACAGTGGTCTTTACAATATGTGACCGTTATTTATTGAAGTAATATAAAAATGTAAAAATACAAATGATAAAAAAAGGCTGGCAAGGGTGTTACCTGGAGACGAGGCTTGGGCAGTCGATGGTGGCACGTCTAAACCAAACGATGGTCGGGTACTGAAATAAATGGAAATACCCTTCAATAACATCCCAGATAAACGTCTCGGGGTTGCCAGCTATTCGTTATCGGGTTCTAGTTGGCGCTGCTGGCACCCCGCCCGTGTTCAACATCTGGGATTATATTTCGGGGTATTTTGTAGATCTTTATTTCACTATGTAAAATTCGATATGCCTCAAGGTTACTACAATACTACCCTGCCAGAATTTTACATTCAATTATTTTAATCAAATAAAAATACAAAAATGTAAGAAAAAATTTTTTTAGAAAAAATTCTGATGTACCAAACAAAATGTGCTGCATGAAAAGGGCTTTGAAACATATGATAAATCGAAACGGTTGTGGTTGGTACGGTTGCGATCTGGTACGGCTGTTGATATCTTCCGTTGATACAGATACCGTTGCTTCATCGTCGCTTTGGCACTTAAATGTGGTCCATCCACGACATTAAAAACAAGCTATTTTTCGGACAGGGCTGCCGTAATCGACGCTGTGGGAGGATCGATTGTTTGACAACGTGGTAGCTTATTTTCTTCGACGACGAGACATCGTTAATTCTGGTACCTCGGCGAAGACATGACGAGTCTACGGTGACTGCAATCGGTACCTAGCTTCTGGAGCTGCTCTGTGACTAATCCGTAGTCACATACGTTACGGTAATTCAGAAAAAAAAACAAATAACGACGGTATCCGACTGAAGCTGCACAAAACCTTTCATATCAAAATGTCTGCCATTATGACGGAGACGGCGAGCGAAGGAAGACATTAAGATTTAAACATAGCGCCGAAAGAAATGTTTAGCCGAGACGCTGATGGTTAAACAGTAATGTAAACATCTCTAAGAGTTCAAAAGATTGTGAAAGAAATAACATTTGGTCAAAAAAATTTTAAAAAAATGATATGGAAATAATGAAATGAAATTTAAGGTCTATTGTTCCAGCGCTGAAATAAAATTTAATGAGGAACAAATGTTTGAATGAATGTAATGCTGAACGAACAAAGGTAAAATCGAAGAATAGTTTTTAAAATATTGAAAATGTTGAAACAAAAAATATAACGGCCACGTAATATACACCATGTTGCACGTACCCTCCATTCACGAGTCCAAACCCAATTTTGCGAAATATCACGTCAGGGTCACCACTTTAGGGTAAATGATGTGGATCGCTGAATGGAGGTAAAACAAAATTAAACAGTGTGTTTACATTATGTGACCATTATTTATTGAAACAATGTAAAAATGCAAATGATAAAAAAAAGGTTGGAAAGGGTGTTACTTGGAGACGAGGCAGTCGATGGTGGCACGTCTAAACCAAACGATGGTCGGGTACTGAAATTAATGGAAATACCCTTCAATAACATCCCAGATAAACGTCTCGAGGTTGCCAGCTATTCGTTATCGGGTTCTAGTTGGCGCTGCTGACACCCCGCCCATGTTTAACATCTGGGATTATATTTATTATTATTGGATTTAGATTGGGATTATATTATATTATATCTATTTCACTATGTAAAATTCGACATGCCTCAAGGTCGCTACATTTTCATACACCATTATTACCATTCATTTAACATGGTCTACACAATTAATTTTGTTAAAAATTGTCGTCATTTGCTCATAACAATTAACAATAAACATCTAGTTTCAATTAAAATCTCACAATTTATTTTCTTAGAAAACAATTCAACTCACTTTTAGATCTCTTTGGTATTGTAGTGCATATTATTTTCCTGTCCGAACTTATAAGTTAGGTTACCATATAATCTATATAGAAAAATCTATATTACATTTTTCATTTCAATTTTTAAATATCACGGTTTACTTCGTTTTAAAACATTATATTGGTCCTTACCTCTAATTCTATTTGTAGATTTTATTGTAGAAATAATTTCTGGAAAATCCCATATGTACTATTTCCAATTTGAAAAGAATTTTTGAATGAAGATAGACTGTGTATTTCAATTCGATGTATATAGGCCATAATAAAAGACTATTTAAATTGCGTCTTTATTAAGCAATGCTCTTCTACGTCTGAGTCTATAGTCCTTCAGTCTGAAATACAATCAACAAACCCTTCTCTGCTCATTTAAAATCTTACCAGGGATTCAATTCATTTTGTCATTCTGCTTAGAGCAGTTTCATTTAGAAAACTATGCATCCTATTGGATCTTTGTTTCGTTTTTATGCATGAAAATATTATGCAAAATGACTTGATAAAACAAAGTTCTTAAAAAAATACTTCCTACGAAACCACTTATATACACAGTATATTTTAATATAAAAACTTTCTAACAAGCAATTCTTTCTTAGTAAAGGCTACAAAATTAATCATAAACAACTAGAATTAATAAATACCACAAAATTATAAACAAAAATACAAAAAAAAAAACACAAAATTTGTCCTCAAAGATAACCGGTTAAATTCCAGACCAAGCATAGAGCAAAATATATAAATTTGTTAATTGCACCAACTTTTATACCTGCGTCCGTCTGGAATTTCTGAAGCATATACAAATATGGTCTCTAGGTCACTCATTTAAGATCCTTTTCTATATATAATTTTTCTATGAACCAAACTAGTCAAAATTCAATTAAAAACTGTCAAAATGGCTTTCACCCAAAGCAATATTGCTAATATTGACAATAAATAAAACATCGTTTATATAAAAGTATAGAAATCTACGTAAACGAAAATATATTCAAATATATTCCAGAATGTGGCGCGATGTATATATAGCGGTTTCATCGAACGATGAATGCCAAAAAGAATTACCTACTACGAATCGACCGTCGATAATTCCTTGACGCCGTAATAAAATCCCGCTGCTTTTATTTCATTCCCTGCGGTAGGGTTGGGCCTTTTTTCCATAATAATAACATTTTCGAACGCTGCGCCGTAAATTAGCCGAGCCACGCCGACGGAAAAGCGAAAAGTCAGCCGAAAAAGATGCTGAGCAGATGCTTTTTAAGCGAATAATTCATACTCTAACAAGATAATTTGTTATTGAAATATTCAAAAAACAAACCGTATTTATATATAAGACTTCCCGCAAATACTGTGTTCCTGTATGGAATGTAATTAAATTATTTTAACATAAAAAGGTATAAAAAGTATAAAAATGCTGTGATATTATCAAAATAAAAACATATGATATTTCTTTTGTTATTATTATTGTTTTTGTTACATTTTAGTGTCTCCTTTTTACCAACTAGGGTTTAAGTGTACTGGACCTAATACAATTTTGTACTCTTACCTAAGGACAATCACAATGTGAAATAATCATAAACATAAATTTACTACCATGCACCAGCAGAATTGAAACCCGCGACTATCGCAACAGCAGAAGGGCCGCCCTGTCGCCTTTACCACTGCGTCAATTAAGTCGGCTTTTATTATTATTATTATTTATTTACTAATGACCCATCAACCTCCTGGGCTATTTAGGATCTATTTTCAGTTTTACAAGTGTATACTGTTTGTATTATGTATATATGTGAACCATGTAGTAGTATGTAGTCTATTCAAAACAGCAGTAAACTTCTTAGCAAGCATCTTCTGAAAAGATGACGCAATGTTGCCGCATCAATTCTGAGTTTTAGAACATTTTGACTTTGACATATCACAAAATTCTAATCTAAATGAACTAATTAAACAAAAATGTTATCAAAAATAATTTATTTTAACATTATAGTACATCTAATGCATATATTATACAGCAACAATAATTTATAGATTACAGTTGTTTTATTATATTTACATTGAACTCTTTTCCACACCTTCCATGAGGTAGAGTTCTAGGCGATTTTTTTATATAGTGGTATCCCCCAAAGACCTAATTCACCTAATTAACAATTTTATGTCTAAGTAAAGTATTTTACTTTCATTAGAGAGCGTATTTTTACGTCTAATACCTTTTACGCTTAGTTATTGTGTCCTTCGATACAGTGTTTCGTTGTAAAGCCACAATACTTTATCATAATACTTTAATAATACTTTATCGTGTCATCACAGTTTGATATCACAATATTTCTCCTTAGTTTGTGATGCTAATACTTGTGGACATATTTCTTGATAAAACTAGATTTAATCAATGAATTCTACTAAATGCATTTACCATATCTGCAAGACAGTTAGTATTATTTCTCTCATCATACATATTAATCTAACGTTCATGTATAGTTTGAACAATAACACACATGCACATAAAGCTTTCCCACTCTATAATATAAGTTCCTACACATGAAGTATATTAATTATATGCTGACCTTTAGTTGTTTCCTCTGTCATCATACTATCTTGGTAATGGCCAGCATTGAATCTTAAACCAACATTAATAGTTTTATTCAATCACTGTCACAATCACAGAATTACTACTCAAGTGAACAACTAAGCTGTTTATTTCCAATCTATCAAAAACTTGCTCATATATCCAACATCTACAAATTTCTTCTTCAGTATACCTGATCGAGCCCATCCAACCCGAAAGTGTTATTGTTAAGAATGCTTTTTTCCATAAATCGAGACAGTTCTGGTTTGGATATTTTTCTCGACCTGAATCTCTATTGTAATAGTTCTTTGCAATACCGCATATCAATTCAATTGAATTAAATATGTAGTAATAAGGGAGGAAGACGTAATAATTTGTGGTCATAACGTTCAGCAATCTGATCTACCATGTATCTTTTCTCAAGCTTATTTCTAAAAAAAGTAAATTACATAAAATGCAATTAAATAGTTCATTTATTTTTACCGAGTAACAATTTGAAATAGTTTATTGTTTAACATAGTTTTTTCGAAACTTATTTTATGTATTCTTAATTGCAGCCATTGTTGAAGCACTTGTTGTCGTTATTTCAACACAGCATCGTCATGTCAGAAAGAAGGAAAGAGGTTGTCGAAAATTATGGAAAATATTTTTATTAATATATATTGTTCTAGTTTTCATCAATACGTGTTTTCAAAAAATGGAAAGTGGTCACAATCAACTGCGTCGCTGTTCATTTCATTCATTTATCTTAATATAAGAGATAAGAATATGTTAAACCAACCACCATGCAAACGATACTGCCAATCCAATCGTATCCTAAAATAATCAAAACCTAACGAAACCATTAACCATTATTCCTTAAACAATCGTACAAACGAATTACCAGTATCGTAGTACTCGTACGAATTAATATATATAGGCTATATTTTAACTAAATTTAACTTTTCTTTGAATATACAAAGCAACTACTATGAAATAAAGCCTAGTTCCAATATATATTTTAGAGCACTATTTCAGAGATTCTTGATTCAAACTTATCTTCTGTTGAAAGAATCCTTACATATTAAATTCCCCGATAACCCGCATTCTTAAGCTAAATATTTATTCTGGAATGTTGTTCGCCTAACATCCTTACTATAACAGAATTCTAAACTTTCGGCCATTTAACCTCGAAGATTTTGAATTATCTTTTATATGTGTATACACATACGCTCGATACAGTATGCTATAAATATACTATATATTTGAACTGAATATACTATAATTCAATTTAATTAATAATATCCAATTAATAATCCAATTAATTCAATTTAATTCAATAAAACGGTTTCTCTAAGGTAATATGTTAAAGGCCTCATTAAATGTTTGTTGTTAAATATGGTTTTATTCGAATACGTGATTCTAAGTATTAATCACCGCGCGTTTATAATATTTTCTAGTGTTTCATATAGTTTACGAATGTAACTCTTTATCTTCAGACTCTCTTAAATTTTCTTTCTCTTTCCTAGAAACGCATAAAGATAATTTTTAACCTTCATTCTATTTGCTAATATCACTTCGAATTTCTCAAACACAAATTTAAACATTGTTAAAGCTCGTAATGTTGGTGATTATATATTTTTTAAAATTTATTTATTACATTGTTACTACTGGTTGCTGACTAACCTGCAATTTATATTTACAATAACTTCAATATAGGTATAGATCTAAGGAGGCCCCATGCGCCCTATCTTAGTTTCTAGCGTAATAATGTTTATGTATTAAGACTGTTGTTTTCCTATTAAATGCATCTCCCTACACTACACTACACAAGATCAAGTGGTTTGATTATTGTAAGTCTGTACCTTGTTCGGGAGTTTTCCAAGAATGTTATGACTTCTCCTCATGTCCACTTGTGATTCTTCTAATTTCTTAAGCCACAATCGGTATTTGAAGATATTGGTATAAGTAATCAGTCCTATAGTATATGAGTGCACCTGCAATACTTCTCAGGACTTCTGAACTACATTCTGAAAAACTTATGTGGCTATTATTCCCGCGTTATATCTGGGATTTCGCTGGTATGGAACAGCTACAATATTGCTCCAAGCAGACTAACTTTTGAATATTCGCCTCTCTATCTTACTCTGAAATGACGCTCAAAGATGCAGGATTTAATAATATGACTCATTTGTCCAGCTAATTAATTAGCTAACTTGTATTCGCGTTCTTTGTAACTGTTGTGGGTTTGAATTTTGCAGAACATGGATTGACTTTATGACTATGATTGTTTATAATTGTGATTTATCTATAACTAACAGTACGATAAAGAAAAATCAGACTTATCAAAACCTGATATATTCCACTTAAGGCCGAAAAAAATGGTAAAAACCATATTTTTAGTAGTAGGTTTAGCCTGTATATTGGTGCAAAATAGGCAATGTATTCAAAAAAGCATCTCCTGTATATCTAGTAGGCCATAAAGGCGGTACTTTATTACAATCTTCTACAAACTGACCAAAAGAGGATAGCAGAATTAAGCAATTCAACAATCTGATCGAAGGTCTTGATATCAAAAAAGTAATTTATTGGACAAAAACTCCTTCTTAATATATAAACGCAATTTTACCACATGCGAAATATTAATAAAACTTGGGCCCTTCTAATTACAAACAATTGAAAACAATAAGCAATAGGCATAAATTGGTTAATTATTTAATCACCCTGAACATTTCCAATATTAAGTATATTATTTATCCACATTTGTTGTCAACTTATATCAAAGGATATATGAAATAAATTGGCTATAAAATCTGTCAAAATTTAGATGTGGGCTCAATAATGTAAGGACATTTCATTGCAAAATTTATAATCGTAGCTTTTACATAAACAAGCAATATGTGCAATACCGAAACACTGTTTAAGCATTAGAAGTAGTAATGTCATACATCATTCTTTTTTCTGGCTTGATACCAGGCGGTGGAATTCCTGACGCATACCCGGCCGGGAAGACTGGACTTGAAGTGACAAGTTTGACAAGGTGATGTGGAACCGCCTCTGGGCTTACCATAACACTAAACCAACCACCTCACAGCTAATTACAAGACATTATTACTGCTACAGCTTAATTTTGGGGTATGGCGCCCACCAATCAGGTGTGACACAAGGACCTGGCGGAATCTAGCTAGTAAACAAAAAAAAAGTTTAGTTTACACATGACGGGCTAGTACCACGTGGGGCAAAAGTAAGGACTGCAACGACGGAAAAAAGTCGTTACAGCCTGAAGAGAGGATGATGACAGGTGCTAAAGCCCAATATATCAATGAGCTCGCAAAGGACTATCAAGCATGAAGCGTCCTATGAAACTTATTTTGGAAAACTTGAAGCCCTTTCACCTGGTTTGGTGTCAAAAAACTGAAGCACACATCGGTAGAGAAAGGCGGATCGTATTACTGTCTTGTACAATAAGCATTTGATAGAGATTGGGAGTCTGGTGTTTTTGCAGAGCCGAGGAGATAGCAGGTTTGCTACGCCCGAACCTTTCTAAATAGCCTTCTGGATTTGAGATCGCCAACAGAACCATCCGTTGAAAGCGCAATGCAGAATGCTTTTTGGGCTTGGGTTTTCTGAGGATTGATTTACACCCTCCAGAATATAAAACACTTGACCGCCTGATCCAACTGCTTTTTCGAAGTGTCGTCCTTGAATGGTGTCTTAAAATATGGATGTGTTGAAGGAGGCTGTGTTGTCAGCTTTTTACTTCATTCACCTCGCTTTCATAAACCATTTAATTTGCCATTCTTCTCAATATTCTCACGTATAAAATAATTTTCTTCCGCGTTCTTCCTTACCGGAAGTATATTTGCCAATATAGTTAAATGTTTATTTTTATAAAGAGGGAATCAAAAATATAGCCATGTCAAAAATAATATTACAGAAGAAGCGCGGGCCTCTCCCATATAATAAAAACGTAAAATTTTATTACATTCGCGAAATATGCTCATAAATATTTTCCCTTTTACTGCTCGGTAATCGTAAATTAGCTCATTATATCATGAATAATTCGGTTTAAAAATGTCTGGTCGGCACCTTCCCTGATTTTCTAACGTCCCCATCAACACCCTGTGTTTAATTTATTTCGGGACCGCCCTCTGAAAACGCCGCTATTAGGGAAGGAAAAAACGTTAGGCACGTTAAATAACAGCCGGATATTTTGAACCGTCGACGATGATGTTTTGATTTATTCCGCAAAATGAGAGCCTGTCGAACGTTATAATTAATTACATGTTAAATACATTATATATAACATATTTTCAAATTTTCCAATTTTAAATGTTCGTTTAGTTTCTTAATAACCAGATCATTTGATAAATTTGAAATAAATCAAGAATCAAACACCAGTTAACAAATTAACATTTTTCTATTTAGTATTACGAAATTTTATTTACTTATGCAGATGCTGCTACTCCGTCATATACGATTGTCGATTTTGATTTCAACGAGTTCAAAGAAACAAAAATGGTGTATATATATATATATATATATAAGGCATAGATAGGTCATGATAATAGTAAAATAGAAATAAAACTCAATAGGGGTCTTTGGAGAAAAGTTTCGCTATATCCAATATCTAGATAGGGTATTACAAATAGGATAATCCAATATCTACATCTAATCACCCATTCAAATAATCTTATTGGTCAGGTTAAATGTCCATTACAAGCAACTGTAACGAAAACATTTTGCTATAAAGACATTTCATTGGTTATTCGAAGAAGTTTTCCACGCAGATGCCTCTCGTGATCACATGGCAAGTCTGAATTTAAATAAAAACCAATTTAATTTCTGACAAAATTTATTAGATAAAATTCCGTATAAAAATATAAAAATATATAATTATATTTGAAATTAAATAAATAAATATATGTATATAATAAATATTCGTAACGTATGTATATAAAATGTAAATTTATCTATAAAATATCTTGACGCCCCTTATTATTTTTTACTAAAAGTTTAAACTGAATTAAAATATTTTTTTTATATATTTTAAAGTCTCCTTTTACCAACTATGGGTTTACCTGGACTGGACCCACAGTTTAACATGGGCTCCGAAGCACGGTCCTCAGCATTAAAGCCTATCGACTGGCGAGTGACCAACTTTAGAAATCATCCCAGAAGACATCCAGACATCCATGGGATAGTCATACTACTGTTGCGATAGCCGCGGGTTCGAATCCTGCTAGAACATGGTCGTAAATTTATGTTTGTGATTATTTAATATCTGTGATTGTCCTAGGCAAGACTGTCAAATCCGACAAGGAAAATGATCCCAGTCACACAGCTGGGTAAGACCGGATGTCTTCTGATATGATTTCTAAGTTGGTCACTCGCCAGTCGGTAGGCTTAATGCCCAGGACCGTGGTTCGAAACCCACGTTAAATAGTAGGTCCAGTCCAGATAAATTCATAGTTGGTAGAAGGAGACTACGAAATAATCTGAAATATATACTACGGTACAACATAAAATATTGTTTATTCGTGTAGGATCATTTGGAAAGTGTCTTCGTGTTCATCTTCTTCATAATTTCCTAAAGGCGAATGAGATGAAAAACTTATGATGAGCGTTTTAAATTATTCTTATAAACATGCTTGTTGCGGGATGTATATTCCTGAATTTAAGAGAAATAGCTTCAAGATTAATAGCTTTAAAGAAATTTCAAACTATCTTGTTTAAGTAGCCTTAGGCCAATATATTGAAAAATTATAAGAATTTAATAAGAATATATTTTTCATTAGAGAAATGAACCCCTTGAAGTCGTTATTAAATTTTTAATTGATGGTACTTTAACAAATTCGTTTTTAGTTGGGCAATAAAATGTTGCACTAATTAAGTACTGAATCGCTTTGTACTAAAATTCCTCGTGTATTGAACTTACGGTTAATCCTCTCTTAAAACTGCAACTATTAAATAGTTAATCCAATTATAAAGAATATCTCCTGTTTACATAGCTTCATTCCTAAGAGAATTAATTTCTGAAATTAAAAAGTAAATATTTTAATGATTATAAAAATGAAGAAACTTACACAAGAAAACTTACAACAAGAAAACACACGATAACGATCATAATTGTCTTTCATGCTTAATCCAGTCAGTTTGGTATTTTTAATATATCCAACCCATTTTTTTAAGACATTCGGATAGTTCTTCAAAGGAAAACGAGGCTGCATTTCTTTGTTAAAATTTGTGCATCCGAGTATACAACAGTTCCTAGGTTAATTTAATCCCTAAATCGTATAAAAAACTGAACACTCTCTTCCCTATGGAACGCACAGTGAAAATGGCGCATAAACAAATGAACAACAAACGCACCATATAAACGAAATAAACAACCAAATGTCTTCGCGGATCTGAGCATAGCGATTAAAACAAATTATAAGTTTAAAATATTTTAACATCTTGCTATTAGACGTCGCGAAATATTTCTTCAAAATTGCCACTAAAGTTAAATCTCCCTTTTATCTTTGGCAATAAAGAAGTGTGTTTGGTCCAATGCTCAAAATTATTCATTTAATATTTAGGATACAGGTGCGGCTAGATAAAGACAAAATACTAGGCTAGGAACGAATGGAATCTAATTACATGCAGAAAAAATATATATTTTTAGACGAACAGATATCACTAATAAACAATGAACAAGATATTAACAATAAACAAAATCACACTATAATAATTTAAAAAGAAAGAAATGCACGCTGCAGGGTTACCTTCAGGTGCTACGAACAGTCGACACGTGGGTGCTAACTTCAGGTATGTGCAACGCCTCGAGTAGATCTGTGGGCTGCTGAGAATTGCGGGAAAATTCGAAACATCTGAAGGTCGCTACAAATATATATTCACACTGAAGTAAAACTGCCAAATGTCACATAGTGCCAGGTTAAGTAAACAAAGCGAATTTTATTAAGTGTCGGAATTAATTAGTACAATTTTTTATGACAGCCAGTTACTTATTTTCTCCTCCACTCCCAGTGTACTTAGATGATATAATTTATTTCTTCCTCGACCGACCATGCCCATTAATCTAAATTTATAAAATAATAATCGAATATTTAAAGGATACGATTAGGAATTTCTTTCCATATATTTGGTTACCAGTTTGAAGCATTTGCCCACTATGGATAAATCAACTTTCATTTACTTATATAGTGTTTAGAATAACGTTTTTGACACAATGTTAATCAAGCAATTACTGCAGTTGTTGATCACTTTCTCTTTCACTAACTTTTTTATAAGAATTCAACTGTTATCATTCCGCATGTAATCAAATCGGACTTTCTGACTCAAATAATATCTTCGACAATATAATTTTAATTGATTGGAGAGATTAAAATAGAAACGGTGAAGGTTTTAATGTTTTTAATGTAAATTTAATTAAAACAAATCCCTAATGATGATTGCTTTGAACAGGATGAAAAAAATTTAGAAAATGATTTTAAGTAGGTTATACACTATTTCAATTTTTATCGATTTGTTCCTCCTAGTTTATGCTTAACCCGCATATCAGTCAATCAATTATCGTTTTATTTTACCTTTTTTCAGGATTAACTGAATAGAGCTTTTTTATGTTTAATTAAGTTAAACGTGATACAACTTTATGGAAATGTAGATGTAATTTTAGTATATATGCATTATATTAATTTTTATATTTATATATTATGTATATATTATTCTATAGTTAAGCTATTTATGATGCTGCGTCGATTGTTACATGTTGCAGTATATGTGTAGTTTTAAATTTAAAAAAATGCACTATAAAAAAACTTTTCACTATTTCTTCGTATTTTTATTAAGCACAATATTTAACAGCACTTCATGCTTAGAACTGTCACTCAGTAAGTTTCAAGAAACTCCTGTTGGCAGATCCATATGATTTCTAGATAATATTAATATCAAACCTGTACAACTACAACAGAAAAATTGCCGGAAGAGAAAAATAACATAAGATTTATGAATTGCTTTGACCATAGGAATCAACATATGAACAAATATACCGATAAGAAGAACAGATAGTGAGAGCACGAAGGGTATAAAAAATGAGGAATTACAGATTGTACTGAGAAAATCGGAGCAAAGGGCAGCAAACACCAGACTAAGAAAAAGTAGTACCGGAATATTTATAATAATATATCAGGAGAGAAACTGAATTATTAATGGAAATGTATAGTAGAGTATGGAGAGTATAACGAATCGGATTCCAAAGGATTGGTGAATAATGCTTATTGTTCCGGTTCATAAACGGGAGACAAAGGGAACTGTATTAATTATAGAGGGATTAGTATGTTATTCACAGCCATAAAAATGAAAATCAGTAGCAGATAATAAACATTAACAACATTAACAAAAAAAAATATATCAAGCAAAACCAAAATACTAGTGTATAGAGAATATGAAAACCAACTCTCATATTCAGTTGCCAGATGTGGGTATTATCAAGCAGGGATAAAAGCAAGAGAAAATCAGTAGAAATTAAATACATGAAATTAACAAAGATAGATGGATAACAAATAGGGATTTATTTCAATATTAAGTTCGTGAAAGAGTACATAAACATAAAATATCTTAGTAGGTGGAGACGATTATAGAGCATATGTAGGACACAAAATAAGTAAAAAGAGTCTGGGATATAAGGACCCAGGGAATTTTGTATCAAAGTTATAAAAACACCGATGATATATTAAATATTTTTCTCTTCGAAAATCGGTAGTTGCCCCAGAAAGGTATTTAAAAAAAATTAAAAAAGAACAAGTCCTATGAAAACAATTAAAGAAAAAGAGGATGAAATGAATATTCTCTTGATATTGTGGTATGGTAGTACGTTGCTGAATAAAGTCAAATTAACTCGAACTAAATGTTTTGTTAGTTAATTCATTAAATGAATTAGTACTGTGTATTCCTGAGTCAGTAAACAGGTGAACACTTTAAAAATTAACTGACATAAACGTTAAAGTCATGTCAAAATAGTTTATTTGAAATCGTGATCTTTCCTTTTATATTTCTCTCTTATTTAACACAAAATATACTATAATTTTACTGAATCGTAACAAGGAGGTTTTAGTGTATACGTGCAAATAACAATCGACAATAAGCTTTTTCCGAACACAAACACCTCTAAAACAGTTAAGAATCCACGATTAAACTGTCGACAATTTCGTGAGCTAAAAATCCGGCGCTTTTGTTTGTCTTCTATCGGATGGAAGGCGGCTTTTTTCCATAATAATAAAATTTTCGAACGTTACGTTGAAAGGCATGCTGAACAGATGTTTTCGTCAAAATGAACCTTTGCGAGCGTACTTTAATGAGTTAATTTATAGGAAGATATTGCGAAGATAAAAGAAGAATGGGTTTTTATTATCTGGACGCGCAGAAAGCACCGTTCTCTTTGTTGTGCACGCGCTTTCTTCTTAAATTAACTTACGTGCGACTTTCATAAAATTGAATAATTTTTAAAAGTTTCGACCATTTAAGCGATCAGTTTTTCTTTCAAAAAAAATTATTTTTTTAACTAATTGCATCTCATATTAAATATTCTTAGTACAATCTTAATTTACTAATTAGTTTATCACTGTTGTTCTGTTATACTCGCATCAATGTACAAGCAAAGCGAGTACGGGATATATAAATCAGTATGTATTTTCCAAAGTGAAATAAAATTAAACTATTTAAGCTAAAATTAAGAGTTTAACACTTTACATTATGGAACTTCATGGGGTTTGGTTCGCTTCACTCTTCTGATTTCTTGCATGTCGTCCTGTAGCTGTATTGCTTCCAGGTTGTAGTAATTTAGTAACCTTATTTCATGTTTTAAGGCGAAATCTTGACGAAAAATTTCGTACATCCATTTGATTTTAAGGTCATACTACAGCTTCTCTATGGTTACGTAGCGATAAGCATTGGTAATTAACAGCAGAACTTTGTCTTGGCAGCATTTCATGACCAGTTGGTATGATGTTTTAGTGCAACGTTATATTTGCACCACAAAATTAGCTTTCGGATTGAGTGATAAACAAATATATTTTAGGTCAAATTGAGAGTATCTTCCGACTAACCAGTTGCTTTATTATGAATACGATCTACTCTGCCTTTTGTCTAACATTATGTTATCAATTTAACCTGCCATCAAGATGGATTCCCAAATATTTAGTAGCAAAGTTATCGTGGACAGATTTGGAGCTGTTGAGCTGTATGTTTCACTCTCTAGTCCATTTGCAGATCTTGTTCACAGCCATTTGTACTCTTTTACAACCTCAGGCCGAAATATATATTATACCATAATAGCTATATCGTCAGCAAATGTAACAAGTCTTGTCTCTATTATTGCTGGGATATTAGCAGTGTAGAGCAGATACAGGGATGGCCCCAAAAAAGTGTTGAGAACGGCCATTCAGGCGAGACTCCAGCAATTGATTACAGTTTTGCTTTAGCAATTTGCTCATATTGTAGACTAATCCCAAAAGCCTACCGGGTTAAAAGCTTGTGAGACGTAAAAATCATTTTATGGGAAACAGAAAATAACGTACCCTTAAAAGATATTGTTATTTCTTTGAATTATTTCGACAACCTATTTCTTAAGAATATTTTACTACTTCATAGAAACTAAATTTAATAAATTTCTTCATACTAATAGCCAATTACATTATTGTCGTACTATTTAAAATGCAGACTGACTTTATGAAGAATTTTTTTTAATATAAGATGAAATGCGATGTAGTGAAAAAAGACATTAAATAGTGCTGTATTTTCAGAGACAAGATCATCCTAGTGTTAATTTTTTAGTTCGTAAAACGGTTGGTGAAATGAGAGCCCGTAGTTTTATTATTACAGATCAACGGTTTTATCTGCATAAACATTCAGCTGCATAAGGAATTGCTTATTCAACGCGTTACCTATCATTGAAGAGAAAAATAGATTTTCGATGTTACAAATCCAGTTAATAAAAGCTTTAAAATAAAATGATCATATTTTAAGAAAAACTTGCGCTGAAGTAATAGATCTTGCCGAAATTGCCGGTCAACCGAATGAGTTGTGACACCAGACAATGTTATTCTCCTATTTTCTAGATGGCTTGATCCATGTCTTCTAGCCAAAATGTCGATTTCGCCACAAAATTCTATAAGGAATTCGTTCATATTTCATTCAATAGACATGTCCAAACTATTGTTATCTACGTCTCTGAATTTTTTCCTCAACAGATTGTCGCTTCTTAAGCGAATGATTTCATTTCTAATTCAATCTGAGAGAAAAACTTGCAGACTCAGAAAGAGAAAGACGCCATTTAATATCTGTAAATATCAAATTGCAGCAGCATTAAAATTTCGAAACCTTACGAAAAATTTGGCAAAATAGAAATTTGAAAGTGTCTATTCAATGTCATATATCTTTTGAAAAACTTTTCGCATAATTACATCTACTTCTATGTTGAAAAGTATAGAAATTAAAGAAAGTGTAGAAATTAAAGTTTCGTGGCCAACACCGGCTCGGATCTCAAAGGAATTTGAAAATTATTTCGCACATTACTAATAAACCAATCGCAAGATGCCTGAATAAAATGAGCGCCAGTTGATGCAGTCGAGTTCAGAACGAAAATGAATAAATACGACAATTGCTCGTTTTCCACATGTAATACGTTACTCCATAAAGAACCGAAATTGAGCCTAAATCCTGCCTGTTCTTCTGAGCTTATCTCTTCGCAAGCTCTTGAAGTCTCATTTGTTTATCTTGGCCGAATAACTAAAGAAAACATAACGAAACAAATGTATCACTATAACATTATTTAATTCTACGATAAATACAGAAACTAAACAAAACTTGATGAATAACACAATCAACATTGATTTTGAATATTCAACTATTTATGATAAATCGACAAGAACAATTTCATTGTTTAATAATTCAAAAACATAGTTCGAAGATCTCTGCCATTAAAGCCTTTATTAGAATCGATATCGTTACGTAAACTATTTAGTAAAATAAAGATATATCCGATAATGGATCACCCCTCCTGTCAAACAATCAAATAACAATATAGCAACCGAAGTGCATTTACTTATATTTATTCATAATAACTTGTTACAGGTATGGAGACATCCATGGCGCCGATCTTACCACAAGCGCCGAAAAGCCCAGTGGGAGACAGATCCCAATTACTGTCAGATGGTCCGTGAAATCCCACCGTACGACAAAGGCCGCAGGTTGCTTGATCTCATGGACATGTCCGTGTTTGATTTTTTGATCGGTAATATGGACCGTCATCACTATGAAACTTTTAGGTAAATATTTAGCTTGCTTGTTAATTAATCAATATTAATGTTATTATAATAATACGTCATATATTATTGGGAAAACATTAAATAAAATTCAATGTATATGTAGCAATAATTAATCTGATAGTAAATTATATTGTTAGAAAGTGACATTGAAAAAAGGAATTCCTCTAGCATGAATTTCACTAATTTAATAAAGCGTTTTTGATATTCTGGATCGTATATAACATAAATTTATGTAGTATACATATATTATATATTACTATATAGTGTATATATTTATATTTATGCTAATCAAGGCTAAAATCCACCTTTTTCGAGTGTTTATCCTCTCAATGCTAATGTATAACTCCGACATATCGACATGATGTGATATATATCAGTGATGGGCAACTTTTATAACATCTACTTTTTATCTTAAAAATGTGTCACGGTCGAGTTGTTGTCATAGGTGTAGTCTAAGGTGAAAGAGGGGTATAAAATGCATAAATGATTACACACTGTGTTTCAGAATAAGGTGAATTCCAGCGATATATGAAAATATATTTACTGACCTAACTTTTGATACAAGCGCTTTTCACTATATATTTTTACTAAATTAAATGCACCTTATCTACCTGCGTAAAAAACAATATTTATTTAAATGGCCAAAAAGTCACGCCCAGGGGAATTTAATGAACATAGGTAATTCTTAACAATATGTATTAATTCAAAGTAGCTACAGATAAAGACAGATTTGGGATTTACTTTTTTGCCTTAACATTTAATCGGAAGACTCAGTATTCATGTTTCTACCCAAGGAATCAGAATTATGTGTATATCCTGACAAAGATAATAATAATGAGTATTCAGTGTGGAAATCAGTTAGGACAAAACGTTGCTTAGTTTTCGTTTGACCGGTTGAAAAAAAAATAGCGATTTATGTAAGTATGCAGATTCCAAATAAGAATAGACATATTCTGCACAATTGGTAATTTTTTGGAATATTTTTCTCGGTTGATATATTTGCAAAAATATTCTTCAGAATTTCTAGCTTAAATATGTTACGCGTAAGTGAGTTGGTAAAAATATAATTTCATTTGCCTTTTGATTCATTGGAAATATCTCTGGAACTTTTGGCTAATGAGTTTCACACTGAAATATTTTTAAAAGGAAAAGATATGAATTCAACAAATTTCTGCAATTAATTCCCGCTGCAATAATAATAATAATTTCCTGCAATCTTATTTAATTTTAACCCTAATTACTTTTTGGATTTCCGCGACTTATTTGTCGATCTTATTACTAATACTTTTTTTGTTTTTGCAGGTCATCCGCCATACTTTACTGTTTATTACTGTTATTATTTCTACCTTGTAATTATAAACTTAAATGATTTTAATGAAGTAAAATTTTTCACCAAGCCAAGTTTCATCATTTGAATCATCACAGTTTCCATCTTGTTCGTGAAGAAAATCTATAATTACGGGCAATAAATCATAAAATCGGTGCAGAAATTTACCTCTGCTTAGCCTAGCTTATCTGAGAACAGTATGTAGTAATAATTTAGATTAACCTTTATCGAGCTGCAGTTGGTAGAGACGCCATTTGAGGGAACTTCCTCGAATTGAATTATAATAATTTTAAATATTATGCCCAGTACCTCTTTATGTCTCTTGCTACCTAACTCTTAGTGCTAAGTTATGCATTAATAGCTCAAAAACGCTTCATTTTAATATAGGATTATAAAACCATTTGTGCAACCAAGTCATGCCAACCGCTGTTATTGAAACTAATTTAAAATGGGATATTTTACATAAAAACACATACAAATCATACCCTGCAATTCTACTCTAGATGTAAAAACCTTAAAATTCATAAGAATGGAAACAAGTAATTGTGCTGTATCACTTATATCTGTCAATTTATCACAATGAAGGGAAAAATAGGAGCATATATTAATATCATTACATAACTGCTCTTTTACATACCTACTCATCCTTTCAATTGGCCACATTCACTCTTAAAATCGTTAAAAAGTAAATCTGAAATTTCCCAAAATAAATATTTTGCTATTACCGTCGGAAAATGGCTTAAGTTTTTATGAAGGGATAAGCTACTTTGATACTAGATATTATATTTTGAATGATGCAGTAGTTACTTTATGTGATCGACCATCGATCAAAATGGTCCTCGCATTTGTCCTGTTGATCAACCCTGATATATATCATAGACATATGATCATATCATGTTCAATATCATAGAAAGCGATCTCAAAAGTGAAAGATATCATAAAAATGCGATCATTCGTCAATTACTGCGAGATTTGGTAAAGAATATTCGAAAATTTGCAGCAGCAACAACGCATTGGTTGAAAAGATTAAAGAATTGGAATTACTCGCTAAAAATATATAACAAAAAACAGATTGCACTACTGCACCTGAATTTCATGCAATTTAAAGATGATAAAAATACTTCAAAAGCAAGTACATTGGATACTAAGTAAATTGTATGAAACAGAAAATTTTACAAAAATAGAACAAACATTGGATAAGATACGATTGTTTCAAAAAATATTTAAACTTAAGGCATACAGTGATACTTATCACAGCTAAACAGGCATATTTACTAGACTAAACCTGCTAAGACCTACTATATTATGCATTAGGTAAACCCATGATGATACCAAGATCAATTATATAGTCCTTCCAATAAAATAGTTATTAAAATGTATTACGTCACAACGTTACAACGTCTCAACTGCCGCTGAGATTAGAGAACGTATTTACGTTTTGACGTTCTGTTCCTCTTTCCTTCATTCCTGTTTTTCATTGTCAAGTCACTTTGACATCACTTCTGTTACTCCTTTTGTACATTTTCCTTCACAAAATTAGATATAATTCCTAGTGCATTTGACATATCTGCAAAACGTTTGGTGTAGTTAGTAGTTTAGTTCTAGTTATACATTTGAAGCGACCTATAAAAGAAATATTTTTCAAATGGCGGAACACACATAACGGAACTATTTTGACAACTTGATCTCATGTTGCTAGACTTTTAAAAAAATATTTGAAAATCATATAACTGAAAATAAAATGTAAAAACATGTATTCGACATATGTAATTTAAAATTTTAATTTGTCTAACCAATGTAGTCAACAGTTATATATACTACAGAATGTTTCGCTTCTGTTTGCGTCTAAGGAAATAAAATCACATGATGATGAGAAACCTAAATTACTAGAAAAATGAGACAATTTTAGATTCAAATCAACTTATATTTCATTGTCTAAACTAATGTCTACTAATTAATAGGAAAATCAAAAAAAAACTGTATAATCACAATTTCATATATTTTGCATGATTTACCAATCATTTTGTACCAAATCTTCGATATGTTTGCGATATTTAACTATATGTGGCAATATTCGGGCGGCCACTGCATACTTCGTCAAGATGTATAATTTTTTCAAGCTTGTACGCACAAATTACAGTAGACCTTGTAAACGATACATCTCAGTAGGTGTCACGCAGTTACAATTCATGGGACTATGCTAGAATGTTTCTGCTCTTTAAGATATAATGAATAAATATAACACATTAAAATTAGACAGAAGTATGAATAGAAAATATTACTGTATCTATATATTGTTCATCCTGCATATTTATCTAAATCTAATATATTATAATAGTGATATAATATCTAATATATTATGATAGTGATATAATATATTACACCTGTACCTTATTTCGAATATTTTTTCCAGATTATTTGGTAACAATACCTTCACCCTTCATCTGGATCATGGGCGTGGTTTCGGGAAACCTTTCCATGACGAAATTTCCATACTGGCTCCGGTACTACAATGCTGTATGATTAGACAGGCCACTCTCGAAACCCTATTAAGGTCAGTATTTGCTTAATCTCCATCTAAATAGCGATAATTTTCATCCGAACAACTGTTGCCACCTGCCCATTTGCGACCTGTAAAATATCCAGTGGTAGTTATTCGTTATCGCTAAATAAATAACGAGCATTATAAATGGGATTGGCTTTGGAATGATTCCGAATAATAGGCTGTTAATTATTTGCATCAATATATAAAGCGAACAATCGAAATAGCGCTATTTAATAATTTATAGATCTGTAAATGTATTACTGGCAAAAAATTGATTTCTGATCTTTATTGTTTCAGCCGAATTCGATTTAATTGTTGATTCGGAGCTGCTGATTGTTAATTACACAATTACGTTTCATATCACATATTTACGATTGTTATTAATCATCAAAGGATTATCCATTATTTTTGTTTCATTTTTAAGCCATAATGGCTTAAAAACGAGACAATAGGTTAACTTTGTAAATTTTCAATCAACATGTACATGGAATTTACAATTTTAATAATTTTATGAATAATGGAAGATTCTTCATTAAATGTTATACTTCCTGAACACTCAAGAATTGAGAAAGCGTAATATGAGCAATCCAATATTCCTCTAGCTTTTCGATCCCTTTTTTATCGGAGAACTTAAAAGACCTTTAACCTTGATTATTATTTTCTAATCTAGTTCGCGTTTTCATTAGAGAGAAATAAATAGAGGGAGACAGAGAGAAAGAGAGAGAGAAAGGGAGGCAGACTTGCCCTCTGACCGCTATAAACTGCTGCCATCTATGAATCAATTTAAGATTTATTTGGTACCATACATTTCATTCAATATCTCATCAATCGTTAATCCTGCCTAACCAGTTTTAAAACATCAGAGTATGAATTTTATAACGTAGTAAATATCTAATATTATACCTAGATAGTAAACCAATTCAGCGGTTCGACCCAAATTGTTTTATGTTGGTTGTCAATTACAGGTTAGTTACAGTAATTATAATAATTTTATTTTAAAACAACGGAGAAAATGCATATATTCTTCCAAAAAATCTCCCACTCACAATATCAGTAGTTATTTGATATATAACATTAATGAAAATAGTAAATATCTGTATATTAGAACATATAAAATAACTAACTCAAAAACTAACACCCACTAAACTTCTCAAATGGTATTTGACTGTAACAACTTCAGAGCATCACATATAAGTATACATTATTTTTCTTTACTTTTATGTTATAAACATATATATATATATATATATATATATATATATATATATATATATATATATATATATATATATAGAATAATATATCAAGTAATACAAGTTATTAAAATAAAGATAGATAAGATAAGTTAAGATAATATAAGAGAATATATGAATAAAACGATTTTGAAATTGATATTTGATTTTAGCATATATAGTAAAACAATAAGAAACACAATTAGGTAATTTATTTTTTATAATTAAAAATGTTTATTAAAGCAATGTATATACAATTATTGAATTAACTATTGATTTTTCAAAACTTAAGTACATAAAGTAAATAATCAAAATAGTTGATACACAGTTGAATCAGTGAAATGTCATATATATCAGAATATAAATCGTCAAATATCTTAGTATTTATCAATCATTTAAAATATTTTCAAATATACTATTAATAATTCATAATTTCTTCTATTTGTCCCTTGTGTTCCATATTATAATTATCTTTTATCCGTATATATCACCTAAAATATATATTTTAAAAACAATAAGTATAACAGGCTGATTAAATTTTTTTTTACCTAAATGTTTTCTTATTTATTCCATTCGTCGATCTCACCCGTGCATATGGCTCATCTTTAGTTTGCTTTTTAAGCCCTTCGTTTATTTACTGCTTTCTGTAGGATTATTTCCAACGAGGGAACTAACAACTCACCAACAAATGACGATTTAAAATTCTTTGAATGTATTTTCTAATTGTTTATATTCTTTGCAACATTCATTTTAACTTTTGATGCATAAATTATTTATTACTACTTATTATATACAACATATTTTTTACCCGTAAAATTCAGTTAGTGCTTTATCAAGAAATGCATTTACTAATACAACTTGAAATGAGTCAGAAGTTAATATCACTAAAATTTACAGAAAAATCTTAATAACCTTTAGAGTTACTTCTAGTACAATAATATAGTATGTCCCCAGAACCATATCAGTCCTTAAGCAAGAACATTTTTTCTTAGCTGTTCTCTGTTCACCAGATATCAAATTAAATCAAAAGCTGCTTGTGAAAATCTAAATACTTTGTAAGCAAAGAGGACAAACTCGTTGATTCTTGTTGTTCTCCAATTTGGTTAATCTATGTTGGGATGTAATTTTCGCATATGTCGGGTTGTTCGCTCACAGCTGTATATACCTTCCGATAAAGCGGACACATTAATTTGTTCTCTACAAAAAATGTATCATTTATATATCATTTTTCTTTTTTATAATTTTTTTAATCCAAACTTTACATAACTCTTTAATAGTTCCAACAATACTGGAATAACCGAAAATAACATAACATCTTAAATAACACTTCGTTTAATAATGTTAACACACTCACTTTCTACTTTATTATCGTTTTATATGTAAAATGTTGAAATTTGTCTTCCGATTCAAAATTACTTGCCGGCATTTTGCGGTACAACGTTGCCAAATTTTGATTTTACAAATTCCTTTTCCCTTTTTGATTTACGGACAACAGAAAATCTAATCGTATAAGAATTGGAGCAGGCTGCACGTCGACCTAAAATATTTGTTTATATATTTAGTGTCACCAATCTGACGTTATTCGTGACTGCTTGATTTGGGTGTGTTTTTTTATGGGAACTTATTTATTTGTAGTGCATATTACACAAAAATGTTGGTCATAAATATTCTTCCTCGATATAAGCTTTAACAGTGCCAAATTTTACACCTTCAGGTGTCCCCATCTTCCTCAAAAGGGGACGCCAAATTTTCGCAAAGCCGATTAATATATAGAAGATACCTAAGTTGCGATAGTAACCAAAAACAAAGTAATTTAATAAACAAAATAATTAAACATTTCATTGCCTGATAAACTAAATAATAAAATCGTTTCCTTTCGACATAAATGTAAAAGGTCAAACTTGAAAGGAAAAAAGACAAGGCTGAACTACTTCACGACATTAAAATGCAATTTATTTCGACTAATAGATTATTTGTGTTAAACTAGTTGAAGTGCCAAACGGAGGAAATTCGTTTTCCTGCCAACGTTTTCCATTAATGGAAACATACTTATTTCATGAGGTCGTGTTAAATACGAACCTTTCCAACAATCTTAATGTTCTTTTTAATCCGTACAATGATCTATTATTGAAGATTTGGTTATTTTAATAATTAATCATTTGTATTGAAAGAATAAGTAAAAAATACTGTGGAATGTAGAAAAAATATATGAGAACTCTTATTTAGACTGTAATAATTAATGAATCTTGAGAATCAGTTACTTTAGATGCAATAAATTACCCAGATCACTGGAATATTGATTTGTATCAGGGAATTTTCTACAATGTTATTTTCTGATGATGTAACGTTAAACTTATAAATACAACTTGATGTTCCTAATCAGGAAAAGTTATATATCTTCTATTAATAGGGTATAGCTGAGTGATAATTTCGTTAGGCTATTTACTCAGTAAGGCAGGAAGCAAATTATTTACATTGATTTAATAAATAATTGAAAATACGCATTTAAATATTGTGTTTCCTAATTTGTAGTGTTTATTTCAAGAGCAATATCGTGACACTTCTAACAAAATCCTTTATTATGATCTGTAAATCATTAGTTTCTTAATTGTTACATTAATTATTTATTATTTAAAGTTATTAATTATATAAAATTCAATCAACCATTAGCTAAAGAGAGACATTTGCAAATAAAACTCATTAATATCAGAGGCTTCTTATGAGCTTAAGAAATCATTTAACCCAAGATAATTAGTATGATTTTACTGATAGAGCAAGCAAAGGTATAATATATTTATCAAATGTGTATCATTAAAATTCAAAGATCTCATATTATAAATAAAAATGTGAATATGTAAATAGGTACCTGAGGAATGAAATCGTTCTCCATTGATGGTGATAATCTTACGAACGATTGATTTTATTGCACATTACTAAGTATCAATGACATTACCAGTTTAAAATCGGCACTAAACGATACATTTTGTAAACGTATTGCCACCTGGCGATTCTCGTATATGTTGACGTCGTTTTATATGTCGCACTGATGCTATAGGTCGGATTTCGAAAATCGTCGGATTTGACACTTTCCAAAACAATATTAACCAATAAATCCATCTGATATGATCCCAGACCTCAAAATAGACTACTCTCTTGAGAGGAACACATTGAGGACCTTACATCATGAACGACTAAGGATCTTAATTTGCCTGAACTATTGACCACTATATAGTCGCAGATTCTAAAATATTTGCTGACAAAGGACAAAATCTACTCTTATTCTATTATTAAACTTACAATTTGCATCCAAAGTACAATCCTTAATCGCTGAAATAATTGAAGATAATAATATAGTGACAAAATCTACTCTTATTCTATTATTAAACTTACAATTTGCATCCAAAGTACAATCCTTAATCGCTGAAATAATTGAAGATAATAATATAGTGACAATATTGAAGATGTAGAGAATGACCAAATGCACTAATAGACTAATATATGGGGATTATTGTATTAGCAATAAATTTATATTAAAGACAATAATTTTTAGAATATTATTTTCTATAGCTATGTAGGCACTAAATAATACCTTAGTCTCTCTGAAGACTATCTTGACAAGCTCTCACAAGTTCTTGATTGGTACATTATGGCTACCTGCATTCATACCTGCAATCAAAATTTTATCACCAATATATTATTTTCCTTTATATGACTTCGTTATAAAAATATTAAATATTTTCCCATTCATAGATTATACGATGGATACTGTTTCAGTTTGAGTGCAACTTGCTAGAAGGGAATTGGCAAGATACATTTTTAAAAAATTTCGTTTTGATGATATATAATCATATGTCTCCAATGTGAGGAACCTATCTTTCACAGCAATGTAATTACTATTAAAAGATATCTGATTCATAGCAGAGTATTTTCTTGTCACAAAATTTGCGGAAATTATTTGATTTCGTCAGTGAAATTGGCTTTTATTTGAAAATTTCATGTTATCGTTTACATTGGCTTAGTTTCACATTGGCATTTATCGACACAAAATTTAATTATTAATTATTTAATTAAGTAAATTGTATATTAATTAATTTCTTTATTTACAGATTTTTTACTGTCTATTTACTTAATATAATACGTAGTTATTGTTAAACTTACATTAATTTATTTGTATCTTATTATTTTTATATTTTAAAACTGCAATACATAGAGGGAGTTTAGACTCTTAACTTTTTGTTTAAAACTATAAGCTTTCCAAATGCTAATGCGTTGGGAAATCATTAAACCACAATATTAATCAATCGCATACTCAATTAATTAGTAATATTAAATAAAATGTTGTAATTAATGATTTTCTTAAAAAAAAGCAACAAATTGAATTGAAATACAAATTGTAAAACCTTCCGCAGTTAGCCTTAGTCATTCCCGTCTTTCTGTGCTTCACGTAAACAAGGGGTAATATCATTCGGGTCTAGCAGCTCAATTTTCTCGAACGGAACCTCGAGTGACATCATTACATCACCCGACGTATTAACGAAAACAGTTAATTATGAATGTTTGATGTCATATAAGACTTAATGCGTGAGCCGAATGGGGATTAAATTTTGCGAAACGGGTAAACAGCAGCAACAAAGAGATAAAATCTTTTGTCGGTTTTAATATAATTATAATTTTCAGGATAGGTAACATATTATAATGCAAGGTTTAATACATTGTTAAGAGCATAATCGGATATTAAATATAAGCTTATTAAATAAGTAAATGTTAACTTGATTGGCGCAATGGTCAAGGGGACATTCATCCTAGTGAATTCCTCCTCTTATTGTGAAATGATTTTAAATGTATGTTTGTTATTATTTATCATTTTGATTTTACATACGATAACATTTTAAAATCCGAAAAGAAAAATTACGCTAATCACGCCAGTAACCAGGCTGGGTAAGACCGGATGTGCCCTGGGATGATCATCACTTAGTTGGTCACTCGTCAGTCGGTAGGCTTAATTCCGAGAACCGTGGTACCGATCAGACATTGAGCAGTAAGTTAAGTCCAGATAAACCCAAGTTGGTAAAAAGGCGACGCTTTTAATTAATAAATAAATAATATAAATAAAAAAATAGATATCATAACCTATTACACACTAACTATACGCTATTTATTGAAAAAAATAATTATTTTTGTAACAAAGAGCAACACACTGCGAATATACCGTACATCGTTAGTTTTTTGAGAGAATTTTTCAAGATACATATTTTTCATTATTAGTTATTATATCATACCAGTCTAGTAAAATAACACTAATAAACTATTTGTTTTTATCCTAATTTGCTACGGTTTTAAAATTACAAAGTACAAGAATGGTCTTATTCTCTTTAATCTTCTGAGTCATCATTATCTAGGAGGTGAAGATCCTCAACATTCATGTGCTTGTAAACTACTGTTCATGTCTTTGGGCATAGTCCTTGATAACGTTATCGAGTCTATAGTTTTACTTTCAGACCCTTATGCAGATTTTCATTACGAATGTACCATGTAACATCACCAATACCTAGCAGTGCCTTGTTTTTGGATCTTTATTTAATATTTATATTGGTTTGACTGGTTCAACCCCAGAGTTGAACAAGTTAAGTCTACATTGGTTACTAAACATGTTGGTAAAGTAAAAGTTTATTATATACTGATTGTATTGAATATCTACCTATTAACCAGTGCATTTGTTATATATTAAAGCTTACGTTCTTCACATTTTTTCTTAACGTGCGCCTTTCATGTTAGCTCAACATGAAGAGTCATGCTGAGATGATATTTGGCTGTATTTCGATATGGAACTACTTGTTAATTTCTATATACTGACTTATACTTGAGGCCTTTGGTGATGATTTCAATATGCACTGCTTTATTTTGATTCATATTAATGTATCATTTTTCTGATCAGCATTGTATTTCAGTAAGGGCTCTTTGTAATTTTTCAGTTAATTTAGTGTTGTTATTTCCCTTTAAATTGAATTTAGGCAAGTCCCAAGTGTAAAATGGATAAAGGACCGGTCCCAATTCACTTCTCTGTGACATGCCTGCTTGTATTTTCCTCAAGTTATATATAGGCATGTTCTTGTTTAACTCTGAAGTATTGGTCAGTTATATATGACTATAATTTTTTTATATATTGGTCAGCGAAGCACATGATACGTGATACAAGATACATGACTTGATAAATAAAATAAAATTAAGTGTAATAGATCATCCTAAGTTAACTAATTAACAGTATGATTGATAATTAATTTAAGAAAATTAAATAGGCTTCGTTAGAATTATTGAAGGAATAAAAAATGAATATAGTGTAAATAATTAATCCGTTAAAATACACATATTGCATTTATTGATTTAGTTTTTATGATACTGAATGTCATTGTAATTAACCCTTAAAATATAACTAATTAAACAAAAATGGAAAAACCTTTTTCGAGATACAATTCTTTTTGTGTTAAATTGCATTCATGTATAAAAATTAACGAAACAATTAAAAAGTTGCCCTAAAAAACTCTGTCCCAGAAAAAATATTTAATTTGAAAAGGAAATGTACCTTTTAAATTTTTTTCTATACCTCTTTTTTTAATTACCATATTCATTATATTTAACGAGTTTTATATAACGATACGATGAAACGAAGATATTTCTAAAGCTTGTTATTTGTTAGATATGGATATATACAATTTTCATATTATATATAAATATTTTATACTAATAAATGTGTAGGAAAGGCAAATTTGGTTTGATGTTTTTATATTATCTTTATTCGTAAAAAACAAAACCCAGATTTGCATTAAAGCTGTTGCTTGTGTGATGAATAAGTACTTGAAATGATGCATAAGTACAATTTTATTTTATTTGCACAATGTTTGTTCAAAAGTTATAGTAAAACTGTAAATATCTGTAATGTATTATGTTATGTAGTTTTCGAGATATATAATATATTATTGAATCAAATAATTCAATTGCTCAAAAATAATTAAACCATATAATTCAATCAGTAATTTATTATGACTGTTCTATTTTTTTGGATGTATTAAATCTATATATCTAATATAAAATATGACATAAAAATCCTACATTATGCATTACATAAAATTGAACCTAAACGACTAAAGGAATGACGTATAAGGTAAACGAAATAACATTTTTCACAACGCAATCGTGCCAAAACCCAACAACATATTAATGGTTATAAGCTTCCAATTTAAAAAAAAATACTTAATAAAATCAAGCAGTGGGCCTAAATCTTAGAGTACTGTATCGTTGCATTTAATTAACATACAACCCCAGCAAAAAAATATTAGTAAATAAGAAAATTATTCTTTGTCTATATTAAATATTAAAAACAAATAGTTGTCTAAATTTTGTGCTAAGTAGTATTTGATCTTTCTCTACAACAATCAACAACTATCAATACTAGTTAATATCTACACCAATTTAAGATCAGGTTAGAATCTTAAAAAGTGGATAATATCAAAGAAAAATTAAACAAACATAAATTGACAAAAATCTTTCGAAGATTACGTTACTTCATATGCGTGAAAACAATTATTTTATGTTCGTACAATACTTAAATTATTAGTTCATGGGTTATTAATTTGATTTTGATTATAAATTAATTTATTATAAATTAATTTTGAATATAAATAAACCTATATTTTGCTAAAATCTATAAAAACGTATTCGTTGTGATCTGATGAAAAACACATTAAACATAAGCAAATCGTCAAAGTATAATATGTTTTAAAGTAATATTGTTCTTTAGCGGTTAGTGTTTGCTTTCATTAAGTATTTCACTCACATAGTGGAGTGATACCCGGCAAAGATCATGATATATGGAGTGGAGATGGCTTTTACGGCTCCACACTTTTACCGATACCGATAAAATAAAATACGATTTAGATATTCGAGATAGGTGCCCGTCCTGAATATTGCTCTCGATGGACATTTCGAAACCTTTTTAACGAGAGCATCGACAGTGGATACCGAGGGACTTCGGAATGGGTCTGTAAGTTTTGTGCAGGGAGCTTCGGTGCCATCTCCCATCCAATTCGAAGTTTAACGCTTTATGTTATGATTGAATTAGATTTTTTTGTTTTTATTTACGTTGATATGAGAATAGGGCTGAACGCGTGGTATTGATTTAAATAGTTTGTGTTCATTTTTTGCAATTTTTTTTGTATATTTTTGCGCTAGCACCTATAGTTTGTTTTCAGTCATGTTTATAAGAAGATTTAAGTCAAACGGAGCCTACGAGTCAATCTGGTTACTTCAAAAACAGCCTTAAACAGTTGCTGAAATAACATATACACAATTCGAGCTCCATAAAGTAATGCAGGTAGAATTTAGGTCTAAACAGGTCTGGCAGTTAAGGTATGTGAATTATTATACTATTTTCTAAACAATATCAAGAACCCACGATTTATAGTATTGCATTTTTTTAATACTTTTGATGTGAATCTTGTTTAAATAAAATTGAACCCGGGATAAGATTATATACATAACTAACTCCATTCGACATTTATATAGGATTTTCATGTATAACAATTTATATAGTCTATTCAACGTTTTTTATTAATGCGTCATGGATATTTGTGACGTCGAAACATAGAAATATTGCCGCATCAACCCTGAAGAACAAGAAAATTCTAATCTAAATAAACTAATTGAACAAAAATGTTATCAAATATAATTTATTTTAACATTATAGTAGATCTAATACATATATTATCGAAGGACTTAAAAGTAATTATACATAGTATATTTTGAAATGTTATTTCGCTAAATCATCTTAATAAAGCTTCGATATTGGATATAAATGCCAAGACATAGATTTTGGATACTCATATACAGAGCACATCTTGACATACCAACTTTTGGCTCTGGGTTTTAGAATAGTACTATTTAAATTAAATAGCACCTTTTTCAAAATGAAAATAGTGACAGTGTTATTATAAATGGAGCGGATCTACAGAAACACACTTACTGTAGTATTCCTTAAGAGGATATCCTAGAAAAATGTATCAAAAAACCTCACAAAAAATTTCATGTAAATCGCTTTAGTAGAACCTGATGTATCGTCGCAACAAGTACTTTCAAGTAAAACGCGTTTAATGTTCTGTTTTAAGATATCACGTCACTAAAACAAATGTATCTCCGAAAATACTTTAAATTTTGAAAAAATCCCTTATGTCCTATTCTTAAGGAGTTAAGCTTTGAAAACATTAAAAAAGAGTTTTTGAAATCTCTAGGCTAGAATATCCCCTTAAGCAATTTATACTTGTATTAACTTTTTTTCTATAGATAAACAATTTCAATAGGATATATCTACACAATCTAATCTACTTCAGTAAGCTACAGCAGCTACGACACAATCTATCATATTTCCTTTTAAGTCAGTAATCACGCTATTACTTGTTTTACGACGTTTCTTGCTACCAACACTGTTTGTTGACGCACATCTTTAATTTGCATATTAGGAAGTTACGCTACAGATATACTACAACGACCCTCAAATAAATTATAGAAAATACCCATTGATATGTTTTGAGCCTTCCAAACTCCAATCTCAATAGCCAATTTAAACAAATCTTGAATAAAACAGTATTAATTTGTAGTATTTTAAAATATTTAGAGGTGTTCTAAATACAATACAAACTATTTATAATACAAATTAATTAAATGATTTAATTTATATAGAACTAATTTTAAAAAATGCTATGAATAATATATAAAAAAAACTCGTTGAAGAAGAGAATGAATGTAATATATATATATATATACATGTATTACTGTAACCCATTAACCATTAACAATATATATATATATATATATATATATATATATATATATAGCATATTAAATGTTAAAGTCTTGTTGAAATTACATTATTATGTATTTTGTAACTATTCAGATTCAGATCTCAAGTCATCTAGTCAAGTTTATGTTGTTTTATTGTCTAAAATAATGTATATTAAACCTTTATTGGGAATATGTTCCAAAAAGTTACTCGAAGATTCTAATTATTGACCTCGGTGCTGAATTAAAATTCCTAAATTGTTAAGCGTTTCGTTTATGAATTCCAGAATATAAAAATATCCTTATATGAACCTCATTGTAGATTTAGACGTTTCTGATATAGATTAGGAACATTCACAGAATTTGGATTTTTTGTTTAATCAGGATATTTGAATATGTTCGAATTGATTGCTACCAATTTAACTTAAAATTGTACTTAAATTTCACATAGATAAATGGGTCTGACTAATAAATTGAATAAAATAGCTTTAACTAAAATTGAATAAGATTTGTATACTAGAAAGAAAGAATTATCTGTTGAGTTCGCTTATTCGTGCATAATATCGTGCACCGAGGAGGCTGATAACTGACTGTCATTATTAAATTATAGCTGAGCTATCAACAATTATCAGCATTGAATCATAATACCATATCCAGAAAGTTTCATTCACTAACTGCGACATTCCACCATTTGTCAATGTCTTCTGTGTGTCTGATGGAGTTCATGCAAACCAAAGAGTTTCACTGCAGACAATCTTTTCGATATATCCAAACAGTTCTTGCCTTTATATCTTTGTCGACCTGCATATCTATTGTAGTAGTTATTTGCCACATCCCAAAACATTTGGATTTCATTGATTATGCAGTGATAGGGAGGTAGCCATCTGATCTACTGTGTATCTTTTTTCAAGCCTTTTTCTAAAAAAGTTCATTACATAAAACACAGTTAAACGTTTCATTTAGATTTATCAACTTAAAATTTGATACTTCACTCTCTACAGACTCACTCTCTGACTTTAACATACAACAAAATTCTAATCTAAATAAAATAATTAAGCAAAAATAATGTTATGAAATATAATTTATTTTAACAATATACTAAATCTAATGCTTATATTATCGAAGGACTTTAAACTACAATCAAGTACACAGTTATAATAGTTTGTAGATTAGGGTTGTGTTTTATTGTATTTATATTGGACTCTATTCCATACCACCTATGAGCTAGAGTCTAGACGCGTTTGTTATATAGTTGTATCCCCTGGAGGCCTAATCCACTTAATTAACAATTGTATATCCAAGTAATATATATGACTTTCATTAGGGAGCATATTTACCTTTGACGCTTAGGTCTTGTGTCCTTCGGTACAGTGTTTCATTGTAAAGACATTTTGATATCACTATATTTCTCCTTAGATTGTTCTACTAATACATGTATACATCTTTCTTGATAAAACTACATTTAATCACTGCATCCTTTTTAATGCATTTGCCATATCTGCAAAACAGTTAATATTCTGTGTATCCTGACACATTTTATGCAAACGCTCATGTATATTCTGAACAATTACACACATATAATTAATTGTTATTCTAACGTTATCTTGTTCCATCAACTTTTATTGTCATAACATTATTTTTATTATCATCTTGACAAGTGACCATTGGGTATATTGATCCCATTCTGAAATATCCATGCCTAATCTAAATACATAAATGTAAATAATGAGTCTAAGAAATAATAATCTTCCTTCCTTTCATTATATGCTTTTAAAAATTGTATTCTTTTAAAAGCAATATCCGGAAGTTCCATTAGACCACTTCGATACGTTTTAGACCAACAATTTCCTTTGAAATAATTTTATTAAATTATGTTTGTATTGAAAAACTACTCACCATATTTAATCTCTGATAAACCTAACATCAAGCTGATCTTGATTTGTCACACGCTTCGTATGAGGGCAGTTTTTTTCGGCGAATTCAAGATTATATTTTTCATTTTCTGAGATATTTCAGTGACCGTGTCCATACTAATATTCAGTGCAGCTGCAACACGCTAAAATATGTCTAATAAAAATCGCAGCAAATTAATATTTAACAGCAAAAATGCTTACCTCTCTAACGAATACTACTGGCAAGAGGGGGCCACCATTATCTGGGTCCTGTTGAAAGTTAGTCATTAGAGACGCAATTTGTTCTGTCTGGCTTCAATAAAAGTAATAATTAGCAGCGATTTGAAATTTTTCAAAACAAGCAAAGCATTAAAATTACATTGTTTGGAAGAATTTTGCATACGTTTGACAACCGGACGACTTTAGCAGGCTAGGTCGGTTACACGTTCGAACTTATCAGACAGCATTGTGTCTCTTTATAACTAGAATAAAATAAAAAAGAAAATATTGTTTTATTCTAAAACGAATTTATAAATTGCGGCAGGCTATACACTAAACATAGTGATGACGTATGTACAAAACTTCTTTGGATAGACTATATACCTGAACATGGCACTGGATATTCTAAGAAATCATTGTAATATTTTTAAGATATAAGAATTCAGTTTAAATTTAAATAGGATTATATTTACAGTATTATCTGTTCCATTATTGTCTTTCTTAAAGCAAGATGGTTTTATATATAGACAAAATAGTTTTTTATAAAAATATTGAACACCCAGTAAGTTTAGCAAGTTAAATTCTTTGACTTCCGCCTACTTAACACTTTAGGGAGATTAAGGAAGTTTAATTGATTTGCGTTGGGAACGCGGCAAAGTGGGATTAATTGAAAGGTTCGAAAGTTCGCTGGATATGCATAATGATTTTGTTATTATAAGGTGATAATTAAAATCAGATGCTATTTCATCTTATATAGACTAAATAATTAGAATCTAATAGTTTTGAGGTGTTGTTGTCTCATTATTGAAAATATTAAAGTTATTATTTATTACTGAATAATAACGTAAAAAAGTTAACTTGAAAATTCATGTCATTTTCATGTTAATAGAAAACAAATTAATTCAACATTTAAAAACATTATTTTTATAAACAGACATACTTTTAACAGGAAAATTTTTTTAAATTTAAATTTTGTAAAATCATCCGAATCAGCTATTTAATTGTATTGATTCCAAATCAATTTTATTCCAATTCTACTAGTCCCACTTGGAATTAACAGCACTTATGAATCGACAGGACGGTTGGTTGCCACCATTTCACATTAAGCTTGGCCTTATTAATAAAGTCGTCCAAGCTCAATCACGAAGGATTTCGGTTTTCTAGTACTTAACCAAACGTTGTTTCCAAAACTGTCATACGTAAAAATCGAAGAAGAAATATTTGTCGGACCTGATATTTGAAAACTATAGGCCGGCGCAAAGTTTACAAAATGTCTAAAGCTTAATGAAGCAACAGCATGGGTATCATTTCAAAGTGTAATTCACAACTTTGTCGGTAACCATAAAGCACTGGATTATAAGCACGTTACATGCAGAAAATGTCTCTTGGAGTATATTTTCTGCATTCATATTTTCCCACAAAATTTTGGGGACACGAGCGACAAGCGCTACATGATAATATAGTAAAAATCGCCAAGGTCATTCCAAGGATATTGGGACGAAGGCATAATGACCGTTTACTGTTGGACCCTAATGCATGAAACAGATTCCCAAGCAGCATAAAAGACTCAAAATATCTGCTAATTTCTGATTTATACTTTTTAACTCAATAAATGACCGGTAATGGTCAAACGTAGTAAAATAATTAATTTATCGAATAATTCTAAAAGCAGAAGCAGTTTTATAAAATAAGTTGCTGATTTGGATTGAGCCTAGCAATTTACCTTATTAAGAGCTTCTAGTTGCTAAAATCTAAAACCATATATAGCTGGGTTGTTAG
The DNA here is from genome assembly GCF_030347505.1 of Rhynchophorus ferrugineus. Lineage (NCBI taxonomy): Eukaryota > Metazoa > Arthropoda > Insecta > Coleoptera > Curculionidae > Rhynchophorus > Rhynchophorus ferrugineus. The sequence goes on along the minus strand of NW_027472580.1, from coordinate 45,095,647 downwards.
TTATCTGTACTCGTGCCATTTCTCTTTCCACGTGATTCATTGTACATCAGTCAAAGGATCGGTTCCAACACACTACCCTGTAACGCTCCTGCTATTATTTCTTTCCGAATAGGCATCGTCATGCTTAACCATGGAGGCTTTATCTGAAGTATAAGATTTTAACTGTATAACATCTTGCTTCCATTCTTATGAAAATATCTATAGTATTTTCTGAAGCCAAATTGATGTGCCGGGGTTATGTTGTTAATTAAAAATTATGTTATTCTCTATTAGTGACCCACTAAGTGGTGACAAGTGGCAGTGGCTCTCTTAGCAGCTCTTCCATGAATATTAGCTTTGAGCATTCAAAGTGTACTTTTGTCCGTGCTTTGAGTTCGATCCTTTCTTTGAGTTCCAATTGATGGTATTCCGCCCGTACTTCGCGCGGTACTCGGCTCAAAAGCATCAATAGTAGTCGATAATCCCCATTGATGGCTTCATCGCGTAATGCCTTGAAATCCTTCTTTTCACACTTTTTGGCTTTCTAGAACGCTCTTTGTCTTCGGTGTCAAAATCACCACTTTTACAACGCCAAAATCAGTATTCGCATGTTGAAATCGATAGAGTGTTATTGTCATAAACCTTTTCGTCATAGTCTTTTTCAATCAAATTTTTCACAAATTCTATTTATTCAGTACAAATTCAGATATTTCCAATGAACTGAAAAAATAGTTTTTTCACATTTCGACGAGGCTTCAACATTAAGTTGGTTACAAATATGCCCGATTCGCTTTAATAAATCTTAACACAATCTGTTATAAATCCCTTAAAACCAATTAGCGTTAAAAGTAAGACATAAAAGTTGTCTATCAAAGTTTTCTTCAAAAATAATATTTAAATTTCATTCTTGGATTGGATTGACATAAACTTATACTTAGCGGGTATTCTAGTCTATAAATTTGAAAAAATCGATTTTTTAAAAGTTTTTTTCAGAGATTAAACTTTCAAAAATATGTCCTTAAGAGTATTTTCGAAATTCAAACTATTTCCGGAAATATAGCTGTGTTAATAACGCGACATGAAAACCACGGAATCTAAAAACGAAACCTTAAACGCGTTTTTCTCGAAACTGGCTTTTTAGAGACGGTTCATACAATATCGTCATTTCGACACTGTTGAACTTTTAAATGGTAAAAATAAATTAAAAAAACAGCGAGTTTTTTATTTCGTAGCAAGTTTCGTTTTTAGGTGCAGCAGTTTAGCGCCGCATCACTAAAACATCTCTATCATAGAAAATAATTTAATTTTGAAAATTTCACTTAAGGGAATATTCTTAATGGGCTCATTCTTGGAAATATATTATTTCATTGTTTATTATAGTTATCTATCAAATTAACACTAATTAGCTATTTGTTTTTATCCTATCTTCTTGCGGTTTAAAATCACTTAATCTATTATTGCCTAATGTAGGTACCTAATTTACGATAGACACCTTTGGGATTAACATCTATATCACTGGTTTTAATCTGAACGCAGATTTATTTATACTTCACTGAATTATTTCAAGTGGTTTTACTCCCTCTAATATTCTGATTAAGCCATCATAATGTGGAGCTGGAAAACTACAACATTGATGTATTGATGGAGCCTGTGTTCATGTCTTTGGTCATACTTCTTTGATAACATTATCGACAGTTTCTGGGTTCATGTCTTTATGCACATCGTCGTTATAAATGTACCATGAAGCATTAATAAGACCTCAGTAACTTGTTTTGAAATCTTTATATGATTTTTATATTGCTTTGTCTGATACAACCCCAAGCAATTGACTGTGCTTGATGCGTCATTTTTCAACCCAGAACTGTATTTGAGCAATAGCTATTCAGTTGATTTAGTGTTATTATCTGCAATGTTTAGGATAGCAGTGCGATCTGCAAATGTAATAGCAACATTTTTATTGAGTGTAGGAAAGTCGCGAGTGTATAACAACGCCTGCTTGTAGTTTCCTCAAGTCAGAGTAGATATCTTTTAGTTTGACTGAATTATCGATCAGTTTTATATGAAAATATTTGAATATCGGTCATGGAAAAGAATTTTAATCTTATGCTTTAAGCACGCATGCGAAACTTATAAACTCACTCACTATAACACTCAAATAAAAATTTGAGCAACAAATAAAAATAACTTTATTTGCACGATTTTTCTACGATATTGGTGTTTGTGTGAACCTGATCAATAATCGAATGTTGTTTCCTGAAAAAATGATCCGGAATAAGATAATTTTCATCAATGATTCTTTTTATCCTTTTCAATAAAAGGACAAAAAGACAATTTCAATCAATTTCCTTCTTAACCTCGGTCAAAGTGAGAAGTAGAATTTTCATCCTTTCCTATTCAATAGCGCAGGGTAATGATTTAACTTTAACATCGTCCACTTTATGGAGTTGAAACATTATCTTAAGATGGTCTGAAAAATCCTGTAGCTTTGGAAATATAAAAAAACGGGTTTTTGAAATTTCTAGAAGAGAACGCCCCTTTAATACGTTACGCGTTAACTAAACTAATTATATAATATGGGCTAACGTGTGGAATTTCCATGACAGGCAGTACATACAACATAAGTAAGCGAAAGCTGCGGGATTCCCGTAGGATATCGCGAGAAATATGATCCTGCGTAACGACAATCTGACGGTAATGCCGTCTTAGCGATGTACGACGAGGCGTATCCGTAAAAACGCGCCGCGGAACCCTTAAGACAAAAGACAGATCTCGTCGGAGGGATTTGGAAAAGTCGAGCGGATTAAGTTGATCGAACGGCGTCGCGACAATTTGCATCGCGCGACGCCAGATCGCGTCAGCGGAAAAAGCGGCAGCCGTTTTGTTTTAATTAAGGCCGAGCAAGTGACACTTGTTTAAATGACAACGGCCGGAGGATCCGGCGCCGCATCTCGCAGGCCCCGGAAATTTAATATCTTGTAATTTTAGACTTTCGCCGTCGCGTAATTGCCGTGCCCGAGCGCAAAAAAATGGGGTTTAATCACGTTCCCCGGTTGGGTACACAAAGCGCAATCTCACGCCACCCCTCTGATGGTGTGGATGGCAAAAATTTTAATATAGCCGACGCCAAGACGCACCGGAAAAAAAACGTAGTGGGCTAATGTGCAAATATCTTGGCTCCGTTATCAGGGAATGAATCGCTTCAACCTGCCAACTGGGACCTGCGCACAGTGCTTCCCCTTTAATTGGTTCAATTAACCTCAACAATTTGTTGTGCTTTCTTATTACGCCTTTACGTAATCCTTCATCTGAGTTACACGTTATTAAAGCGTAGAGATACTATCCTAATTTTTTATATCTTAGCGATTAATCTTGTTAATTGAGATTATTAATTGACGAAACTTAAGATCACATCAACTAAGTAGAATAATAGATGAGTTCATAAAAAATGTTCTTCATACTGTGGAGTTCTTTAGTGTGAGTAATATTTCTAGCGCAGTAATATTTTAAATAAGTAAACAGGTTAGTTACTTATTAATAAACTTTTGAACCATCATTTGCTTTTATGACAGCTGCATTTATTCCCAGAATAGATTGGTAGAATTTCTGAATAGTTTTCAACGGAATGTTGTCCCATTTTTGTACCAAAACATCTGATAATTGCTTCAAAGATGTTGGAGATGGAAATCCACTCTTCACTCTCTGCTCTAAAATGGTTCAGTTATGTTCTCTGTCTATAGGATTGAAGATTGGTCTGGCCAGGGAAGATGTTTGATGAAATTTTGATGCCCCTCAAGTCAAGACTGAACTTTTTTGCTGTGCGTATAGGTGTATTATCAGCTTGAAATATGGCAGCGCTCGACAGCAATTTGCTAAAAAAAAATTTGCCATAAAAAGAGTACCTCAGTGATCCGCGTCCAGCGATGTAAATGAAAAGACCAACTGAATACCACCATGTTGTCGCTCAAATTATAACAGATCCTCCAGAAAGGCTATATTAATAATTGAGACTATTAATTGTTGAAAATTAATATCACACCAACTAAATATAATAATAGGTCACTGTTTAGGACTTCTTAACAGTTTTGTATTATTTTTTTTTACCTAACAACGCAAAGATATTTATTTATGGAGCAATATACCTATGTAATATGATACGATCTGCGGGCGGACGTTGCGGACGCACCGGGTGAAAATATAAAGGTAAAACCTTCAGGTTCAAGAGGTCGTTCAAGAGGTTGAAAGACCCAGAAAAACCATCGCCTTGGTTTACTTCAATATAAATAATTAATGTACTAAATTAGTAGTAAGTACAGTGAATGCGTTATTATTTACATCCAATTGAAGTTAGCTTGAGTCTGTGAATTGCTGGTGCTCGCAATGTAAATAAATAAAATGGCTCCAATGGCAGTTTGCTACGAGAGCCACCGAAGAAGTTCTCCAACGACGACGAGAGAACTAGTTTTTTAGTAACAATCAGTTTGAAAAATATATTCTTCATGCTTAGTTACAACACGTGCATATCAATGTTCTGAAAATATTAAGCATTTCGTTCTCACAACAGTAATCCGTGCAATTCATTATACAAATGTATTTATTAATATATTCAATATTTATTTAATAAGTGGATGTTGAGCCAGCATTTTCTAAAAAAAGTATTTGCTCAGCTAAAACAGCTGGAATTGCTGCCCCACTTTCTGCCCTAAACTCCCCTTAACGGTTCAATTATATTGAGATCTGACGAAGATATTCTGATGCTCCCCAACTCAAGACTGAACCTTTATGGCTGGCCACATTATCATATTGGAATATGGCAGAGTTCGGCAGCAATATGCTAGTCATAGTAAGAACTTCATCACTGAAGATGTCTACATATTTATTCGCAATGATCCAGCCAGTAATAAGGATGAGAGGACCAGTGTTGTCGCCAAAATCATAACATCCTCCATGCATGATTGTAGGCAGCAGGCAGTCCGAATGGTAGGCATGTTATAAGATTATCACATTCTTGCAATCATTAGTGTCCAGGTACAGTCTAGGTATCTGTACACGGTAAATGGGCAAGAAGTTTATCATCATCAGTTGACAAAGGATCGTACTGTCAGCAATACTGAGAAACATGTAGCATACTAGTTGTAACAAAACTGTTCAAAGAATAACTGTTCTAATTAAAATTGAAAAACAAGCAATCTCTCTCACACTCTCAATACCAAACTCAGTGCGATAGACTCTGTCCTGACATAACGTCTAAATTTATCGTCATCTGAACTCGCGAGTTGAACCATAATATTCATAATTTATATAATATTATCAATTTAGTATAATTAATTTAAGTTATTTTATATTAGAATTTAATTTAACTTTTTTCTAAATACGTCATTACTACAGAAACTCAACTTATGTCTTCTCCTATAGTTCAACAGAATGCATTACATCATTCTTCTATAGATCAGCACAGCAGCTTCACAACATTGCCAATAGTAATTTAAGTATTAGTTAGCAAGTTTTATTACAAACTTTTATGGTATGGTAGATACGAAAAAAAATTCCATATTTGAATTATCAAATGCAAATATAAATTATCATCGATAATATAATTACCCTTAGGGAAAATAAGCTACCGACAAACCTTCTAAAATAAATGATTTATCACGATAATAACATTTTCGAGCTTTAACACTAAAAAACAATTAATATCAGTTTCTATTTTATATATCTTTTAATTATATACAATTTTATTTTTGTTTCATTATATAAAAGTTACAGTAAAATGTGTTTTCATCATGTGCTTCACTTCATTCAGTTTGTCAAGCTCAATTTCTGATTATGTTGAATTAGGATTATTAAGAAGATATCGTTTTATTTTGTCATCGAAACAAATGTAGCAAACAAACGATATTCCGATTACCACCTTAAATTAACAAAATGAAAATTTTGTTTAATTACCCAAATTATCTTTACAAAATATATTTTTAATTGCCCGTAGTCTTTCCGTTGTCCGTTTAAATTAAAAATCTATATTAAGAATCTATATTTATCATGTTTTCATTTTAAAAAGGCAATCAATCAAATTCGTGTACTAGCCATGCCATGTTGTTCGTTCTATAGAGATGGCAATCAGAAGGCGCTAATCTGGTAGGTACAATGGATATTGTGGAATTTCTCATTCAACCTATAACAGTATATCTTTCACTTTTCTTAGGACGCGTGGTCAAGCGTTGTCATATAAAAAGATGGCTTATCTGCCTTTGTCGTCGTCTATATTTGGGGTTTTTACAACAAAACGTCGTTCAATTGGTTCGAGTGACATCGGTGACATCTGCAATAAGATTCATTTGGGTTAAACAGCTATACAGTTTACGTAATATACAACACCTTGCTGATGCCATGATAACGAGATTCACAGCAAGAATGTATGGCCATAAACATTCCACCTTAGTGTTAGTGTGAATGGCTCTCTTGGACTAACCCATGTTTTCTTGCCCTTGGAATTGTCGTAGTACTGTAATTCTTCGGATTACCACCAATAGATATCACATATCAAAATTCAAGCAAATACCTAATATAATATAACTATGTCAAAGTAATATATTGAATTTTATCTAACTAACAATTTTATTTTATATAATAGTTTTATTATTTTATGTTAATACAATTGTTTCTTCCTAAATATACACAACTGTTGTTTGTACTTTCTATTATCAATATTATGTAAGTTTATAGAAATTTAGTAGTTCAAAAACGAAAATATTACTGAAACAACTTTTCGATGAAAATAAAATGCTATAAGCAAAGCAGTCGCTAGTGACGAGCCAAAAGATCATTATTGCTTCTAAACGATATTTTTCTATTAAACACCTTGACAAATATTACCGAGCGTGCATTAAAAGCAATTTGTAGAGTCGTTATCAATTTCGCTCCGAGCTCTTAGCATTGTAAACCACTTGTCAGAATTTAGCAAGGCCCAACCGAAATTTCATTTCGTTTGACGGCGCGAAAATAGCCGCTGTCGCTGGAGATGCGGCTTGTCACGCCCGTAACTTTAACACCATCAGGTCTGCAAGGAATAGCCGCGCATAATTTATCCGGATCGATGGTTATCGCATATTCGTGTTCAAATATGAATTTATTTGGACACAAATATCAGCATTCCACATGTTTCACAAAATTAGATGAATGAAATTCTTCACTAAATTTATTTCATATAACAAATAAAGAACAACAAACTTAATATTGAAGAGATTATCCATTGTTTTCTGTGACATTGCACGAATACTATCTCGAAATAATCTTGTAGGATTCGAGGCATTCGACTAAAACTAGTAAATATACTGCGGACGTGAGAACTTCTGAACTTAAAAGTATGCCGCCTGTTTCTTTGCCTGGTAAAGGACATGCGATACATTCCTAATCATATTCTCACTTTGTCAATTCTTTTGATCTATTTCTACATTTTATTCTGCTTTCATGTTCGGTGCCTGACCAATTTTTAATTCGTAATAAAGCACCCCCTCTATTTACAGGATTGTGCGTGAACCTAATTGAGAAGCTTAAATATTTATTATTAACAATATTTACCTCAATTTTGCTTCTGCAACCATTAGATCAGGGTATAATAGCAACATTTAAACGATATTATCTAGGGCGTACTTTTAGTCGCATCTTACAATGTATGGAAGCAGATCCTTCGTTGACTGTTACCTGAAGTTGAAAACAGTTTAATATTGACTTAAGACCATCAATTATAAATACTTGCTGGAAAAACCTAGTGCCGGAAGTTGTTATTGATATCTCAGCATTGCCGGACAAAGAAGCCGAAGTCACTAACATTTTACAAGTTATGCATCAAATGCATAGAAGTTTTGAAGATTTTCAGTCAACAGATTTTGAAGTTTTAGCCGCTAATGACAACCAACTCATAGATTAACTCATTGAAATTTTGGAAAACAATACAAATAATGAATCAAATGTCTCAATAAATCAAGATGATACTTCTCAAAAATTAATTAGAAAATCAACTACGTCTTTAACTTGAGACAAAATAAATAAGATTTTGTTATCTGCTCATGAACTGCAGGATTTGGTTTTGGACCTAAATCCTTCACTGGAACGAAGTATGAAGTTTAATAATGGTCTAGAAGGTCAGTCAGATCAGATTTCCCAATATTAGCATAAAATTGAGACCCTCATTTATTATTGAAACAATATATCTATCTAGTGAGATGTCACATCGACTGTCAATTATTCATCAATGGGAAGCATTAATTCCAATGTATCTTATCTGAAATAATATTTATGTGGATAATTTTTTTATTAGAATTGAATGCCCATTCATCAAAACTAAAACTGAATCTTTACCTTTCTTTTTTTAATCGAATAATTCATTTTATTTATTTCTTTATTTTGATTTTGATTTACAATACAACTGAGGTTTGAATTGTAAAACTGATTTAATTGATAGGAGTAACCTTTTAATAACGAAAATGCTCTTAAATCTGCAGAAATTAAAAATACGCTAACAGAATATCTAACAAAAGCAGTCTCTCGGGTAGTTGGCCACCAAACTACTTTTTTTTAAAGCGAAAACAACGAAAATATTTGTCATTAAAAATAAATATAATTTTCAGTTCTAAGAAAAAAACAGTTTCCTATTAGAACATTCAGTTACTAATTGATATAATAATTGTCACTATTAAGTATTAACCACCATTAAAATAAAGTTAATAATATTTGTCATCGTCACATTTATAATATTATCTATAAATAAAAATGTAAAATGCAGTAATTAACAGCCATCCTAGGTGTAATTAAGAAGACCAATGTAATTAAAGTAGAAAATAAATGTAATTATTGAACCAATTGATATATACAGTTAACTTGAATGTGTATTATCAGCAATTAAAATATTGAGTGTTAAAAAGTATGCAGAATTACTATACACCCTGCCAACATCATTTCACATTGATATTGGTCATAAAATATGAAGTGTTTAAAACAGCAATAACATTTATGTTACTTTAAAAACTGTTTTATTTTACGGAGAGCATAGGCAGCTGTCAAACTACGAACACCAAATGATTGCTGTCGCGTTAAGCTTATTCTAATATAAACCGCTATCCTTTGTCTAGACGTCTCACTCATCACAACATCTAGATTAACATGAATTCACCATTTTCACGACAAGAGCTTGATATTATGCACGCTTTATAACACTTCACTCTTAAAGAAACGATCGTGTGTAGGGATGTAAGTAGTCGTTGTCCTGTCTGGACAGATTACACTTGCAATCAAATTATTTATGACTATCGCCTTTACATTCGACCACCATTTGCATTGATCTTCTAAATAGCTCTGTTTTTAAACGAATCTCCACGGCATGGTGAGTCTAAATTCTAATAGTATACGGCTGAGAGACTGAGATACACCAATCCGCTTTTGGTGGCCGCACAACCTGCAAGTTTCTGTCCAAATTCGAGTAAACTTCGTTAGTTCACAACAACTTCAATCCGCCTTTGATGGGTTTATACCCTGAACTTGAAAACAAAGCATTCATCCGATATTTCATAATTGTAATAGTTTATCGCTAAGGTTCTCTGAATACCTTCAATCTGACTTTTGTTACCTTACAACTTCAGCTGCACAACGTTTAACCCAAATCCAACTCCACTTAACCACACCAAGGAACTATGAATTGCGAAACGGTTGGAAAATCATAAGTTATAATTATAATAAACTGATAAGAAATTGATTGATAATAATTGAAGTTCATTCCGATTAATTAAATGAATTCAATAAAGAACAGTTTTATGACCTTCCCAGAATCTTACCGACAGCGTCAGTTATAAAATATATATAAGGCAACAAAATATTTTATTTTACTTTAAGAAATGTTTTATTTTAAAAAACAAAATAGCGACTGTTCAATATTCTAATATAAACCAAACACACCTTTCTATCTAACATAAACACGCGATCTTCGTAACCAAACCGGCGATATAACTTATACATATAATATATTGCAAAACTAATAAAAGCTCAATGAGTTTAAATTCAAATCAGTAAGAACTGAATGTGAGCAAAAATTAATTGCCTCTAATTAAAAAAAAAATTAATATCGTAAAAGCTTCTTGTGGCTTAGCTATTCCTACACATTTCCTTACCCTCATCATGTATTCTCAAAGGATCATAACTCTGAGAAAATTCGGACCCAATGTCCTCCATTTGAATTAAAAATTAACCGCAATCTTTATTGACGTTTCTTGTCCAGTTTTATTTCATCAGCGGCAGGTCAGAAGACGTTCTAAACATCTCATACATTAGTTAATGCCTGCAGAGCAGATTGACAGAGACTTCGTTTATGCAATAAACAGGGGATGGTGGATCTGAGTCGTATAGTTTCCAGGTTTGCTTCATTCAATATGGAAACTGCTTGTGTTAGGTATGCGTCAATATGTTTTCTTGGGCGTAGCGGCCCGAGCTAATAAACTTGAACTTCGGCTTGTTTATTTATGTTGCACTGTTATGATATATCGTTAAAGTTTCACGATTGAATCTAAGGCCAATTTATATAGAACCAAGATATTCAACCCCACTAAAACATTTAATTAACATTATTGATAACAGTAATGGTTAAATTAATATATATTTGTTGAAAAGTTACTAAAAATATATCCTTAAAAGTTACAAATCCTGGAATAATTATGCATACTCGCCAGAAAACCAAAAACGATGTAAAGAAAAGATTATTTTACATCTGACGTATTATTCTGTCAAAGAGACGAAACTTATGTCCGCATCTGATAGAAATTGTATTCCTTATAATTTGTGTTTTTAAATAACTAAACTCTTTTTCAGACTTTTTTTATTTTCTCTAAATAAGTTTGCATTGCAACTCCATCATCCTTGTTAATTTAAACTATATATAAATAAATCTATATAAAATAATATCCATAACATTTAAAAAAAGTTTTATCTTCTTTTACACACAGGTGGATACACAATATTTGGTCAACAAAGTTAAACTTTAACTTTCATATTTTCTCGCGTTCTTTGCGCTTTCCTGGTAAGACAACGCAAATTTTGAAAATATACAAGTTTCATTAGTCAACAAAGTAATGATAAGTTTAAAATACTACACCAATGAACGTTATAGCACAATTATTATTAGGTTAGAAGAAGATTATTTTCAGAGCTGTAACATCTTCAGAGCATCAATTATAAATATACCTCATATTTCTTTACTTTTATGTTATAAACATTAATATATAATAATAAATGAAGTAATATATGTTTGTATATTAAATTAGTATAATGTAATCAAATATATATCAATGTATATCAAAGGGATGTATTTGCAGTCATTAAATTTACTATTGATTTTTCAAGTTCAAACAATAAAATGTCACATATCTTATAACATTAGTCGTTAAATACCTTAATATTTATCAATGCTTTAAAATATTTGGAAATTTATTGTTCTTAATTAATAATTTTTTTGTCCCTATGTATATCATCTATGCAAATTATGTAGTTAGTTTCATTTTAACTACTGCATATTTTCATTACTTCGCTTATGTTTTCATATAATCTTTATCTTCAAATTTCTCACCTAAAATATACATTGCAAGAACAATAAGTACACCAGACTGATTACAAGAATAATTTCTTTACCTACATTTTTAAATAAAATTGCATCGTTATTTGCTTATTTATTCCATTCTTACATATTTCGCCTTCTATGACTTTCGTTTATTTACTGCTTTCTAATTTGTCGTTATGTCCCACACGGGAACTAACAATTTTGAGGAATCAAAATTATATGAAGCGTTGTATAATTGTTAATATTCTTTGCAAAATTCATTTTAACTCTTGATGCATAATTGAATGTATTTATTATCTGCAATATTTGGTTAGTGCTTTGTTAAAAGGTTACTAAAGAAATCGAAAATGAATCAGAAGTTAATACCAGTAAAATTTACTGAAAAATCTAAATAACCTTTAGAATTACCTATAGTACAATGATAAACTGTCTCCAGAACCATATCAATTACTATCAGTCCTTAAGTAAGAACAATGTTTCTTAGGTGTTCTGTGTTCATTAGACATTCGGCGAAATTTTAAATATCTTGTAAGCAAAGAAAACAGTCGTTTCTTGTTCTCGTATTTTGTTAATATATGTTGAGATGAAATTTTCACACATGTCAAGTTTTTTTTATCACAGCTGTATATACCTTCCGATAAAGCGGACACATAATGTAAAATATAGGGTACTATACAATTCTTAATCGGTTTTTATCCAAACTTGCCAAAATTCTCTAATAATTTCAACAATGCGGCAATAACCGAAAGTAACAGAAAATCTTAAATAACATTACATAAAATTAAATAACTTTGTTTAATAATGTTTTAACACACTCACTTTCCCTTTTAATACGATTTCAAATGTTCTTACATTACCTTATATCTTTATAAGGATTTGTCTTCCGATTTCAAATTACCTGTCAGCATTTAACAGTACCACAATGTCATATTTTGATTTTAAAAATTACGCACCGTGTACACGAGCTGAGTTATCCTGAGTTGATTAAAATATAACAGAAACGACGAATAATCCACCGTATAACGGTGGGTACAGACCTGAGCATTCGGAACTAATTTCAAGAGAAAATTGAAAATGCGCATGAGCAGAATTGAGTTCGGCGATTCGGCTTTGTTTAGTTCCAGTGTTCGCCGCATTACTTGCAGCGCTTGGCGAAGAACAGAACGCTGTTCTAGGAGCCGCGGATCAGGTCAACAAATTTGAGCGAGCGTAGGAAAAATTGTCTGGATTATGAATAACATGACATTTTTCTATGGACTTAAGTTTTGGTTTCCAGAAAATAACCCTGTTTTTCCTTGTAATTTAATTACTACTATAAAAATATTTTAAATAATAAATATGTGTCTAATATCTGTTAATGATTAATATTAATACATATAATTATATAAAAACTTCATTAAAAAACTAAAAAATATTTAAATTTTATTTTTATTTTGCAAATGGTAATTAAAAAAACGTGTCATAAAAATGAGTTGTTTTTCTTATTTTTCATTCAAGGAAATTACATTTCTTGATACTCCATAGTATAAAACTTATCAAATAATATGGAAAAAATGTTTCACAACTGATGACAGAAATAAAATAATTATTAACAACATAAACATATTAAGTTTACCAAGGGTTGTTGGAACATTATTTTTCGATATATTATTGTACAGAACATATACGAAAGTTGTGAAAATACTAAAAATAGTAAATGAAAAAATTCAATAATGTCATATTACTACTAATTTTATTTAATTCATAGAATAATGCAAACATTTTAAAAAATAGCGAACATATCAACATATAAAAATAACCATCCATTAATCGCATTATACCCAACAATCAGTTTTTAGCTTCTTTCCAAAAAGACTGTGATATTTTCGACATAAAATATAAAGCAAAACTCATTAAACACAGTAATTTTAGAAAAGAGTCGCTTACCTATGTTATTCTTTAGATAGCAGATATATGACTGCGGTTTCAAGGTGTTACTCAAGGTTTATTCAAGGTGTGTCCCAAATGTGGCTGTTAGCAAGTTTAATTTTTACTTTAAAAAATTTTTAAAGGATACTAGCATAAGATCCTCTTATAAAGACTGTGGCTCTTCCATCCAAGTAGTCTTATACTTGTTAGCTTTTATTTCTTCATACTACTTAGCCGTTGTGTCTGAAATAATTTAAACACAGTTAACAAATATTTCACCATCAAAATTAAATTTCTAGAATATAATCATACACCATGCTGTAAATACAAAATCATAACTGTTTATATAATTCTTGTCTCTATCATTGCCGGATGGCGGATGAATTGCCTGAATGTTTGGAAGATTTTCTCTTGGGACTGTATATTTTCTGGTGATTTTGGATTATTTGGTAATCATTACAGAATTGTAAATGTTTGAATTATCTTCAGGAATATATAAATAGAATACCAAAGTCGTTTAAACATAAAAGTTTTATGACATATTCTTACCATAATCTTCAAACAAGTTCAGTTTCAATATTATTCGTATTTTCTTCCTTATCATAACTTTGTTTACTATGTTACAGTCCGTACTTACAAAAATTTGATACTCTTTTAAAACCGCTTAGTTTGTTCCTATTATTTTAGCAATAAACATTGCTTTTTAGGAATAGAAAACTACACGGACCATGTCTAAAATATTTGTTTATATATTTTGTGTCACCGATCTGAAAGGCTATTCCTGAAAGGCTATTGACATAGTATTTTTTATATAGAGTATTTATTTGTTGCCCATATTACACAAAATTTTTATAAAATTCTTGCTCGATATAGGCTTTAACCGTGCCAAATTTCACTCCTCCAGGTGTTCCCGTTTTCATCAAAAACCATCATGTAAGCCAAAATTTTCGCTAAGCCGATAAATATATAGGAGAGAAGATATGAGATAAATTTGTCTTCTATCTAAATATAATAACAATCTTCTAATATTAATTATTCAGTGTGTGTATATAGTAGTACTACGATGGACAAATTTACACGAATATAATATTCTTACTACATTAGTAATTATTTTGCATTATTAACTAGCTTAGTTTTAATGGTTTCTCACAATGTCGAAGTTAAATAGATACCGCGTTGAATGCGACGCGAAGCTAATTTATCCAGATGGCCTGGACGAAATCCATTAACAAAACAAACAACAAGGAGCTTGAGCCTCATTTATAATAAACTACGTTCCGAGACATCTATTTTCTGAAGAACGGACCTCCGCTAAAAATAATTAAAGTCTCGTTTTCCACCCCAATTAAGACACTGAATAATTAAACGAATCAATCGCTTGTTAAACAGTCAATTACCGGTATCAAAAACAACGGACTCGATCACAATTACATGGCGAATTACTCTTGTTTTTTATCTTTTTTTTTTCGCCGGTTGTTATTTTCATTTTGTGTTTATTTACTCAACTTTACAATTAGCAATTGTTAACTACAGCAGTTTCAAATAACATCTTAAGAGTTCTATTAGGTACATATTTAAATTAAATGTTTTCAATGCATTATTGTGAAAAATTATGTCTAAAAAAACTATCATTTTCAAAATGTTGTCCAAAGCCAGATAATTGTAAGTCTGAAAAATGGAATGTATTGAAGTTATCCAACAATTGAATAATTTTCTTGTTTCATCATAAAAATGTAAATGATATTCAAATATTTTATCAAGTTATCTTACATGATCTTGTTGAAATGTATTTTTGTATGAAATTCAATACATCACCAGTGACTTAAGGATTTTAGTATCGATGTTTAGTGTGATATTATCAAGAAAGAGAACAACTTCCTATAAAGAAATGGTATTATAATAATCACAAAAAAAAAACAAGCTACTGCTATTAACATTAAAGTGTTTCAATTTATAGGGGCAAAAACACGAAATCTTCAGGCATCAATGTTCTGTTTGCATTTGTTTTAACAACTAAACAATAGAAGTTACTACTAAATATCTTATTAGCATATCTAAAATAAAAGTTATATAAACAAATTCCAAAATTCAATATCTCTAAATTCCCAACCTGTAAATAATTTTTATAATGATCACACCAAACAGAATACATAAGTTATGAAACGTGAATTGGTTTAAACGCCAAAAAATATTAATTTATTTTAAAATACTATTTTATTTCGTGGAACCAAAAGGTAACTTGTTGAAGAGCGATAATAAATACCAATGAGAATATTATGTATCAGAAGACAAACCAAGTACTCTCAGCACTCGTTACACGATCCAATCTTAACAAAAGCACTTGCACATGGCCGGAATTCCTCGAATATAGTACAATCCGTAGCCAGTGCCGTAATAGTCACGCGATGTAACATATATTTATTACAGTACTGTATGTAAAAAACTGCAGGTTTTAGCCGCACTTCTATTTTAAAATATTCAAAGGCAGGATTTAACACTATTAATACGCAATATCTAGCAGACACTCTTCCATGGTAAACCGTACCATTTTGCCTCATATAATCATAAAAGTATCATGTGTATTAGTGACATATGTATCATAGGTATTAAGTCAAGTTAAACAAATGGAATAGCAGAGTTTAATCAGTAGCGATTAATGTATTTTTCAAAAAAACATATGGGATCGAATAAGAGTACACTAAAGGAATGAAAATTACATGCATTTTACAATAAGTAGAATCGGTGTCCTATTGTGCATTTGGTCATTAATGTATGGCTATATTTTAATTAATTTGATTATCCCTAGACTCAGAAATTGATTTTTATTATTTATTTATGACATTGTTGCTAGTCGTTGCCTAATAATTTACAATTTATCTTTAAAATTGCTTAGATCTAGGTGTATATGTAGGAGGACCCTTCAGCACTACCTCGATCTCTGGTGTAATAATGTATAAGGTATATATATTAACCCACTGTTTTTCTCTTAAATGTATCTTATTAGACAACACTACAGAAAATCAAATGGTTTGATTATTTTGACTCTGTGTCCTGTTCTGGTGTTATCCAAGAGTTGTAATACTTCGATATTGACATGACAATGGAGTCTCTCCTTATGTCTCTTTGATTATCTTTACGATTCTCTTGATTTTCTAAGTTATAGTCGGTATCTTAACCTCTCAGTGTAAGTAAATCTCAGGACTTTGTTCTGGAAAACTTGTATTGCATTTAAATTACCATATGGGTTTTAATACTTGACTGTAGACCAGCGATTTATTATGTACTAATAATTGTGATTTTCTATCAATTAAACAATATATTTTCTTATATTTAAACTCCAATTCTTTCCTTTTCTTTATACATGTTCCTTTCATCGAAGTTTTGCATAAATGTTCATTCGGAGATACTTACCGTTTTTGCTGTATGAATTGATATTTATTGTTGGTACTTTGCAACTGCAACTGTAAATATTAATTTTGTTAATTTTTATTTTCCAGGTTTAGGTCCAATTATTTACACTGTTACTTACCTGTTGTAATTTTCTTGTGGCTTCTTCGCTATTGTCTCCGAAAACAAGAATCGCAGTATCATCAGCAAATACAGGCATCGTGATATTTTTAATTTGTGATATACATCGGTGTAGAGTAGGTAAAATATTGACCCCAATACATTTTCTTATGGTACACCTGCTTTAGCTTATTTTATGTTTCGGTAACATTTTCGAAAGCTTATTACATTTTTACCTTCATAGCTTTTTTTAATTATATCTCTTATTCTATGGTCATTTGTTAAATGCTTGTTTATAAACCCAAATTGGTTTGTACGTATTAGGTTTTTTCACTCTATCAAAAGTTGATGTTAATTATTTAATAATTTGACAGACCCATACGATTTCTCGATAATATTTTTAATGCTAAACTTTCAAACTATACTAAACTGTCAATATTTCATATAATTTCAACTATTAGTTTACATATGTTAAAAATTTAGTGAAAATAAATAATAATTTTACCTGCCGGTTTGTTAACCGAAATGGTCCAGACGATATAGACATGAATGTAGTTCATGTTCATGATTATTTACAATTGTGAGTGTCAATAGGTACATTCTTCAATGATAATAATAATAGTAATGATAATAATAATAGTAATGATAATAAATATAAATGCTCAAAATTGTATATAATTATCAACTGATATTGGTAGGTGTCATACTGTCAGTATAATTAATCGATTCAATCGGAGCTATGGAGGAATATAGAGTCTAAAAACAAAACAGGCCGAGAGAATTGACAAAAAATTTATGAAAACTGATCTTCGATGCGAGTTCATAATAAAGTTAAGGCCTCTGTCATTAGTACCAGAATAACCAGAATATCCAGAATACAAAACATACAAATCCATTAACCAGAATACAAAAATAACTTTCTAAAAGAAAAAATTAAACTTCATCCACAGATAGTTAAGTTTAGGTTAGTTAAAGGTTAGTTTTTAATGTTAGTTAAGGATCTGATGATCACAGACCAATGGTCCAAACTAATAGACTACGCATACAGTGACTGATAAGGAAGAAAAAATGTAGTACTTATTGATGTTTCCATTCCAAAAAAATAGCAACCTACTTATTACACACACTAAAACAATATAAGGGCATAGAGATCTAGAGGAGCACTTAGGAAGGAAACAGTAGCGAGTAATATTATCAAAAACAGGTTTAAT
Source organism: Rhynchophorus ferrugineus (assembly GCF_030347505.1). Lineage (NCBI taxonomy): Eukaryota > Metazoa > Arthropoda > Insecta > Coleoptera > Curculionidae > Rhynchophorus > Rhynchophorus ferrugineus. The sequence continues at coordinate 45,077,446 of NW_027472580.1, read as the reverse complement.
TCTTAAGAATCTGCTGACGAATATTGGTAAATTGAGTTTACATGAAAAGGAATGTAGAAAGTGTCATTACGACAGCTCCGATAATCCGAATATAGCATGGCAAATATAGCAGTTTTTTAATGTCTGAAAATATCTTCTGGATAAACCTAAAAAAATTAGTCCAAAAGTATTATTCTAATGATGGCTATTTAGTATAGTTTTATGTTATATTTCAACATTAGGCGACAAGTTTTTAACAAAAAGTATTTAACACCAGTACCTAAAATACCTGTTCGGAACTCGTAAGGGTAATTATAGACAGTTGGTAAAGTTGGAAAGGCTCCATTTAAACGACATTCAGCAATTTACAGCCTCTCTTTTGGGACATTCTTTTGTTCTCTCGGCCTTACAACCGTTTTCGCTCTTTTATTTGATTAAACGGCAAGGTATGCAAATCGTTTTAATTACTCGCCAAAGACAAGCCATTCTCAACGGAAAGTTCGAATTTGTTTAAGGGCAGATAGGAAAGGACCAGAAAAAAGTTATTTAATTAGGGTTTTATTATACTGATCGGCGTTAGGACTGGTTGGAGCTTAAGACCGTTCAAAGTCCACTTCCATGTTTTAGACACAGATTTTTACTGAAAGGTATTAGTTTCAATTGCAATTACTTTGATATACCCTTCATTCTTTATCATAACTAAGTAATCTGCAATCGATGGTTTTATATAAAGTGCCTAGGATAAAGAGCTTCGCCTAAGTTTTACCTATAGTAGCAATATGAATAATTAAATTAAGCGTAATAAATCATCGACGTGTACGTGAAGTTTTAGCCGTTCAACTATATGGAGAGAAAACATCAATAGGGTTTTAAGTGTCTTTAGCCTCAAATTAATTAAATATATTAAACATATTTTGTTAATTAAATATTTTTATTTTATTAATTTAATAATCTTGCAATTTTTTATTTACATATAAGAATTATAAATGATCTAAGATCTCATGTATCGTTAGAATACATTATAAGTATGAGGTGGGTACTCTAGTGTTTTTTCTAAACTTGTTATATTTTAGAGACTTTTTTTACCAATCAGGGTATATCTGGACTGGACCTACTATTTAACGTGGGCTCGAAACCACGGTCCTCGGCATTAAGCCGACTGGCCAGTAACCAGCTTAGAGACTATCTCAGAAGACATCCGGTCTCACCCAACCTAGTTATTGGCGCTACTGGGATGATTATTCCTTGTCGGATTTACTGCTGTTGGCTATAAAGATATTTACAATTACAATTACAACTTAAAGTACATCCATGCCCCAGTAGGATTCATACCCGCGACTATCGCAACAGTAAAATAACCGTCCAGTCGCCTTGAACACCGCGCCAACCAAGCCAACGGTACTCTAGTGAGCTCTAATACCTTTAATATACTTCTTTTCTTCACTCCTAGAATTCTATTGGTAGGTTCTATTATCTCCCCTAAAAAAGTTTTAATTCCAAGATCTAAAGAAAACAAAATCTGAAAAATACAACATACTCTGGCCATTTTAATTCTCTCAATCTGAGAGAATATGCGTGGATGGACTTTCATTTATAATTTCATTTTATAATAAAATAGTCCGCAAACAATAATTCAAATTGAAATTAGTTGCAGGAATAAAATACAAAATTTCAATTTGCTTTAAACCTAAGACATTTTTTTTATTTTAAGAAATTGAAGTGATAACTAGATTTGGTTCAGCGGTAGCAACCGCTCTCGTTACTCTTTAATTGCGTTAACAATACGCTATAGCGAAAGCTTTCACTTTTTATTACTCTCTAGATTCATTCATTTCGTTGTCACACACTCTACTCTTATTAGCCTTACTTTGCAATTTTTAGTAGCTCATCGCACATGTTTTGTACCTGTGTAAAATAATTCGTAACTGGTAATTCAGTAACATAAGAAGCATGGTTAGGTAGGTCAGAAGAATAAATTTGTAAATTATCAAACTCTTACAGCATGAAGAAGTAAAACTATAATATTTAATCTTTATATCTGCTAATTACACCTAATTTAGGAACTAACATGAAATTAGTTAAATACATTTTTTAACAAATCTCAATAAAATTATTTGGTTCTTCTATCACTATCACTATAAATCCTACGCCTACGCTAGCGGGAAGTATCTACTCCGCAACCATTATGCAGCAGAACTTCACAGAAATATGTGTAGAATTCGTTCACTTTGTCTGGATTTTAATATTATATTTTTAAGAAATTTTTATAGACTAAGATTAAGATAACATTTTTACAATTTTGTAAACGCTAAGAAATATCAAGCCCAATAAATAACGATTCTTAAACATTAAACATAAACAATTATTTATTAAATTATCCTTTAAATAATGCACCAGAGTAAATGCTATATTTAGATGAATATCAAATAAAATTATACTTAAATATAAAAAGGTAAAGGAAAATTTAAATCGCAATGTTTTGTCGTCCAAATTTTCAATCGAAATAAAACAACACATTTCAAATTCATGATATCAACTGAGTAACTTCAAAGACAACCTCTGATGTATTTACCAGTTTTACCATACCAGTTCACAGATATGTGATCATAATGCAAATAATATCCTAAGGCCTGTATGAATTAATCAGCAAGCTTCTTGGTATTGTTTTATCATCAAAACTCTTTCCGCGAATGTAAAGTGGAAGAATCGGACATAAAAAAAACACCCGCGGCTTTTCCAATAACAACGTCCCCTTTCACAAAAAAAGAATGCGATTGTGGGAGGCAATCTGTTTTTCTTTCTCTCGTTGATTTTTACTGTATTCGGTTATTTGAAATATATATTCGAAAACAAACATAAAATAAGTAATTCAAATACCAATAAAGGCATCGAGAGATTATTATAAAAAATTCAGTATAATGTATATCTATTGTTTACTATAATTCTTTATATTTTTACTTTAGATTGTTATGTTGGATCCATATTTGTAGTTTAAAAAACAACCACAACAGAAATTTGATCACCATAATCACGTCATGAACTAATTCAAGTATATATCACAAAAATTTGAAAATTAAAATCATTTTTCACGTAATATCATTACCTTTTTATTCAATACTATTAATATTTTTATTCAATGAGTTAATGGAAAATCTATACGAGGGCGGTCCGACAAACCTAGTCTCATCGCCCGGTGACGCCACTAACGCAAGAGATTTACTATCGTGTATTATTTTTTCGTAGACAGCTACAGTCGAAAATTTCATCCGGAACAGACTCTTAGTTTTGTTTTGACTGCGTGTAGAAACGGGTGTGTCAGCGGATTTTAGAATAATGGGAAAAGGGCAATATTGGTCGCTGATTCTTGTTTTTGGAAGAGAAATCTCGCATCGCAATCAAAGAGCGCTTAGACGATGTGTTCGGTGACTCTTCTCCTTCGATGGCAACCGTGAAAAATTGGTTAGGTTTGGTTATCCTGCATGAAATGTTAGGCATGATAAAGATGTCGGTACATGGGTTCCGCATTTGTTCACTCGGAACAACAAGCGCAACCGTGTGACAACTTCCAGAGCAGTTTTTGTCGCTGTTCAAGCGTAAAAGCAAATGAAGCAAATAAAACAGCTTCATTTGAGTACCTGAGCAATTTAAAATATATTTCAAATATAGTAGGGATCGGTAATTATTACCATAGATATTTCCAATCTTAGGTAATATTGAAATATGACGGTACTGACAGTTAAAATACTGGCAGATAAATGTAGAGGTAATTAATTATGCTGGCGGATCATAATACTGATAAATAATAGTATGGATAGATAAATATATCGACAAATACTCATAATGGATGGTATTGATAATCAATAAATATACGATGACAATGGTAGTCAATAATAACGATGGAATAACCTGGATGGTTAACAACAATCTAAGTACATAGTAGTCATTAACCTTGACGGGCAATCATTATAAAATCAACTAGACTATGAGCGATGGTACACCTATGGATGTGCACATGGTACGAAGGGAAAGTAACGCACGACGTACCAGCTCATACTCTAATAATAACAATAATAGACGTGCAATGATATCAAGGGAAACACAAGTACTATTAACCCTAATGGCAGGGGTTAATACAACTCGAAAGCTGAAATTTTCAATATATAAATAAGTATATAAATACCGGTAGATATATAAATAAATAAGTAATTCTGTCGGAATTGTGCACTCATTTCTCCTAACTCCGACTATGATGAACGTGCAATGCGTACAAGAAAAAATTCAGAGGCAAACATGCTAGATACGGTGTCATCAAAAGCAGGCAGGAAGCACATTTAGTGGCGTTCATGTATGTTTCTGATTGTCAATAAACCATAATCACAACATCTAGCCAATAAACAACATATATCGACAAACAACATATAGCTTATAAACAACAAATAATCTATAAGCAGCATATAATCGATAATAGCTATAATTGATAGCAATTATAAACTGTGCTAGGATGAAGTATGACATATGCAGATGGTACGAAAGGATGGTAATGCACGACGTACCAGCTTATATCCTAACACTAACAATAATGGATTGCCTGGCGATCCAAGAAATGGAACTCATTTCTATCGGACCAAAGGCTAGATGGCCCCGCAATTTTCTGGCGACTCCTTAAAAGCCTCGTGGAGAAGGCGCAAAACATCATACCCCCCTAAAGTCAGCGGAGACAGGAACTTTCGCAGTCACCGACCACGAAAAGGCCGAGCTCCCCACTAAAACCTATGAGGCCCAAATGGAACGCCTCCCTCCTGCTACAAATATAAACGCTGCTGAGAACGAGGAAATCGTTATGAATACCAACTCCGTTCGTTCTTAAGTGCCTCCGAGTTATCTTTTAAACCATCTAGTCATTCCTAAAATACTCACACAAATGATCAGCAACACTCGGAACAAGAAGGCTCCGGGTTTCGATAATATTTCGATAGCCCAACTCAAAAATATTCCCTACAAGCAGCTCGCTGAACTAAGTAATATTATCAACGCCATTCTGAGGCTGCAACACTTTCCATCCACATGGAAACATGTATTCATCGCAGTTATCCCCAAAAAATGAGCTAACTTATTACCTTCTGACTACAGACCTACTCAGCTCCATTTCCAAACTTGCTGAAGGAGCAATTCTTTATGCTCTTAATGATTTTACAAAAACAAACAATATCATTCCAGATGAGCAATTCGAGTTCCGCTCCAAACACTCAGGCGTTCATCAGGCTCATCGGCTGGCCGCAAAAATCAACTCTGTGCTTTTAGCCGACGTAAAAGACTTGGAGTGGTCTTCTTGGACCTAAGCAAAGCCTTTGACAAGGTTTGGCACGAAGGCTTAGTGGCGAAATGCATCCGATTAGGTCTACCTGATGACCTAACAGCTCAAATTATTTCTGTCAGGACGATCGTTCCAGGTGAAGATTAAAGTTATCCTATCTAGCCGGAAAACCATCTACGCAGGAGTTCCACAAGGATCTTCCCTGGCACCAGCTCTATTTAATATTTTTCTTTCAGATATCCCTAGGAGACCACAAATTGAGGCAGCTTTTTACGCAGACGACACTGCTTACTTTGCTTCTTCAAAAGTAGCACCGCACATCCGAAGCAGACTCCAAAAACAACTCGATGAGACGGTCCAGTGGTTACATTTCTGGAGGTTGCAGGTCAACCCACAGAAAACCCAGGCCATCTTCTTCCACAAGAAGCGTTTTGCACCGAGCATTTCGCGTCTTGAACGCCGAAGTCCCATGGTCAGAAGAAGCCACCTATCTCGGTTTTGTCTTCGATCGCAAATTTAAGTGGAATTCCCACATTCAAAAGTCTCTCCATAAAGGTCAAGATGTTGTTAATTTGCTGTTCCCACTTATCAACCGGGCCAGCAGGCTTCCTCTCCCTCTAAAATATCTCCTGTACAAGATGTTCGATCAGTCATTCTATGCGGCTCCAGTGTCTATCTAAAATACGTCTCACCTAGCCAGGTGGAACTTAACACCCTCTTTACTAACAGTAAAAAGTATCAGTTAGGCTCACTGAATCAGCTGATAGGGTGGGGTTTAGTGGGTAGCCCAGAGGCAGTCTCCACATAACCAGTCCAACTCGCTTATTCCTGCTGGTCTTCCCGACCAGGTATCCGTAAGAGGATTTCCCTTCCTGGTTCCAGGCCAAAAAAAATAACAATAATGGACATGCAATGAGATCAAGGTAGGCAACGCGGGAGATCCTGCCACTAAGATTGATAGGCCTCGCTAGGATTAACCTAAAAACTCAAATAATTAAATAAGCAATACTCTATTGCTAAGTATATATTCTTTCGCTTTTATTAAATTCATTCTTGTTCTTGATAAGAGATATTTTTTATCAATTCTGACGAAGAATTCTTTATAAATTCTGATAAGAGCAATTTTCAATAAAATCCATGCTTGGACTTTTACGTAGATTTTGATTTGATGGAAAAAAGGCGCTCCACTTCCATTAACACTAAAAGGATAGATTAATGTTATAAAAATTGTATATTTACTTGCTTTAAGGACCATTAAAAATGCAGCTTAGATACAGCAATAGTTGTATATAGTTGTATATATAAATAACTAAATATTGCTTTTTTTTTATTTATTTTTTTTGTCAACATTATTTTCCATTTGGTTCAGACTGTCTTTATTTTGTTATTTTAAAATGCTTAAAAATGAAAACTTTTCCACTTTACATGCTGTATTTGATAAAAGAGAAGGTCACTTCAAACAAACAACAAAGCAATTCGTGAAATTCTATGAATAAAAATTGCAGTAACGTGTACGTAGCAAAACCCGAGACTGTACTACTGTAATGTACGGGATTTCCTGAATTATTTTATGTTATCAGACGATGAGCCTTCTCCGTTAACTAAAACGATCCACCAGTTGTTTAATTTAAAAATATTCTTCCACATCCTAGTTATAGGAAGGCAATTATGTCACATATTATTGACATAATATAAAGCAATTACACACGATCGTAGGTGGTAAAATATTATTCATTACATTACTTGGTCGATTCCTAGACCTCCGAGCAATTAAAGTAATATTTTCCGTGTCAAAGGGAAAGCCAAACCTAACATTTATATTACCGAGGTAAATTCCTAATTAAGCTGCCATTCCAAGCGTCACCCTGCGCACACTCTTTCTCTCTCTCTCTCTCCCTTTTCGCCAGTTAACCGACCTGTCCCCTGCGCCCCCCGACCGAAGTACGAAACCATAGAATGGAAATATCGCTTAACAAACAGAAAAACTCACTTTTTATTTGTACGCTCTTTGCCAGTGTAACCATCGCAAATGATTGCGCAAACAAAAGAGGGTTTAATTTATTACGGGCTTATAAGCATAACAAAAAAAAGCGGCCCTTTTTAGAGATGGCTCACTCTTTGGCACGACAGCCTGAAAACGAATAAGATTACTTTACGGACTTGTGAAAATGGAAAAAATCTTGAATTCACTTAAATTTTATTCGATTTTAAATTTAAACAGAGATACTTTTAATCTACCAATTAAGTTACATTTAATTATTATTAATAACTATATTATTATTAACTATATATTATTATTAACATGATATAAAATATTATTTCATTATTTAAATCACTTTATCACTTCTTGTTATTTGCAATATTTTCTTGTTATTTAGTGACTGGTTCAGTTTGATGGAAGAAATTCATTGTAAATAGGACCACGACATTTCCGTCATAATTCTGTGCCTAAATATTATTATTTGGAATAACATTAGCTTCATCGATCAAAATTACATATACATGATATTAATACATATATATGAGTAATTTTCAATCTATCAACAAAGCTGTGAACAAATCTTAGTTATTACGTATTCTAGATTAGCACAACGAGTTTCTATATAAACGCAAATAATGGATTAGCTAAGAATATTGTGCACTTACTATTGATATATGGCATTGAGACAACATTGAGAGACATATTGGTATGCATTTCATTATAGTATCAGCAATATCTATAGGTAAAAAGCGAACTATCAAATCAAACTGTTAAACAATGTAAACTAACTATTACATTCGATGGTTTTCCCATTTATCTACAAAAAATAACAGATTTCCATTTAATATTATTTTGATTTATTCACTATATACAGACACTAATCATGTAATGCTTAAAATTGCATTTTCAAAAATCATTACTTTTAATATCTGATTTGAAAAGATCTGCTGCCAATGACCGTAAAGAAGTTTTAGAAACATATACAGCCTATCCAAAGCAGGATATAAAAGTAGCAAGTTTAATGTCATGAAAATGGCTATCACAAGAATTGAAAATTGAACTGTTTCAACATCGCGATTTAATTGCTTGCTTAAAAATAAAGGTTTTCGGTGGTATACATTGACTACGGTGATGAAAAATGGACCCACTACGATAATCTCAAGCACAAAAGGCCTATATTAGTTCACTAGTCCATAAGTCCAGTGAGTCTGGAAATTGTTTAGATCCATACAGAAATTGGATCTCTACCAAACCAATATAGTACTTTCGAAACAGTATCTCTAGAATAATGGGAAAAAGTTGCATAAGATAAATTTTCTCGATAAATGCATTTATAAAGTGAAAAATATCACCAGAATCGATCAGAATAGATGTAAAACTTAATATTTAACCAATCCTAATAACAGCAATGCGCGGTTTACAAACAACTGGAAAAAAATACAAAAAACACACTATGTATAAACTAAAGATATCTCTAAATTTACACCTAACAACTTGAATTTTAATTTACATATTTACTGTATAAAATTATATCAAGTAAAATAAAGTTTTTTTTAGAGCGAGATGTATTTTTTATGATTTTGAGAAACGGATTCAAATTTTTGTAACCTCTTCCCAATATGAAAGTTATTTTTCGTATTGTTTTTCCCTTTGGTTTTAAAAATTGAACCCGAATATGAAATTTTATTTTCTCTCGTACCGTTATAAATCACCCCTTTTACAAGAAAGGGGGCCAAGTAATTTTAAAGTAAAATCTGAAGCGATTTGTCCAAATATTTTTCATGTTCTCCGCCACTTTATTCTTCCGATTAAATTACCTATTTGGTAAATAATTCAAAAGCCGTGGATACACTGGGAGGATAAAAAGGGATGTTGCGGATGAAATAATTTTACATTTTTTATATACTATATATGTAGTGCGTTCGATATGGATGAATTTTTATCTGAGGTTGCCAAATCGTAAAAGTTAAATGCAAATTTAAGCTTAATATTTAAGCAACTTTGCAACTACAGTCCTCGTTCTGGATTTCTCGGCGAACGGAGAATATAAAGCAATTCATTAAGATTAGATTGTTTTACATTTTATGTACACCATACAATAAATAGAGGCAGCGTTCAGGAACATACATTATCTGAAACCACTGTTGAATTTTAAATGGCTTAAGAACAAGCCTCTAGGTTCGAAATATATAGAGAAATATACTTGGAACGATTCCAGAATGAAACACATTAAATTCAATATAATCTCGCTGAAAGTCAATTTTAAGGATCTTATAATTTTTTATGAATGCTATATAAAATCCAATAAATCAATGAAACTAGTAAACGGTTGCAGTACAAATATCGAACACATTTGAAGAAGTTAAAAATCAAATAAAGATAAATCTGGAAAATTGGGTGGATTTTGTAGCAACGTATCCTTTAATTCACTGATTTCCGGGATAGTTTATTGAATTGGGTGGAAAAGTGTGCTGTCTTGATAAAAAACAAATATTTCCTTCTTTCGTTACAAATTTTGTCATCTTGCTAGCTCAAAAATTACAATTATAACATAATTGTTTTACCAGCCTGAAGATAATCCACTAACAATATTTTTTTTATACCAAAAAGAACTTTGAATACTGTCTGCTCTCTTATCCAAGTTATCTTTTACCAAAGACAACTGTTGGGAGATAATCTATCATAAAATCAAGATGAATTATCATCAAACTGTAATATACTACAGTCAAACATGCCAATAATATAAATTAAGTCGTATTATATTCTTAAAACTACAATTTCTGACTATCAAAAAACTTTCGACAACTTAAAATATCTAATCTTATAATCTTAAAGTTATATCTTTCTCTAGTTAAACTCAAACAAGTGCATCGACGGAATATTTGAAGATCGAATTGAAGAAGGCATGCAGAAGAAGGATGAATTGAATTGAAAACAATTTCGAAAATTGGATTGGTGGTAATATATTTGCGAACTCTTACTTCGAACTACGCACAGTCAAAGTCTTACTATTTTTTGATCATAGTAATACTATTGATGATTAGTTGAAGAATAATAATTCCGGTTCTTTCATTTTATTCAAATATAATTTATTTATATAAATTTACATTATTAATCAAAGATGTGTTCCTTTTAATCCACTAACCTATAAATCAACAATGTTCAGGTGTCTCTGAAAAGCGTATAAAACTTCAACACTGAAATGCTATCCAATATATTTAATGAGCCCTCTATTTTAATTTTTGACTCTAATTCACGCTACAAATTATTTTTAATTGAAATATACTACTTAAAAAGATTTATTGCAATAAAGTTAATTTTATGAATGATATTCTTATAGCTATTTTTGTAGATAATACAAATTCTTTTTTTGGCAAATAGGATTCGGAAGAAGGGAAACGTGGTCCTTTTCAACGCCTTAGTCGTTTAGAAGTAGTGATGTTTCGGAAGGGATACTAGACGATGCGAACATATAAAAAAGAATGATAATAGGTTAATAAATTGCGTTGGGAACGCGAACAGGATTTCTCATCATCATTTAATCTAATGATGTGCCTTTTAACTAAATGTTTTGATACATTAAACGCGAATATACATATTGGGCTTAGTGTTCAAATTATACAACTATACATTTCATTACAGGTATTATTAAACTAATTAAGTTCAAATATATTAAAAATTACAACTGTTTCATATTTAGTTTTATCAAAATATTGTGAACAAAGTTCAAACCGCTAAACCGCTATACACAACTATATCTCGCAAATTAACACATTCAAAGCGAAACTACGTCTAACTGCAATAGATGGATATTATAATTCAAATCAAAATATAAGTTGAGGTGATATCCATCCCATTACATGTTTTGATATATACTAGGCCTATTTCATACAAATGCATTATTTTTAATATATTTTAACATTTACAATTTTGAAATCATACAATGATATTTAATATTCGTTACAACATTTCATCACCAATGCAATGTTAATATTTTTATTGGAATGAATCTTAACCTCTATAGTGTATTCAGTCATTTTTATTGTTGTTGTGTTATTTTAAGTCTTGGTGGACAGTATATAGTGCCAATATTTATTTCAGTCCCGTTTTTTTCGATACTAATTATCGTAGCTTGTATTTCTTCAGTTTTAATCTCTTCTTGTTCGAAATGTATATTTTGTTTAATTATTAAAGCTGTTCCGCGTCGAGTCCGTTCACTGGGGTGTAGTGTCCAGTAAGCATCATAACCCCGTATTTTAATGTAGTTCTTTTTTAGAAAAATGTGTTCCCAATATGACAGCTATATCTTTGTTATTTGTTTTTAAGAATAATTCTATTTCCCGGACTCTTTGATTTAGTTCGTTTGCGTTCCAAGTTATAATTCTTAAAAACGAATTACTCATTTTTGTTTCTCTTTAACTTGTTTTGGGTAGTTTTCTCCAATCCGGATTTCTCCAATTTCTCTACCCTGTCTGCTAACAGACTGAATTTCTGTATCTTTTCAGTCTGGAATTCTTTAAGCAATTTCATCATGTCGACGATAGTTGGCTCGTTTCAGAGTTTTTGGCTTTGTCAATTTGTCTTAAGCGTTGTTCTGCTGTAATTTTCTTTGGCTGGAGTTCTTTTATTTTATTTTTTTTTTGATATACTGCACATACTTTATAATTGGCAGGGTGACCTTTTTCATTGCACAACACGCATGTCGCTACACTATTGCTTTGTTTTCTGCACTGAGTTGTGTGATGTTTACCGGCACATTTCACTCATCTTGATTCCCTACTGCAAACATTTTTAGTGTGTCCAAGATTTTGACAGTTTGTGCATTGTGGTATATTATTATTTTTATTCAGAGGTTCCATTTTTATCCTACAGTATAGTAAATAATTTATGTCATATATATTTTTATTATTTTCGTTTGGTGTCATGTCTACGTAGAACAACGGAAAAGTTTTAATTTGTTTTTCACCATTTCATTTCAATCGCCACATTAGTTTTTCGCTAAAGGCGTGACGGTCACTACTACGTGCCCGCAAGCCCGTAATTCCGATTTAATATCGTCTTGATTTGTTGTGGACGATAATCCTCTAATGACTACTCTATACCACTTATCACTTTTTAACTGATAAGTCTGGTATTCGAGTTTATTGAATGAACTGTTTTTCTTCATCTCAATGAGATACATTTTTACATTCCTGTAATCCGTTTCATTACTAAGGGTTACGTTAATATCATCGTTAGATAAAGCTTTAAACTGTACGCGGTCAGAGGCTACTCCCTTTATTTGTGATCTAAATAAATTAAAATTGCCAACATTGCACAAAATAAAAAAACATTAAAAATCACTATCTAACAATTAGTGTTTAACAAATACTCATTAGACTAATAATATAATTTATATATTTACATATATATATATATATATATATATATATATATATATATATATATATATATATATTAAAGTCTCTTTTACCAACTATTGGTTTATCTAGACTGGGCCTAAAGTTTAACGTGGGCTCCGAACCACGGTCCTCAGCATTAAGCCTACCGAGTGGCGAGTGACCAACTTTAGAAATCATCCCAGAAGACATCCGGTCTTACCCAGCCTGGTTACTGGCGTGACTGGGATCATTTTCCTTGTCGGATTTTACACCCTTGCCTAAAACATTTACAAAATTTAAACGAGCACAAACATAAATTTACGATCATGCTCGCAGCAGGATCGAACCCGCAGCTATCGCTACAGTAGGAAGACCATCCCATCGCCTTTACCACTGTGCCACCAAGCCGGCCAATAATAATATAATTTAAAGTTTTATTTAAATTATATTTTTTTTATTCTACTGGAATAATTGAAGACTAAAATAAAATAATAAACTTAAATAACAAAAAATAACTTAATTATAATTTATAACATATCAGAAACATATCATCTTCTGTAAACATTAATTTAAAATTTTTCACATTTCATATATTTATATGTAATGTACCATTGTAACATGTAATTTGGTTTATGAAAACTTATTTCCTAATTGTATATCATTTTATCAATATCATTTTATATACACACATTTAGATTTTGCAATGCAGATATTTCAAGTTTTGTCCTTTAAAGTTCTATTGACTCTCTTCATCGACAAAAAACAAGCAACGCTTAGTTATTATTTTTCTTTTAACACTAACCTGTTCAGCACGGTCTACACAATTGATTGTTTTAACCATGTCACTATCACTATTTTCTGGTTTAAAATTACAATAAACATTTTACTTCAATTAAAATATCACAAATTACTTCCTTAAAAAGAAACAATTCAACTAATCTCTTAACCTCTTTAGTGTTCAGGCATGAAATGAACATGCTTACAGCTCATTACTTAAATTTATATATATATTATATTCGTACTTATCTCCAATTCTATTCGAAGACTTTATGTAAAAAGAACTTCTTGATTATGTCAAAAATGCTTGTAGTTTGTAAAAACCTATAGATACATTTGTCGGTATGTTTTAATATAATAGCGTTCTAACAATCAATGATTTCTTAGTAAAAGCTACAAAATTATATTGCATAGAATTAAAATTAATAGACACTACAAAATATATTAAAATATTAAGCAAAATACAAATAAATTAATGTCACCAAAGATCTCTGATTAAATTTCATCCGATCCAAATCTGAATTGGTTTGGTTGGTTTCACAGGATTTTAAAATAAAATATATCTGTCAATTTAAAACTTTTGTACTTCCGGCTCTTTAGTGTTTCTGAAGACGATATAAACATGGTCCCAAGATCACCCATTTAAGAGTGCTTTCTAAATATTATTGGTCCATTGTGGGGACCACGTCCAGATTAAAATTGTAATAAAATATTAGCTTGGACTAGCTGAGCACAAAAACACCTGTCCCTGAACTGATAACAGCTGCTGACAATTAATGGAAATCGGATTGAATATCAAACCTAACAACATATTTTGTTCCGAACTTATACACATACTTGTAAAAAAATATTTCAATTATTTAAATGTTGTTAAGTTTGTTATCCTTTAAAATCGAAAAATATTAAGGTATTAAAATTCAAATATTAACGAAATTTTTAATAAATAACTATTATAAAAATTGGCTGATATTACAAGACATTACATCTTAATATTATAACGTAATAAGGGTTAGTCTGTTTAACTTGTCTTGTTTGTTGCCGTGTTTCTTGCTTTAGACAGCCAAAGATGTAAATTTGAACAGCGGTTATTTAAATAGCTTCGTAATACTGAATCGATTTTCAAGCTAACGTCATATCGTACTTGTACGTTTTGAATATTCTAAAGAATCATTTTCTGTACACACACCATAAGGAAATTGAACATTGAGACTATTAAATATTAATACTAGATTAGCGTTTTACTCTTATAGAATTTATAAAAAAACAGACATGTTTCTTTTTTAATTTATTATATTTTTTTTTACAATTAGGTCTAAGTTAAACAGGAGAAGAGCTTATGTGTCTATATTTGAGGATTTCTAACTTAACATGAATTTTTCGCCAAAATTGAGGTCTTAACGGACTTTCGTTTAAAAATCCAATAACTTTTATTATTAATTAATACCAAAACGCCATGTATAGTTTATCATGGGGAGGAAGTTGAGAAGCAGTATCTAAATTAGTGTTTTAAGTTTTTTTTTCCACTGACGTACTTAAAGTACATCTTGTTAAAAATAGTTCTTATTGGGTATGGACATCCTAGCTTTTACCAATAATGAAAACAGATTCTTTCAGTAAGAAAATAATTAAGCTCAAAACGTATTAAATTGCTAAAAAGACGCCAATATAATCTCCCCCCTAATTCAGAAAACGCTTCTTATTTTAGATTTGGATTACTACGAACAGTATGCATTCATATTTATAGAGCAGATAACGATTATTATCATTGCCTATTTTTGAAATATAATTTAATTGTTCTAATAATATTGCAAAATTAGATCCAGGTAATATATTATTGTGAATTTCTCTTCACTTCTAAACTTTTTCTCTCTAATTAATATCAGTTATATTCGTTTTAATTTTACTAATTAATCTGCCTTTATGTTAGAATGTTTGTACTGTTAAACTAACATTATTTTAATAATAATGTATTAGGTATATTAATAATGTATCTATAGAGATATACTGTACGTATATAAAAAATATAAAATTTTCTACAAAGAAAAAGAAAAAAAAAAGAACCTTCTCCAATAAGTTTTGCTTTTCCACTGATTTTCAGATGACAGGTGGCGTTGTCCCTATTTACACTTGAAAAATTATTTGTAAGAACGTAAATTTATGTAACTAGGCTTTGCATAAATATATTTAAATAAAATTATTTAAATATTTATTGACATAGTATTATTTACAGTCATAAATGTATATGTGAGATATTTTTTTAATAAACCAATAACATTTTTTTATTATTTCATTTTATGTAGCACAATTTCAGAACAATTGCAATTTATGTTCAACATTTTCTTTTTATTATTTACTTGCTAAACACAATCACAGTTGAAATTATTAAAATATATGTTTAATTCCTATAACAGCAGATGTATTTGTATAAATATTAGATTTTAGTACAATAACACTTTATTAAAACTCATGTTCTCGTGAGAGAAGGAACTTGCATATTAACTTATATTAAACATACATATAAATAATCACTTCTCATTATTTGCTTTACTATGGTGTCCCAACAAATTGTATTTCAATCCCGTCAAGTAATACTTCTTTTAGTATCGCTACTTACCTTAATTATGGCTGTTTAAGTTCAATAACAATTTTCTTTTAGTTAAATTTCTTGCTGTGCATGTTAGTGCTTTAATTTGGGTATTGTAACTGACATGACAATGATATATAAAACTAAAATAATAAGTTATAAAAACATAAATTGAAAATTTATTTTCATTACTTTATTTTTACGAATTTTTACTGAAAAAATCATAATTATCCAAATTAATCTACTTTATTTTATTAATATGTTTAATCTATTTTATTTTATTTCTAATGTAAACACTATGAATTAAGTTGAACGGATTTTTACAATTTATTTTTTAATTCAGAATCCAAATGTACACGTATATATTTATAAAATTACATGGGCCTAATTTATGTTAAATAAGGTGGATGTAGTAATAATGCGTACTTTAATTCACTTTTTTCGATTTTTGTAAGGTTAAATTATGTGAAAAGCACTATTAACATAAACTGTAGTTTAAACACAATTTTTGCCTTTTATGGAACAAAATTTAATGGCCAACCCATTATAGTGGAGGAGTATAAACATAAACGACCCTATAAGAATTTTAAAGATAGACGAAAAACCGTACTGGCCGTTCTTTACTAAACTAAGCTAAAGCATATTAAGATTTCGCGTCTTGCCTTTTTATCAGCTAAATCGAATGCATCTTCGAAACAAACCATAACAGAAAAGCATCTTTAACACATTCGAGTCGGAAATTTTTAAAATAATCTAAAGAAAGCCTTTCAGCAACAACTTTAAAGTTTTATGTTTATCCCTCTTAAAGAGAGAGAAAAAGAGAGGGAGAGAGGCGCTGAGAGAAAGGGAACGACGGTTTATACATTAGAAAGGTAAACCTCGTAATCTAGGATGTTCCTGGAGTTGCAGCAGCAGGGCGAGGAACGTTTAGAGCTTAGAGAAAGCAAACCGAAAAAAAAAACAGTTTTCTGGCGAAAAACTTTTGTAATTAATTGTTACAAACTGAGAAGATTTCTTTTATGAAGTGATCTAAGAAAGTTGCCGTGAATAAGGATTTAATATCTCCCTCGGGCCTAACTTCGACTGACCTGTTAAAAGATTTTTTGTTGAGAAAGTGAGAAGTGTCTGTATCGTAATCCATTGTTCTTAAACCTCTATTATGAAGCTGTAAAGCTTGTAAATCTAGCTTAAACATTTAATTCTAAAACCAGGTAAAGTGTTATGAAGAAATATTAGGCACTTGCATGAATTCTGATAATTTTTTTCACTTTGAAAAGGCATTTGAACCAAATTTAATACAATATCTTTTATACTATCTTTTTGACTACATATCAATGCTGTATCCACAGAGCCATCTTGTGTTTTCACATTTTTTCACCATTTCAAAACGTAGACCTCCTATATCTAGATCTAGTGAGTACGCTGGGTAAGATGGAAATAACAATTTAAGCTGCAACAGTGCATGTTTCACAACTTTGTAATTCTGTTGCCACAGAGAAATAGAGATTTGACTTTATAGGAAACTTTGGAGAAATGTTTTGCGACGTGCAACATTTAAATGTCGCTACTTTTAACTTATTACTTGCTTTACTCGCTATGCTAAGAGCCGCGACGGGATCTGATTGGTTCATTTCGTTGCTATAGTGCGCTTATTGTTTATTGCTTTCGGACAACATTTTCAGTGTGTCTGACATACAGCGTGTTTAGATTTTTATAACGTTTATTAAATTATCAGTTCAGTAGTATATATAAGTTGGTAGTACAATAAGTAGAGTAAATTCTCGATCCAGAAAGTGTTGTGTACCCGGATCTAAAGATAGTAAATAAATGCAGAATTGTTTTCCTTGAAAGATATATTTGGCTGTCTTTAAAAAATGATTGCTAATGTTAAAAATCTCAAACAGATTGGATTGAGTATAAAAGAAATTTATGATCATTACAGCTTGTTTTGTTGTTGTATGTTGGAGTAATTTTAATAATCGTATAAAATATGAAATATTTAATTTTTAATTTTAGAAATTAATAGCCTTCCGAAACAAGCTATACACACAGCGATATAATTTTATTCTTGGATCAATTATTTGATGGTTGCAACTCCACTAAAATAATATATACAGAATGCAAACTTTTTAAGAGAGGATTAACCGAAGTTGAATACACTAGGAATTTTGGTGCAAAGCGATTCAGGACTTAAATAGTGCTTCTATTTTATTGCCCAAGTAAGTGCAAATTAACCAAGATAGTTAGGCATTTTTTTTAATCTATCATCATAAGTTTTTTTTTTCATATCATTGGCCTATAGTATAATATGAAGAGGATGAATATGAGGGCCTCTTACATAATTTACATTCCATACTAACTAGGGATATATGCCACGAATTGAGAAATTGCAACTTGACTGATTTTCCTATATGAACACAGGAGATGTTATTTAATATATTTTTTTCAGAATTTAAATTAATTTTTATTTTAATTTTATTGGCCAATTAAACGTGACTTCAAGGCTGTCACATGCCAAACTTTGTTAAAGAGCCAATCAAATGTTTTCACAGCAAAATGTTTTTCGTCCTGATCCCTATAATGGAAATTTAAATTGACCAATTAAATTACGTGAATGGGCGATTGAAGCTCCATCTGGATGATGGGCAAAGCAAAATTTTTCTCTAGAGGCCCCTATTGAGTTTTCTCTCTATTACTCTATGTTCTGTTACTCGCTGTTTCTGATCCTTTTTTTCAACAATACATATGTCAATTTGTTTATGTGACATCGATAAACGTCTGTAGTAACAGTTTCAATCGATTGTCAGTATACATTTTTACTGGTATTTGATAGACTTTGTCGATAGTTTTATCCACATCGAGCAATAGTAATAAATGTAGAAAATGTAATTTTCAGCGTTCCTTAATTAGCGTCTTTATGAACGGAACAACCCAATAATATTGAAATGTAAAACCGTTATTTAGTATATAAAAATTCCAAAAGCATTGAATATAGCAGGATAAGTTACAATTTATAACGTTGATACTTCGCATTTTTAACATTCAAACACACTCCGCAGACATTCTCCTGTCCGAACATTGACTTTTCCTTTCGATTGAATAATGTATTTTAACAATAAAACAAATAATATAAGATTATCTAATAACAAATTATGTTGTCAATGGTTATAATTACAAACTCTACTTGAATTAGAAATAATATACGTGCACATGATTAACTCGGCGTTGTTCTCACACTTTAATTTTTCTGTATGCTGTGTCATAAAATTGAAACACACACCGTCACCTACCGATCCAATTGTGAATATAAATCATCCCAGGTCCACTGAAACACATAATAAAAATTGCATCAAAATCGATCCAACGGTTTAGGATGATAGTTTCAGTTACATACACACGTGTAAAAAAATTATATAGATATATAGATAACAACTATAGATATTACAGTACAGATATAGCAATCTACATCTCCAACTAGCAATGAAACTGCATTCGTAAATGTCAAAACTATCTAAACTTATCGGTAGTTCGGGCCAATGGATCGTAGCGAAAGTTACAAAATCAATTTTCCATCAAATATGCATTAATTCGATACATTAATCTATATGATGCACCAAGCGTTCCAAAGTTTCCAACGGATCCCAAGTTACGTCTTAGACATCAACCAAATATTGCGGAAACCTCTGAGTTGAATATAATCCTGATTTTGACGGGCGATTTAATTAATTAATGTTAGACAATTACATTTTCTGGAAAAAACGGATAAAAAAACATATGGTTTTGACGTTTCCAACTTTTAACTTATATACGATTTTTATGTTCATTATATTAGATATACAATTTTTATGTAAAACAAATACACAAACTGTTTATTTTCTAATTTTTAAATCTCCAATACTAATGCCGAAAGATAATTATCTGCGTTGGTATTTAGCTAGGTAAGTAACACGATTATTATTGCATATCCCTAAAAATTAGTCAACTTTAATCGTGTTCAGATTTTACTGCACATTTTCATTACTTTTTCACAATTATACTGAATAAGAATTTATGTTCATAGCATACATAATTTTTAAAATAAAAATGATCAAATTATGGTCAATTAATTTCATTAGTTTATTTACATTTCGTTATTAAATACTATTTATTGAACATTAGTTTATAACCAATCAATCTAATTACCTCTAATGTTGAATAATTATTTACCAAACCCAAAATACTTTTATAAAACTGAATGTGAAGTTGGTGAAATAATTTTAGGAAATTCATAGCGATGTATCTATCCCGTACTCATGTGTCTATTGTTGCAAGTCCAACAAAACAATGGTAGTAAATAAATTAGTAAATTTAAAAAAATACTAAACATATCCAGTGCTTATATATATGTTTAATTTTGAAAAAAGTTTATAAATAAATTACTACTTCTTCAAATTTTGAACATAAATAATTTCATTCGAAGCTACATATATGGTTTTTGCCTGGAAATTCTCACCGGTATATAATATCAGTATACAGTAGGTAATCAACAAATAAAGTGATGTGTCGTCCAACTGCAAATAACACAATGAATCGATTAAAAAGCCCAAAAATTATTTTGGCGAAGAATTTCGGACGGAAGAAAATGACTTTTGCATGACGTAGACTTCTTGATAAAACACTGATATATCTATAAAATCGATAAAGATATTGTATATCTGTATTTTCCCCAATAGCCAAAATGTATCAAAACTAATATTTTTTAACAACTTGATTCGATTGACCAAGGATTTTTTTGATCCTTTGAGCTTATAACTATAACTTTTATATAGCTATAGCTTCCATCAGTATACATTGACGCAAGTTATTCTGATCTAATGGTTGATTGCTGTAATTTTTTATTAGTATATTTAATTAAATCAATCTCAACCTAGGTATAAAAATATAAACATTTTTATGAAACCGTTAATCCAATTTCATTATATAAGTACCATATCATCTCAACTATTCTAACAATCTGAAACGGGAATTCGGAAGACTTTCAATAAAAATCCTTTTTTACCCATAGTCTAGTAATTTTTCTTTATTAATTACATCTTACCTTAGATATGCTTAGTACAATCTTATTTTACAATTAATTTATTAATACTGTTCTGTTGTACTTGCATTAATACACAAGCCAGGCTAGTACGGGATTAATACGTCAATGTGTATTTCCCAAATTAAAATAAAACTAATCTACTGAAACTACTTAAGCTAAAATTAAAAATACACTTATAAACTAAACAATTTCGTGTGGTTTGATTCGCCTCAATCTTTTGATTTCTTGTGTGTTGTCCGGAAGCTGTATTGCTTCCGCTTTCTGTGATTTAGCAACCTTATTTCATGTTGCAAGGCAAAATATAAGCACTCGTAATTAATCGTAGAACTTTGTTTAGTGCGTTGGAATACTAGTTGATTTGATGTCTTAGTGCAATCCCATATTTGCACTGCAATAGTATGAGCTATAGGAGAGGATTCGTTGTATAATGTAAAATGATTTTTACATTTGTATTCTGTATTTTATCATACATTTTTACACTCAGATGATAACAAAAGCTTAAAATATTTATTAAAGTTTATTATCTTATCAATTTGGACATCATACAGAAGAAATCTTTGACATCAAAATATCCATATAACTTAATTAATGTCGATGATTTGTTAAAAGAGCTGTTGTTATTGTTTGTTGAATTGAGACTTTTTTATGAATAGGCTTGATAGGCTGTCTAAGCTACAATTTTTTGTTAATTATTAAAACCAGAGTATTGTCGAATCAGCTGTTATCCTGCAAAGATTAATGTAAGTTTTAAAACAGTACCACAAATAAGACATATCTAAAACACAGCAAGACAAAACTACTATATATTCAATAAGAGGTTATAAGAATTTTCATATAATTACATCGTTACACAACTAATATAAAACGGTAAATAACGCCAATAATTTCCAAAAATAATAAACCAAGATATCAATACTGTCGAGTTCTCAAGTGTAGACTTATAACAGACCTTCGAAGTTATTCCCAAGAGAGATATTAAATACTTATTTCCAGCAACTTCGCCGAACAGCTTCATAAAGGAAATATTCCCAGTTTTTAACAATTAATTACAAAAGTTTCGTGTCCAAAAGTGCTTTTTCGGTTTGCTCTCGACTTAGAGCACAACTGTACTGGATCAACTCGGGATAAACTAATTTTAGTCTCTATGAGTGATAAAAAATGTAAAGCTGTACGAGACAATTATTTTTTATCTGTAAAATATTTTTTATCTCATTTGAACATAAAATAATATATAATTTTGAACATAAAATTCGTATTATACAATA
The DNA here is from genome assembly GCF_030347505.1 of Rhynchophorus ferrugineus. NCBI lineage: Eukaryota > Metazoa > Arthropoda > Insecta > Coleoptera > Curculionidae > Rhynchophorus > Rhynchophorus ferrugineus. The sequence goes on along the minus strand of NW_027472580.1, from coordinate 45,055,088 downwards.
TTATATATTAACTTTTCATCTCGCCTATTAATTTATTGTGTTTTAAAATTTTAGAGTACCTACTGAAGTGCCTCAAATTTAAGAGTGTTATTTATTACCAAATAATATTAATATATGATTAATTTTTAACGTATTGTTATAATCGCCAGCTGTGTGAAAACATCGTCGAACATGTGTTTTTGCTATACAAGTCACCTATTTTTACAAATATCTTATATAAGTTAATTATTTTATTTAACTGTAGGTAGTCATTTGCGCTCCAATAATTTATAAAAGTAAAACCAATATCCACATATTGTTATGAACAAATTAAGCAATAAAAGAAAAGCTTCGGCTAGTAAATGTTATTTGTTTGTATTAATATAACTACAGGTTATATCAAAATCAATATGCAATCTAAAATAATTGACTCAGTAGCGAAAAAGATGACTAGGAAATATACATTTTAAAGTCAATGATTTCAAAATGCCAGTATATGCTCAAACACTTTTAAAAAAAATTAAAATCGGCCATGTTAATCTTTATTTATCACTACATCTGAAGTAGCCAAGTTGCCGAGAAACTAAATGCAAACTTAGCGGTCGTTATTTAAATAAGTTTGCAACTCCGGAGCCACTCTAACTTTTCTCCACTCGGTCCGTAGCCTAAGAACCAAGCACAATTAATTCGGATTATGTTGTTTTCTGATTTTATTTATGCGATTTTCTACGACCAGTTATATATATGTTTATACGTTTTTTAGTAACAGTTGTGACGCTTGCCAAAACCTTTGCCAAATTCAAATTGATTCTTTTGACATTTAAATGAACAAATGGTGCACAGGATGCGGCCAAATAGATCCTAGAATGATCTACATTAAGAATCTACTTGTTTGTAGTTTGTATGTTTACTTTACTACACATTTTAATACATTCATACTTTTTATTTGTAAAAATCTACAATTTTTTATTAAGACAATACAATAGCTTATCCAAAGTAACACTCAAGAGTGTACGATAATGTTAAAATAAATGATGTTTTATAACATTTTTATTTCAATGTTTTATTTTCACTAGAATGTTGTAATATATAAAAGATAAAATAAACTAAAAGTTAAAGTTAAATTCGGCAACATTGCGACCTTTTGACGTCTTGAATTAATATGACTTGAATTCACTGCTACTTTGGATAGACCATAATATATATTACTAAAGTAGTATTAGATCTAGTAAAAAGAAATGTATTTATTTGCTAATAGGTGGCTTCAACAAATTATATCTGGCGCCTTAAAAGTCCGATCGGTTTACGCTAGATGTATTAAAAGCTCACATTTCCTACCAAAAAGAAACTGTTTGACAGTGTTTTGAATGGTTAACACAGTTTTGTTTGAAGTCACTTTACAGATGGAGACCAGCAAAGGAAACGATATATTTTACAGTTTTTCTGCGCAAGGGTGAAAACGCAAGCCAGGTGGCTGAACATATGAATTACATGATTATTTACAATATAGTCATGAAAATGTATGTCGTCAGAACGTCGCAATGTTATTTCATCAATTTTGATTTTTAAATTTCTTTGGCTTATATATAACAAGCTATTATATGAATATAATTTATTGTAACATTGTAGTATATCTATGCATATATTATTGAAGGAGTTAAACTACAGTTAATTATACAGCCACAATAGTTTGTAGTTAGAGTTATATTATTGAATATAATAAACTTTGAACTACCCACGTTTCTTTGTTAAGTCATCTTGATATGAGTACATTCTTCATTTTCTTCTTTTCTCCTAATTCAGTGTTGCATGTTCGGATACACCAGATAGCATTGAATCTCTTTGCTGCTGTTTTCCACACCACGAAGTCGGGTTCTAGGCGTATGATTCCATTCCACGTTTCCTTATCAAGTCATTTTGACATGAGTATATTTCTCCTTTTCTTCTATTCTTTTAATTCGGTTTACATGTTCGGACGCATCAGATAGCATTGTATCTCTTTCTAACTAGAATAAAACGGGAAGGAAAAATAGGATCCGATTTGAAAAATTAATACCTAATAAAATAAATTTACTAACTGCAATAGATAATACATTCGAATTCTGATACTATAACAGTCAATTTAGCATAGTTTTGGTTTCATGTATTTAATAATATCTAAACTACTATTCAATAATAGTAATTTCTCAAAGTACCATTAGGAAAAGGTTGGATATTAAATAAAAGTAGTTCGATGTAAGGATAGCACACGAGTTAAACCAAAAAAAAGAAATATCATAGACAGAATTTGTATCTATGAGAAAGAATGAAAGGTATGGTACAATAAGTATTCGATAGAGAAATAAAAAATGGCGTGGAAATAGTTTAATTGTTTTAAATAATTTTAATAATAATTTAGGAAGTCTAAATTATTTTGAAAAACATTCTTGAAAAGACCTTGGATTTTCTCCAACAGCGTGTAAATTATATTAAAAAAACTATAGGACTACCTGGTTATAATTGCAACGTTTAATAAATTACTATTAAAGGTAAAATAATCTATAATAGTATCAGCTCACGATAACTCTATATACTCAAAGGTTGGAACTTCTTCTTCTACTATAGAATGTCGTAAAAAAATTTAATTCATCTTTATTATTCTACCTCATTCTCTATTTTATCACTAAATATATTAAGTTAATCACTTTACGCAACTGCAAATTCTCTTTTTAAAATATAATTTAAAGTCAATTAAGACTAATAGTCATTCGTATATATAGTACCTAAATTAATGTGTTTAGACAATACCCATTGCCAAAAGTTAAAAGATTCTCTTAAAACTTTTCCATCGACAAAATTGTTCGTTTCAATAAAAGCAACAAACCCACATTAAATTTAAGAACGGTTTTTTGTTCCGCACTCCGCATGGATCTAAAATAAAATGCGAACCACTGTAAAAACAACGATTTTCCATGCAGACTAAATAAATGGCCATTATCTCTGTTTTCTCCTCATTAAGAGCAAGCATTTCGCTTCGAAAACTGTACACGTTTTGCTTTTTACACTTGAAATATATATCGTTATAACTACTACACGTTTCTCAATACGTAAAATTTAGTTGTTTGTTCATGTTTCATTACATTTTCGTTAAAGTATATATTTAGAATGTTAATTAGAATATAAATATTTTCTAATTAAAGATTTGTTCGAACGATTGATCTATAATTAACCCAAAAGTCCCCTAGAAACCTAGTTTCGAAATGTTTAAATGCAATCAATATAGTAAATAAGCCAGTAGATTAAGAGAATTATTAAGAGTTTAAGAGATTTTCAAATACAATTTATTGGAAGGGAAAATGATGTCGCAAGCGATAACGATAAACTGATCAAAATTGATTCATGGCTCAAATATAATAATTATATATTTAATTGGATTAATAACGTGTAGATTATTATAGGGTACCCAATATGAAGAACATCATTAGAAAATACAGCAGTCGATTACATTTAATTTGATTTAGTTGCTTATTGGAAGAAAAAGCTAATCTTATTCAATATATGAGACATTGCGGCAATTATAAGCTTTCAGAGTTTTGATAAACATAATATTCAAATGTTACCAGAAAATTGGAGAAAAGCTTTTCATTTTTGGGTGCATAATGGATTACACTAAGCAGTTATCTCAATATCAATATCATCTCATCGCTAATCATACCACTGTTGCCAAGAATTAAAACAAGAAGCTGGATGGTATGAACCTAAAATTTCACCTCAAGTGTGAGAAAGTCAAAATATGAGCCTAAACGATCATAACCTCCGAATTAGGGGTGTTGTCCACCGAAAAAATATCGGTATTTCGATATTTTTTTTTAAATATATCGATATATCGGACAAAAAAAATATCGATATATTTTTTGCAACAAGTATAAAAAATATCGATATTTTATAAAAAATATATCGATATTCCTAAAAAAAATAGTACCAATTTAAAATTGGTACTGAATTTTATTTAATACTTTTTTATTAGAAATTATATTTAATTTATTTTGAATAAATATCGGATAAAAAAATATCGATATATCGGCCAAAAATATTGATACCTTTTTCAGAAAATATCGATATATCGATATTCTTTCTGCATCCCTACTCCGAATAAAACAAACTCACATTACTATTGTAATCAGATGTTTCTTCAGTAGTTTTAAAGTGTATTCTTCCCATAAATTACTCATCAAAACTCACTGAATACCCTGGTATTCTCCTAACTACTACTAAAAAAAATTAAATCACTCGTTTGAATTTTGTTTTTCGCTTGCAAATTGTCTCTAATGAATCAAAACATGAAATAATACGCCAACGAATTGTGGACAAAAAAGGCCGACGGTAAAAATAAAAGCCGATTGATTGATACTTGAGGTTAAATGGAATTTGCGAAAGCCAGAGAACATTTTTATTGTTATTTGGAAGTTTTAAATTTCAAACGAATATAAACGAAATAAAGATAAGCTTTTGAGAAACGGCAATAATAAATGATTTTTGAATTATCTTAGTTCAATATGGGTCTATTTATATTAGGATATTAAATTAATATTCTCTGTTTTTTACATTATTATAAATATACAATAATTTGATAAAGAAAATGATAAATAAGTTTGGTAAAGCGGGTTCTGCACTCAAAGAAACAAGTTCGGATTCCGCTCCTACATATTAATGGAATACGTAAATATTTAGGTATTTCTTAGTCAACGATTTAATAATGTAGGATAAAAAGTACAGTTGGATATATACTGGCCCGCTACTAATCCAAAAAAAGAGAAACATCGAAAATGCTCCAAAGGTAACTGTTACTTCACATTTTTACAATTTCGATTAGAAGAATGTATTATAACCGATAAAATGCTTTTGAGAAATATTTTATGCAAAAAATAAACCCTGCTGAAAATAGGAATATTTTTATGCATAACTGTTTTTCTTTTATTCAGAACTCTTTGAAGTTTAAACTTTCCCACTAGATGGACACACTATATTTCGAAGTTAATACAGGTAGTAATTTTATACATAACTTATTCAGATACATATATTATCAAACAACTGATGAACTATACCACGATATAATTAAAAAATGAATTATCAATAATATCTTGCGGAAACAGTAGCAAAATATAAAAATTATAATTTCATTGTCCCGCGAATGAATTGGCATACAACTGATATAAAATGGAAGACTCAAGGAATAATAAAAATCGATATTTTGAAAGAATATTACTGATTTTAAAATTTCATGTATAGGCGTTTCATTTTGATGTAACACGCCTGTAAATATTGCACCATAATACATTTTATATGATTGTAATATTTTCTACGTCTTTTTAATATTTTCTAGTTGAAAGGTCTATATATTACATTATGTCTAAAATGTAGCATCCTTCAAATATACTTTTACAGTAGTGACCATTCAATGTGTCCAATTTTTAATAACTCTGCAGCATAAATCCAGTCAAATTTTGGTTGATTTTAAAGACACGATCTGTTATTTTTAGACTTGCAACTTCAGAGAATCCCACAGGAAAATGTCTATCGAAGTCAATTTGTGTGATGTTGGTGACCTTCAAATTGTTCATGCAGTATCCATCCTAGTATCCTCTGTATAGCACCCACTGGATGCATTGTGTGGTCCTGTGCAGAAAAAACCTTCGGCTATTAATTTTTCGCATATAAGTTTTCTAAATTCCTATCTGAAGAAGAAGAGGTAGTTGAAGAGTAGACTTCCAAAAGTTACATCATCTATCATAAAATGGGCACGATCAGTGCAATATATACATTTACGAATATTCTCAAGACGACATAACCGCCATAGGCTGCCAAAGTTAATCCATCCAAATTTAGGAACGTTATATAATAAACTAGTGACCCGCCCCGGCTTCGCACGGGTGCAATGCTGATACTAAATTAAATACACTACAGAAAAAATATGAACGTTGTATATAAAAACATAGCGGCCCGCTCCGACTTTGCACGGGCATAAAATATATATGCCTATGTCACTCAATGAAAACATGATTAAAATCGATCCAGTATTTTTGGTTCATTCATTACTGCCCTTGGCCTGCATGCATTAAATTTGGAGTAAAACAATTCCTCTTCCCCTATACTTACTATGAAGATTTCCTGCTATCTTTGGAATATCTAAATTCATACAATTTTTATTACATTACATATTTTTAAACGCAAATTTTAAATTTGTAATATTTCCGAAAATATTTGTTTAATTTACATGCTGTAAGGAACCATATTGATCTATATTAATTGCACACTGTATTTAAGGTACTTAATTCGATAAGGATTAATGCCGTATTGCTTAAAATAGCTTCGTAAATAAGCCATTTTCTCACGTAAAAAGTAAACAATAAAAATGGTTAAAGTGGGTTATCCCTAAAAGATAAACATATACCATCGCGGACTTTTTTGTAGACCTTTTTATGGTGTACAATACTGTAGTACATTAATTTGATCTAACTCGTAGGGTTAGGCAGCGTTTTTGCTAATTGCTAAATAAGCCTAAAAAATAGGTTAATTTACGACATCACGTTAGAAACCTCTAAAATTAGCAATGTTGCCTTAGTATATTATGCATGTATTATACATATAAACCTTCCTCTTGAATCACTCTATCTATTGAAAAAAAACGCATCAAAATCCGTTGCGTAGTTTTAAAGATTTAAGCGCACATAGGGATATAGGGACAGAAAAGGCGACTTTGTTTTATACTATGTAGTGAAGAGGAAAATTGTCGAGTTGAACAATAGATATTAATCAAAATGGTTTGCATCATTTTTTATAATCCATGCTATGCTCTATAGGTCTGAAGGCGTTATGTTTGATGAGCTAGCGTGTAGGCTGCAAAAAGCTTCCCTTTTGAGCTACAACAATGTATTCTTAAAAACTTTTGCGGCGTGTTAGCGAGCTTTGTCATGTAAAGGCATGACTTCGCATCTGTTACTTGTTATTTTTAATATTTTTGCAAAACTAAGTTATTCAAGTTCAATCGTCATCAGCAGTAACACTTTCATTCGGTTTTAGTAGCTCGTAATACACATTGCACCTTACGGATACCACCATCTGCACAGCAAGATTTTATGGCTATGCATATTACAATTCAATGTCTATATGAAGGACCTCCCTGGATCAACCCATATCTTTTTTCACTTTTAATTGTCGTTGTACCTCTACTTTCTTCTTGGCGAAAGTGATAAAACTGTGACGTTGAAACGATTCAAAATTACGTTTTCATTTAATTCAGGCAGCTGCCATTTTATCCATAGAATATAAAAGTCCTGAAATTATGGAATTCATTATCTTCGATCTATTTTAATCCTCCAGCAAGTTCTTTGTCATTGACATAAAATCAGAACTTTCACATCGTTGAAACCAATATTAGCTATTGGGATATAATTGAGGGGCGTACTCATAATTTTCTCAAAGTATTTGATGGACTGCAGCATCGCATTTCTTCAAATCAAAGAATAAATGTAATAAATCAAACACAAGCGAGTATGCGTAAACGTGATCTTCGACGTATAAAAAACATTTCGCCTTAATATTTATATACATTTAGAAAGGCCCGCGTTTATCCAGTACATTTTAAATAACAAAAAAAATATAGTACTGCATACATAACTTAAAACACCTGCAATGTTGAGTTTGTAGTTTTAGATCTAACATGAAAGTAGTAATGTACATATCTCACGAATAGTTGAGAGTCTTTACGAAGCTTGACCTGATTCCGCACATTTTCTACTCCCCCAATTTTGCATTGTACGATTTTGTTTTCTCTACACAATAAAAACTTAACCAACAGAATGAAAAAAAAGGTTATGCGTTAGAAGAAATGTATTAGTGTTAATGGTGATATTATATAGCATTAAATACTTTTTATTCGTGTTCTACAACCATGTTCAATTTATCCTTAAACTCGTAGTTAATATAAAATGAGAGAAATTAAATAAAAAATAACACCATTCCTCCAAGTTTCTAAATCGAATGCAATTTACATCTGTATTCCTTTAGTATTATGTTACAGATTTTATCCTTTAAAAACCCTGCTTTGTATCCAAGTCAGTCCAAAAATATTCTGTACGTTATAATAACACTTAAACAACATTGATATTGTTCTTTCTTCTACATACAATTAACTGATACAAGCGTAAGGTCTTCTATTCTAAGGTAAACGATTTCCATTAGATAGTCAGCGGTAGTTGCTCCGAGGGGAGATCTTATAACAGATTGTATTGCCAAAAGCTTTTTTCACTTATTAGTTAGCTATCAAAGAAACTACCAAAAAAAGCTATAAAACACTGCTTTGCCCATTGATAATAAAAAAGGTTCTCTATACATTTAAATATATAATTATATAAGATATTTTACATACCGATAATAATATTATTTAAAACATATTCATAAAAAAGTTCCGCGATAAGGAATAGATAATTCTTATATCTCTAGTTCGTGGATAGTTTTGCTGACGATCTCGAGAGACATTATTATTAAACATAAAACTTTCGTAATGATTTGCAACAAACTACGAAGATCTCGTTTATAAAATGATCTGGGAAAGTTGTCGAGATTTAAGATTTCCCCCGGGTCCTGGTGGGTCTGGCCTCTTAATAGAAATCCTTTGTTTTATTCCTCCTACATAAAGATCGCAATTTTAGTTAATTGTGTTGTAAAGAACGTATGATATCCTATATTGTATAATTGATGTAAATCTATCTCTATACATACATAGCCATGGCGATTTTAATACTTGATTGTAAACTATAATCTTATTATGTATTGACATTTTGTATTTTCGTCTGTGAAGCCAACATAGTTTTCTATATTTTACTTTCAATATCTTTTATTTATTCTTTATATGTCCCTTCCATTTTAATTTGGCATCCAACGTCATATCTAATTATTTGACACTATTTTCAGTACAGTAAGGCGATTTATTTAATAAATTGTTAGTCAAATTGGTGGGACTAATTTGAGCTCGAGTAGTTTTATTAGCAATTGTTTGGTTAACTCTATTATTTTAACACTAGCTACCTGCAGTTTCTTTACAGATGCTTCTTAATTTTTATTCGCTGCTAATAGTGTGGACATATTTTGTTTTAGGCTTCTACTATGTCGACGAAAAATGCATAGCATATTTATTTTCCTCCCAAAAACATTTGATATTGTTCGTTATTCTACAGATTCGGTTAGTTGTAGAGTTTTTTATCTAAAATCAAAATGGTAGTCCAAGTTTTTTTATTGTTATTCTCAAGTAACCTTTTTCTCAAATACTCTCCAACGCAATTTAAAGATCAGTTTCGCCACGTTCCATTACGCAGATACATGCTTCAGTCTAAAGGATGCGTTAAATATATTGATATAATTGTTCTAGGCAATCTCAGGCCCATATTCCATTATTGCTTCTTATAGGAGGTTGCTATATGTTAAGAGCTCTTAACGTAAGAAGTTTTATCGCTAAGTATATTCTTGTCTGTAGGATTCTTTGTTTCAAGTATATAATAACTTTGCTATATGTTTATGCTACTAGTTGGATAAGCCACTTCTTCTTCATTTCTTCTTCTAATTGCACTGTCGTTTTGAGATTGATGTTAAACTAGAGGTTAATTCAGAATCTTTCTAAAATTAATAGTTTTGTTACTAAATGTGGCTCTAGTTACCATCTTTATAATATTTTTATTTAAACTCATAATAGCTGAGTAGACAAAATCCGGGTAAAAAATTTTCTTCCATTTCGATTCACAAAAATAAGGAGAAAATACAATCATACATCACTATTCAATTTAATTCCATTTAATTATCATCCATTGATCTATTACTAAACTATTCTCTACTACTGATGACGATCATCATCGATTTATACATCTGATATATAAACTCAGACAATAGTTTTTCAAAAAGTGGACAAGTTGACATAATCAGTCACTGCTATGAAGTCAATATAAAATATTGTCGGATAAATCATCCTAACAAATCTTTGAAAATATGAAAACATCCTTTTGTATTTTGATAAAGTACACAAGTACTGAATTTATTATTGATTTCAACATAGATTATCAAAATAAGTGTGTATCGATTAAATTACTTCTGCTTTTGCCTATAAATTACAATTCTATACTGCTATTAAAGACGTTCAATCATGGAAGATATTATGTTACCGGCGATAGTCGTACAAGCCGTCAAAAATTAGTTGTTCTACAATATTTTATAACTTGCATTATTTTGTTCATCCTCTTTAAAAAATCAATATATCAAGATGTAATCATATCTAAGCATTTAAATAAATAGTTAAAAATCCAGCTTAGTTGACAATCCGTAAAATCCGTCAAAGAAAATAATCGCATTTACAACAGTAATCAGGCTGGGTAAGACCGGATATCTACTGGAATGATCTCGAAGTTGGTCACTCGCCAGTCGATAGGCTTAATGCCAATGTTCGGAGCCTGCGTCAAGAAGTAGGTCCAGTCCAGATAAATCCGAGTTAGGAAAAGGAGACTAAAAGATGACAAAAAATTGTTAAAAAGTACAGTGGCGATAGTTCAATACATGTATATAAGTTATAAAATGGAGTTGAAGGTTTTGACATAAAAAACTATTATTTTACTTTAAAAATTGTTTTATTCAAACTAAAACCGACCTCTTGAGCGGCCATACAAAGCGATACTGAGAATTTTTATCTATTCGAAAACAGATAATACCTATCTCACCATCCATGTGGACCTTAAATTTAAATTACACAGCCTTTGAATCTGACCGCAATATTCAGGGCCGTAACAAGCATTATATAATAACTGCCTCCAAAAGAAACGGCCACAAGAATCAACGCTACAGCTTACAGTTCTAAAAATTGTTTTTGAGTTTCGATTGCGTTACTTCGTCCGCCAGTTTTCTTTCGAATATCTTCGAAATGATACTGTTTTTACCTAAATTTACATAGAGTTCCTCTATAGTATAATTTTCCAACTTTTAATGACTCCAGATTCTAATAGTCTACGGCTGAGAAACTGAACTACTACAATCCCTAGACTATGTTAATTCACAGCAACGTCAATCCTACTTTGATGGCCTTACACCTTGAATTGTGATGCATGTGCGGGAAATCCATAGAATAGGGATGTTTTTCAAATCCAATGAATGTTTCTTAATTGGAATAGATTATGGCTAGGAGTCTTTGAGCACCTGTTGTGACCTTACAGCTTCAGCAGCCATACTTTGACCCCAACTCTACTTAACTACACCAAGGAACATTTTGAGTAACTGCAGAATGATTGTCAATTCAGTGTTGATCTGTCTTCTTTTCTTGATAATTAATGTGATACTGATTAATTGAATGAATTCAAAAGAGGAATCCTACCGACTACGCCAGTTAAAATATGTGAAAGGGTTTGTTTCAGTTCACAGGATAATCACAGTTCTTCCCCATACCCAAGTCTATTAGCCTAAAAACTGTTTTATTCAAAGAAAGAGGAGGCGATATAAAGCGACACCGAAGATTTTTATCTATTCGAAAACAGACCAAATCCATCTCACTCGTTCACCGTTTAGGCCTTAACCACTATTCTATAACATATATACAACATTGTAATAGGTGACGTATCATCGATGAATTAAGAATACAAAAAAAAATTTGCTGATATTGTATACTAAATGTTTCCTAAGATTGATTTTAACCACAAAGAAAAATAACCGAGTGTTTTTCACCAAAGACTAAAATATAAATAAAAAACTAATTCATTTTTTAATTAGTAACCGTACCTGAATAGTACGCCCGTGATAAACAAAAAGAATTCAATAAAGTTTTCTCAATTAACAGAGCTGATAACCCTAGACCTTAACTATGCATAAATATTAAAGTTGTTGACGTAAAACAAACTGCAACAAATGTTTAAAGCAACCGCCGCTCACCAATCAAACCGTCTGCGTTTTCGCCTGTTTAAAATTCAACAACGGTTTACGTTATGCGCCACCAAACGCTCCCAGTAATGTACGTGGCGGAATTGAGGCCGTATTTATCGCATCCTTTAAATAAAATGCCGAAACAACATAATCCGAATTAATCCAGTTAGATGTTGGAACAGCCACCAAGTGTTCGGTTGGGCGCCGAAGATTCTTCAGAATTGCGAGAACGTTTAAATAACAGCCGTTAAATTTGCATTCGACTTTCGTAAATTTCGTTATTGGTAGAGATAACAATGGTCAAACCAACTTAACCTTCTCTTTATTAAAATATTTATTTCACTTTCATATAAATTTTTGGGTATATTTACAATAACAGGTCAATCGAAAAGTCCCCGGCCTGACACATAGATGGCGCTACTAGAATCAAAACCTCAAAAGATGCTTGTATAAATTTGACATCAGTCGGATCATTAGTTTGTGAATTATAGCATTTTGAGTGAAGCAAGTTTTGTTATTGTGAAAAAAACTGATAAAAAGGAATTCCGCGTGTTGATAAAATATTGCTTTTTGAAAGGAAAAAATACAGTTGAAGCAAAAACTTGGCTCGATGCCGAGTTTCCGAACACTGCTCCAGGAAAATCAACCATCAAGGATTAGTATGCAGAGTTTAGACGTGGTGAAATGAGCACCGAAGACGATAAACGCAGTGGACGCCCAAAAGAGGTTGTTACCGACGAAAACATTTTAAAAATCCACAAAATGATTTTGAATGGCCGTAAATTGCAATTGAATGAAATAGCAGACCTCTAAAGATATTAACTGAACGTGTACATCATATCATTTACGAATATTTGGGTGTGAGAAAGCTCTGTGCAAAGTGGGTTTTGTATCGATATGTGACAATGGATGAAACATGGCTCCATCTGCTCACTGCGAAGTTCAATCGACAGTCATTCGAGTAAACTGCACACGATGAACCATCTGCAAAGCGTGGGAAAGCGCAACAGTCGGCTGGCAAGGTTATGGCGTCTGTATTTTGAGATGCGTATGGAATAATTTCCATTGACTATCTTGAAAAAAGAAGGACCATCAACAGCGACTATTACATAGCGTCATTGAATCGTTGGAAGAACGAAATCGCCGAAAAACGGCCGCATTTGAAGAAAAAGAAAGTGTTGCTTCACCAAGACTGGTGACACGGTGGATTGTGCACCGTGTCACAAGTCATTGAAAGCTATGGGAAAAATCCATTATTTGGGCTTCGAATTGCTTCCTCATCCACCGTATTGTCCAGATCTAGCCCCCAGTGACTATTTCCTGTTCTCAGATCTCAAATGAATGCTCACTGGGAAAACATTTTCATCGATTGAAGAAGTGATCGTCGAAAGTGAGGCCTATTTTGAAGAAATGGACAAATCGTACTACAAAAATTGTATCGAAAAGTTGGAGTGTCGCTATAATCAGTATATCACCATTGAACGGAATTACGTTGAATAAAAAAAAAAATAATTTTGCCAAAAAACTTTTCAGTTGACCTGTTAATAATTTGAAATGTGTGCTTTCCTCTGTAGACTCTGTAACTAATAATAATAATTCTAAACTAAAGCCGATTAAAACATTGGATTATTTATTCATTGTTGCTAGATATTTCAATAAGCTCATTGAAATAAAACAGGAATAAAAAAACAAATGTATAATAAAATTATTTTATTATTCAGAATAACTTCAACACACTTAAAATAAATAAAATTAGATTATTATTGTAATATTGTATGCCAAATATGATGCTAAAATTGGCACCAGAACAACACCCAGAAAGACCTACAGACATTTATTAATAAAGCCAGGTATTCATGTATTGCGAATTTTTTTCACTGTAAAAATTCACATTTATTGAAAAAAATTAGTAGAATATAAATTAATTAAAATATATTTTAACTATTAACTTTTTATTAATATATAATTTATGACGATATCGTGTTGAAAGGACGATGTTGCTTTAGCAGCGATCCAATAATTTTAAATCGTAACAACCTATCATCACACTTATGTTATTTGATTTTAATGCAAAATATTTAGTTAAACTATGTTTGAATTATTATGTATTTCTGCATCAATAGACTCTCAGTGGAAAGCACATCCCATAACGCAAAAATTGGAGAAAAAAATAGAGAACCACTCTCTTAAGATAATTAATAAAAAAGTTAACAAGAAGAATGTAAAGAAAACTTGGCAGGTTCCTTCAGACACTGAGGAGGATGACTATTTTTGTCTAGTGTGCGCTACTCGCGTGTGCGAGTTCTGTTCCGACAGTCCCCCAAACGAGGAGTCGGTAAAATGCGCTAGCAGTAGAGAATGGTTTTATGTTTTATTATGGTTATGTAGATGGTATTTCATATGTTGTAATATATAAAGGTTTGTATAACCCATTGGCTCAAGTGACTCGTTTGGTCAATGTAGTCACCAGAGTCCAGTATGAGCCATATGCCTTTTCTCTTTATAAAGTAGATTTAGTATATATCAAGTATATATATATATATATATATATATATATATATATATATATATATATATATATATATATATATATATATATATATATATATATATATATATATAAACATATATAAACATATAAATTCCCCTTCTTATAAAAAGCAAACAGGTAAATACATTAATACGGGACTCATATTAAATGAAAGGGCCATTATTTCTGTTTTTCTCGTCATTAAGAAACATATTTTGTTTCGGAAGGTGTACGCATCCCGAACGATTTCCATTTGAAATATACGGTTTGGCGTTTTAGCGTCAGTAAAAAGCAGTTTTCAGGAAGTATTTTTTATTTAAAGAGAACGTAACGGTACCCAATTTAGCCCGCGTTCGTTATACAATGTTTTTTCAGGATCGGGGGTGGGATAACGGTATTTCCGCTTTGTATCATGGTCGGTTCGATTTTACATTTTTCAGCTGGATATTACGACCAAATATTTTGCTCTCTTGATTAACTTGTTGCTCGGCGGTAACTTCATCTTCTAGTCGAAACTGTTGTGTTAATTAATTACGATACTTTTTGTTTTTATTATTATATTATAACTAACGTTGGAAACTATCGTTTGTTTAGTAATTGTTTACTTTTTACCATCCGCTGTTTGAGTCGACTACTTTCAGTCGTTATTTCCGGTCCGACTAATTTAACTACTTTTTACTATCAACTGTTTCAGTCGAGTACTTTCATTTTCAATTGCCATTTTCGGTTCAACTAGTTTCATTCAACTACTTTTTAATTATGAATTATTAATTATTTTGAAATATATGTGGTTTTATGTTTTTTTTTCGTAGTATGACTCTCAATGCTTGTTCAAGCGTTTTGAATGTTAAAATCTTATTAAAACGATAAATAAAATTAAGTGCGATGATTAAATACTTGCTAAAGATTGATTGCGAAAATTCGATACGAATATTTAGTGGTCATTACCGCATTCTTTTTTATAATCAATTCAAATATATACACAGGATAAGTAGTATTTCCAATTTTATTGATATATAAAACATAAACATAATTTTACATAATTCAAAATGAAACTGTTTTTTTTAATCTAATGAATCCAGAAATTATCTCGTTTCTTTCTCAAAGAAAGTTTGAGAACGAATACATACATCCCATCTCACTTATGACATGATTGCAAAAAAAAATCGTAAGCACATGTTGGAATGAAATAGAAATAAACCAATTACATTAATTATATTATGTCATGGTTACTTTCGGAATATTAAAATGCGATGAAACATATTTGAGATCATTATTCCACTTCATTTGTCACACTGCCACTTGCCAATTTAAAATTATTTAAAATGAACTGAGCTATACAACACAGAGAATCAAACAATTATCTCCGTCCTTTTCTCTCTCAAAATTAATACGGGAAGGAATTCGTGCATCCCCGGCTGTTATCACAAATAGAAAAACAGTTGAAGCGTGAATTTGACTGAAATAGTAATTACTATTTCCAGTAGCTAGTTTTTTGACTATCGACTAGTTTTTGCTTAAAAATACATTTTTGGAGAAAAATTTCACCATCACTTCATCAACTTTCTCCCATACTTCCGGTAACATGGAGATACAGCGTCAAAAAATTGGACTAACTATAGTTTTAAATGCCGGTCACAATACGATGCAGAAAAATATTAATTTGTCCCTGACAGTCTCTATATAAATGTGCAAACCTGCAACACATTTGCCCAGCTATAACTTGAATTGCTAAAAATTAATAATAATACATATTCTAACATAATATATCTGCTATATCCATTATCTGAAACAAGCGATTACAGTCATTGTCTCATTTACTCCTCTACTACTATGTTCACTCAGCAACTCTTATTTAAACTAATATTTTATTGTCATAAAATCTAGTACCAAATAAAACCCATACCAAATAGTCAAAACAACATTAATACTGGTATTATCTCTTGATTGTGAACTATGTACATCATTTATTTTTCAAGAAGTTAAAAAGACGAAAAATTTTTAATAATTATTCACCTATTAATAAAATATCAAAATGCTCCATAAAATAGGCATTCAACCATCGGATTATAAGGCAAATTCAACCCGTGGAACTCAAAATCGCATAATAGAATCCTAAATGATGTAATAAGGTGCTAAAATTTGCCCACGCTGACAATTACAAGGCAAGTGCGGAGTAAAAACATTCATTAAATAAGCAAAAGATTTTGTCTTTTCCTCTGTGAAGACGACTGAAATGAAAGAACATTATATTACACAAAGGGAGTACTAGCAGATTAAGTCATTAATAATCCAGGACGTATTAATATTTAGAACAGTCATAGAAAACGACGTTAGCAGCGAATGGGGCCCGAAATTATATGGAACAGTCCTGTTTTTTGGAAATTTAATCAATTATTAATAGCATTTTGATTCGATGTTTTCAGTTCGCGGAAGATTCATTTTTTAATGTCACTTTTTAATTAAACCATAGATATTAATTATAAAATTTAATTACTGATCCTTAATTAAAATAGATCATATAATTTAATGCTTATTAAAGCAATTAAATTTTTAATAACTAGAATAAATTTATTCTTATTAACTATGAATCTATAATCTCACTAAGTGGTCTGGCATTCTCCGCACACTATAGCTTTATAATGAGTTCCATAAAAAATGTGTACAGAATCTGAAATATTTGCTGAAACATATATCATGGCCGAAGAATATTAACACGTACTTAACCAGTCTGTCATAATTAAGTTCTTCAGAATAATGTTCTTACCACTAAAATGCACACGTATATTGAGAATAATTTGCTTCCTAATTATGGCAGATGGTGACATAACACATTTATAAATGAGGGGTTTAGAAAGGAGGCTCGATGCAAAAGGAATTATATTTAAATTATTAATTTAAAGGAACTGAAGCAATATAGCAAACTTGACGATTGGAGTAAATAAGTACGAATTAGTTGTGTTAAAATAAAAGTATATAATATCGAGCAGAAGAAAATGCTATAGTTGGATATAATTTAACACTTCCTAAACTTCCTTCCCATTATTTATATCAAGTAGTAAAATTGTATACCTTAATAAAAAATATAGAAATATTCATAAAAATACATAGTAGGCATTAATACATATTCCCTTATTATATTATTTAACTTTAGTTTTGCTATGCAATACTGCAATCTGTAATATAATAATCTGTATATATATATATATATATATATATATATATATATATATATATATATATATATATATATATATATATATATATATATAAATGAATCGTTGTTCATTATTAGTCTCGCTAACAGAGAACGGCTGGACCAATTTGGATAATTTTGGTCTCAAATACTGTATACTGTATTTGTGGTAGTCCAGGGAAGGTTTAAAAGGTGAATAAGTATGAAGATGCTCGAAATTAAATAAAAACCACAATTTTGTTTTTTCTTTGATGTCGAGGATCGAATCCGACATGCATCTACAGCGCGAGAACTTTCTTAACTTCGGTGATCATTCGTGATAGTGACATTTTAAATTATGGGCTCTTTTTTTGTTGATTTTTTATAATAGTGACACTTTACTGCTAAGTGCGCGAGAACTTTTCTCACTTTGATTAATTACAATTTACGATACCGAGGAGAAGGTGACCTGACGTGCTAACCGCACTGATGACCAGAGAGAAGCAGATCAAGAAAATAGTTGTATTTCTATGTCAGACACTGATAACTTTAGAGAATACAATGAAGTAGATAGGCTTATAAAGCAATGAGTTCGTGCACATCAAACACAACAACAGCGAGCACAACATAATGAAATTGAGTGATTCCGCAACACAGTGCTGCTGTTATCTTGGAACGAGCTGCATTCCACTATGATGCGCCAATAGATTATTGTGCCGACAAATTGGTATTAATTGGGGAAATGACAATAATTTGTAAAAATTTCAAGGCGTTAAAATACAGTGGTGAATGTACAGGATTTTGTTCTGCTGGAGGTAAAATTGCCACAATTGGTCAAAAATATAACAGCTGTTTCCAGATGACATCATTTGGTGCTACACATATTATACAGGACAATTTCATACCCACTCTCACACAGTTAACCCAAAATTGTCTGCAGTAGTTACCAAACACATGATACATGAACCTTGCGGAGTTTTCAACTACAATTCACCCTGTATAGTGGACGGCAAGTGTTTCAAGCGATACCCAAGAGACCTAATTGCTGAAACCATAACGGGAAATGATGGATACCCATTATATCGTCGGCGATCAGTTGCGGACAATGGGCGATCGGTAGTTGTGAAGGTGAGAGGACTAAGTGTTGATATAGGCAATCGTTGAATCGTGCCAAACTTGCCAATATTATCTAAAGCTTTTGAGACTCACATCAATGTGGAATATTGTAACTCTGTGAAGTCGATAAAGTACTTATGTAAATATGTTAACAAAGATAGCGATATGGCCATCTCCACTGTAACCAATTCAAATGATGAAATATCATAGTACCAGATGAGTCTTTATGTAAGTTGCAACGAAGCAATTTAGCGTATCTTTTCATTTGCGATCCATGAAAGACACCCTACAGTAGTCCATTTGGCAGTCCACTTAGAAAATGGCCAGGAGGAAAAAAGTCGAGGATTCGAGATTGTCGAGGATCTCAATGCCACCATTCAGAATTTTCTTTCGGGACAGTTGGTTTCCTTGAAATTAGTCGACACCGTTATGAACCAGGACGATGTAGTCAACTATCCCACGGTGTTTTTAAATTCACTGGAATTGCCTGGATTACCACCTCACAATTTGAAGTTAAAAGTAGGCTCAGTTGTCATCAGGCTGCCTAACATTAATCTACCTCGACTGTGCAATGGAACACGACTGTGAAAAAGATGATGAATAACGTCATTGAGGCAACAATCATAAAGGGAAAATACAAAGGAAAGGATGTTTTGATCCCGCGTATATCGATGATTCGAACGGATTTACCATTCGATTTTAAACGTTTACAATTTCCATTACGTCTGGCCTTTGCGATGGCCATAAATAAATATCAAGGCCAGTCGTTGGAAGTATGCGGAATCAACTTGGAGTTTCCCTGTGTTGCGCATGGACAATTATACGTCGCGTGTTCTATACGTAATTTATTGACAAACTGTATCATAACTGTGTGTGTCTGTAAATATCTATTTGAATAACCTTATAAATAGCCAGTATTTCATGAAAACACTGTTTTTTAAGTATGAAATATCATGTGTAATTAATCGAAAATAATAATAAAAACTCATTCATACCGAGCATTTTTTTTATTAATTACGGATTATTTAGGTCTTTTATTTATCCGTTCAGGCAGTACGAAGTCTGCCGGGTCAGCTAGTAATTCATAAATTTCTACTGTCTTTTTAACAAACTTTCATAATAATTATGTAATAAGCTAATACTTTCTAATCTCCTGAGTCGGATTTTCCATTTTATGCATTAGCAATACTCCAACAACCAAAAAAATTATCTGACCCATCCATTCATCCGTTCTAAACAGAAAAAAAAGAACTCCAATTTTTTTTTCACAACTACAAACAACTTTCGATTATTTGAAGAGAAAAAACAAAGTTTCTTTTAAACACTCTGTGGATTTAATCTTAAATTTGTTCGGTAAACTTTTTCATTACTTCTTGTTTCTTCCGACCGAGCCGGAGGATGTTGTAAGCTGCGAGATTTTTTCTCCGTAACAGAGTCACTCCTCTCGCCCGTCAAAAAGAGCCTCGGGACTTAAATAGTAAGAAGAAGGAGACATTCTCAATTAAACGTCTCAAATATTGTACGATGGAAGGTTTGTTTTTTACGTCCTTATTAAGTAAGTTTTGTTAAATAGATATGAGGTCAAGTTATGATAACTATTAACCAGAGGTAATAACAAAAATAAAAAGTTGAAAGAACATAAAAATCAAACACAAGAACACCTAAAACAGTATTATATATAAAACAGTGTTAATCGAAATGTTATAAAAATATATGCGCGAAGCCACCGTAGGCATGTTAATGTATCAGATCACTTTGCATCTCTGTTGGTACCATAGTGTTTAGACATGAATATTAGGACCCCATTCAAGAATGCTTCTTGCGATTTTTACTATACCTCTATACAAGATGCGCTAATAGGAAGAATTTGTTTAGTATGTTCTAAATACAATTTCATCAACAACATAAATACATCGTAAAGGGCAATGTAACTTCATAAATAAAAATGAATGGCTATATTTCAAATATTGAAAAAGAAGACAGTACCAAAAGAGTAGAAAATACTAAACCCTTAATAGGTACAAATAAACCCTCAAATAAAAGGCCTTAATTTCATTTTTCTGGTAAATATCGTCTTACGTAATAAATGAATGCACCTAAATCATTTGAAACTTTTTTTTTCGAATAGAATAAGGCTTTCAAACTCATTTTGAAAAATTTAATTCAATAACTGTTTCATAGAATGAAAATACATTGGCAGTTATTTATTGCTTGTTTTACTTGTAAAATGTAATATTTTGTTTATTTTTATTTTAAAATTATTAATATTATTGGTTAATTAAATTAATTAAGTTAAAATAATAAATTAAATTATATCTTAGAACATTATTTTATAAATCAAAATACAACATTTCTCAAAAGCATTCTATGATATGTAAGTCTAAAATCTTGTCGCATTCTTGAATATAACGACTAGTACTAAGTTACATATAAAAACAAATAGAATTAAGTAATATTAAAGCCATCAAAAGAAAGAAAAACCTGATGAATACAAAAGCGCTACACATATCTCTACAATAAATATTAATTTGTTATTCTCCCCTTTGTATTTTTTTCTCTCCCTGAATTGATATTGAAAAATTATCAAAGTTTTTCAATGTTGGGGTGTGGTGCGATGTCACTCGATCCGAGCTGGATTCACCAGCCAACGCACCAACCATTAATTTTCTATCCGAATCTGAATAATTCCAGCGATGGCCGATTAAATTTGAATGGAAAGAGGACAGAAGAAAAGCTTTCGTTTTTTTTATGTTCTAGAAACAGTTTTCTGAAATATTATAAAATAAACAGTTTTCAGTTATGTATTTAGTTCTGTAAATAGTTCTGTGATTATTTAGTTTTTACACCAAAAACAATCTCATTAATATCAGTTTTTTCTTTTTTGTATCTTTTTGTTTGATAATTGCATTACCAATAATTCATTAGCACAAAAACTTCTAGAATTCTTCTTTAACTTCTTCATAAAGATGATTTACACTCCGGTACTTAATTTTGATATTATCTTTGATTCCAATCCATGACTCTATCAAAACCTTTTAAGGATAATATCATTTAAATTGAATCGTTTTTTTCAAATTTTATTAATTTTTTCAATAAATAACAACATCCCATGCAACTTTTACATCAAACGTAAAAAGAAATAAAGCAATTTTTGAGCAATTTTTTTATTTTTATTTATTATATTTATACAGTAAAAAGTTGTTCAATAAGTTTTGTAGTTGACAAAAGATGGCACTATTACATTTGTTTATGTTTTACCTTGATTTTGAATGTCAAATCGATAAATCAAGAGAAATATAGAAAGAAAAAGCAATTTAGTAAAATCTTCCATTAAGGGAGCTTTACTAGATTTTAAACAGTATGAGCAATTTTTAGCTGAGTGTTTCAATAATTGCGAGCAAACTAGTAAAAACAACAATTTTGTACAACAATGTCTTATACAAAATGTGACTGTCTCACTGTCTTTGTTTCTGTTACAAAGGATTGGTATTATTGTAGGTTGTCAAATATTTATGGGTGCGTTCGGAAATTTATTTTGTGACTAAAAATGTTCAATACTGATTAAAACTACAGGTTACTATCATCAAACCGCGAATAGAATATATATTATTGGACATATAAAATATTAAATATTGAAGATAATTTCTACTAGGTACTGACCATGTAATACTTCACCATGGTTTATATTCCATATCCAAGTAGAAGTAATTTTTGGTAGGTGCATCGATTCGATAACGTAAATCAAGTGAAAAATAATAATGGTAATTTCGAGTTATATTGAGCATACATTTTCCAATAATAGAGTTACTATATATGGTAAAGCATACTTTGTAAAAGTATTTCATGATTGTTAATATTTAGTCACAAATTTACTGCGCGAGAACATTCTTTGCGTTTTTATTGACAACGCTAAGGAGAAGACAACCTGAATTAGGTTCTCAAAATCAAATATGCGACGAATTACCTCACGTGCTAATGACCTCATTAATAACCAGCGAGAGACAGAAAATGTTAATAGTCGTTATAATATATTGCATTCGAGAGTAACAAGAAGTTGATAGGCTTAGAATGCAACTAGTTCGTGCATATCAAATACAACGATATAATGAAATTGAGCTATTCTACAGACTCAGTGCTCCTGTGATCCAACAGATCAGCATTCTACTACGATCTGAAATGAATATTGATAGCAACAAATCAGTTACAATAGGGGAAATGACACTAGTTTATCAACATTGTAAAGCTCTAAAAGAAAGCAGCAAATCCAAGTATTCAAATTTATATCAGAAAAAGTTTAACAAACCTTAAGGAATTAGAGATACAAGGACGAACTTATCAATTACTAGGCGTGATAAACACTACTAGATAAAAGTAATCAATTCATACAAATTTATTTTAAATTCTTTCTGGTAGCGGGCAATTCTGGTGCGGAAATTGGTAGGCATTGTGCTCACATTCCACCAGTACAAACTATTGTCCAAAAACTACAAACGTTTCTTCATCAGAACAACGATTTGGTTAAAATATTCAAAATAGCATTGCAAATATTTATAACATTTATCATCGGACTTGACAAAACACCTGCCGGTGATCATGCGAAGAGAATTAATTAAGCGACAATCGACGAGTGGCTATAGTTATTGTTGGAGAAAACTTTCAATATAGATGTAGGTAATACGAAGTTCACCGGGTTATCTATTTATTGAATAATAATTATTATGTATTATGTGCATTATTCCATAGTATTAATTAAAATTGGATTTCTCTATGTAATTTAGTTTATTGAGTAATATTAGTTTTAATTGTCTATCAATTAAGTACCTTACCATCTTCATTACCAAGTCCTTATTTTACATAGCCCCACATACATTGTTGACCGCTAATATAATTAAAATTTCACTACTTGTCAATATCGATAAATATACTGTAATCAAGAAATAATAAAACATTTCAAATAACAATTCATTTATGCAAGTCTTTCAAACCTTTGGCTTTTAAAGCCTTCTTCTATTTTGTTTTAACCCCCTATTTAAAAGGATATCCTATATACAGATTTTTGATTTTTGAGCGCAGCCTTTGGAATGTAGAAAACATTTACCTCCAACTGAGGTAAATCGAATATAGCGATTTCTGAATGGCTAAGATAGCGAAAAACCAGTACTATAGGAGAAGGCCAATTATCATGAAGATTCATGATTATTAACCCATAATACCTAACTCTTAAAACAAACAGCGTAAACAAGATATAACATACACGCAAATAATATTTCTGTTTCACAGTTTAGCCATGCCGAAATCATAATGAAATCATGGCTCTTCATTCTTACTATTTTTCATCGGACTATTAAATTCTAGTAGTAAAAATCTATACCGGAAATGAACATGACTATCTATTAAAAGCAATAACGTGACTCACATTTAAATCAAATGATTTTGTTAAATTAAAAAATGATTAAGCCCTTCAATGCTATCCGGATATCGCTCGATTCTAGTTGAATTAACAATCCAGGGCATTGACCATAAATTTTTCAATCCATTCTGATTAATTCCAGAAAATTGAGTTTACATTTCAACGGGAATAAGTCAAAGGAAAGCTTTCGGTTAATTCTCCTTTGGAATATAAACTGCCTAAAAGAAAATAGGACCTTTTTAGGGCCATTTTTTATCAAGAATTGTTGTCTTTCTATTCTAGTATTCAGTGTATTTATATATATTAAAACTTTAAAGAATATATACTGGGATTTAGTAACAATGAAATAAATCTATTGTTGTTGAAGTGCTTAAGATAGGATACATATTACTTTAAAATACACAAGGCGTACAGACGTATTTAGTTTAAAATATTTATCTTTTATTAGAAGTGTAATAACACACTGGTCCTGATTAGACGGTTACGTCAGCTTTTATTTGTGATACCCCCTTTTGCAATTATTTTTTTTAGTTCGTTAGGCAATGTGCATTGGTTATTGCAATTGGAGATTTCCATCTTGATGAATAGGTATTTAAAACGTTTTGAATCACAAAATCACCTAAAGTATATGATAAATACGATATCTGAGCTTCACTAGAATTTGATTCCTGTGATATGTGACCTTGTTATGTATTTTGACGATTTTGTTATTTGTAATTGTTGGAACCGGTCATCTGCTCTCCAAAACCCCGGGTGTTTTAGTAAAATTAACATTTTGGTCAAGGCTAATAAATTTCCAATATGCAATTCCACGAATACAAAAAAGATAGTTATCATCACCTTCACATTCGTCCTCTTTGTGTTGCTTTTTTTTAATTTGAGTTACTTAAAAGCCTTTTACTGACTTGATGCTTGTCTGGTTTCAAGAGTTGGAGTAACTCTCACCATCTGTAAGTACATACCTTGGTCGAAATTTTAGAAAATATCTCTCAATTTTATAATACTCTTTCAGAAGGCAAGGAATAGTTTCAGTGGGACCGCGTTTCATTTGCAAATATACGACTGGTAGCTGTTTATGAGGAAAATTGGGGGAACTAAATCCAAATTAGCAGACCGTTTTTTAATCATATTTTACTTTTCGAAATATTTAATAAATTCGTTATTTATAATTCATAATTCATTATAGGTGGTAATAAAACGTTCTGTAGGCTCACAAGAGGTATAGACATCACGTCTTGTTGTCTTGGCTCATAATGAGCTCCGCAGACACAAAAAATAATAAAACTTAATGAATCCAAATTACATCCCAACCAATATACTAATAACCTGTAATAAACATGTAAATCATTACGCATCTTTGAGTGGATTTCTCATTATTTTTCCACGTTTATCGAGCATATAACTTCCACAAACGTAACAAAAATACTTTATATCTACTTTGAACTGTAATACATTTTCACACGTTCCGAATTTCAAAGTACAAAAATAAATTCCAATAAAAATTTAAAAAAATTGAATTAAATAAAGTGATGTCCAATGCAATGTTGTCACCTGACCTGTTAGCGGCCATCTGAACGAAAAAATCTAAAACAAAACGCAATCTTGACACACGAATTGAAGATCTGAGTGCAAGACCTCAAATAAGTTAATAATAGTTCTCATCTGCTCTAGTCCAAAAGTTAACCCGAATTTGTAAACTTGCATAAGCTTCTTTTTAAACTGACGACGCCATTCAAATATCGGGATTAAAAAACTTGTTTTATATTATGGAAATAAGGAACGACTGATTGAACGGCGATACAAATCGACACTGAGGATTCTTATCTATTAGAAAACAGACCCCTCTGCCTCACCCGTTCGCCATTCATGTAGTTTTAAACTAGATGGTCTGAGCTTTATTATATAAGATATGTACACCAGAAAGATGAAAAGAAGCAATCAAATGCCTTCACGTATTTTAACATAACGATTGAAACAAACCACTAAAATGGATCGAAAAGGAGATTTCAATATCACCTGGATAGTGGACGTCAAACTATCCTCCAAACTCGCCTATGAAATTAAATTTCTATTTACATTATTAATAACAGCGCGTTCTTAGTTTCCAAATATTTCAATACCGTAACTGTTATTTGTTATTTATTTTGACTTACTATAATACTACAGCATATATATTATTAAAATTATGTTTAATCATTTATATTCTAAAATGTAAGAGACAACTATAAAAAAGTAAATCTGATATCAAATATCGAAATTTCCTTCATCTATTTATTGCCAATGATACACAAATATTTCATACTTCAATATTTCATAAGAACTGCTAGAACTCATTTAGAATTTAGTAAAAGATTATTCAAACGAAGAATTTAGTTAAATTGCATTTAACTTCATCGCCAGCCTAACCGAAATCGGCTCAACTCTGTTCTTATTGAAATTTAAACATCCACTGCATTATTCAAAGCCCAATCGAAAATAAACGACGAATAGCTTAATGCTTCGGATCGTAGATGCATACAGGGCCAAGTGACACTCGACGATCACTTGGAGCTTTAATAATTTTTCGATTTCCGCACCCATAAAGAAAAACAAACGAACGCCGAGAAAATAAATAACCACCCGTTGCGAGATTGAAACGGTTTATTTGGGTTTTAGAAAACCACTTAGTCGGGAGATATTCTTTCATTGGTTTCATTTGAAGTTCGTAGATCTTATAGACCAATATATTATTTTAAAAATAAACGATTATGTCGCAAAATAATCAACGAAAATATTTTCATTATAAATATAATAATTTAGATAATTTTTATAAGAAATATTTAATCGTGACCATTTACATATCCTGCCTGCCTGCTTTTGGGTTCAGATATGCCCATTCGATGTTGTAGTTCCTCTATATTTGTCATAGAAACGTAGTTTTATGTTCAATACTCTCATCATGCCCATAAAATAAAATTGACTGCACATCGAACAACCGATAAAAATAGATTTCCTTATTTTAGATGCTCACCTCATGAGTGATTTGTACAGAAATTTGAAGTTTGGCTTTCATTGAAATACCACTGGTTCACTAGTGTTGTCTCTATAGTGGTTCCAACTTTGAATTATTTTCCATTAAAATAAAAGTCCTTACCGCTTTTTCTAACAGATGTCGCTAGTTTTAAGTATGCAATGTTATGATTTGCCACATATGTCATTTTACTCTGCTGAGATCAAGCTTCAAAGCTATACATGTTATATTTTTCGAAAGTAACACCGTCATAGATGTATACCTACAGTTTCGTGCCTGAAAACGTGCATTTGCAGCATGAATTGCTTTTCTTAATTAATCAAAAGAAAAAAACTGCCGAAAGTCCTCGTTTGCTGGTAGAAACTTACGAAGAGCATGCTTTTTTTTGGCCTGGAACCGGGTAGGGGAATCCTGTTATGTGGAGACTGCCTCTGGGCTAACCACTAAACCCCACCCTATCAGCTGATCCAATGACCCTAACTGATACTTGTTACTGTTAGTAAGGAGGGTGATCGTAACTGGTAACACCGTTAAGAGGCACAACGGCCTGGCAAGGATGTGGCGTCGTTATCACACCACGCAGCTTGCGGTACATGAGTTAATCGCTCGCCGGAGAAGGTCCAGACAATTTGGAGTTAAAGCACGACGGGGTAGTGTAGGCTGTGATAGAATAAGGCTACGAAGAGCCGAATGAGTTATTGGCCTAAAATATCGGCCAGCTCGGTAATACATCTATTGTCCGAGAGACGAAAAGTGGAGAAATATCTCGAGTAAACCTCGGATATAAAATCGTAAACTTGGGGGACATCTGTTTCTCTATGAATTTGATTGTTCCTGACGAACCAGGGGGCATTGATTATTCTCCTGAGAATTTTGTTTTGAAAGACTTGAAGACGTTCCACCTGGCTAGGTGAGACGTAGTTTAGATAGACACTGGAGCCGTATAGAACGACTGATCGAACCAGCATCTTGTACAGGAGAGATTTTATAGATAGAGGAAGCCTGCTGACCCGGTTAATAAGCGGGAACACAAAATTAACAATACCTTGACCTTTATGGAGAGACTTTTGAATGTGGGAATTCCACCTAAATTTGCGATCGAAGACAAGACCGAGATAGGTGGCTTCTTCTGACCATGGGATTTCGGCGTTCTCGATTTTAAGACGCGAAATGCTCGGTGCAAAACGCTTGTTGTGGAAGAAGATGGCCTGGGTTTTCTGTGGGTTGACCTGCAATCTCCAGAAATGTAACCACTGGACCTTCTCATCGAGTTGTTTTTGGAGTCTGCTTCGGATGTGCGGTGCTACTCTTGAAGATGCAAAGTAAGCAGTGTCGTCTGCGTAAAAAGCAGCTTCAACTTGTGGGCTCCTAGGGATATCTGAAAGAAAAATATTAAATAGAGCGGGTGCCAGGGAGGAGCCTTGTGGAATTGCTCATCTGGAATGATATTGTTTGTCTTCGTAAAATCATTAAGAGCATAAAGAATTGCTCTTTCAGCAAATTTGGAAATGGAACTTAGTAGGCTGATAGGTCTGTAGACAGAAGGTGATGACTTAGCTCCTTTTTTGGGGATAACTACGATGAATGCATGTTTCCATGTGGATGGAAAGTGTTGCAGCCTCAGAGTGGCGTTGATGATATTACTTAATTCGGCGATCTGCTTGTAGGGAAGATTTTTGAGTTGAGCTATCGAAATATTATCGAAACCCAGGGCCTTCTTGTTCCGAATCTTGCTTGATCATTTGCGTGAGTATTTTAGGAATGACTAGATGATTTAAAAAATAACTCGGAGGCACTTGAGAACGAACGGAGTTTATATTTTTATAAGTTTATATTTGTAGCAGGAGGGAGGTGTTCCATTTGGGCCTCATAGGTTTTAGCGAGGAGCTCGGCTTTTTCGTGGTCGGTGACTGCGAAAGTTCCTGTCTCCGCTGACTTTAGGAGGGGTATGACGTTTTGCGCCTTCCCCCGGAGAGCATGCTCTAACCTTAAAAACATATGAGACATGATTTCGAAAATTCAAAAGTGGTAATTTCAATGTGCAAGCCAGGAACATTCTGGTAGACCGAAAAAAGCTCAAAAATGCGAATCTGCAAGAGTTGTTGGATGAAGACCCAGCCCAAACTCAATAATCAATTAAATGTGGTTCAATAAACAATTAGCGATCCAATTACGTGCAATGGGAATAATCGAAAATATGGAAAGATCCACATCAATTGAATGACAGGCAAATGGAAAATCGAAAAATCGCCTGTGCATCGAATAGTGACAGGTGATGAAAAGTGAATTTGTTTTCTCTTCTTTCGCCTTCTCAATAAATCGTAGTTATCACTTGGCGAAGCCGACTGGTCGACTGCAAGGCCAAATCCTTTTGGTTGCAGGACAATACGCTCTGTTTGGTGGGATCAGAGTGAAGTGATATATTACACACTATTGAAACCTGGTGAAATAGTTAATAGCGGTCACTACCGACAACAAATCATCAATATGAACTCTGCATTAATCGAGAAACGTCCATAATGCGCCCGAAGACATGCTATAGTGATTTTACAGCACGATAACGCGCCGCCTCATAAATCAAAACCGGTCAAGGAAGCGTTAAAGCACTTGGATGTGACATGTTATAACACTCACCGTACTCTCCAGACCTTACCCCGTCCAATTATCAACTTTTCGCGTCAATGGGACACGCACTTTCAGAGCAGTTCCAATTTCGAAGAAGTTATAAAATAGCTCGTTGGATGGTTTTGCTCAAGGGACAAATAGTTTTTTATTTGAAATGGCATCCACAAATTGCCTAAAAGGTGGACAAGATGTATAGAAAAATGGACAATACTTTGAATGAATATATGTTTCCATGTTTTTAAATTATTTGTAGTATTTTTATAAAAAAAAACGGTAATGACTTTCCAGACACCTAGTAATAGAAATATAAGAATAGTGAAAAAATAATTCTTAAGGGGGCAATATCATCTTCACCGATGCAAAAATGAAATAACTACAGTAACAACTACGCTCTGTATTTTCTGGGATCAAAAATTATTTATTGTGAGTGACTAAAACTATATGAGTCTGGCAAAGTCTTCCGATGATAACTAACTAATTTTCATAAATGAATAAGATTAGCCATAACAATAACAACCATGTAAGTCATACTCTTACACAGTAACTTTATATCACATTTCCAGACATATCAAATGTCTATTCAAACGAAAGAATAATCATTTTAGTAAAACATAATTATAGTGGCGAAAATATTAACTGTTAGTATAATCCTCACTATTGTATATGATTTCAGTGTAATGAACCAATTACCCCTGAATGAATTATTTTACAACCGTGTCATTTTATAACTAAAATTGTTAACTTAATGTTCTCTTCAATTTCTACTATATTGTTAAAGCACAAGTTGCATTACTGTGATACTGTAACTAACTTTATTGCAAAAACTTTTCATTTCTACGCTGTTTTGTTGAATAGTCCCGATATTGACATCCAGTTGACAAACAAAAAGTGTTTCATATTCACATTTTTGCACTTGCAATGTGCAGTTTGATGTTCAAAGTCTAATTTGTCATAGATGCGATGTAATGCATTTATCTCTTGAATTCTTCCAGTTTATAAAGGGTAATCGTCATCATCTCACATCTTCCCACTGCCTTTCAACATAGTAATGAATGCAAAATTATTTTAAAAAAGAGGCCATGCTCCAATCAATATGGTACTACGAACATTTTAACCTATCCAATGTTCACTGATACAGATGCTATTGTAAATCGTAACGAGATCTAGTTAGTGCAAGAGCAGAAGTTCAAATATTTAGGATCAGTACAGCAGGAGAAGAAAGTGGCATCTACTTCTGAAGTAAAAAGCCTTTTACTTCTTTAAGATGGCGCGTATTCAAGAGAGACATTACAATGGAAATTTGGATACTGTTACACTCTTTCGTCTGTAGGCTTGAAGTATCTCAAATATGATAGTTAAGACAAACTCTATACGTATCTCCCGGAAATTGAATAAGAAATGAAATAATTAGCTTAAAATGTGACAATTAGTACCCAGTTGAGATATAAATGCGTGGATCACAAAATTTTGGATATTTCTGTAGAGTGAAAGGTGAATTCCTCATATACTTCTGTGACGAAATCGACCTTTTGATGAAA
Organism: Rhynchophorus ferrugineus; assembly: GCF_030347505.1. Taxonomy (NCBI): domain Eukaryota; kingdom Metazoa; phylum Arthropoda; class Insecta; order Coleoptera; family Curculionidae; genus Rhynchophorus; species Rhynchophorus ferrugineus. The sequence goes on along the minus strand of NW_027472580.1, from coordinate 45,023,777 downwards.
AACGCATGAAATTCAAGTAACAATCATCCAATAATGCATTAATTAACTGAAAATTAACGTCAATGTTTTTTAAGATTTTTCAGATATAGAAACCAAAATAAATATTAAAATATTACTCTAGTTTTTTGCATTATTTATATCAACTTCGTTCTTTACTTTTCGTTCTGATGTATTTTAATTCAATCACGTTTCACGTTGTAAAACTGAAATGCAAGCTGAAAATGGATTCGAATAAACGTAGTTTTTTCCCTTACACTAAAAAAAAGAATTAACCGAAAGCTTTTTCTGTGACTTTTTCTCATTGAAATTTAAACGGTTGAATTATTCAGGATCGGATAGAAAGTAAATCGCAGGTACTCTAGATCGTGATTCCAGCCAGAACTGAGTGACACTTCACCAACACTTGAAGCTTTAATAATTTTCCGACTTTCACGGAAAACAAAAGAGAGGATAACAAAATAATATTTGATGTTGAGGCAAGAGTAAGGCTTTCGGTATTAACAGGTTTTCCGCCGATTTTATAAATCTAATATCGTTCTTAATTTTAATTGAAAAAAGGACTATGGATTAATTTTGGGGGATTATTTTATGAAGAGGGAAATTGTGTGGAAACGTGTACATTATTATTCTTTACAATATTGTCAGCTACATTTTCACTCTTTTTCCCGGCACAGTGAAGTATTATGTTCAAAATTCTACTGTTTTTCTCATAAAAATAAAGCTCCCTAATCAGACCATAGATCAAAAATCTCTGGATAACCCAATCAATAGAGTACATCTTCCTTTGTTACCTTCATGTTCACATAACAGTTTTTTCGTTTATCAATGATCTGCTCAGAAGCATCCATCTTAAATTTTCAATTCATTGAATCTTTCATTCATTAATTGCACTGTTTTTGAATTTGCTGTGATCAAAATGGGAAAATCAATACTTCGATTTCATATCGTTTTTTTTTTACTTAATCCCGAAAAATAAAACTAAGTGCAACTAATGTTTTGTTGGCCATTCAATAAGTTTCGAATCTGACATCTCCATACTACTACTTGACAGACCTATATAATCTGAATAATACTAAACTACAATCATATCAAAATTTTCCAATAATATATGTTTACAAATTACATAGTGACTTATTATATTTTGATTAAACAGTATTTTTGGACGAGGAAAAATATTGTTAAAAGGCGAACGCCAGTTTGATAAACATTATGAAGACTATATGTCAAGGAAATCAACTATTATTAACTGATATGCTAAATTTAAGAGCTCCGTATTTGGTGCATGCGCATTTTGCCTAAATTTATTTTTGAAACAATGAATAATTCATGTTTGGCGCATACATATATACAGCTTCATTTACTTACTCCTTTTTTTATATATAAATATTTTTTTTTAAATAAATATATCCAAATTTGATAAATATTTGATTTAATGTTGAAACTATATGTAAAGAGAGAAATAAACATTGAAAAATTTATGAAATAATACATTTTGTTTAAGAACAATACTCTCTGTTTGGTGGGATCAAAGTGAACTGATATATTACACACTATTGAAACCTGGTGAAATAGTTAATAGTGATCACTACCCACAACAAATCATCAGTATGAACCTTGCGTTAATCGAGAAACGCCCATAATGCGTCCGAAGACATGCTATAGTGATTTTACAGCACGATAACGCGCCGTCTCATAAATCAAAACCGGTCAAGGAAGCGTTAAAGCACTTGGATGTGACATGTTATAACACTCACCGTACTCTCCAGACCTTGCCCCGTCCGATTATCAACTTTTCGCGTCAATGGGACACGCACTTTCAGAGCGTGTATAAATCAACTATTATTAACTGATATACTAAATTTAAGAGCTCCGTATTTGGTGCATGCGCATTTTGGCCTAAATTTATTTTTGAAACAATGAATAATTCATGTTTGGCGCATGCATATATACAGCTTCATTTACTTACTCCTTTTTTATATATAATTTTTTTTTAAATAAATATACCCAAATTTGATAAATATTTGATTTAATGTTGAAACTATATATAAAGAGAAAAATAAACATTGAAAAATTTATGAAATAATACATTTGGTTTTTAGAAATTATTGAATAAAATGAAATAATAAAACTATAATTACTATATGTCCAGCCTTTGTATTTTTCTAAAAACACTATAATTGCTATATACATAAACATCATATACAAATAATACAAATACAAATATACTAATAAATACCATATACAAACCAAAATATTTTAAATCAAATCCAGCTACTATCCTTGATACACAAACTCCATTAATGAATTGACTACCTCGAACTTTTAGTTAACAAATTGTATATTTACTAGCCTAAAACAAATGGATAATCATACTTTTTAGCTGAAAGGAATATCCGATCAATACATAATGATTTTTACAAAACAACAATTTATTTACCTATACTCTTATATAATAATGCGTTCTCATTTCGTTATTTGCTATTAGATCATTAGAGCATCATTGATAGTTTTATATTTCGCTTATTTGATACAGGTCTACTTTTGTTAGGAAATTAATTTATTTCATAGTACCACTCTCCATTGTTCTTGCTTCCTAGCAAAATCCTGTAACGTATTCATCTCTCAATATCTCATTCTTCGATTTCATTCAACAAATTCTATATTTGTTATTATTAATCATTACTAAAATATATCATGATTAAAATAAATGTCTAATTATTACTAGTTACTACAATTTTTGCTACCATTCTTAATGGACAAACCTCATTAATGAATTGACTACTTCCAACACAACAAAAATCATTTTCTTCTCTCTTCTTGTTATCATTAAATTTTTGCATACGTTGATACTTATTCAATGTCGTCGTCACTATAAATAAAATTGATGCTGTTTGGATTTTATAATATTTAAAAATTTAACCTTACATTCTGCACTTACTCTTGTTTTTCCATATTTTAAAACCAATGTATGTTAAACCACCAAGAATAACACAATAATTTAATTATTATTTCTATATAATTATGAATGTAACACAAAATCTACATATTCTAGATTTTTTTGTTGTTTTCTCTCGATCGACTGTATGAATCTGTATGGAGCTTGAAAATGATGTACCGCATTTAGATGTATTTATAAAAGGAAGACAATATAGTTTATTCTTTTCTATACAAAATAGTGATCCGGATATATTTGTTAATTAATATATCCTAAATTTAAGACTCACTTAATCAGCAGTTGTTACATGGAAAACATAAAAAAGCACAGCACACTGTTTTAGAAGGCGTAAAGTTGTATGAGACACATGTTAACTCAAAGCATTGATTTGGAACACCAAAACACAAAATAACAAATCGTTGAGCACCGTTCGGAAAACTTTTAGCGAATTAAAAATATTCCTTACATCAGCCTTCCATCCTTACAACACAGTGTATGTGCATTATTGACGACAAGTATTGTATCGTAGAAAATCATCCACTAGATGAGAATTATTCTTGATGAAAAGTGTAATATATTATTAAATAAAGTCGCAAACAAAAAACACTATTTAAAACTGAATATTTAATAAGTAATGTATTGACTCGAATTATTTGTAGTTAAAACAAATGTTATTTATACAAATGTTATTTATACAAATGTTATTTATATAAACAAATGTTATTTATACTTATTCAAGATAAAATTTAATATAGAAAGCATATGACACATATCACAACCAGTTATTGACAATTTCATAATATTTTCTTAATTCTTGAAGTCCAGGTCTAAGATTTTAGACCAAAACTTAACCTTTCATGAATGTATTGATTTACTCCATATCAGCTTACAACACGGTACTTTTTTCACACATAACTATACCAATTCAAAAAATATTTGTCTCTGCAATCGCCGTGAAAGATCTCTATTATCGAGTAGCTGTAGTATTTCGACGTTTTTGTATTTGCGCAGTCTCAGTATTTTTTTTTGCAAACCATTTAATTTCTTTGCTAATGCTTTGTAGCATTTAATTTTATTAACTATATATACACTAATATATTTAGAGCTGTCTCAATGTTGCTACTTGTAACTTGTAAGGCAATAATATCATTAAGTGTACCATTGTTACTTCTCGTTTAGGGATATCACTGGTGTAATGTAAATACAACATTGACCCAAGAATACTACCTTATGATACACCCACATACATGGATTTATATCATTATAATTTATCTTACTCTGAAGTGATGATCAAAAATGTAGGAGCCGGCTTGGTGGCGCAATGGTTAAGGCGATAGAACGATCCTCCTACTGTTTCGAATATTTCGCGGGTTCGAATGCTGCTGGGGCACGGTCGTAAATTTATGTTTGTGATTGTTTAAAATTTGTGATTGTCCTAGGCAAGAGTGTAAAATCCGACAAGGAAAATGATCCCAGTTACGCCAGTAACCAGGCTGGGTAAGACCGGATGTCCTCTGGGATGATTTCTAAAGTTGGTCACTCGCCTGTCGGTAGGCTTAATGCTGAGGACCGTGGTTCGGAGGCCACGTTAAACTGTAGGTCCAGTCCAGATAAACCTCTAGTTGGTAAAAGGAGACTTTAAAATATATTTCAAAAAAAGAAATGTAGGAGTTATAAACAACAATATTAGGTCATGATAGTATCTATAAATATCTAAAAAGTTAACGACAAAGTTAAATCATTTTAAACACATCATAAATAATTTACTACTTAATATTGCTGATTACAAGTATGTAAATTGATACAGTAACGATCTTCGACATTAAAAAACATGTCTTTGGTGATATATTGAAATAAATCAATTGAAACGATATTGAGCTGTTAAACTCAAGCGGAAATCTAAAAACGCAACTCCTGTCTCAATCCCAAATATTATATTGTTACTCTCTCTTTTGTTTCCCGTGAAAATCGGAAAATTATTAAGGCTTCGAATGTTGGCTGGAGTGTCACTCAGTTCTGCTCGAATTCACGATATAGAGCATTGCCCATTTATTTTTATTCGATCCTGAATAATTCCAGTAGCGTTTAAATATCAATGAGAAAATGTCAGAGAAAAAGCTTTCAGTTAATTCTTCTTTCAAATATAAACAGGGTAAAAAAATATTTTTTCAGATCCTTTTTGCGTTAAAAGTTTTTTTTATCGCAAGTTTGTATTGCATTAAAAACCAGTTATTCAAAATAGCTTAAACTCGACATTGTTGAGAATACATTAGCACGAACTTAATATATATCATAAATGCCTTAGAAAAATGCAGAACTTCATATATAGTATATATATGTATATATACATGTATATATGTATATATATATATATATATATATGGCAATCATTGTCATGTTACAAAATTACTTTGTCGCATTTGTTTTCTATAACAATTTGTCTTTCAACTATGAACATCTTTTTGAACACCACCCGATGACTTCTAACATTTTCATAGATAAATACGGACAGGTATAATTTTCTTAAAATGGTATTTTGTTAGTTCAAAACTATACATTATAGAAAATAAGCTATAGTGAATTTAATTCAAAGTCCTTTGTCTAAGAAATATCGGTAACTATACATGTTAACCTCTTGAAGTCTTTTAGTGACTGGACGTTCTGTTTTAATGTAGGGTCCCAGCTACAGTCCTGGACATTAATCCCACCAATCTTGCTAAATTTCTTCTTTGCTTTAACAATCTTGCCTTTGAATAGTGATTCTGAGAAACAATGACATCCGTATAACGAAATTTGAATCCTCAATTATCGCAATAATAGAATGAGCTTCATAATAATAATGCAATTCCCATAGACTAAAAAACACAGAAGGCAATTATATATCCCATTTATAAAGTTATAACCAAAACTTTATTATTTTAAACTGAAAGATGCTGAAATGTTTGTTCTTTAAAAACACACTTCATTCAATTATAATTTCCCTTTCTGCAAGAGCATTTAATATGATTTAATAAAATATATGAATGGTGATGTTTAGTGTTTAATATATATGGATGCAAATTTGCCCTCTGAAATTTTAGTAACTTTTTTCATTCAGCAAAACAAATTACACTTGATTAATATTAATAATTACAACATAACACCAATTAGAATTATTTAATTTTCTTCTTCGTACAATGTCCTGCTGATGATACTCCAGACAATTAATGTACTAAAAAATACAGACATTTGCTGACATATAATGTAAGGTCTATTCAATGTATAAATATATAAAATAATTTTTGCTTACAATATTACCTGGTTCCTACTTGCCTGAAGAAACCACGATTATCTTCTGTTTCAGTGAAGACACATATGTTATAATTTCCAATTTTCAAACTTTTCAATTGAATTTTCCTTTGAAAAAAATATTGGCACTTATTTTTATTTACTTTTAGAGATTTTAATTTAGCTTTGAGAAAATCTCTGAGATTCAATCTCTGTATTTCAATTCAAAGTACATTAGACATAAACAAACTTAAATTTAGATTACTATTAGGACTTGCATCTTGATTAAGTAATGCTTTTTTAGATCTGCAATCATCTAGTTTGAAATGCAAAGAATATGTAAGAAATCACAAGATGTTATCTTAGGTTTATCAATTTTTACTGTAAAAACTATTTATAGACTGGAGCAGGTTGCTTTGGAAAGGAATGCACTCTAATTGAACCTTCACATTTTGTAATACAACACTTTTATTTGTTTTTATATAACAAAACATTTTTTACCGTAAATGCTATTAAAATACAGTTATAAAAACAATATTAGTTAAAATTTTCTATAAAATTCAAACCAACTCTTAAGAACAATAAAATAAGAATGTCAGTTATCCTTACTTTTATACCTCTGTCTGTCTGGTAGAACTAAAACACCCGTAGAATATTGTAGGCAATATCAGTAACTTAAAAATTCGTGAAAAAATAGTATGTGTACCAGCACTAGGTTATTATGTGTTAGTTAACGCCATATTTTAGTAAATTTATAAAATATTATTATTCAACGATGTTAAAATGTAACACAACATATGTAATTATATGACTCTGCTGCCTTTGCAAACTTTAATAAACCAATTTACTAATCTTTTGACCATCTAAATGTAAGTGTATTATGCAATCATTAAAAATATTATTTAGCTGATGGGTGCATATAAATTATAATGACTTTCTCCATTTTCTTATTGGGTAGCTCACTATTAATCTATATTCAACTGTTAGAGTCTCTATATGAGGTAAAAAAACAATATCACTGTCCAAGATGCCACTGACTATGACTATTTCTAATATGCTAGGACTCTGATGACTCTATTTATGACACGCATACCTAGTATAGTCAATTTCTGTATAAGGTATAAGGAGTAACCTCTGCATATATATGTTTGTGACTTGATATTAAATGCGACGTCGCAGTCGTACTCAGTCGATAGCAGTAGGTTTAAATCCCGCTAGAGGTATTCACATTTGTAAATACCAATGTAACAATTAACAGTATAAACCCAACAACAAGGAACAGTTATCTCAGTCAGGCTAGCAACAAAGCTGGGTAAAAACGCTTACCTTTTTGGATGATCTTTCACTAATGGCGGTGAGTCAGTCTTGATAAACCCTAATTAATAAAAATTAATCTAAATTTAAATAAAGATATATTAAATAATAAGGAAAATTGGCACACTTCTAGGTAATCTATAAAAGCAATGAGTAAATTAATATTCTTCAGCAATTTGTAATTTAAATTTCTTAAATGAATACCAAATTAACATACTTTACTCACATTGTTTAATATTAGATATTAGTACAATAATTGTAACTATTCCGATCAATATGTTACGAATCAAAATGAAATTATGTGTTTATTTGGGCCTTTTTAAAATGGAACCAATCATTTCAAACTTTTTATTCGGGAAGTTGTAGAAGGAAATAGAGTGAATCGTGTTCTACTCGCGATAACTGAAAAAAAAACAATCAAAAAGGAACTACCAACATAGTCGAGGATCAACGCAGGCGATTACTTTTTATTTTTTATTCACAAACGAACGTGATACGTCCAGCTATTACTTTCACCACCTGATAATATATACATTTTAATTCAGGTTATTATGCCGAAAAATAGCAATCTCGTCATTCATGACTTTGTTTTTAAATCCTCCCTCTCCTCAAAATATTAACTTATAGCTTTACTAGCGGAACCAACAGATGTTTTTCTGCCCGAACATTCGGATAACATTTAAATAGAACTAAAATAAATATTATATGGTGATTGCGGCAGGTTGTAAATCTAAATCTACAGTTATCACAACTTGACCTATCAATTATGTATGAGTATATAGTCTACCCAAAGTAGCAGTGAACTATCATCAACTATGAGTTTTAATTTATTTTGTCTTTGACATATAACAAAATTCTGAGAATTAATTCTTAAAAATGCTAAGTAAAATAATGAAACAAAAATATTATCAAATATAATTTATTTTAACATTATGGTACATCTAATGCATATATTATCGAATAATAAACTACAGTTAATTATACAGCCACAATAGTTTATACAGTTATAAGTTCATACGTTTTTTAGGTTAGAGTTATTTTATATTTACATTGAACTCTTTTCCACTCCACCCATGCGGTAGAGTTCCAGGCGTATATCCTAGTAATGTATTTTACTTACATTAGAGAGTAATTTATCTTTTTACGCTGAGTGCTTGTTTCTTTCGATGGTGTCTTTCCCTGTCAAGTCATTTTAATATCACTGTATTTTTTGTTTCTACTGGTACTACCTGTGTACACCCTTCTTAATAAAATTAATCAGTGAATTATTTCTAATGCATTTACCATATATTCAAGGCAGTTAGTATTTAACCGCCCTTCATACATTCTAACCTTACTCTACCCTCACCTTATACATTCTGCTCATGTATAATTCTGAACAATCACAAACATATCTATGCACACAAATATTTCACACCCTTGAATAAAATTTTCTACAGTTCTCTTCTAAGTAATATATTTATTGCTTTAGTTGTTTCCACTCTCATCACTTTGTCAGCATTGCATCATTATCACATATCTCGAGAGTTTCATTTAGC